>NC_135233.1:768571674-769206674 GCF_051348905.1 Ranitomeya variabilis | reverse complement strand
GGGTACACTTCAAAAAAATTGTTCTCCGGCCGCAGAAAATTCACTTGTTTACTCGCTACAGTAGGGGTGAGAGCCCGTCAACTGTTATGAAAGTGAAGATGCTTGCTGTTTTTGTGTCACCTAGCACAACACATCTTTATCAACCCACCATAACATCTACGCCTCCACCTCACTCACAGTCCAGCAGTTTGTCATGTACACCCTACTCCACCTACTCTTAGCATAGCAGCCAGCCCTCAGTCCTGCAGTTGTGTTCACGTAAAAAATGTTTCCTCCTACACATGCCAAAGCAAAGAGCTTGAACTCCACCATCTCCAATCTCTTGGGCACTGAAATGCTGCCTTTCCTACTGGTGGATACAGACGGTTTCCAAAAGTTGATGTCCATCAAAGTCCCCCAGTACCAGTTGCCCCATTACTTCTCTAAGAAAGTTGTGCCTGTGCTATTCCAGCACGTCGCAGACAACATCACTCCCTGCAAAAATCTATGTCTGCAAGGGTGCATTTCACTACTGACACCTGGACCAGGAAACATGGGCAGGGGCATTACATCTGACTGAGCACTGGGTGACTGGTGACAGGAAGTCAAGGGGCTGCTCCAGAAGTTTTGGTATCCCCAAAGCTTTCTGGACAAACCTCTAGCTAACACTTCCTCCACTGCTTCAGCCTTTTTCACCTACACCCTCAACCTCTCCCTTAAGGAGACACAACTTCCAACAGTGCACAGAGAATCCCCCCCTTCCCCCCACCTCTACTGCGCAGCCAGGGCTCACCACAATCAGGCAGTTTAAATTAATATGCCTTGGAGATCGCAGTCATGTAGCTCAAGACTTGTGGACAGCTATCCAGGCTGAGTTTGAGAAATGGCTGTCTCCACTGAACATTGAACCAGGGAAGGCCTCGCGAGACTTTGGCACTATCTTCAATAGAGCACAGTAACCCGCTCCACTGCGCAGGCGCCAGATTCCCAGCCCCGCAGTGTGAATACATCATAACACTGCGGGGGCAAGATCTGGGGCCTTGGCTATATGAAGGCGCCGGTGACATTACAACAGAGAGGAGGCGGCGCCCGGTGGGATGATGGACGGCTGCGAGGCGGTTGAGTCGGAGAGAAATCATACCTCCCTGACTCAATAAAGGTATGGCTCCAAATTTATAAAAGTGATTATTTCAGCATTCCTAGGGATGCTAAACATAAGAGCCACCTTCACAGAATGCAGCCTTAGTGCTGCTGAAGGTGGCTTTCACTTTAAAATGCCCTGGGGGGGGTGACCGGTTCCCTTTAACCTGTTGATATGCAATGTGCCGACACGGTAGAATTCCACTCTGCACATGTTGCAGCGACTGTAGCAGCAGCGACAAGCCATGGTACAGTATGTCCTTTTGCATAGCCTGTGTTAGGTTGGTTTCATACTTGCGTACGGGAGGGCTGCAGATGGCAGTGTACCACGCCTACGCCTCCTTGCGTCCTGCGGTGCACTGCGTACCTATCTTTAACATTGGGTACACAGGAATGTATGTGGATGCCTCCACATGTGCCGTTTTGGCGCTGCACCAACTGCAACAAAATGCAACATGTTGCATTCGGCGCAGCGCCAAAATGGCGCATGCGGAGGCATCCACATACAGGATACGTCCATCTACATGATGGAGCACACTTTGAATATTCTGCGTAAGGAGGTGGTGGACCCAGAGGAGGATGTGGAAGGGATAATAATAATAATTTTTTTTTTTTATAGTGCCAGCATATTCCGCAGCACTTTACATTATAGAGGGGATTTGTACAGACAATAGACAATACAGCATAACAATGAACACAGATCAAAACAGATACCAAGAGGAGTGAGGGCCCTGCTCACAAGCCTACAATCTATGAGGAAAACACGGGTATTACATACCTGGTAATGTGTTTTTTCATGAGACATGAGGGCACCACGAGAAAGGGGATCCGCCCATCAAGGACAGGAAACCTTCAAGATAAAAGGGGCGGCTCCTCTCTCCACATCAGTTGTTTTACAGAGTACGAGAGGAACTCCGCTGGTTAGTGTACACATAAATAATACATCCTATACGGTTCTATTCACCGATACCCCAGGGAGCGTATAATACTAATAATGCACCCAACTAATGATGTGATCAAAAGGGTGGGACTATAAGGGTGCCGTCATGTCTCATGAAAAAACACATTACCAGGTATGTAATACCCGTGTTTTTCCATCATACATGACGGCACCACGAGAGAGTTACAGAGATTTCTATTCTCTTTTAGGGAGGGATCACTGCTTGTAACACTCTTCTCCCAAATGTGAGATCAGAGGTAGCAGATAGGTCTAGCCTATAATGTTTAAAAAATGTAGACGGAGAGGACCAAGTGGCCGCCTTACAGATTTGGTCGATGGTAGCATCTGCTCTCTCCACCCACGACGTCGCCATGGCCCTCGTGGAGTGGGCTTTCAGACCCTGTGGAATAACCCTGCCTGCTCTACTATACGCTAGAATAATGGCCTCTCTCACCCATCTAGCTATAGTCTGTTTCGAGGCTTTAAGGCCCTTCCTTGACCCCTGGAACGAAACAAATAAAGCCCTCTGTTTCCTCCAGGATTTTGTACTCTCTAAATACTGCAGGATACATCTCCTGACATCTAGGCAATGGAGTCTCTCCTCTTTCTTGTTACTAGGATTGGGACAGAAAGAGGGTAGGGTTATATCCTGAGCCCTATGGAATCTCGATACCACTTTGGGGAGATATGCCGGATCTAATTTTAATACAACCCTATCGTCCATGATTTGTGTGTAAGGGGGGTCAGCTGACAACGTGTGTAAATCCCCCACCCTACGGGCCCATGTAAGTGCCACTAACAAAGCTGTTTTTAATGTTAGTACTTTATCTGAAGTAGTATTTAAAGGCTCAAAGGGGCTTTCTGTCAGGGCCGTTAACACTAAATTCAGATCCCATGGGGGAGGAGTAGGGGATGGAACAGAGTCAGCTCTACTACAAGCTCGGATAAACCTCATCACCCATCTATTGCTTGCCAGGTCACAGTTGAATAAGGCTGCTAAGGCTGAAATGTGTACTTTGAGGGTACTAACAGCTAACCCCAGATCTAAGCCCTTTTGCAGGAACTCCAGAATTGCCACTATCGGGACCTCCCCTTCCCGTATTGGCCCTGAGGTGGAGAGGAATTTCTTCCATATTCTCCCATAGATCTTGGTCGTTACTGGTTTTCTGCTGCTGAGCAAGGTGGATATTAACCCAGCTGAGAACCCTTCTTTCTCTAGTAACGACCACTCAAATGCCAGGCTGTCAAATGAAGCCCGGAGTACTGCGGGTGGTTGAAGGGACCCTGCATTAGAAGGTCCTGGTCTTCTGGGAGAACCCATGGGTCCATCACTGACATTACTCTCAGCCAGTAAAACCATGGTCTTTTCGGCCAGAAGGGAGCTATGACAATTACCCTGGCCTTGTCCTCCCTGATCTTCCTCAGAACTGCTGGAACTAGACATATCGGTGGGAAGGCATACAGGAGTCCTGACGTCCATGCTATACTGAAGGCGTCTGCCGCCAACGGCCTGTCTGCTGGGTTCAGGGAGCAGAATCTTTGAACTTTCTTGTTGGCTCTTGAGGCAAAGAGGTCTACCCTGGGTCTTCCCCACATGTGTACTATTTGTTGAAAAACGGACTTTTTTAGGGACCATTCCCCTTGCCTCAAGTGGTTCCTGCTTAAAAAGTCTGCCTTTATATTGTCCACACCTCGAATATGCAGGGCCGATAATGACAGGAAATGCCTTTCGGCTAGAGACATGAGTCTTGTGGTTATGTGCATCAGTGACCGAGAACGGGTGCCCCCCTGGTGGTTCACGTATGCGACCGCTGTCCGGTTGTCCGATAGGACCCTCACATGATGCCCTGTCAAGTGTGGAAGTAATCTCTCTAGCGCCTTTTCTATTGCTAGGAGTTCCCACTCATTTGAGGATAGATTTTTCTCCTCTTGAGCCCAGGGGTCTTGGACCCATAGTGTGTCTGAGTGAGCTCCCCACCCCCATGGACTGGCGTCCGTTGTGATTACTTTGGAGGCTGTGTATGTCCAGGGGACTCCTCTCGGAGATGACTCTATCTGTAACCACCATCTGAGAGATTGGAGCACAGAGAGTGGGAGAGTGAGCTTCTGCTCTAGCTGCCCCTGAAGTTCCAGGTCGTTCTGCAGCACACACCATTGCAGTTCTCTTGCATGGAACTGGGCCCATTTTTACTGCCGGTATGCAGGAGGTTAGGGACCCCAATACTGACATGGCCCTTCTCAAAGTAATCTCTGGTTTTGTTAATGTTGTTATAATCATCTGCTTGATTTTTTCCTCTATTTCTTCTGGGAGGCGACACTCCTGCGCCACGGAATCTATTGTTATCCCCAAGAAATTCTGGACCATTGCTGGCTCTAGTTTGGACTTCTTGAGGTTTAGTTGCCAGCCCAGTGTCTGTAGAGTGTCCATCACTATCCTGACCTGCTCCTGACAGTGAGAAAAGTTCTTCCCCACTATCAGGAAGTCATTCAAGTAGGGTATTATCAGAGTGTCTTTTTCTCTGAGATGTGCTGTGACCTCTGCTATCAGCTTTGTGAATACCCGTGGGGCTGTTGCTATCCCAAAGGGCAGATCCCTGTACTGAAAGTGACGCAACTGGGACCCCATTTGGACTGCCACTCTGAGAAACTGACGATCTTGTTGTCTGATTGGGATGTGATAATAAGCGTCCTTGAGGTCGAGGACGGACATGCAACACTGGGGATATAGAAGCTTCACCGCTGATTTTATGGTTTCCATCTTGAATGATGATATCACAAGAAAATTGTTGAGGCCTTTTAAATTTATTATTGTCCTCCAAGAATTGTCTGGGTTTTTTATGAGAAAAAGAGGGGAATAAAATCCTTCCCTCCTTTCCTCTATAGGAACTTCTTCCAAGACGTGCTTGTCTAGGAGTGATGTTACTTCCCCCTCCAGTCTGTCTTGTTTCTCTCTTGGGAAGACTGTACTGGAGTCTGCATATATCTTTTTGGAGGCCAGTGGTGGAATTTTAGTTTTAGGCCTGATCCTACGATCTGCCGGATCCATATGCGGGATGAGATCTGTTGTGAATTAGACTTTTTTGGCTCCCTCTTGTGGTCACTAGTGATATGACTCTGGGATTGTCTTTCCTCAGTTTGGCACCCACCTGGGTCGTTAGTCCAGGGGTGTTTCTATATAAACTTCCTGGATTCTCAGTCCTGTGCCTGGCATATCCGAGTTAATCAAACTAACAAACTGGTAAGAGACCAGAAAGACTTCTCTAGTGGAAAAATATACAGATGGCGGAGGAACAATATGAATGGTGATACCCGAAGTCGAAATGCTTCTGCCATCTCTGGTGCTGCTGTAGGGGATATATCTGGTGCCTCCTCTTCCGCCTCTGGACTAACTACAATGGCCTCAACTCCAAAACGTAAGCGCGAACCGCGTTACGTACCAGCAAAACGGAATTATGGACAATCCCCTGAGAGGAGTGGAAATCATTTAAAGGTGATTAATCTTAGTAAGCATGTTTTATCTAATAATGAAATTGATATACTCCAAAAAGGGTTAATGTTCTGTCCTACTGCTAAATTTGATAGATTTGAGGCCATAAAAGATTTGCATTTATTTGCTAGAAAGTTAATTTTTAAGAAACACTATCATAATGAGGATACAATGCGATTATTTCCTACAGAGGCGGAACAGGAGGCACTAGCGGCCTTGAATGAGTTGGCACAGGAGCACGATGAGCCAATTGGAGGTAAGATTCCGGCTTCCATTCGCCCAAAATCACGGAGATTTCCACCCTTGTCGGCCTGTGCTATAATAGATGTATTTGTTAAAACTGTGAGCAAAGCATTTGATGACATCCCAATATTCCCCCAGTATGATAATCTGAATAAAGGGGAAAAAAATGCTTTGAAAACACTACAGAATTTAAAGGACGTGGTGTTTAAGCCGGCTGACAAGGGTGGGAATGTGGTTGTGTGGCCTAAAGAACTCTATGTAACTGAAGCTCTCCGCCAACTAAAGGATAAGGCCTGCTATAAAAAGATGACTTTTAACCCGCTGATCAAATTTCAGGGGGAACTGGATGGTATACTCCGGGAGGCAGTTGAAGGGGAAGTGATTTCTAGGGATCTATATGTGGCACTTCAGGTTATGGAACCTAAAATACCAACTCTATATCTACTACCAAAGGTCCACAAGGATCAAAAGAACCCACCAGGAAGGCCGATAATATCGGGCTGTGGCAATTACTTAGAAAGGATTAGTAAATTTGTGGATGCCAAATTGAAACCATTAGTTGAAGAATTGCCCTCTTTTTTGAAGGATACTAATGAGTTTTTAAAAAAAGTAGATGGTCTGTATATTGGCGAGGACACCTTAATGGTGTCATGTGATGTGGAAAGCCTTTACACGAATATCCGGCACAATGATGGCATTCGGGCAGTCAAATATTTTTTGGAATCCTCTTTTTTGCCTGAAACAATGAGACAGTTTACTCTGCAGTTACTAGAGTTCTCACTAACAAAAAATTTTTTTCTATTTAAGGGGTCCTTCTACCTACAGCTCCAAGGTACAGCAATGGGCGCGGCCTTCGCGCCAAATTATGCAAATTTGTTCTTGGGGCTGTGGGAGAGGGACCTCTTTATGTCTGAGTCCGGGTCGTCAATGGACCGCATCCCCATGTGGGTGCGGTTCATTGATGACATATTCCTGATCTGGCAGGGTTCGGTTGAATCCCTCCAAGAATTCATGGTGGGGTTGAATCAGAATCTTCTTAATCTGAAGATAACCTACAAATATGATCGGGATGTGATGGAATTTTTGGATGTA
The DNA here is from genome assembly GCF_051348905.1 of Ranitomeya variabilis. Classification (NCBI taxonomy): domain Eukaryota; kingdom Metazoa; phylum Chordata; class Amphibia; order Anura; family Dendrobatidae; genus Ranitomeya; species Ranitomeya variabilis. The sequence goes on along the minus strand of NC_135233.1, from coordinate 769,199,793 downwards.
AATATACAGAGGTCTGAGGATAATTGCCTGCATACTAAGGTTTTTAGAAAGGCCACAGCAGTCAATTCATTATTGCATGCAACATCATCGCATCCCCCAACTATGATTAATTCCATCCCTACTGGTCAGTTTTTGAGATTGCGGAGAATATGTTCAGAGGACACTGAATTTGAAAGGCAGGCATCTGAACTTAAAGATAGATTCTTGGAGAGGGGATATAGCCGTAGATCGGTTAAGAGAGGATATAATCGGGCAAAAAATATGTCTAGGCACCAGGCACTTTACGGGAGTAGGCCGGACAAGACTAATCAAGTAGTTAGATACATAACCCGTTATCATGGACAAAGTGATATGGTGAGGCTCCAGTTAAACAAATTTTGGGGGATTTTAAAAGCAGATCCTGTACTGTCCAAATATATAGGAGAAAGGCCAAGTATAACCTACAAAAGGTCTAGAAACCTTAGGGATTGTTTGGTAGAAAGTCACTACATGCATAGTTCAGTTTGTCCCTCTTTTTTGGATAGATGCAGACCGACCTTGGGTTGCCGCCCTTGTGGTAAATGTGTGGCGTGCCCAAATATAATGAGGGAGAATACATTTTGTACATCCAACGGCACTAAAACTTTTCAAATAAAGCATAGTATAACGTGCACCACGAAAGCGGTAGTCTATTATGCTACATGCCCGTGCTCCCTGGTGTATGTGGGCATGACCACTAGGCAACTCAAGGTCAGGGTCCGTGAACATGTTCTTGGGATTGAGGCGGCTAAAAAAGTGGAGGATATATCATTATTAAAAACAATTCCTAAGCATTTCAAACTGTACCACAATAGTGACCCCGTGGGATTAAAAGTGCGTGGCATTGATATAGTTAATACGGGTGAACGTGGTGGACCAATTACTATCCCATTGGCCAAAAAGGAAACAAAATGGATATGGGCCTTAGATACTGTCACACCAAGGGGACTAAATGAGAATATAAGCTTTGCCCCTTTTTTATAATAAGTTTTTTATCTGTCAAAACCTCTTTAATAACTCTGTTTTAGCTTTTTAATTAATTTTAATTTTAATTTTATTATTTTTATAATATGCTTGTGGTTTGTTTTTTATTGAATTATTAAGCAATTGATATTTTGTATTTATATAGATATTAGCTCCATACATACCTGTCTAGAGATGGATGGGTGATGCCTGGATGAAGTGATATGGTTGGCGGCAATACGGACACTATAAAGAAAACGAGAAATAAAGAATATAAGCATTTTACCACCTTGTCATCCATGTGTATATACAGCGGGATGCAATCCACTATGTTATAGTATTCACTAATCCATGTTACACTTATGTAAATAGAGATATTTGTCTCTTTAGGATTTATGGTATTGTAATTATTCATTATAAAATTGCCTTGATGTGTATTTATGTTAGATTAAATACGTGTAATCTAATATGGTGAGTGGCTGCGGATATGGTCCACGATAGTGGGCTACTGTGGACCATTGATGATCATATAAATCCATTACTTGTTATGATCTGGTTACACCAATTGTATGATTTAGATGACTGCCGGCCTATGTTATGCGCTATCACTACCCACTATGTACTTATCTGAGTTGAGCTAGTTCTTGCGGGAATGTGTGTACAGAGCCTCCTATACTGCCTTCTGGTGGTGCGCATGCGCGGTTAGTGGCCTGGGGCCCGAGGCTCTGAGTCCCGGTGACCTTGGTAACGTCGGGACGCAGTCCTGTACGTCCGGTCACGTGGGGCGGGGTTTCGGACTTCCGGGTCTTCCTGACTGCGCATGCGCCGGCGTAGCCAGGGGGTTAGGAATGGGAGACTCGCTGCACATATATAAAGGATTATTTTGTTACCACCACTACCCCCTGACGAAGGAAGGAATCCGAAACGCGCGTTGGGGTGCGTTTAATCAGGACGCGGTCACATATACAGGTATTAGCCTGGGAATTTATCATCTCCATTTTCTCTGCTTCTTTGGCGTTTTTTGCACATATGTGTGGTATTGTTTGGCTGAATACAAAGCCTTTTGCACTCTGCACTTGTATGCTGATTTTTTCTGGCACTTTATTCTGAGCACTCTTTGCACTTTGTGCATGTATTAGGGTGCCCCATATAGTACTTTATATAATAATTTGTATTTTATCACATTTTTATATATTTTTTATTAAATTCAATACATTTTTGCACTTTAGTTTTACCCACTAAAGCGAGATCAAGGGAGTACCTATGTTAATTTGACCGGCATATTAATTGCTTATATTTTGTCCTGTATGTAATTAATTAATTTTTTATATTTATATTGATGGAGTTATTGTAATGGAGAATTAATAAAGTATATTTTAATCTAATCCCTTGTCCTGCTGCTTTCTGGTTATCCATATAAAGGTGTCTGGGCTCTTGTCTCTGTGCCTGGCATCGTTGTAATCAGTTCCTTTCTGTTTGCTCCTGTCTGCTGGTCCTGGATCTTGCAAAATTAAGCTAAGTCCTGCTTCCTTGTTTTTTGGTTATTTGCATTGCTCTTATTTTTTTGTCCAGCTTGTACTAAATTTGATTCCTGATTTTGCTGGAAGCTCTAGGGGGCTGGTGTTCTCCCCCCGGGCCGTTAGACGGTTCGGGGGTTCTTGAATATCCAGAGTGGAAATTTTGATAGGGTTTTTGCTGACCGTATAAGTCATCTTACTATATTCTGCTATTAGTCAGTGGGCCTCTCTTTGCTAAATATCTAGTTCATTCTTACGTTTGTCTTTTCTCCTTACCTCACCGTTATTATTTGTTGGGGGCTTGTATCCAACTTTTGTGGTCTTTTCTCTGGAGGCAAGAAAGCTCTATCTTTTCCCTTCTAGGGTTAGTTAGTTCTCCGGCTGGCGCGAGACGTCTAGAACCAACGTAGGCACGTTCCCCGGCTGCTGCTATTTGTGGTGCTAGGATTAGATATATGGTCAGCCCAGTTACCACTGCCCTATGAGCTGGTTTTTTGTGTTTGCAGACTTGGTATGTATTTTTGAGACCCTCTGCCATTGGGGTCATAACAGTATGCCAGGCCAAGGTTGAATGTTTAATGCATTGCAGAAGTGGGATTACAAGAAAGGAAAGTCTGAGGTTTTGTTTTTTTTTTTCTTTCCTCTCTTTTTTCCTCCCCTTTACCTCTGAGTGGCTTGTGCTTGCTGCAGACATGAATGTCCAGACTTTGATTACAAGTGTGGATCAGCTTGCTGCTCGTGTGCAGGGCATACAAGATTTTGTTACCAGTAGTCCAATGTCTGAACCTAAAATACCTATTCCTGAACTGTTCTCTGGAGACCGATTTAAGTTTAGGAATTTCAGGAATAATTGTAAATTGTTTCTATCTCTGAGACCCCGTTCATCTGGAGACTCAGCTCAGCAAGTAAAAATTGTTATCTCTTTCTTACGGGGCGACCCTCAGGATTGGGCCTTCTCGCTAGCACCAGGAGATCCGGCATTGGCAAATATTGATGCATTTTTTCTGGCGCTCGGATTGCTTTACGAGGAACCCAATCTTGAAATTCAGGCAGAAAAAGCCTTGCTGGCTATTTCTCAGGGTCAGGATGAAGCTGAAGTGTATTGCCAAAAATTTCGGAAATGGTCCGTGCTTACTCAGTGGAATGAGTGTGCTCTGGCCGCAAATTTCAGAAATGGCCTTTCTGAAGCCATTAAGAATGTGATGGTGGGTTTCTCCATTCCTACAGGTCTGAATGATTCCATGGCGCTGGCTATTCAAATTGACCGGCGTTTGCGGGAGCGCAAAGCCGCGAATCCTCTGGTGGTGTTGTCTGAACAAACACCTGATTTAATGCAATGTGGTAGAATTCAGACTAGAAATGAACGGAAAAATCATAGACGTCAGAATGGGTTGTGTTTTTACTGTGGTGATTCTACACATGTTATATCAGCATGCTCTAAACGCCTAACTAGGGTTGTTAGTCCTGTCGCCTTTGGTAATTTGCAACCTAAATTTATTTTGTCTGTGACTTTAATTTGCTCATTGTCCTCCTACCCTGTTATGGCGTTTGTGGATTCAGGTGCTGCTCTGAGTCTTATGGATCTGTCGTTTGCCAAGCGCTGTGGTTTTGTTCTTGAGCCATTGGTAAATCCTATCCCTCTTAGAGGTATTGATGCTACGCCATTGGCGGAAAATAAACCGCAGTTTTGGACACAGGTAACCATGTGCATGACTCCTGAACATCGGGAGGTGATTCGTTTTCTTGTTCTGCATAAAATGCATGATTTGGTCGTTTTGGGTCTGCCATGGTTACAGACCCATAATCCAGTCTTGGATTGGAAGGCAATGTCTGTGTCAAGTTGGGGCTGTCAGGGAATTCATGGTGATTCCCCGCCGGTGTCTATTGCTTCCTCTACTCCTTCAGAAGTTCCTGAGTATTTGTCTGATTACCAGGATGTATTCAGCGAGTCCAGGTCCAGTGCTCTTCCTCCTCATAGGGACTGTGACTGCGCTATAGATTTGATTCCAGGTAGTAAATTTCCTAAGGGAAGATTATTTAATCTGTCTGTACCTGAGCATACCGCAATGCGTTCGTATATCAAGGAATCTCTGGAGAAGGGGCATATCCGTCCATCCTCTTCCCCTCTTGGTGCGGGATTCTTTTTTGTGGCCAAGAAGGACGGATCTTTGAGACCTTGTATTGACTATCGGCTTCTGAATAAAATCACTGTTAAATTTCAGTATCCTTTGCCTCTGTTGTCGGACTTGTTTGCCCAGATTAAAGGTGCCAAGTGGTTCACCAAGATAGATCTTCGTGGTGCGTACAACCTTGTGCGCATTAAGCAAGGAGATGAATGGAAAACCGCATTTAATACGCCCGAAGGTCATTTTGAGTACTTGGTGATGCCTTTCGGGCTCTCTAATGCTCCTTCAGTGTTTCAGTCCTTTATGCATGATATTTTCCGGAAGTATCTGGATAAATTTATGATTGTTTATCTGGATGATATTCTGTTTTTTTCTGATGATTGGGACTCGCATGTAGAGCAGGTCAGGATGGTGTTTCAGGTTTTGCGTGAGAATGCTTTGTTTGTTAAGGGCTCAAAGTGTCTCTTTGGAGTACAGAAGGTTCCCTTTTTGGGTTTTATTTTTTCCCCTTCTGCGGTGGAGATGGACCCAGTCAAGGTCTGAGCTATTCATGATTGGACTCAACCCACGTCAGTTAAGAGTCTTCAGAAGTTCTTGGGTTTTGCTAACTTCTACCGTCGTTTTATCGCTAATTTTTCTAGCGTTGTTAAACCTTTGACGGATATGACCAAGAAAGGTTCTGATGTTGCTAACTGGGCTCCTGCAGCCGTGGAAGCTTTTCAAGAGTTGAAGCGCCGGTTTACTTCGGCGCCTGTTTTGTGCCAGCCTGATGTCTCACTTCCCTTTCAGGTTGAAGTGGATGCTTCTGAGATTGGGGCAGGGGCCGTTTTGTCGCAGAGAGGCCCTGGTTGCTCTGTAATGAGACCATGTGCTTTTTTCTCTAGGAAGTTTTCGCCTGCTGAGCGGAATTATGATGTTGGCAATCGGGAGTTGTTAGCCATGAAGTGGGCATTTGAGGAGTGGCGTCATTGGCTCGAGGGTGCTAAGCATCGTGTGGTGGTCTTGACTGATCACAAAAATCTGATGTATCTCGAGTCTGCTAAACGCCTGAATCCTAGACAGGCCCGCTGGTCATTGTTTTTCTCCCGTTTTGACTTTGTGGTCTCGTATTTACCAGGTTCAAAGAATGTGAAGGCTGATGCTCTTTCAAGGAGCTTTGTGCCTGACTCTCCTGGAGTCGCAGAACCAGTTGGTATTCCCAAAGAGGGAGTTATCTTGTCAGCCATTTCTCCGGATTTGCGACGTGTGTTGCAGAGATTTCAGGCTGGTAGACCTGACTCTTGTCCACCTGACAGACTGTTTGTTCCTGATAAGTGGACCAGCAGAGTCATTTCCGAGGTTCATTCCTCGGTGTTGGCAGGGCATCCGGGAATTTTTGGCACCACAGATCTGGTGGCTAGGTCCTTTTGGTGGCCTTCCTTGTCACGGGATTTGCGGTCATTTGTGCAGTCCTGTGGGACTTGTGCTCGAGCTAAGCCTTGCTGTTCTCGTGCCAGCGGGTTGCTCTTGCCCTTGCCTGTCCCGAAGAGGCCTTGGACACACATTTCCATGGATTTCATTTCAGATCTTCCGGTGTCTCAGGGCATGTCTGTCATCTGGGTGGTATGTGATCGCTTTTCCAAGATGGTCCATTTGGTATCTTTGCCTAAGCTGCCTTCCTCTTCCGATCTGGTTCCTTTGTTCTTTCAGAATGTGGTTCGTTTACACGGCATTCCTGAGAATATTGTGTCTGACAGAGGATCCCAGTTTGTTTCCAGGTTCTGGCGATCCTTTTGTGCTAAGATGGGCATTGATTTGTCGTTTTCGTCTGCCTTTCATCCTCAGACTAATGGACAAACGGAGCGAACTAATCAGACTCTGGAGGCTTATTTGAGGTGTTTTGTTTCTGCAGATCAGGATGATTGGGTGACCTTCTTGCCGTTGGCTGAGTTTGCCCTTAATAATCGGGCTAGTTCCGCTACTTTGGTTTCGCCTTTTTTTTGCAACTCTGGTTTCCATCCTCGTTTTTCCTCGGGACATGTGGAGCCTTCTGACTGTCCTGGGGTAGATTCCGTGGTGGATAGGTTGCAGCAGATCTGGAATCATGTGGTGGACAACTTAAAGTTGTCACAGGAGAAGGCTCAGCGTTTTGCCAACCGCCGCCGCGGTGTGGGTCCCCGACTTCGTGTTGGGGATTTGGTATGGCTGTCTTCTCGATTTGTTCCTATGAAGGTCTCCTCTCCTAAATTTAAGCCTCGCTTCATCGGTCCTTACAAGATATTGGAAATCCTTAATCCTGTGTCCTTTCGCTTGGATCATCCGGTGTCGTTTGCCATTCACAATGTGTTCCATAGGTCTTTGTTGCGGCGGTACGTTGTACCTGTGGTTCCTTCTGTTGAGCCTCCTGCTCCGGTGTTGGTTGAGGGCGAGTTGGAGTACGTGGTGGAGAAGATCTTGGATTCTCGTCTCTCCAGGCGGAGGCTTCAGTATCTGGTCAAGTGGAAGGGCTATGGTCAGGAGGATAATTCCTGGGTGGTTGCCTCTGATGTGCATGCGGCCAATTTAGTTCGTGCCTTTCACGCTGCTCATCCTGATCGCCCTGGTGGTCTTGGTGAGGGTTCGGTGACCCCTCCTTAAAGGGGGGGTACTGTTGTGAATTAGACTTTTTTGGCTCCCTCTTGTGGTCACTAGTGATATGACTCTGGGATTGTGTTTCCTCAGTTTGGCACCCACCTGGGTCGTTAGTCCAGGGGTGTTTCTATATAAACATCCTGGATTCTCAGTCCTGTGCCTGGCATCGTTGTAATCAGTTCCTTTCTGTTTGCTCCTGTCTCCTGGATCTTGCAAAATTAAGCTAAGTCCTGCTTCCTTGTTTTTTGGTTATTTGCATTGCTCTTATTTTTTTGTCCAGCTTGTACTAAATTTGATTCCTGATTTTGCTGGAAGCTCTAGGGGGCTGGTGTTCTCCCCCCGGGCCGTTAGACGGTTCGGGGGTTCTTGAATATCCAGCGTGGAAATTTTGATAGGGTTTTTGCTGACCGTATAAGTCATCTTACTATATTCTGCTATTAGTCAGTGGGCCTCTCTTTGCTAAATATCTAGTTCATTCTTACGTTTGTCTTTTCTCCTTACCTCACCGTTATTATTTGTTGGGGGCTTGTATCCAACTTTTGGGGTCTTTTCTCTGGAGGCAAGAAAGCTCTATCTTTACCCTTCTAGGGTTAGTTAGTTCTCCGGCTGGCGCGAGACGTCTAGAACCAACGTAGGCACGTTCACCGGCTGCTTCTATTTGTGGTCCTAGGATTAGATATATGGTCAGCCCAGTTACCACTGCCCTATGAGCTGGTTTTTTGTGTTTGCAGACTTGGTATGTATTTTTGAGACCCTCTGCCATTGGGGTCATAACAGAGATCCTCTCCCAGGCTGGAAGGAAGTGAGAGAGCCTCCCTCCCACCTGAGAAGGACAGTCACTGGGAGGGTTTCTTGGTGTCTCTGGGGGACTTGCCAAAATAGAAGCCCTTTCCTCCCCTGGGTCGCTTGTCCAGGTTGCTCCTGTCTCAGTCTCTATACTGCTGTCTTCGGAATTTTTGGCCTTTCCGAAAGGAGCGACGAAAGGGCTGAAATGGCTGTTTCGGAAAGTTTTTCTTTTTGTCCCCGGCTTTCTCTAATACCTCGTCTAATGCCGGTCCGAACAGGAAGTTCCCCTGACAAGGTAAAGAGCAAAGCTTCATCTTCGCCTGAGTATCTCCAGGCCAGCATTTAAGCCATACGGCACGGCGTCCTGTGTTGGCTAAAGCTGCTGATTTTGCTGCCAGTCTAGCCGAGTCTGCCGATGCCTCAGCTAGAAACACTGCCGCTGCTCTCATGGTTGGTATTGCCTCTAGGACAGTCTCTTTGGGAACTTTTTGCTCTACCTGTTCCTCCAGGTTGTCTATCCAGACTTTTAAGGATCTGGCTACACAAGTGGCCGCGATAGCTGGCCTTAGTGCTCCTGCCGAGGCTTCCCATGCCGTTTTCAGGGAACTATCCACTTTCCTGTCCAGAGGTTCTTTTAGAGAACCTAGGTCCTCGAATGGCAGGGAGGATTTCCTGGCAACCTTTGAGACTGCCACATCAATCTTTAGGGCTCTATCCCAAGATGAGGACGCCTCCTCCTCAAATGGATACCTTCTTTTTAGGGAGGTGGTTATCTGGGACTTTTTCTCCGGTTTTTGCCATTCTCTTTTAATCAGTTCTTGTAATTGTTCATTAATAGGGAATGACCTCCGTTTTCTCTTCTGTAGACCACTGAACATAAGTTCCTGGGCTGTCTTTTTAGCCTTCTCATCTACCAGCCCCATGGTAGAGCGAACGGCTTTTATAAGCCTATCCGTAGCCTCTGCTGGAAATGCATCCTCCTCCTCTGAGCTACTATCTGAGCAGCGAGCTGTATCTGAGTCCCCCTCTGACTCCGAGGAATCTCTTTGGGATGCTATTGAGGGGCTGGATCTGTCCCTAGATCTGGCATCTGTGTCGGCTGTCTGTAATGCTTTTACGGACTTAGAGACCTCGGACTGGATCAGACTGTCCATAAAGGAGGGCGTTTCCTCTGCCACCGTCCTGTTGATACACTCCTGACACAGTCTTTTACCCCAAGATGTCTTTAAAGGCTTTTTACATAAGGGACACTCATTTTTAGTTTTTCCCTTATACTTTTTGGGGACCTCCTATACTCCACCCCGCAATGTATGTAAGAAAAGAGGGGAGAGACGGAGATAAGAGAAGAGAAAAGAACAGACCAGACATTAGCGTGCTGGACTTCCTCGCAGTTCACTCACCACTCGGACGCTTTCAAAGTACGGGTACCGGATCCGGAGGTTGGATGGTTTTCTCCGTGTCTCCCACTGAGACTAGGGACCCCTCCTTGGAATGGCGATCAGTCCGTACGCTGTCCAAGCGGCTTCTGCTGCTGCCATGGCGGATCTGGCTCTTCTCACTTGAGCGAGACCGCCTCACCTGCATCTCTTGCTGTGGCATCAAATGCTCTGGTGGAAGGCTCTCCATCATACACACCACCACCTAACAAGAGTAGTCACCTTCAACCTGGCCTGGTTTTAGTGACACAGGGCAGCACTTCTTGCTCGTTTAACCCTAGAACGCATACCCATAGAAATCTACGCATTCACGTACCTGGGGCCTTTTAGGCCTGTTTACAATTATCATGAAATAACTCAAATAAAAATACTTTTCAAAATTTATTTTACAATTGCAAGGTAAGGATGCATTCCAACTAGCGCTGGGGTCCGCCAGGAGGGGATCCGTAATGGATCTGACCTCCTGGTGACCCCAGCTAAGGCTGGCGGAATCCTGGAGTTACCAGGAGGTCAGATCCATTATGGATCCCCTTCTGGCGAACCCCAGCGCTACTGGGAACACAGCCTAAGATGTGTATATTTAAAAACATAATTATGTGCATAAAACAACAAAAAATTAAGTAAACGGGCACGCCAAATATAGGCATTCTATATGCAATTTTTTTATGAAAACATTTTTTGGTTGTAGCAAACTTGGTGCAGGAATATTTATTTGTAACTTTACATATTCCCCCGACAATTCTCGCATATTATTTTTTCGGCTGAATGTTCCTTGCATACATTTTGTCCGCAAGTAGAACAGAAACGCTCCGATTTTCTTTCCTTCTTTGCTGGACAAATATAGCAGCGCTTTCTTTTTTTTTTCTCTTTGCTCTGGATGTTCCAGAAAGCGTATTCCACATCGGATCATTGCCTCCGTAATTTGCCTTCATAAGCAAATCTGTGTATCACATGTAAACCTAGTACAGGCCTAAAAGGCCTCAGGTGCGTGAATATGGGGTAGTCCCAAAAAAAGGTTGTTATACCGAAATGTCTGTAACATAAAAATATATGAATGACTGGAAATTGCTAACAACTATATACCTGAGGATTACCTAGATTTTCAAAATTCTAACTAAAGTACTTTTACAAAAAATAGAAAACAACCTGGCAGGCCTGCGAGGCCCCAGGTATGCGTTCTAGGGTTAAATAGATTCACTCTTTTTTTTTTTCTTTTAATGAATCACCTGGTTGATCCTGCCATTACTGGTTGCTTCACTAGTCAGGTGCATATGTGCACCTGTCATGAATTAATTACCTGGCTGATCGTGCCTGCACCACATCGGGTGCTCCTATAAGCAATCAAACACCTGGTTGATCCTGCCGCCGCAAGCGCAACGCCTGCGCTGTACAATTATCACCATTTACCTGGTTGATCCTGCCATCTGAATACTACCGACGGCCTGCGCGCGCACCCAGACTTACTTCCGGTGCGCGCTGCTGTGCTCTAGGCGCGCATCACTTCCGGTGTGCGCCGCCTTTTCCGATCCCCCTGCCCCTTAGCTCCTTACAAAAGTTCCGAGTGCTGCCGCCGGGTAATGTGCGCACGTGCGTACCTCCACTTCCGGGTACCCGGCGCCGGCTGGAGGGAGGCTTGCAGCGCCGACGGTGTCCACGCCACAGATGTCAGCCAGCACTTACCCTCAGCGTCCCTCATCGCCAGACACCGCTCCATGCTCAGGTACCAACCAGGAAGGAGGGGGGAGGGAGGGAGGGGGAGACCTGCTTTAGAAGCTCAACAGGGAGGCCCTAACCTCCGAGGAGACTTATGCAGCGCCCCAGAGTCCTGGTCGTTGCAGTACTATGGCTCCGCCACTAAGGGGAGCTATGGTGCGTCCGATGGCACTGAAGGAGTTCATCTGATCAGGTATCACAGACACCAATACATTTCACAGTCAGGCCTCCGGGGGGAGCTAAGGGTTCTATTCATTAGGCCACTCCCCACCATAGTGGGTAAACTGGGGGTCAGGCAGGAAGTTAGATCAGAAAGCTGACTGGGTTGGAACCAGGCAACACCTTGTGGCAGAGGGTGTTGTGGGGAAGATACAGTAGGGTCTCTGTCAGGGGTGGGATCCTGACAGAGGCTTGGCAACTTGAACGAACGTAACGGGACCGTGCCTGCTCCGGGTAGCGGCGGTGCCCAAGGAAGGACTAGAAGAGAGATAGATTGTGCTGAGTGAGAAACGAGATCACGCAAAAGGAGAAGTACCAGTAGGGGTCGTGCTGTAAGACCGAGGCAACATCCTACTGAGGCGCACTACCGGTGGCTGGAACGCCGAGGGAGTATAATAACATTCAGCTTCAAGCAATACTCCAAACAGCGGCAGGACAGTCAGTCTAAGGCGGGCTGTCTAACTTAAATCACCTATGCAGTCTTGGGGGGCAACTTGTGGAGAGGGGCGACTCTAGGGTCCCGGAAGAGCTCCGAGCCTACCCGTCAAACGGGTGCCGTCCCAACCAGAACACCAGGGAGGGACGGAGGATTAGCAGAACATCATCTAATTGAGTTGTGAGGGAACTTAAGAAACAGACACAACAGTTGTGGGGACTTTCCGTAAGCACAGCAGGGAAGGACCACAACACAAAGCGCTAGAAGGAAGGCACCGATTTCCACCTGTGAGGAGAACTCTGGAGGTGCCATTGGACCGGCCGGACTTGCGCAGCCTGGTGAACCGTATTCTGGACTGAGGACCCAGAGATCTTCAGTAAAGAGGTAAAGAGACTGCAACCTGGTGTCCTCGTTATTTACTGCACTGCACCACCACAGCCTCATCACCAGCATCCGTTATACCTATTACACTGTGCGCCCCTCGGCAGGGTCACGGACCGGGCCTAGCCACCGTGACAACCCCGGAGCAGAGACTCAGAGGCCCGGCACCGGGTACCCCTCGGCCCTGTGGCAGTGGGGTCGCTACAACTTGGCGTCACGAACAGGATCTACTTAAGCTTGAGGAATCAGGTCATGTGTGCCTTGGAACTGAGATTTGTTGTACTTGGACTGTACTTTATTACAAAGACTGTGCTGCGCCATTTACCGCCAAAATCCGCCGCCATTATAGCGCTGAGGAGAGCGCGGGAGAAGAAGAGAGGCGTGGAGTGGGCGTAGGCAAGCTGGAGAGCGCGAACAACAATGGCCGCCCAGTCTAAATATTTCTGCACCGTGAGGACGTGTCCGTCAGCAGCAGAGATCCGCCTCCTAATCCTCAATGGAGGGCGGAGACCGAGAAAACGACACCGCCCACGAAGGAGAGAGCGGGAAAAAGACCAGGAAGAGACCCACGTGGAGGATGCTATGGCCAGCAGCTCTGAACCCGACAGTGGAGTTGAAGTGGACGTCTCCCCCAACTACCCGGATGAGCCCAGCAGCCCGTTCTCCGTGGACAGCACTGAACTTCTGCGGGTCGAGATGGAGAGCCTGATCAACCAACTCCTCCAACTGAACATGAAGGCCCAGGCTCCGCACCAGGCAGCGCCGGAAGAAGGTCCTCAGGCGTTGGATCCCGCACCGTCACCGGAGCAGCCGCTGAGATCCTCGTCGACACCACCGGAGGAATCTGCCGCGGAGGAGGCCCCTGCATCGGCTGGTGAGTCCGCCGACCCCGTCCCACCGGCCGAGGGCTTACTAGTAGGCCCCGTTGCGGCACCCCCTCTCCCCGGGACCCATAGACTCCAACGCCTGTTACCCTGGGAGGAGGCCACGGGCATGGAACACCGCATGAAGGCCCCGATCGCGCCAATCACCCTGCTGTGTGAAGTCCGTGCAGAGCGCACGGTGTGTCACTGGATGAACCCGGGCTCTAACCTTATGGGGTTCCCCGGGGTGAAGACCCAGGAAGGGGAAATGGTACAGGCCCTAAGCTGGGAGGAATACCGGGTCCAGCTAGAGCAACAGTGGAAAGAGGAGGAGAAGACATACCAGGCCGGGCTGGAGGCCCACCATCAAAAAGACCTGGCGGTTAAGGACCGGGCCCGCAAGGATCCCACTGCCCAGCAGGCCCCGCGCAGGCAGGGCACCGTCATTGACTTTAAGCTCCGTGGAGGCTGGGGCTTTATAAAGGAACCGGGTCTATATGCCGAAGTTTTCGTTAACCGGCGGGATGTAGAATCGCATCTCAGAGAGGGCCACCCAGGCCGGGATCTTTATCCGGGGGATGATGTCGTTTACACCCGGCACCTTGGGGAGAAGGGGTGGTTTGCCCTGAACGTCCACAAGAGGCACAGTTCCACGACCCCCTTGCCTAGGGTGTCCGAAAAATTGTCATCCGTGGCCAGGGTGCCCCCTTGTGACCGGCCCATAATTACCACCGAGACCACTGTGGTCACCCCAACAGACACAATTGTGAAGACCATGACTTGCCGTGTCATGACCTCCACCGCTGTTGTGGCCACGCAGGAACCTCCTCAGGTGACCAGCGTGTTTACTGCCCAAAGACTGAAAACTGTGGGTACACAGACCCCCAGATGGGACGATAGACCCCCTTATGCAGTACCGGGCGGCTCGCAATACCCAAAGGGGTTGCCCCCGCCGGTGCTGCCTCCTGGGTGGTTTGAGTAGATGTTCCCGTACACTGCTTTAAATATGTACATAGTTCTTAACTGTTGGTTTGTTGATTTCTGATGCTGCTAAAACCCGTCCAGGGTTAACTCTCAAGGGGATCCTTCTGTTGACCCGGGATCCCTATTGTTTTGTTTCTTGTTTGATTTTTCCAAGTTTTTGCACAAAGTTTCCAGAACTGCTGAAATCATGAACAGTGCATGATCCGAACTTCTTGTACATAGTTTGCACCTTATTAAGGGTGCTCCCTACTGGTTTTACTTAAAGAAGGACTCTTTGTGAAGATACCACACTGGAACCTTTGTTGAGTATGGACTGGTAGCTTGAGAAGGCGTGCTACCTCATAGAGACTTGGTCCCCTCTTAAAGGGGATGTTCAATTGTCGCACTTAAACGATGATATTGCTTTAAGATAAGTAGCAATAATGTTTGACGAAAGAAAATGATGATAATGTTTACATGAGTAAGTTATATGTGTTCAACTAGTTAATTGTGAAGAAATGCTGATGATGTTCTCTAAAAAGGAAAAGTGAAAGATAGTAGAGGGATGCAGTGGGCCCGTAGGGGTAGACGTGGTGTCCAGCATGCATGTTAGTGAGAAAGATAATGAGAAGGTTTGATGTTGTGTAAAGAAAATGGTTGATAACGTTGGTAGATAATTAGGATAGAAGGTAAACCCTGAGTCCTCATAGGAGTCATGTAGAGATGGCTCAGTGCTCTTAAACTGAAAGTATGTTATGTTCTATACTGTGTATAGTAGTTGAAAAGACAGAAGGCTTGGGCTGAAAGGAGCGGTCCTGTAAGAAAGGAGAGGCAGTAGGTCTGGCGCCGTTAGGACAGGCGGTCCTGCAGATTTAAAGAAGGAGAATGAAAAAGTTAAATTGCCTTATAATGTGATTATAAGAAGGTCTTTAGTGGATGCAGAGTGTATGTCCTTAAAGGCAATGTTAAATTATTGTTCAACAATTTTGTACTTAGTAGAATACCCGGTTGGGTAAAAGGAAAGTTATTTATAGCCTGTTGCTATGATATCTAACCATGTTTGTAACGTTCAAGTGTCCTCACCTCCCATAAAGGGAAGCTCTGTTTAAGTATACTTAATGTTCTTGCACTCAACAAAATTGTATGTCTTTTTACTAACTTGTATTGTTGTTTTCTTCCCAGTCCCGGAGTACTGTGTTTAACCAGGGGGGAGTGCAGCGCCCCAGAGTCCTGGTCGTTGCAGTACTATGGCTCCGCCACTAAGGGGAGCTATGGTGCGTCCGATGGCACTGAAGGAGTTCATCTGATCAGGTATCACAGACACCAATACATTTCACAGTCGGGCCTCCGGGGGGAGCTAAGGGTTCTATTCATTAGGCCACTCCCCACCATAGTGGGTAAACTGGGGGTCAGGCAGGAAGTTAGATCAGAAAGCTGACTGGGTTGGAACCAGGCAACACCTTGTGGCAGAGGGTGTTGTGGGGAAGATACAGTAGGGTCTCTGTCAGGGGTGGGATCCTGACAGAGGCTTGGCAACTTGAACGAACGTAACGGGACCGTGCCTGCTCCGGGTAGCGGTGGTGCCCAAGGAAGGACTAGAAGAGAGATAGATTGTGCTGAGTGAGAAACGAGATCACGCAAAAGGAGAAATACCAGTAGGGGTCGTGCTGTAAGACCGAGGCAACATCCTACTGAGGCGCACTACCGGTGGCCGGAACGCCGAGGGAGTATAATAACATTCAGCTTCAAGCAATACTCCAAACAGCGGCAGGACAGTCAGTCTAAGGCGGGCTGTCTAACTTAAATCACCTATGCAGTCTTGGGGGGCAACTTGTGGAGAGGGGCGACTCTAGGGTCCCGGAAGAGCTCCGAGCCTACCCGTCAAACGGGTGCCGTCCCAACCAGAACACCAGGGAGGGACGGAGGATTAGCAGAACATCATCTAATTGAGTTGTGAGGGAACTTAAGAAACAGACACAACAGTTGTGGGGACTTTCCGTAAGCACAGCAGGGAAGGACCACAACACAAAGCGCTAGAAGGAAGGCACCGATTTCCACCTGTGAGGAGAACTCTGGAGGTGCCATTGGACCGGCCGGACTTGCGCAGCCTGGTGAACCGTATTCTGGACTGAGGACCCAGAGATCTTCAGTAAAGAGGTAAAGAGACTGCAACCTGGTGTCCTCATTAATTACTGCACTGCACCACCACAGCCTCATCACCAGCATCCGTTATACCTATTACACTGTGCGCCCCTCGGCAGGGTCACGGACCGGGCCTAGCCACCGTGACAACCCCGGAGCAGAGACTCAGAGGCCCGGCACCGGGTACGCCTCGGCCCTGTGGCAGTGGGGGCGCTACACTTACTCAGCCCGGGCACCGATGTGCCTCACGGGCTGCATGGCCACCTTTGGTCAACAGGGGGCACCATAAGGTGACCACCGTGGACAGCAGAATTTTCTACTCAACAGGGGGGAAACGCCACCTGCAGCCCCCGTGGATAATCTTCATCCGGGCGTTCGCCTCGCGGGCTGTGGCCATGCTTCGCTCAGGGGGGGCATGGTATACATTGACCCCCGAGGCGACTACCGGTACCTGGTGACGGGTGCAGCAGACCAGCGCCTGCCCAAATCCACCTGACCCAGGCCCAGGCATCCTCTTCTGTCTTCATCAGAAGTCTTCCATCTTGAGGGTTCCCCGTCAAGGACAGGAAACCAACTGATGTGGAGAGAGGAGCCACCCCTTTTATCTTGAAGGTTTCCTGTCCTTGATGGGCGGATCCCCTCTTTCGTGGTGCCGTCATGTATGATGGAAAAAAAGGGGAGACATGAGAGGTGGATGGTAACAATTGTTTTTGTTGTTCGGACCAGCCATAGTGTAAGGATTGGGTGTTCATGTAAAGCTGCATGAACCAGTTAACAGCCTAAATATGTAACAGTACAGACACAGAGGGCTATTAACTGCATAAAGTGTATGAGAACATGATGCGAGGAACCTGATTATGGTTTAAGTTTTTTGAATGGGCAACACAGGGATAGTTAGGTTAATGCGTTGAGGCGGTAGGCCAGTCTGAAGAAATGCGTTTTTAGGGCACGCTTAAAACTGTGGGGATTGATGATTAATCGTATTATCCTGGGTAGTGCATTCTAAAGAATTGGCGCAGCACGTGAAAAGTATTGGAGACGGGAGTGGGAGTTTCTGATTATTGAGGATGTTAACCTCAGGTCATTAGCAGAACAGAGGGCAGGGTAGGGTGGTAGGCTGAAACCAGGGAGGAGATGTAGGGTGAGCTACATGGAGTGCTTTGTGGGTGAGGGTAATAATTTTGTACTGGATTCTGGAGTGGATGGGTAACCAGTGTAATGACTGGCACATGGTAGAGGCATCAGACTAATGGTTGGTGAGGAATATGATCCTGGCTGCAGCATTCAGGACAGATTGGAGAGGGGAGATTTTGGTAAGAGGGAGGCCGATTAGGAGAGAGTTGCAATAGTCCAGACGAGAATGAATAAGAAACAGTAAGATTTTTTGCAGAGTCGAAAGTAAG
Organism: Ranitomeya variabilis; assembly: GCF_051348905.1. Lineage (NCBI taxonomy): Eukaryota > Metazoa > Chordata > Amphibia > Anura > Dendrobatidae > Ranitomeya > Ranitomeya variabilis. Next base: position 769,182,217 of record NC_135233.1, on the reverse strand, counting down.
AAAAGGTCGAATTCTAGAAATGTTTTTGAGGTGCAGATAACAAGAACGAGCCAGTGATGGGATGTGGGGGGTGAATGAAAGCTCGGAATCAAGTATGACCCCAAGGCAGCGGGCATGTTGCTTGGGAGTAATGGTGAAACCACACACGGAAATGGCGATGTCGGGCAAAGGTAGGTTAGTAGAGGGAGTAAACACGAGTTCTGTTTTTGACAGGTTCAGTTTCAGATAGAGGGAGGACATGATGTTAGAGACAGCGGTAAGACAATCACTGGTATTTTCTAAAAAGGCAGGCGAGATATCAAGAGCAGAAGTGTATAATTGGGTGTCATCAGCATAGAGATGGTACTGGAACCCAAATCTACTGATTGTTTGTCCAATAGGGGTGGTATACAACGAGAAGAGGAGGGGGCCTAGGACTGATCCTTGAGGAACCCCAATAGTAAGCAGCAAAAGATACAGTGAAAGAGTGGTCAGAGAGATAGGAGAACCAGGAGAGAACGGTGTCATTAAGGCCAATGGAGCGGAGCATATTGATTAGGCTGATGATCCACAGTATTGAATGCTGCGGAGAGATCCAAGAGAATTAGCATGGAGTAGTGACCATTAGATTTAGCTGTGATCATTAGAGACTTTAGCGAGGGCAGTTTCAGTAGAGTGTAAAGAGCGGAAACCAGATTCAAGAGGCTTGAGAAGAGGGTTATCTGAGATAGCGGATAAGACAAGATTGGTCCAGGCATTCGAGGAGTTTAGAGATGTCTATAGTTAGCAGCAGTTTTGGTCGAGGGATAACAATATCTCTAAGTACTGGACTGTTGTCACACAGGTGGGTGCCATGGAAGGGTGGATTATATCGATTAAGGGCGCCTCATGGTACCAGGCAAACTGGTGAAGGTGCAGGAGCCGAGGAACAAGTTGAGGAGGAAGAGGTGATGGACGGGCAACAGTCAGGAGATAAAGAGGCTAATAATCCACTCTCTGCTGTCTGTGGTTGGCAGGAGGGGACAGAGGAAGCAACCTTGATGTTTACCCTGCCACCAGCACACCATGGACTTGGACCTCTTGGAGGAACCCGACACATGAGCGCCTTCTTGCTGCACTACCTTCCACATGATACCTGTATTCTCAGGGTTAGAAAAAGTGCTGACTACTAAATTTAGTACTAGATGCTTCCCCCTCAGAAAGAAATACACGCCTCCTGAAGAAGATCGGTGAAACGCGCGTTGAGGCGGCGGGTGAGGATCAGTGATTCATCATTACACTTTGTAAGTTGCATGCTCATTATGAGTTAGTTATTTTTTGTATCTGAGTACTCATAGTCTTCATATATTGTACACACTATGGCACTTTGGCTTTGGCTTTGAACTACAGCATGTATCACTGCCTCTTACTCTAGGCTTGATTGAATTATCCTTATACACCCATATGTGGGACGCTGCTGTGAGCCTTGATAATTGTGCTACATTTTTTCTCTATATTAGGACCCCTGATGGGACCGATTTTCATGTATATTTGTACTCTCTATAGCAACATATAATGTAACAGATATAATCTCCTTATTATCCCGCTTTTAGTGTCACTTTCGGTTTTTACTCTTTGTCATTCTTGATTAAATACATTTTGTAAGATGTTTAATATAAATACTCTCTGACCCTTTTTCTGGTACTTTATTTATGGAAAGGGGTATATGTGGTTAATGTATACTCTGAGAAGTTATTTAAAAAAAATGTTCTGTATGATTCCGGTTTTGGGGATTATTGATTTAACACGCATACTAGTGTATTGAAATGCGCTTGTAGACAATCTTATAATTGGTTTTCCACAAGACAGCAGTGAGGCATACAGTGTGCCTCGCAGTTCTAGACTTCAACCCCGGGAACGTCATTGCAAAAATAATAGCAGCAGTGTAAGTGGCATAAGCAATTTCTGTGAGTCGTTTAACACATTTCTTAGACCTGCCCATGCACCAGCAGAACAGAGTACAAATCTGACATGTTGGGAACCATTGGAGAGGATGGTGCAGGAGTATCTGGAGGTCAATATCAATGCCATCAGGGAGGGGGATTTGGACCCTTTTGCATTTTGGTCTTCAAAAATGGAAGAGTGACCAGAGGTTGCCTGTCACACCTTGGAGGCTTTGTCATGCCCGGCAGTCAGCGATCTCTCGGAGCGTGTCTTCAGGGCTGTCACCTGAAAGTGTAGAACATCTAACTTTCATTAAAATGAACACGTAATGGATCTCCGATTACTTTTGCACCCATCACAGCCTGGCCAGACTAGGCGATGGTGTTGTTTTTTGTGTCATGTATTGATCTTGCGTTATTGCAGTCTGTGACACCTTTGTGGTGTTTTCTTTTGCTCCTTCTGCTGGTTACAATTTTTTTAATATGTGGAGACTCCAAGTTGGGTCTCCATTTGGTGGGTTGCCTGTAGTAGAAAGTATGCAAGAGGCTTTATTATTTTTTTCTATTCTGCCGAATTTGATGCCACGTCAGTGGTGTGTGACAATAATTTTTTTTTAAATGTGGAGAATCCAAATTGTGTCTTAATCTGGTGGGTTGCCTGTAGTTGAAGGGATGTCAGAGGGCCATTATGCTATCTCTACTCAGTGGAAATTGATGCAACAACAACTTTTGGGGTCCAATTTCTCCTGTTACCCTTGTGAAAATAAAAATTGCGGGCTAAAAAATAATTTTTGAGGAAAGAAAAATGTTTTTTTATTTTCACAGCTCTGCGTTATAAATTTCTGTGAAGCACTTGGGGGTTCAAAGTGCTCACCACACATCTAGATAAGTTCCTTGGGGAGTCTAGTTTCCAAAATGTTGTCACTTTGGGGGGTTTCTACTGTTTAGGTACATCAGGGGCTCTGCAAAGGCAATGTGACGCCCGCAGACCATTCCATCAAAGTCTGCATTTCAAAACGTCACTACTTTCCTTCTGAGCCCCGACGTGTGCCTAAAGAGTGGTTTACCCCCACATATGGGGTATCATCGTACTCATGACAAACTGGACAACAACTTAATTTCTCCTGTTACCCTTGTGAAAATAAAAGATTGCGGGCTAAAAAATCATTTTTGGGAGGAAAAAAAAGAGATTTTTTATTTTCACAGGTCTGCGTTATAAACTTCTGTGAAGCACTTGGAGGTTCAAAGTGCTCAGTCACCACACATCTAGATTAGTTCCTTGGGAGGTCTAGTTTCCAAAATGGGGTCACTTGTGGGGAAGCTCCAATATTTAGGCACACAGGGGCTCTCCACACGTGACATGGTGTCCGCTAACGATTGGAGCTAATTTTCCATTCAAAAAGTCAAATGGTGCTCCTTCCCTTCCGAGCCCTGCCGTGCGCCCAAACAGTGGTTTACCCCCACATGTGAGGTATCGGTGTACTCAGGAGAAATTGCCCAACAAATTTTAGGATGTATTTTATCCTGTTGCCCATGTGAAAATGAAAAAATTGAGGCTAAAATAACTTTTTTTGTGAAAAAAAAGTACTTTTTCATTTTTACTGATCAATTTGTGAAGCACCTGGGGGTTTAAAGTGCTCATTATGCATCTAGATAAGTTCCTTGGGGGGTCTAGTTTCCAAAATGGGGTCACTTGTGGGGAAGCTCCAACCTTGGGAAAATTAAAAAAAATTGTTGCTAAAAGATTATTTTTGGGACTAAAAAGTTAAATGTTCATTTTTTCTTTCCATGTTTCTTCTGCTGCTGTGAAACACTTGAATGGTTAATAAACTTCTTGAATGTGGTTTTGAGCACCTTGAGGGGTGCAGTTTTTAGAATGGTGTCACTTTTGGGTATTTTCAGCCATATAGACCCCTATAACTGACTTCAAATGAGGTGGTCCCTAAAAAAATGGTTTTGCAAATTTTGTTGCAAAATGAGAAATCGCTGGTCAAATTTTAACCCTTATAACTTCCTAGCAAAAAAAAGTTGTTTCCGAAATTGTGCTGATGTAAAGTAGACATGTGGGAAATGTTATTTTATTTTGTGTCACAAAACTCTCTGGTTTAACGAAATAAAAATTAAAAATTAGAAAATTGTGAAATTTTCAAAATTTTCGAGAAATTTCCAATTTTTTCACAAATAAAGCAAAAATGATTGACCTAAATTTACCACTAACATGAAGCCCAATATGTCACGAAAAAAAAAAACAATCTCAGAATCGCTAGGATCCATTAAAGCATTCCTGAGTTATTACCTCATAAAGGGACACTGGTCAGAATTGCAAAAAATGGCCAGGTCATTAAGGTCAAAATAGGCTGGGTCATGAAGGGGTTAATAAATAAATTGAATAATAGTGGACCTAGCATGGAACCGTGGGGTTTATAACGTATAACCAGACTCTATTCAGAGCAGCAGTCATTCACAACTCTCAGGGTGCAGTTTTCGATACAATTACAAACTTTCCTTTCTAAGCCTATAGACCAGGGGTGGGCAATTAATTTTCCCAAGGGGCCACATGAGAGACCGTGACTGTTGTGGAGGGCCGAACCAATAGGCTGAAATTAATTCTACTCAATATTAACCTCTTAATCCCATTTGACGTATTATCCCGTCAAGGTGACCTGGGACTTAATTCCCAAGGACGTGATAGTACGTCATAGCGATCAGCCGCCCTCACGGGGGCATCGCGGCCGGATGTCAGCTGACTATCGCAGCTGACATCCGGCACTATGTGCCAGGAGTGGTCACGGACCGCCCCGGCATATTAACCCCTGGCACACTGCGATCAAACATGATCGCAGCTTTCCAGGGGCATAGGGAAGCATCGCGCAGGGAGGGAGCTCCCTGCGAGCTTCCCTGAGACCCTCGGTACAAGGCGATGTGCCCACCTTGTACCGAGCGTCTCCTCCCTGCAGGCCCCGAATCCAAAATGGCCACGGGGCTGCATTCGGGTCCTGCAGAGAGGTGGCTTACAAGCGCCTGCTCAGTGCAGGCATCGGGAAGCCTCCTTGCTGTGCTGTGTGATCGCTGATCTGACACCGTGCACAGCAAAGTGTCAGATCGGCGATCTATCACTTTACTGTGATGTCCCCCCTGGGGCAAAGTAAAAAAAAAAATATTCCTAAATAAATGAAAAAAATATATATATTGTTCCAATAAATACATTCCTTTATCTAAATAATAAAAAAAAACAATAAAAGTACACATATTTAGTATCACTGTGTCCGTAACGACCCGACCTATAAAACTGTCCCACTAGTTAACCCCTTCAGTGAACACCGTAAAAAAAAACGAGGCAAAAAACAGCTTTATTATCATACCGCCAAACAAAAAGTGGAATAGCACACAATCAAAAAGACGGAAATACATAACCATGCTACCGCTGAAAACATCATCTTGTCCCGCAAAAAACAAGCTGCCATACAGCATCATCAGCAAAAAAATAAAAAAGTTATAATCCTCAGAATAAAGCGATGCAAAAATAATTATTTTTTCTATAAAATAGTTTTTATCGTATAAAAGCACCAAAACATAAAAAAAATTATATAAATGAGGTATCGCTGTTATCGTACTGACCCGAAGAATAAAACTGCTATATCCATTTTACCAAACGCGGAACGGTATAAACACCCCCCCCAAAAGAAATTCATGAATAGCTGGTTTTTGTTCATTCTGCCTCACAAAAATCAGAATAAAAAGCGATCAAAAAATTTCACGTGCCTGAAAATGTTACCAATAAAAACGTCAACTCGTCCCGCAAAAAACAAGACCTCACATGACTCTGTGGACCAAAATATGGAAAAATTATAGCTCTCAAAATGTGGTAACGCAAAAAAATATTTTTTACAATAAAAAGCGTCTTTTAGTGTGTGACGGCTGCCAATGATAAAAATCCGCAAAAAAACCCGCTATAAATAGTAAATCAAACACCCCTTCATCACCCCTTTAGTTAGGGAAAAATAAAAAAATATTTTTTTTTTATTTATTTCCATTTTCCCATTAGGGTTAGAGCTAGGGTTGGGGCTACGGTTAGGATTACATTTACGGTTGGGATTACGGTTAGGGGTGTGTCAGGGTTAAGGGTGTGGTTAGGGTTATGGTTGGGATTAGGGTTAGGGGTGTGTTGGAGTTAGGGTTAGGGGTGTGTTTGGGTTAGGGTTTCAGTTAGAATTGGGGGTTTCCACTGTTTAGGCACATCAGGGGCTTTCCAAACGCGACATGGTGTCTGATCTCAATTCCAGCAAATTCTGCGTTGAAAAAGTAAAACAGTGCTCCTTCCCTTCTGAGCTCTTCCGTGCGCCCAAACAGGGGTTTACCCCAACATATGGGGTATCAGCGTACTCAGGGAAAATTGGACAAGAACTTCTGGGGTCACATTTCTCTTGTTACACTTGGGAAAATAAAAATTTGGGGGGCTAAAAAACCATTTTTTGTAGGAAAAAAATGATTTTTTATTTTCACGGCTCTGCGTTATAAACTGTAGTGAAATACTTGGGGGTTCAAAGTTCTCACAACACATCTAGATAAGTTCCTTGGGGGTCTAGGTTCCAATATGGGGTCACTTGTGGGGAGTTTCTACTGTTTAGGTACATCAGGGGCCCTGCAAATGCAACGTGACGCCTGCAGACCAATCCATCTAAGCCTGCATTCCAAATGGCGCTCCTTCCCTTCCGAGCTCTGCCATGCGCCCAAACGGTGGTTACCCCCCACCTATGGGGTATCAGCGTACTCAGGACAAATTGGACAACGACTTTTGGGGTCCAATTTCTCCTGTTATCCTTGGGAAAGTACAAAACTGGGGGTTAAAAAATAATTTTTGTGGAAAAAAAAGGAATTTTTATTTTCACGGCTCTGCGTCATAAACTGTAGGGAAACACTTGGGGGTTCAAAGCTCTCACAACACATCTAGATAAGATCCTTAGGGGGTCTACTTTCCAAAATGGTGTCACTTGTGGGGGGTTTCAATGTTTAGGCACATCAGGGGCTCCCCAACCTAACATGGCGTCCCATCTCAATTCCAGCCAATTTTGCATTGAAAAGTCAAACGGCGCTCCTTCCCTTCCGAGCTCTGCAATGCACCCAAACAGTGGTTTACCCCCACCTATGGGGTATCAGCGTACTCAAGACAAATTGCACAACAACTTTTGGGGTCCAATTTCTCCTGTTATCCTTGGGAAAATAAAAAATTTGGGGCAAAAAGTTCATTTTTGTGAAAAAATATGTTTTAATTTTACGTCTCTACATTATAAACGTCTGTGAAGCACTTGGTGGGTCAAAGTGCTCACCACACATCTAGATAAGTTCCTTAGGGGTCTACTTTCCAAAATGGTGTCACTTGTGGGCGGTTTCAATGTTTAGGCACAGCAGGGGCTCCCCAACGCAACATGGCGTCCCATCTCAATTCCAGCCAATTTTGCATTGAAAAGTCAAATGGCGCTCTTTCCCTTCCGAGCTCTGCCATGCGCCCAAACAGTGGTTTACCCCCACATATGGGGTATCGGGTTACTCAGGACAAATTGTACAACAACTTTTGGGGTCCATTTTCTCCTGTTACCCTTGGTAAAATAAAACAAATTGGAGCTGAATTAATTTTTTTGTGAAAAAAAATTAAATGTTCATTTTTTTAAACATTCCAAAAACTCCTGTAAAGCACCAGAAGGGTTAATAAACTTCTTGAATGTGGTTTTGAGCACCTTGAGGGGTGCAGTTTTTAGAATGTTGTCACACTTGGGTATTTTTTATCATATAGACCCCTCAAAATGACTTCAAATGTGATGTGGTCCCTGAAAAACAATGGTGTTGTAAGAATGAGAAATTGCTGGTCAACTTTTAACCCTTATAACTCCCTAAAGAAAAAAAAAGTGTTTCCAAAATTGTGCTCATGTAAATTAGACATGTGGGAAATGTTACTTATTAATCATTTTGTGTGACATATCTCTGTGATTTAAGGGCATAAAAATTCAAAGTTGGAAAATTGCGAAATTTTCATAATTTTCGCCAAATTTCCGCTTTTTTCACAAATAAACACAGGAAATATCAATGAAATTTTACCACTATCATGAAGTACAATATGTCTCGAGAAAATAGTGTCAGAATCACCGGGATCCGTTGAAGCGTTCCAGAGTTATAACCTCATAAAGGGACAGTGGTCAGAATTGTAAAAATTGGCCCGGTCATTAACATGCAAACCACCCTCGGGGCTTAAGGGGTTAATATCGATACATTACAATTATCATATTATTGATAATTTTTATTAATATTAATTGTATGACTTAATATTGAGCAGAATTAAATATGTTCACATCCCCCTATATATCGTTTAAACCTGAGTTCAACCCCTTCTGTATTAGCCCAACAGCCCTTTAAATGCGTCATGAGCCCCACACAGCCTCCCCCATATGTGTCATGAGCCCCACACAGCCTCCCTATATACACCTGTATATGGCACCTGTTTGAACTTATCAGTATAAGGCTACTTTCACACTAGCGTCGGACGACGCACGGCGAATTGCGTCGTTGCGACGTACCGACGCTAGCAGTGAATGCGCCGCACAACGGGCGCAGCAGATGCTGTTTTTCAATGCATCCGCTGCCCCATTGTGAGGTGCGGGGAGGCGGGGGCGGAGTTCCGGCCGCGCATGCGCGGTCGGAAAAGACGGGAACGAAGCACCAAAAACGTTACAAGCAACGTTTTTTGGTGGCGACGGTCCGACGCAACACGACGCAACCGTCGCACGTTGGGACGTGTGGCAATGCGTCGCTAATGCAAGTCAATGGAGAAAAAACGCATCCTGCAAGCACTTTTGCAGGATGCGTTTTTTCTCCAAAACGACGCATAGCGACGTGCAATGCATGACGCTAGTGTGAAAGTAGCCTTAAAGACACCTGCCCACAACCTCAGTCACACTGGCAAGTGGGAGACTTGCACAATTAGTAGCTGACTAAATACTTTTTTCCCCACTGTACACTGCATGAGCCCCACACAGCATCCTCATGTGCAGCATGACGCTCCCATACGCGGCACCATGTGCAGTATGTCACCCCCATATGTGGTACCATGTGCAGCACCATGCCCACCCAAACAGCCCATGCACAGAAAAAAAAACACATACTCACCTCCGTCCTGTTCCCTGGCGCTCTGTTCTCTCCCTGCCTCAGGTCCGCGGACTCTCAGGAGTACACAGCTGACACAATGAAATTAAGTCATCGCGTCAGCTGTTTCACATGCTGATTAGTGGAGGAAGTGGCTGGAGGCCCCTCCTCCACCAAAGGAGTCAGCAGTGCAGCGCAGAGAGACAGGGAGCGGGCAGGCACCCAGCGGCCCGTGGACAGCTGATTTCCGGCCCCACGGCTGTCTTGGTCCATGGGCCGTACTGAGACAGCCAGAGGGCTGGAAGTGGTCCAAGGGCCTCACTTTGCCCAAGTCTGCTATAGACCATAATTTACTCGTTAGGCATCTGTGTGGGGCAGTGAAAAGTCCAGAAACACTGTATCCACATCTACAATCCCTCTGTCCAGGTTTTTACTCACCTCATAAAAACTTGGCACAGGAGTTGTCAAACTAACCTGATATCACAGTAGTGTTCAAAATAATAGCAGTGTGTTCAAAAACATGCGTTAATCACAAAATCTTTATACTCGTTTTCATTTCCATGCATTGGGCACACTGCACACTGTTTTCAAATTCAAAACATGAAGAGAAATGTAAATATTTATCTACTTTACAGAAAAAAAAATGAACATTGGGCTGTTCTAAAAAAAATAGAGTCTGAATTTGTCTTTACAAACTCACAATATGTACTTTTGCAGATTTAGCATTCCTGTGAATCACTAACCTAACCGTTGTATACCCATTTTTTTTTTTTAGAACTGCTTCACATCTACCGTATTTTTCGGACTATAAGACGCACCCCAAATTTGGGGTGAAAATTGCAGAAATTTTTTTTTTTTTTATAAGATGGGGGTCCGTCTTATTGTCCGAATTAACAGTATCTTACCTGAGGGCTGGCGGTGGCAGAGCATGACCTCCAAGTATTTTAATATCTGCAAACTGGTCCATGATCCCTGGTATGCGGTAAATGGGTCGTCTCACAAACTGTCTGTGGCCCTTGGACCCTAAAAGAATAATTTTACTTTCATCAGTCCACAAAATATTTCTCAATTTCTCTTTAGGCCAGTTGCTGTGTTCTTTGTCAAATTGTAACAGCTCCAGTACATGTCTTATTTAACAGTGGGACTTTGCAGGGACTTCATTCTTCTAAGGCCGGCGTCACACTCAGCGTAAGACAATACGGTCCGTTTTTTACGGCGGTAATACGGCCGTAATACGGAGAAATGTTCCCAAAATAGTGATCCGTAGGCAGGGTGTGTCAGCGTATTTTGCGCATGGCATCCTCCGTATGTAATCCGTATGGCATCCGTACTGCGATATTTTCTCGCAGGCTTGAAAAACCGACATCTAATGGATTTGTGCGCTCAAATGTTCGGTAAAACATATATACAGTGTATATATATATATATATATATATATATATATATATATATACACTCACCGGCCACTTTATTAGGTACACCTGTCCAACTTCTTGTTAACACTTAATTTCTAATCAGCCAATCACATGGCGGCAACTCAGTGCATTTAGGCATGTAGACATGGTCAAGACAATCTCCTGCAGTTCAGATGGGCTACAGCAGCAGAAGACCACACCGGGTACCACTCCTTTCAGCTAAGAACAGGAAACTGAGGCTACAATTTGTACAAGCTCATCGAAATTGGACAGTAGAAGATTGGAAAAACGTTGCTTGGTCTGATGAGTCTCGATTTCTGCTGCGACATTCGGATGGTAGGGTCAGAATTTGGCGTAAACAACATGAAAGCATGGATCCATCCTGCCTTGTATGGAGCATCTTTGGGATGTGCAGCCGACAAATCTGCGGCAACTGTGTGATGCCATCATGTCAATATGGACCAAAATCTCTGAGGAATGCTTCCAGCACCTTGTTGAATCTATGCCACGAAGAATTGAGGCAGTTCTGAAGGCAAAAGGGGGTCCAACCCATTACTAGCATGGTGTACCTAATACAGTGGCCGGTGAGTGTATATATGTCATTGAGACACATATATATATATTCTGTATTTATATTTACCTCAGCGCGATGTATGTGAAAAGCCGGTAATTCAATTGCCAGCTTTTCATTTCTCCTTCATTTCTCCCTCGTCACATCCCACGAGGTAATCCATCTGAAGGGGTTAAAATATTTTACAAGCAGGAGCCCTGCTAATGCAGCTGTGCTCGTGCTTGTAAGCCCCGGCGAATTATGGAAATGTAGGTCAATTACCTATAGTTACCTTCAGTCGCGGTGATGCGCCCCCTGGTGGATGTCCTCATATGACCTGGAGCGTGGGAAAAAGTTCCCAGGCTGCAGTTCATGAGGACAACCTGCAGGGGGCGCATCACCGCGAATGAAGGTAGGTAATTGACCTACATTTCCATCATTCGCCGGGGCTTACAAGCACGAGCACAGCTGCATTAGCAGGGCTCCTGCTTGTAAAATATTTTAACCCCTTCAGATGGATTACCTCGTGGGACGTGACGGTTCATCAGAGGGTATGTATATTGTGGGTTTATTATTTTGCCAAGCGAGGGTCTTAGGTGGATTGAGAGAGCAATAAAATATTAAAACAACCTGTGTGTTTATTTCATTAAAATAATTTTTAATAATGTGTGTGTGTGTTTTTTAACCCTTTCAGACAATTGGATTAATAATGGATAGGTGACATAATTGACGCCTCTCCATTATTAATCTGGCTTAATGTCACCTTACAATAGCAAGGTGGCATTAACCCTTCATTACCCCATATCCCACCGCTACACGGGAGTGGGAAGAGAGTGGCCAAGTGCCAGAATAGGCGCATCTTCCAGATGTGCCTTTTCTGGGGTGGCTGGGGGCAGATGTTTTTAGCCACGGGGGGGCCAATAACCATGGACCCTCTCCTGGCTATTAATATCTGCCCTCAGTCACTGGCTTTACCGCTCTGGCGGAGAAAATTGCGCGGGAGCCTACGCCAATTTTTTCCGCGATTTAACCCTTTATTTTAGCAGCTACAGCGCCCAAATTTTGCACATACACACTACTAACATTAGTAGTGTGGAATATGCAAAAAAAAAGGGGATATGAGATGGTTTACTGTATGTAAACCATGTCTCATATCCTGTCGGGTTTGGGAAGGAGAAATGAAAAGCGGGCAATTGAATTACCGGCTTTTCACTAACACCGCTGCGTATTTCTCGCAAGCCACACTGCTGGTCCGTGTGGAATCCGTATTTTTCTCGCCCCCATAGACTTTCATTGGCTTTTTTTGCGCAATACGCTGACAAACGCAGCATGCTGCGATTTTGTACGGCCGTAGAAAGCCGTATAATACTGAACCGTAATATACGGCTGATAGGAGCAGCCCCATTGAGAATAATTGTGCCGTTTGTTTGGCGAGTTTTATGGACGTATTTTCTGCGCTCTTACGTCCGTAAAACTCGCTAGAGTGACGCCGGCCTAACTGTCACAGTACTCACAGGTCACTTGAGACTGTCTTTGATCATCCTGGAGCCGATCATTGGCTGAGCCTTGCCATTCTGGCTATTCTTCCATCCATTTGACTGGAAGTCTTCTGTTTTCTTCCAAGTCTCTCTGGTTTGGCTTTCCATTTTAAAGCATTGGAGATCATTTTAGTTGAACAGCCGATCATTGTCTGCACTTCTTTATAAGTGTTACTGCAGCGCCCCAGAGTCCTGGTCGTTGCAGTAATGTCGCTCTGCCACTAAGGGGAGTGATGTTACGTCTGATTGCACTAAAGGAGTTCACCTGACCAGGTAACACTCACACTACACTTCACACTCTGGCCACCAGGGGGAGTGGTTCTATCTAGTAGGCCACTCCTCACACTCTGGTAAAACTGGGGGTTGGACAGGAAGACAGAGAGAAGTAACTGGGAAGAGCCAGAGAGAGGACCTGTCAGGGATGGGATCCTGACAGATTCCTAAGAAAGGACAAGAAGCGAGGTTTATTGTGCTAAGTGAGAAAACGGGAATACAGCAAAGAGGCGATAGGACCAGAAGGAGTCGTGCTGTAAGATCAAGGCAACATCCTTCTGAGGCGCAAACAGTCGGTGGCCGGAACGCCGAGAAAGTAAGAGACTTTAAGCACTACTTCAAACCACGGCAGGGCAGCCAATTATAGGTTGGCTGTCTCACTTAAACACCTAAGCAGACAACGGAGACAGCTGTGGGAGAGGGGCGACTCTAGAGTCCCGGAAGAACTCCAGGCCTACCCCGTCATACGGGTGCGTCCTAGCCATATCATCTGGGGGACGGAGAGAATGAACATCAGAGACAGACAGAATAAGTTGTGAGGACTATCCCGGGGTGCTCAGCAGGGAAGGACTACAACACACAGGCGCTAGAAGGTAGACACTGATTCCCACCTGAAAAGGGAACTCCGGATGTGCCGTTGGACCGGCCGGTCTCAGCCAGCCCAGTTAACAGAGCTCTGGATTGGGTACCTCCAAACCTTCAGTAAAAAGGTAAAGAGACTGCAACCTGGTGTCCTCGTTATTTACTGTGACCAGCACTGCACCGCACTACCACCATCATCCACACCTTTCATTGGGCGCCCCTCAGCAGGGTCACGGACCGGGCCTAGCCACTGTGACAACCCCAGAGCAGAGACTCAGAGGCCCGGTACCGGGTACCCCTCGGCCCTGCGGCAGTGGGGGCGCTACAACTTGGCGTCACGAACAGGATCTACTTAAGCCTGAAGAATCAGGTCATGTGTGCCTTGGAACTGTGATTTGTTGTGCTTGGACTGTGACTTATTGCAAAGACTGTGTATTGCCAATTGCTGCCAAGAGTTCCCGCCACAATTCGCCATTGCCGCGCACGGAGGGAGGAGCCTTAGCTTCGTGGGCGGAACCGGTCAAAAGAAGCGCGGAACGAGAAAGCGCGGTAAGGTGCCAACCCCGGAAGAGAAACTCCAACCTCCAGCAGGTTAGTGGGAGGAAGGGACAGCCATGTCCGAGTCAGGGGAAGCGGAGGCGGCGGTCGCAGCCGTGAACGCAGAGGCAGCTCCGGTCCCCTTAGCGGATGTAGCCGCGGCCCTAATATCACCACCGGTGGCCGCAGAGCCCGCTGCCCCCATCAACCAGTCGGACACTGCCGCCACCACAAAGGCCATAATGCCCTTCTCTATGCCATACCTGCCCGGAGCGGCCTGGCTCCCGCGATACTCCGGGGAGTCGCACACATTAACTGATTTTAAAGAGGGAATCTGCAGCCTGCTCGAGTTCTATCCCCTGACGGAGCCACAGAAGGTTCATATGATAATCGGCCAACTCTTCGGGGCGGCTTTGAGGGAAGTGAAGTCCTGGCCCGCCGCGGATAAGGGAACTGCACAGCAGGTTTTTGCAAAGCTCAAAGCCACCTTTGATATCCGCACTGCTACAGAAATTAAACTGACTTTCTATGGATGCAAACAGAGACCGCAGGATAGCTTACGGGACTATGCCCTTAATCTCCAGGAGGCGCTGCGGGCCATTAAGCAGAGTGACCCCGGCAGCATGCAAGATGAGGATAAACTCCTGAAAGAGCGGTTCATTGAGGGGCTCCTGTGCAGTCACCAAAGGGGCCAATTACACTTCCTGGCCATGCAGAATCCAGACTTGACTTTTGCGCAATTCAAGGATAAAGCTATCCAGGCGCTGCAGGAGCGACAACCCAGCCGCACAATACCACCCAGGCGTCCCGCTCTCACATACCACCAGGAGGTGGCGTCGGATGCCCCAGTTGCCGCCGAGGCCGACGCCCAGAGCCTAGAGGACGACTCCCCTGCAGGACTCCGCCTCCAGATGCAGGAGCTGACCAAGAGCGTTGCTGCCCTGGCCCGGACGGTGCAGTCCCTACAGGAGGCCCCCAAGGAGAAGATCCAGCTGGCCTCCAGACCAGAAAATGTTCCCTGGATGCGACAGAGGAGGACTCCACCGACCAGAGGCCGGGACAGCGATCGCTTCCATCAGGACGGACGACCCATCTGCTGCCGCTGTCACCAGGTGGGCCACCTTGCAAGGTACTGTCCTTTAAACGAGCAACCCCTGGGACAAAGGGCCAACCCCCAGGAGTAAGACGATCAGGCCCGCAGCATTGGAGAGCCAAATACGTTGGAGGGCGACCAGTTCTTCCTGTTGTGATCGACGGTATCCCCATGAACGCTCTGCTGGACACCGGTTCTCAGGTGACAACTATGCCTTACGTGCTTTATAAACGGTATTGGGAGGACACCGATATTACTCGTGGCCCCGATGACGATTTCACCATCATAGCCAGTAATGGTCAGCCGTTGCCACAAGTGGGATATAAAGAAGTCACCATCAAGGTGGGGCAGGTGGAACTGAAGGCCCAAGGGATTGTAATTGTTGATATTGACCGCCGTGAATGTAATCCCATGCTGACCATCGGTACTAATGTTATAGAAAATTGTCTTGCAGAAGTTATTGTTTTGTTGCAACAGGTAGCAGAAACCGCTGGCCATAGTGAACAACGCGCCCTGCAAAAAGAAATCAGAGCTCTGATGCAGAGACAGCAGGTAGAGCTGACTGGTGGTGAGATTGGTCGTGTCACTGTGAGTGATTCAAACCCCATCGCGATACCCCCCAGGAGTGAGATGTTAATATGGTGTCGGGCGGCCATAGGCCTCAGGGGTAAGGACTACCAGGCCTTGGTAGAACCCGTATACTCAGACAATAGGCCTACTATCCTGACAGCCCGGGGGTGGTCGACGTCCGCCAAGGGAGGGTGCCCGTACGTGTCCTCAATTGTGGGGAGGAAGAGGTTCACCTCACCAAGTATGCCACGCTCGCCAAACTGTTCGTTGTCAATAATAGTGTGATACAGACACCTGAACCCTTGGTCCCGTCAAACGTGGCGGAGGACAACGGTTCTGCAGGGCACTCGAAAGATTGGTGTCAGGAATTGCATGTGGGCACTGACTCCACCCCAGCCCATCAGAAACAGGGGGCCTACAGGGTGGTTCACGAGTACGAGCAGGTATTCAGCAAACACCCCTTAGATTTTGGACAGGTGAAAGGGATCCAACATCACATCCCCACGGGAGATCACCGGCCCATAAAAGAGAGATACCGCCCTGTACCCCCAGCTCATTACCAGTGTGCCAAGGACATGTTGCGAGAAATGAAGGAGGCTGGGGTGGTGAGAGACAGTTGTAGCCCCTGGGCAGCTCCATTAGTCCTTGTTAAAAAGAAGGATGGTACAATGAGGATGTGTGTTGATTACAGGCAGTTGAATCGCATTACACATAAGGACGCATACCCACTGCCCAGGATAGAGGAGTCTCTGGCTGCCTTAAAATCTGCTAACTACTTCTCTACCTTAGATCTCACCAGTGGGTACTGGCAGGTTCCCGTGGCGGAGGCGGACAAAGAGAAGACGGCCTTCACGACACCGATGGGTCTCTGCGAATTTAACTACATGCCCTTCGGATTGTGCAATGCCCCGGGGACGTTCCAGAGGATGATGGAGTGCTGTCTGGGGCACAAGAACTTTGAAACCGTACTGCTGTATTTGGATGATGTCATTGTCTTCTCTAAGACCTATGAAGACCATCTGAAGTGTTTGAAGCCCTGTCCAACTTTGGCTTAAAGGTGAAACCGTCCAAATGTCATCTGCTGAAACCTAAAGTGCAGTACCTGGGCCATGTGGTGAGCGCCGAACGAGTGGCCCCAGACCCCGACAAGGTCACGGTGATCCAGGACTGGCCAAAGCCCAGCAACCTCCATGAAGTCCGGCAGTTCCTCGGGCTTGTAGGCTATTACCGGAGGTTCATTAAGGACTTCACCAAGAAGGCCACGCCATTACAAGACCTGTTGGTGGGCCAATCGAAGAAGACTAAGGGGAGGAACACCCCATTTGTTTGGAACGAGGGGCTGGAGGGATCCTTCACTTGTTTAAAGTCGGCACTGACGGGAGAGGAGGTACTGGCCTACCCCGAATACGACCAACCGTTTGTGCTGTACACGGATGCCAGCAATGTAGGATTGGGGGCCGTGCTGTCCCAGGTCCAGAAAGGCCAGGAGAGGGTAATCGCTTACGCCAGCAGGAAGCTTCGTCCCACGGAAAGGAACCCTGACAACTACAGTTCCTTTAAGCTGGAATTCCTTGCCATCGTCTGGGCAGTGACAGAGAGGTTCAAACACTACCTGGCCTCAGCGAAATTCACCGTCTTCACGGATAACAATCCGCTAATGCATCTGGATACCGCCAAACTCGGGGCCTTGGAACAGCGGTGGATGGCCCGACTATCCAACTACGACTTCACAATCAAGTACCGGGCAGGACGCAAGAATGCAAATGCCGATGCCCTGTCCCGAATGCCCAATTTGCCAGAAACGGGAGAAGACCCGGAGGCACTTGAAGAGGTGGAGCTGCCTGCATTCCATCGCCTCAAAGCCACTCAGAACTCCCATCATGTGAAGAACAGGCACAAGAACCAACCGGATGCCATGCTGAATCCCCTGCCCCACCACGGATGGGCGGAGACCCAGGATGGTGACCCCACGGTCCGTCGGGTGAAAGAGCTCTTGACGCAGGCAGGGTTGCATCCCGGCCCAGATGATCCACAGGAGACCCAACAGCTGTGGAAGGGGAGAAGTAAACTATTTCTCCATGATGGCAAGCTGTGCCGGAGAAGCATCGACCCACGTACTTACGAATTGGTATGGCAAATAGTAGTGCCAAGGCGAGATGCGCCCATGGTTCTGGGAGCCTACCACGATGGAGCCGGACACTTCGGATGGAAGAAGCTGGAAAGGCTACTCCGAGGGAGGTTCTATTGGATTGGCATGAAGAGAGCCATCGAGAAGTGGTGTCGAGAGTGCGGTCCATGTAGCCTACGCAGGAGGGACCGTGGCAGCCAACGGGCTCCCTTGCAGCCTATCATCACCAAGCGGCCGCTCGAACTGGTCGCGCTGGATCATGTGAAGCTGACACCTAGCCGGTCAGGCTATGTCTACGCTCTTACCATTGTGGATCACTACTCCAGATTTTTGGTGGTTGTGCCTGTCAAGGACCTAACGGCCAGGACGGCCGCCAAGGCTTTCCAGCAGTACTTTTGTAGGCCCCATGGCTACCCGGAGAAGGTACTGACCGATCAGGGACCAGCATTCGAAGCGGAAGTGTTCCAGGAGTTCTGCCAATTGTACGGGTGTAAGAAGATCAGAACCACACCGTACCATCCCCAAACCAATGGGATGTGCGAAAAGATGAACCAGGTAGTGATCGACTTACTAATGACCTTGCCCGTAGAGGAACGGAGCCTGTGGCCAACGAAGTTGCCTGACTTGGTGGACATATATAATCACATCCCAGTAAATTCCACCAACTGCACTCCAGCGTACCTGATTCGAGGAAGGTCTAGCAAGTTACCCGTTGATCTGGACATGGGGGTCCTAACCCCCGAAGATACCTCGCCGGATGCCGATTGGGATGCCGAGAGGCGGCAAAGGTACCACAAGGTACAGGAGTGCGTGGAAAGAAGCCTTGCTCAGGCCAGGCAAAAACAGGAAAGGGACTACAACCAGCATGCCCCTGCAATTCCCTTGCCACCTGGTGAGCACGTACTCAAACGAAAGAGGAGGCTACACAAACTCGACGACCAATGGGAAGCGGAACCGTATACTGTCCTGCCATCCGATTTCGACAACACGAAGGTTTGCCTCATGAGCAAGGATGGAGGGGAGACCTCAACGGTGATATCCAGGGACCACCTTAAAGCCTGCCCTGATAAGCTGAGAGCGAGGGAAATGAATCCAGGAACCTCCCCACCTGTAGAAAAGGAGGAGATGATCCACACTGTCCTTGGTGACTTTCCCCAGTCCTGGACTCAGATAAATCAGGCCATCGTGGTACCTGTTCTAACATTCCACCAGCCGAACCCACCAGAACCAGTGGTGGTGCCAGATCATCCGGCCCTGCAACCTCAACAAGCCCTACCGTTGAACTAGCAAATTCTCCCTCTGCTATCGGCGAACTTGCCATGCCCACTGTTGGTAGCAGCAGTACTGAGAGCTCCAGCCTGCCAGTGCTACCCAGACTCACTAGAAGTGTAGCTAGAAGGCAGTGCACTACACCAGCGGTAGCAAGCATAGTGGGCCCTGTTAGGCCAGTAGCAACCCCTGCGCTGCGAAGGTCTACGCGCAGCACTCAGAATCAAACTCCCCTCCGCTACAAAACTTGGAGGTATTAATGAGGGCTGCTATTTAGTTGAAAATGTTTGTGTGCATATCTTTTGTTCCAGGTTTTAAAATGGACAACGGAGTAATGGACAGTGAATTGCTCCAAAAACTTCTAAAATGGGACCCCTTTGTTTACCCGGGGTCCCCGCTGTTTCAAACACTGAACTGAGAGTCATAAACTGTGCATGACCTAACATTCGCAACGTTCAAGAGTCCTCACCTCCCATAAAGGGAAGCACTGTTATGTTTAATTGTTTATGCTATTTCAAAATTTTGTGTGTTTTCTGTTAACATGTATTGTTGTTCTTGTTTTCCCAGTCCGGGAGTACTGGATTTAACCGGGGGGAAGTGCAGCGCCCCAGAGTCCTGGTCGTTGCAGTAATGTCGCTCTGCCACTAAGGGGAGTGATGTTACGTCTGATTGTACTAAAGGAGTTCACCTGACCAGGTAACACTCACACTACACTTCACACTCCGGCCACCAGGGGGAGTGGTTCTATCTAGTAGGCCACTCCTCACACTCTGGTAAAACTGGGGGTTGGACAGGAAGACAGAGAGAAGTAACTGGGAAGAGCCAGAGAGAGGACCTGTCAGGGATGGGATCCTGACAGATTCCTAAGAAAGGACAAGAAGCGAGGTTTATTGTGCTAAGTGAGAAAACGGGAATACAGCAAAGAGGCGATAGGACCAGAAGGAGTCGTGCTGTAAGATCAAGGCAACATCCTTCTGAGGCGCAAACAGTCGGTGGCCGGAACGCCGAGAAAGTAAGAGACTTTAAGCACTACTTCAAACCACGGCAGGGCAGCCAATTATAGGTTGGCTGTCTCACTTAAACACCTAAGCAGACAACGGAGGCAGCTGTGGGAGAGGGGCGACTCTAGAGTCCCGGAAGAACTCCAGGCCTACCCCGTCATACGGGTGCGTCCTAGCCATATCATCTGGGGGACGGAGAGAATGAACATCAGAGACAGACAGAATAAGTTGTGAGGACTATCCCGGGGTGCTCAGCAGGAAAGGACTACAACACACAGGCGCTAGAAGGTAGACACTGATTCCCACCTGAAAAGGGAACTCCGGATGTGCCGTTGGACCGGCCGGTCTCAGCCAGCCCAGTTAACAGAGCTCTGGATTGGGTACCTCCAAACCTTCAGTAAAAAGGTAAAGAGACTGCAACCTGGTGCCCTCGTTATTTACTGTGACCAGCACTGCACCGCACTACCACCATCATCCACACCTTTCATTGGGCGCCCCTCAGCAGGGTCACGGACCGGGCCTAGCCACCGTGACAACCCCAGAGCAGAGACTCAGAGGCCCGGTACCGGGTACCCCTCGGCCCTGCGGCAGTGGGGGCGCTACATTACCCTCTCCAATCAACTTTTTAATCTAAGTATGCTGTTCTTCTGAACAATGTCTTGAATGACCCATAGTTCTCAGGCTTTCAAGGAGAAATGCACATACATGTCCTATCTTCACCCTTAAATAAGGGCCACCTGATTCACCTGTTTCTTCACAGAATGATTGACCTCACTAATTGAACACTACACTATTATTTTGAACACACCACTTTTCAATTAATTATTCTAACACACAGATTCAAAAACATGCAGATCATGAATGCAGAGTCTGCTGGTTTTATTAGACTCTACTACACTAACTGATAAATTGTTTGACATGTGGTAATATAACTTATACCTAAACCACTGATTAATCGGGTTAGTCATACTGGACTGCTATTATGGACTGCTATTATTTTGATCACTATGTTATTTTCTACCACATACTCCTGTATTTAGTACCCTTATAAGTCTCTCAAATATTTTCCCCCAATGGATCCATGGATGGATGGATGTTAAACCAGCTCATGCTATCCAAACCACAGGCAGCATGAATCAGACCCTGGCTAAGCAATTGCAGACATGTAACTCTCACTCTGGCATTTCAGGGAAAATAGTTTGAAGAGTTGACTGAGGACCATTTGAAGAGACAAGATGAGATAGATATGGTTCCGGCTGGCTTCTCCCCACTTAGGGTGTTTCCACCTTCAGGAAACCTTCAGGGTTTGCCGCGGACTGGACGCTGCGTACAGCTGCAGCGCCCAAATGTTACAGCATAGTGGAGGGAATTTTATGAAATCCCGTCTCCACTATGCATGCAGGGCCGCATCCGGCGGCCCTGCGTATCCGGCCGGACATGTGCGTCTTTATAGACCGCAGCATGTCTATTTATCTTGCGGAGACGCTCTATGAATACGATGCAGTGATTATTACACATGTGTTCAATGAACACATCCGGAATCACCGCGTGTACAACAGGGGGCAGCGCTTTGGGCGGAGCAGGGTATCTGCTGCGTCCAAAGCGCAGGGAATCCTTAACGTGGAAACATACCATTAGTTTACTGACAGGTCTCTTCCATGTGTGTACAAAGTGAGAAACTGCAACACCTGGAGCGGGTTTAGGTAGTCGGCTCTTCAAACATTGTTTTCTATGACGTCCTGAAGTGTTTCAGAATAAAGCATACCTGAGTGCAACCGTGTACCCAAGTCCTGATTCACACTTCCATGGTTTGGGCAGCATGAATTGAGTGACAAGTTCCTTTTAAGGTTACTGATCATTAATTAGGCTAAGTTCACATTAGCGTTTGAGTCCGCAGCTTGGTGCTGTGGACTTCTTTCATTAAGCTCCGCCTACTTCCGCATGCATCCTGCGTACCTATCCTTAACATTGGGTACACAGAGACATCCGTTGTATGCGGATGCCTCCGGGTGCGTCATTTTAACGTGCCAGCCGAACGCAAGAAAATGCAACATATTGAGTTCGGCGAACACATTAAAACGACGCACGCAGACGTATCCGCATACAACGCATGTCTCTGCATACCCAATATTAAAGATAGGTAAGCAGGATGCATGCGAAAGTAGGCGGAGCTAAGGAAAGAAGTCCGCAGCACCATGCTGAGGACTCAAAACGCTAATGTGAACCCGGTCTTACCCTGGAGACCTTTTTGAAATTGGGTACCACATTGCCATTATGACACTTGCTTGGCACAGTACTTAAAAGTTATGTATAGGGGCAGAGCAATAATTTAGCTGATTCCCTTGGATGCAGTCCATCTGGGCTCAGAGTCTTGTCCACACTGATTTTATGAGTATTATTAGATGTCTGATTTAGGCTACATTCACATTTACGTTGTTGGGCGTAGCGTCGGCAACGCAACCAACAACGCATGTACACAACGCAGCATTTTGCGACGCATGCGTTGTCATAAGACCTTACAGATCGGGAATTTCGGCGCAGGGAAAACGCTACAAGTAGCGTCCCCTGCGCCCTGTCTTGTGCGTCTATATGACGCATGCGTCGTAAAACGCAGTACAACGCATACTGGCGCATGTCCTTGCGTCCCCCATGTTAAAGATAGGGGCGCATGACGCATGCGTCGGTATGCGTCGACGACGCTGCGCCCAACAACGCAAATGTGAACGTAGCCTAACAGCAGCACCAGAATCGGCTACATCAGCAGCTCTCTCTTCTTTTGTCGACACTGTGCTGGAGAACCCATTCAGTAACTCTGCCTTTTCTTGATCCTCCGAGACTAACTCCCCATTACCATTATGTAGTTGTATTTACTAAAAACTACACTACTCGTTTTATCATATAATGCACTTAAAAAAAATAGCTTGTCGGTTTCTATTAGTTCCAGTTTGGGGGTCCATAGCACATTTTCATATATTCATGACAAAACAAAAGAAAAAAAGAACCACAGTAAATATATATGTTCAGTTTCAATATTCACTGTATGAGATACATTTAATATTTTATTAGTTTGGACAATGATGCGATGATAAAAAATGTTTTTTTTATTTTTCGCTATTAGTATTGCAGGAAAAGGGTGGACGGATTTAAACCTTCATAGGCACATAGCTGTTAAGAAAACCTATCAACACTTCATGGGCTGATGGAAGCAATCCTCTCCATTGTTAACCTCCTAACAGTACTCTGCCGAAGACCGAAAGGAAAATTAGAGGTGCGCGTTATTCCGCTTCGTTAGAAAAGAGAAGCTGGGCAGCGCCGGAAAGAGCAGGAGAAGATCGAGAGAGCGAAAGAATAAGATTAGTGATGCGCATGTACCTAATCGTAAGCTAGAGGTGAGGAGAACCTAGTGCACTTGCATGAAGGTAAAACCGTACGCGCACCTCTAATTTTTCTTTTGGTCTTCTCCGGCACTGATCCATGTGCATCATATGACACCTCAGGATGTGACCTTGCCGCCTCATGAAAGGTCCTTGTGGACAGTGGATACACCACCTTACCTTCCTGGAACATGCTGCCGCACCTGTTCACAGGTAAACTAAATAAATCTTGGCTTTGAGCTTAGTTCTGTTTCCTTATACCAGTGTTCCCCAAGTCCGGTCCTCAAGAGCCACCATCGGGTCATGTTTTCATGATTGCCCAGGTGAGAATTCCATCATCTAGACAGGCAATAATTCCATCACCTGGGCCATACTAAGGAAATACGGAAAAAAAGACTTGTTGGTGGCTCTTGAGGACCGAACTTGGGGAACACTGCCTTATACTTTTGATGTTCTTTCTTAAGGATGTGCTATACATATACATCTTCCCACACACCATATTCGGCGGTTCAGCAGATTACAATATAATTATTATAGGTCTTTTTTTTTTTTTTTTCCCTCTGGAACTTGTTTTCTCCTCTATTTATGGCATATGTATTTTCCCACTTATGATGTTAATACAACTGTTCACATAAACATTCTTTCCTCTGAGCTGTTGCTAGGGATACATATATTTCTTATGGAGCACATATTGCCTAATATTATTGTTTGTTCTCTTCCTTTTTAAATATGAATGCATTGTTTTATTAATTTCTTTATGTGCGAATTCACACCCATTTTAGTGTCATTTATATGCATTAATGATATAATACATTGGTTTTTCGTATGCCGTGATATATATTACTTTTTGATGCTATTCTTTTTGCATGACACTTACATTATGTTATGTTTTGTTATGTAGAATGAACCCTTGAAAAAGGCCATAAAGGCCGAAACGTTGGGGATATTAATTTCTGTTGTACCCATTATCGGCTGTGAACTCCCAGAATAAAACAGGGATTTTTGTGTACTCACGGTAAAATCCTTTTCTCCGAGCCACTCATTGGGGGACACAGGACCGTGGGTATATGCTGTTGACACTAGGAGGCTGACACTAAGTTAATACAAAGAAAGATAGCTCCTCCTCTGCAGTATAAATCCTCATGCTGGCTCCCAGAGAGCCAGTTCAGTGCAAAAGCAGTAAGAGAACATTAACAACATATCAGAGTATATGTCAAACGAACGAAAAACACCAGCCATTAGGCTAACTGGGTGGATGCTGTGTCCCCAATGAGTGGCTTAGAGAAAAGGATTTTACGGTGAGTATACAAAAATACGTTTCTCCTTCGCCTCATTGGGGGCACAGGACCGTGTGACGTCCCAAAGCAGTCCCTGGGTGGGAAAAACAACAGAAAAACATCAGGCTTCACGTAACAACTGCCTAGATGTGCACCACCACAGCCTGCAGAATTCTTCTGCCCAGCCCCGCATCAGCTGAAGCTTGAGTAGGAACATTATAGTGTTTCGTGAAAGGGGTTGGACCTGGTCTCCCATTCTTCCCACGCCAGCTAGGTATGCATTTATGTTATTTGCTGTATATTTTCTACATCATGGCTAGGGCACTTGCCTAACATTTTATATATCTTACAGTACATGTAGCCTAAAACTCTGGCATGGCAGGTTTGTTTGGGTGGTCCAGTCCTTCTTATGGGCCATTGTGACACTTAACATGTATGTTCCCCTGTTAGTATTTTTTGTACCTGTTCATTGAGTTTTTACTGCTATCTAATCAAATTTGTACTTTTTACGGGACTATATGGCTGCTTGTTCGCTTTTTTGTTATCTATATTGTTTGCAGTTGGTCCCGCTACTAGTCCGCTATGCATGTTTTTTACTGTAGAGTTATGACGTGACATGACGTATAAATATCTGAACATGCTTGCCTCAATATTACTTTTTGTGAAAGTATGTAGGCTGGACCAAGTCGCGGCTTTACAGACGTGCTCCGCCGACGCCTGATGCTGAATGGCCCAGGAAGCACCTACTGACCGAGTGGAGTGTGCCCTGATCCTCGCTGGGGATAGGCATACCTCTAACGCAGTAGGACTCCTGAATGGTGGAACGAATCCACCTAGCTAACGTGGCCTTTGAAGCAGCTAGACCCTTCATGTGACCCTCAGGAAGCACGAACAAAGAATCCGACCTTCGGAAGGACGCCGTCCTCGAGATGTATCTTCTCAGAGCTCTGACTACATCCAGAGTATGGAAAGCCCTTTCCACCCTGTGGACTGGAGTTGGACAAAATGAAGGAAGAACAATGTCCTCGTTAAGGTGGAAGGATGAGACAACCATGGGCAAAAAGGATGGGGACGGCCTAAGGACAACTTTGTGCTGGTGGAAAATAAGGTAAGGCACCCAACAGGACAGAGCAGCCAGCTCTGAAACCCACCTGATTGATGTAATTGCAATGAGAAAGGGAACTTTCCAGGACAGAAAGGTGAGCGAAATGTCCTGAAGCGGTTCAAAAGGAGCTTCTTGTAAGACTCCCAGGACCAAGTTAAGGTCCCAAGAGTCTAAAGACATGCGATAGGGGGGAAGCACACGTGTAACACCCTGAATGAATGTCTTCACCTGAGCTTGGTTGCAATCCTACATTGGAATAAGACCGATAAGGCGAATATCTGGCCCTTGAGCGAGCTGAGCGCCAGGCCTCAGTCCAGACTGGTCTGTAGGAACTTCAAAATGGTTGGAATAGAGAAGACGAGGGGAAAACGTCCACGAGCCTTGCACCAAGAAAAAAAATGTCTTCCAGGTACGGTGATAAATGCGTACCGACGCAAGCTTACGAGCACTGATCATTGTGGACGCGACCGGTGGTGAAAAACCATCATGGGTCAGAATCCAGGATTCAACGGCCAAGCCGTTAAACACAGGGCCGATGAGTTCAGGTGGTAAATCGGTCCCTGGGGGAGCAGATCTGGACAATCCGGCAGTCGCCAGGGTACGTCGGCGACGAGGCACACAACCTCTGCGAACCACGACCGGCGTGGCCAATCAGGAGCGACCAGGATCACTGAAACCCCTTCCGCCTTGATCTTCCTGATGAATCTTGGAAGAAGCGGCAGCGGGAGAAAAATGTACGGAAGACAGAACTGGCGCCACAGAAGAACAAGAGCATCCACTCCTATGGCTCTTGGATCGAGACGAGTTATGAATCTGGAGACCTTGGCTTTCAGTCTGGACGCCATCAGATCCACATCTGGGGTCCCCCAACGAAGACAGATCTGTTGGAAAACTTCTGGATGAAGTTCCCCTCCCCCCGAGGCGAGACCCTGATGGCTAAGGAAGTCTGCCTCCCAGTTTTCTACGCCTGGTATGCGCACAGCTGAGATTACCGAGAGGTTAATCTCTGCCCGTCGAAGAATGCGAGTTACCTGGCACATCGCCGCCCTGCTGCTGGTACTCCCTTGATGGTTGATGTATGCCACAGCCGTGGCATTGTCCGATTGAATTTGAGTGGGGTGACCCGCTAGGAGATAATGAAACTGCAGTAGGGCTAGCCATATTACTTGTATTTCCAAGATATTGATTGGAAGTTTCGATTCCTGAGAAGACCAGCAGCCCTGAGTGGTGAGGTGAAGAAAAACTGCTCCCCAGCCCAGAAGACTGGCATCGGTAGTCACCACTAGCCATTGAACCGGGAGAAAGGACTTCCCCTCGTTGAGGGGAGAACTCCATGTCCACCATCTGAGAGTCTGCCTGACCCGTGGGGATAGGTGGCACTTTCGAGGGAGAAAGGGTTCCTGTCCCAAGCCGATAGAAGAGCATGCTGTAAGGGACGGAGGGGCATCTGTTCAAAAGGAACCGCTTCCATTGCTGCCATATTCCCCAGTACTGTCATCGCAAAGAATGGAATGAGGGGATGACAGAGAAAGTGTGCGGGCTCCTTGCTGAAGGGCTAGGAACTTGTCTTGAGGGAAAATCACCAAGCCTCGGGAGAAGTCCAAGGTCATGCCTAGAAAGCATCTGGAATATCGATGGTTGCTAGAAACTCCCCTTTTTCCATTGAGGTGATGACCAAATGCAGAGACTCCATGCGGAAATGACAGACCTTGACAAACTTGTTTAGAAGTTTGAGGTCTAGTATGGGTCTCACTATTCCATCCTTTTTGGGGACAACAAATAGGTTGAAGAATCCCTCGAACCTTTAGATTTTCAGAACCGGGACAATGACGCCATCACGGCGCAAAGAGTCTGTGGCTCAGGAGAGAGCCTTTGCCCTTACCCCTGATGCTTGAAGTCGGGAAGTAAAGAAACAAGCTGGGGGATGCAAAGAAAAATCTATTTTGTATCCGGAAGACACTAGGTCTCTGACCCATTCGTCGTGAATGACTGAGAGCCAGACCTGGTGAAACAGAAGTAGGTGACTGCCTACTCTGCTGGTGTCAACCAGATAACCCCATGAGTCATTGGGCGGAAAATCTCTGGAACCTAGATCCCTTAGATCTTGACTGTTTGGGCTGACCCTTCCATTGCTGATTGGATTTATAGGATGTCTGGGGTCCTCTGTTCCTGCATGGAGAGCATCCTGATCCTGAAGAGGTAGTGGTAGTGGACCAAACCGGATTGGCACGAAATGATCAGAAACGGATTTGTTGTCGATGCCAAAAAGGACGCCTAAGCCTCTGCTGGGGAAGAAACGTGCTCTTTCCTCTTGTAGCATCCGAGATAAGCTGATCCAGCTTCTCTCCAAACAAACGCCCACTCTGGTAAGGAAGAGATGTCAGACACTATTTTGACACAGAATCCGCCTTCCATTCTCTGAGCCATAAATATCTTCTGATCGTGATGGCATTTGCCGCCGATAGAGCCGCACAGTGGCCGCATCCAGAGAAGCGTGTACCAGCTAATCTCCTGTCTGAGAAATTTGGTTAGCCAGCTGCGCTGCCTCCGGAGGAAGATTACTGCTCTGAATGGAATTAGCCAATTTCTCCGACCAGGAAACCATTGCTTTAGCTACCCACGCTGCAGCGAAGGAAGGACAAAGAGCCGCACCTGAGACCTCGAAGACAGATTGAGCCAAATTTTCTATCTGGCGGTCTGTGGGATTTTTAATAGATGATCCGTCCGGCAGGAATAGAAGGGTTTTGGATGCTAGGTGAGAGAGTAGGGGGTCTACTAAAGGGGACTTGGCCCAATCTTTTCTCAGATCGGTTGAGATGGGGTATTTCACCTCAAGCAGTTTTTGTCCTGTTAAGCGCTTATCCGGTCGCTCCCTGTGCCAATTAACTATATCCCGAACTTCCGGGTGAATGGCGAATGATCTATGAGGACGCTTAGCTTTTTTTAAGTGCACAGCGTGATCCGGCAGAGAGCCGGAGTCTTCTTCAACCTTCAGAGATTGGTTGACGGCCTCAGAGAATCAAGTGTCCTCTGAAAGTCTGGCGAATCTGGATCTATGGAGACGTCCGATTTATAATCAGAATCGAGTTCGCTACCAATGTCTGGAGAGGGAGAACGAGAAACCGAGTACATTCGTACACTATTATTCGTGTACAATTATTCAAAGTACATTTTCTAAGTACTGGCAGTTATAATATGGATGAATATAACAAGCATCTCTATTCTCTTCATACAGGTAAACTTATCATTCATTCTCTGAACTGAAACACCCTGCATTTCTATTGCTCCAGTCCCTGACAGCAGCCTGAATGGTAAACTTATCATTCACTAGATGGCAGCCCGATTCTAAAGAATCGGGAGTCTAGAATCCATATATACTTTATTTATTCAAATGTAAGAATAATACAATTAATAAATAATAGTAAGAAAGAACAAAAAATGGCTGCACTCACCAGCTCTTGACAATTCTTGTTATTTAAGGTACAGTTACACAGGATCCATGAACATGCTTATGAGGGGAGTGATGAAAGACATCAGACAACAACTTTGCGTGTTGTGGCAAATGCCACAACAACGGTTCTTTGCTTAAGAACAATAATGTAAATAATATGTATCAATAACTATGTATATTGGTATGTTCTATGACATTTTAAAATATTTCATTATTATGTGGAAAAGCTCTTAGTACCCATACTGGCGCATACTTGTGTGCCCATCAGGTATTTTCACAGTAATTTTACATCTGATGGGTTGGTATGAAACGTTTTTAATCATCTCTTGGGCTTAGCTAAGCCTTCATTTTAAATAATTCTAATAAGTACAACAGAAATAAAAGCCTTTTTGTGTATCCAAATTTTTTGTGTTTATTTTTACAGAAGTGTAAAATTTAAGAAATCAACGTTCATAGTACACCGATGGGCTAATATAAGCATGCCCATCAACCACGTCACGGTAGCCTTTGAACTGATGGATCCTAACTAACTGATTCCTATTTCTTAATACTCAAACCTCTTTCACATCTGCATGTTTCTGATATTTGCAGAAGTAATGTTAAGAACAATACAACTTCCACACTTGGCACCAAAGAACTGACCTACAACACACTTTCAGCAAGTGCCATGCAATGTAGATGAAGCTTGGAGTTAACTTGCAGTAAATGCGGCAAACGCGGCTTCGACAATTGCATTAAATGCAGCCACAACAAAAACACTGGTAAGTGGAGATTTTGTGGCGAAAACTGCAGAAACCACATGTGCCGCACCTGCCGCAAGTGAAGTACAAATTCCGTATACATTGCATGCAACTTACAGCAAGAGTGGCGTGGGTCAGCCCTTAGGCAGGAAGTGCAGAAATAGCCTTTTTTCCACCATAAATTCTCCAAATAGCAGAAAAATGTTGATGTGAAAGCAAAATCTCTATTCTTTCCCTATCTATCTAAATATGTACCTATCTATATATCTATTTCTATGTACAGAACACACCTGGAGATAGAGATGTGTGTGAACAGCCATCCCACCCGTCTCTTACCTGTTCACAAAAACCTCACCCTTTTTAAAAACAAAATGAAATCTCTCAGCAGCTATACTGCTGGAGCTTCAAATACAGGTTCCTATCACCAAATACAGGCATTTGGATGATACACATCTTACATCTTGTACTTAATGTGTGTTCTACTTACCTATAAAAATATGTATTGATATATCATATTTCTAAATTTATGTAGATATGATATAGAGTTATTAACCCTATATGCTAATGAGTACGTATGTTATATACGTATTTCCTACATAAGTACTTAAAATCTATATGTCTATGGCTACACTAATTTTTTTTTGTTTTTGTTTTTTTTCCTTATCTCTATACATAGAATTTGCCTATTGCTGTCTATGTTATTAGAAAAACTGAATAATGAAAAAAAAGGAAAGTAACTTTAAACTAAAATATTTTTGTAGATAATATTACATGTGAAGACTTTAGTACTATCAGCCAATAATTGTCCTTGAAGTGGTGTATTAACCACTTTAACCCTCACATTGCAACATTGCTTCACCCTGGAAAAAGCAACATACAATTGACCATGGGCAAAAGCAGGTTCTGGTAGATAAATGCCAACTCGATGGAGGGTCTGGCCTTGAGATTTATTTATGGTCATTGCAAATGCGGGCTTGATAGGAAATTGTCTCCGTCTTAATTTAAAAGGTAATCCAGTCTCTGATGGACACAAATCAATTCGTTGAATGAATACCACATTTCCTGCTGCTGACCCACTAATTACTTTAGCCAGTATGATATTGGCATGTAAGGCAGTGACAATGAGCCGCGTACCATTGCAGAGACCTTTGTTCGTGTTCAGATTCCGTAATAACATGACAATGGTGCCAATTTTAAGTTTCAGCCGATGTGAAGGCATTCCAGTTGGTGTTAGTGAATTCAAAAACTCAAGTGGGTATTGATCGAGGTCATCAGCTTCATCAGGATCGATGGAATCATCACTAATATATTCAGTATAGTCACCTATCAATAAATCCATGACTTGGGAATTGACTTTCTCAACGTCCTCATTTTTTGGACATAAAATTGCATGAGATGCAGCTGTATTTATGCTTTCGGTGTCATTCACATCAATACAAAGATTATCTCCAAAAATTTCAATTATTAAAGAGCCAGTGCATACCATGTCTGGAGGAATTTCAATTACATCATCTCCAAGGTTATGTTCATTAGATAGTTCACCATTTCCCAGTTGAAGCAACCAACTGCTGTAGTGAGGATCAATGGAGCGCATGTTGTTAATAAGTGGCAGGCGAGTAAAATGTTGCCAGTGTTGTGAATATTTTATACAGCTCTCTACAACATCAGTTCTTGTCCCATGAGGGATGACAGGAAGACATTGTCTAAAGTCGCCTCCAAAAACAATCACTTTACCTCCAAACGGTGTTTTTTCTTTGTGAGCTACATTTGTTGTCATGACATCACGTAAAACTCTATCAATGACATGCAATGCATATTTGGATAGCATTGTGCACTCATCAATAATAAAAAGTTTAGTGCTGTGCAAATCTTTTGCTGCATCGGTATCATTCTTAATCCTGGAAACAGATGTTTCATTCACAGGAATTGGAATCCCATAAAGAGAATGAATGGTTCGTCCACCTTGTAGCAAGTTGGCGGCAATTCCAGTAGTGGCAGCAGGTGACACAATGTCTCCTTGTCCTCTTAGCTGATGTAGGAGTAGATGATATAGGTACGTTTTTCCGCTGCCACCAGGACCATCAAGGAAAAAACACTTTGCTGTAGAATTAGTGTCTTCTAAAACTTGAGTGATAGCATCAAAAGCAAAAAGTTGGTCCTCATTTAAAGTAGCTTTCATTTCAGCAGCTGCTGATAACTCATAATCTTTATCATACTGTGGGAGGAGGTGTTGTTTCTTGACTGGACGTGGCAAATTAAAATCAGTATAAGTTTTGCCATGAGCTTTAAGAACATGTTGGACATCTGTCATAGCATAGCCTTCACAATTGACACACTCCAGAGTGTCGGAGTGGTATGCATAGCAGTAGTCTTCTACAAAGTGTTCCTTAAATTCATCCCATAAGTCCCGAGGTTTAGCTGGAGGACCAAAAATACAAATGTAGGCAAACATGTCACGTAGCTGTGCTGGCATGTTGAGAATACTGGCATCAAGTAATGTATTTCTCCACAGACTATCATCAAATAGTAAGCCAAGAGCTAATGCCGCATCTTTGAAGGTTTCATGTGTGACTCCGTGTACAGTTTTTATGCTGTCAAAACTGGTTGCACCTTTGACATGTAACAATAAGAATCTTAAATAGTAGCGTTCTTGGTCTTTCACACTGACAGTATACATTCGTCCAATCACAGAACCACCTGCTCGCTTTCTAACTTCCCAAGAACCTTCTTTCCAAACATAGTTTTCGGGAATTTCACGGTATAAATAAATATGAGCATGATGGTCGTTCTGATTAAGCTTGAAGTAGGCCATAAGTGTAGAATTTTGATGGAGCTTTTGTTTGATGTTTCCAATAGAGTCATCCTCATGAAAATAGAGTGGCTGAGAATGCGGTAGATGTACAGCAAGGCGAATGATGCTATGAGATTGTTTATGCATTGGATATGAGAATATTCGCCAAGCTGCCTCTGGTGCACTGACATATCTTGAATCCATGAATTGGTGTGTTTCATCATGTTGGATGTTAGTCTGGCAGATTTCAAGATTGGCTTTATCATGTCCTTTGTAGACGTATTTAAATAAATATTTCACAGCCTGAATGGAACCACAAACTTCGACATTTATATGGCACTTGTATTTTAATAGCAGGAACGGATTATATGGAACCACCCACGAATTGTCAATCATGTTAGAATGGTGTTAAAAAGATGGGCCAAAGTGTCTGCGATAAGTAGGATAGGCGTCCTTAGCTATGATGGTTCTTGGTTGCAAATCTTTAGGGAAACCTTTTGTACACTTCCCCAGATCCATACAGGGAGAATTTGGGTTGTGTTCTCCACACGGACCATGAATCATATGTTGGAGAACAATTTTATGGAGCTGAGGGTAGTGGGTAGGATTGGGAATTTCAGCCCACACTGTATTGTCTATGTCCTCCTCAGTCCTTAATTTGGAGTTGCTGTCCAGAATAATCGAAATGTGAGCGTGTGGAAGGCCACGTTTTTGAAATTCAATTACATGAACCATAGCGCAAACTTTCCCAAATAATCCGTTGTTAATGTCTTTTAAAAGTGCTTCCAGTTTTATTTTGAAAACACGTGCCACCAAATCAGGTCTATGTTCCACACGCTGCCAAGGTTCCAAATTCTCAGTAATCTCATTCCATTTCGGATTACAGGTCATGGTGATGAATAGATCAGGACGACCATATTTAGTCACAATAGCCATGGCATCCTGGTACCGCTGCTGCATATTCCTGGGACTGCCTTCAAACGAAGATGGTAAAATGACCGTTTTTCCAATGGGGATGCCCTTCTCAATGGATTTTTTTCTGGAGATGTTCCTGGAGTACACAATAATCCTCTACTTTCAAATCCTTTTGGTGTTGACGGATATAATTTAGGCGATTTGCCTCGATTTTCACATAAGCATCCACTAAGTACTGCTGAGTGAGTTTGCCACCATTCAGGAGTGGATTAAACTGATTACGGACAGACAGCACATAGCAGTAATATTGCAGTTGTGTAACTCTGCGTGGACTTTGCCCTTGTTGCTTGAGGCCATCATGCCAGCCCTGGTCTCCGTAAGGGAAAAATAAAGGATAGAGTAAAGCATCTAAATTACTGTGTAGAATGCTGACCTGTTGTGTTCTTGGCGCCAAAGGATTTTTGGGGTCCGGTTGTAAATGTATTAAAATATCACGATTAAATGGTGGCTCTCCATTGTCATTTTCAAATACGACAGCAACTTCATTGACAGTTGGATTATTATATCGGCGAGGGTCTTGATTCCGATCTTGTTTAAGGGCCATGATGATATTTGGCATGAGAGTGCCATTAGCTTCAGCTTTAAGATGTTCTTCATGTTCCACATCTCGTAACATTTTGTAGGCAGCAACAAAGGGATTCACATTGTCTAACTGAAGAGCAATTATACTCATCAAAGTGGGATGACATTTTTGATTTTGTTCACAGTTTAAACGTTGTTCATTCGCGGTAGCGGTATCCAAAATATACAGTTGGGCATAAGCTGCAACTTGATCATCACTGGGATGTAGGGTTCCAGTACGATGATATATTTGTCCATGTATACGGAAACAGTAAGGGCCATGTCCAGGTGGAGGGGATATATTGGCACCCATGGAGGCGAAAGCAAATGAGCTGTTAATACTACGAATATTTTCCATGAGATTCTTACTGAACTCACTCTCCCCTGTCAGCAATCGTTTAAAGACCTCGGGATATTGGGGTATAGGTATATGCACTTTACTCTTGTGACAACACAGAGTAAAATTTTTATCTGCTGGTATCTCAGCATTAAAATGTAATGCTTGACAATGTTCACATAAATAGTTCATAGGACCACAGGAGTGTTCTACAATGGTACTGTCATCATTAGTAAAACCTGTAGGATGTTGAGGTACAGGTTGTGGTAACGGAGCATTGGAATGTTTCTTTAAGCCAACATATATAAAGCGTGGACCTGGTAGAGGATCTTCACTGTCCACAGATTCAATTACTGAGGAGTTGGAAGGTGTATCGTGGTCAGGGTTTATTAATATGGAGGTGCAAGCGGTTTTTTTGCGCCGTTCACGGCGTGCACCAGCTGCATTTGGTAATGGTTTGTTTGTTGCCTTAGAAGAGTCAGGTGTGAAGCATGTCTTATAAGCAGACTTAACGGTGTACAGGCGACGGCGTTTATCATTTGGAGTGTACGTAGGACAGTGTTTGCGCTTACGTGCAGATTTACCAACGGTTAAAGGAGCTTCAGGCTGCACACATTCTATGAATGGAGACAAAGAAGCTGTATTGTGGGCAGAATCTATGACTGAGGACGTGGAAATATTATGTTTGCAACGTTGAGAGCGTGCAGCAGCAGCTTTATTACTTAATCGATTAGTTTTGTCCTCAAAAGACTCATTAGTAATGCGTTTATTGCAAGCAGCATTAACAGTGTCCAGGCGCTTCTGTATGTCCTCTGTACTCTTGTTAGCACGCTGTTTGCGCTTACGTGCAGCATCGGTGTCTTTTCGCTGTGCGTCATTGGTATACTTATTATCAGACCTGATGTTACGTGCGCCATCAGCAGCTTTGGGCTCTGTGTCATTAGTATACTTAACAGTGTCCAGGCGCTTGCATCTATCCTCTGTACTCTTGTTAGCACGCTGTTTACGCTTACGTGCAGCATCGGCGGCTTTTCGCTCTGCGTCATTGGTATACTTATTATCAGACCTGATGTTACGTGCGCCATCAGCAGCTTTGGGCTCTGTGTCATTAGTATACTTAACAGTGTCCAGGCGCTTGCATCTCTCCTCTGTACTCTTGTTAGCACGCTGTTTGCGCTTACGTGCAGCATCGGCGGCTTTTCGCTCTGCATCATTACCATACTTTATATCAGACCTGATCTTATGTGCGCCATCAGCAGCTTTGGACTCTGTGTCATTAGTATACTTAACAGTATCCAGGTGCTTGCATCTATCCTCTGTACTCTTGTTAACATGCTGTTTGCGCTTACGTGTGGCATCGGCGGCTTTTCGCTCTGCATCATTACCATACTTTATATCAGACCTGATCTTACGTGCGCCATCAGCAGCTTTACACTCTGTGTCATTAGTATACTTAACAGTATCCAGGCGCTTGCATCTATCCTCTGTACTCTTGTTAACACGCTGTTTGCGCTTACGTGCGGCATCGGCGGCTTTTCGCTCTGCATCATTACCATACTTTATATCAGACCTGATCTTACGTGCGCCATCAGCAGCTTTGGACTCTGTGTCATTACTATACTTAACAGTGTCCAGGCGCTTGCATCTATCCTCTGTACTCTTGTTAGCACGCTGTTTACGCTTACGTGCGGCATCGGCGTCTTTTTGCTCTGCATTATTAGTATACTTTATATCAGACCTAATCTTACGTGCGCCATCAGCAGCTTTGGGCTCTGTGTCATTAGTATCCTTACTATTAGAGCTCATGTTGGCTAAGCTAAACAGCTTTAAGCGTGGTGGTGGCAAACAACAGGTTAATAAGAGGCACTGTCAGGTAGTAGGAAAATAGCCAGTTAATAATAGGCAATAGTTATTTGCAGGAATACAGATATTAATAAATAGGCAGTTTATATTGCAGAGAAATTGCTGGGCAATAATGGACAATGTCCTTATGTGGCAAATAATAGAGCAATATACCCAGTGTGGCAAAGAAGAGGTTAATAAACGGCAGTCTCTCAGTATAACAGTCAGTGAATAATAGGCAGTATATGGAGAAAACACCAAACAAAAGTTCAAAATTGGTGTGAAAATGTCACTGAACCACTTCACAACTAAATATATATAATTTTGGTAAATGGTATTATCATTTTTTTGACGAAATTTGGCAGGAGCTTGAAGAGCGACGTCACTGGGACCGCCTCCACGCAGTAGAAACTTGCTGTGAGGTAAAAATTCAAAAATCACACCAAAATGGCGGGCGGAGTGTGTCACAGTACGGCACACTTCTGATTGGTCGCTCGCGGCAGGCGGCAACCAATCAGAAAAGTGCCGCGCACCACGAAGGCATATATCTTTGTCCACCCTGAGCGGGTGTAGGACGCTGGTGACGTCACTTATCTCCGGACATTATCTCCGGACAAAGCCACGGAAGTTGGCACAAATTGCCGGAAGTAGTATTCTAGGCAATTATATATTAGATTGTCCTGTCACCAGCCATGTGTACGATTATCGGCCAAAAGCCTCTCTGGAACCAATAATCACCCCATGTAAAGGTATCTTTATAAGTTAAAGATTCAGAATACTATGACTTTTATCATATCCTGAACAGTCAAGTTTTTTATGAACCGTTAAGGTTTTCTGCTTGAAGTAAAAAAAACTCTGAGTGTTTACAGTTTGAAACCATAAAATGTTGAAAAATTGTCATTCTTGAGTATATCACTCA
The DNA here is from genome assembly GCF_051348905.1 of Ranitomeya variabilis. Lineage (NCBI taxonomy): Eukaryota > Metazoa > Chordata > Amphibia > Anura > Dendrobatidae > Ranitomeya > Ranitomeya variabilis. The sequence goes on along the minus strand of NC_135233.1, from coordinate 769,144,854 downwards.
ATGGTGCTCATAAACGTGTCAAATTTGATCTATAATATACTTTAATATACGTTACTTTAATCTTTAATATACTTAAGAACAGGGCCCCAGACATCACACAGGGGGTCTGAAACACCGCACAGTGGTCCAAAATATCGCTGTGCTCTGCCTGGGGCCCCATATGCTGCCTGGGGCCCCTGTGCTCTGCCTGGGGCCCCATGTTCTGCCTGGGGCCCCTGTGCTCTGCCTGGGGCCACTGTGCTCTGCCTGGGGCCCCATATGCTGCCTGGGGCCCCTGTGCTCTGCCTGGGGCCCCATATGCTGCCTGGGGCCCCTGTGCTCTGCCTGGGGCCCCATATGCTGCCTGGGGCCCCTGTGCTCTGCCTGGGGCCCCTGTGCTCTGCCTGGGGCCCCATGTTCTGCCTGGGGCCCCTGTGCTCTGCCTGGGGCCACTGTGCTCTGCCTGGGGCCCCATATGCTGCCTGGGGCCCCTGTGCTCTGCCTGGGGCCCCATATGCTGCCTGGGGCCCCTGTGCTCTGCCTGGGGCCCCTGTGCTCTGCCTGGGGCCCCATATGCTGCCTGGGGCCACTGTGCTCTGCCTGGGGCCCCATATGCTGCCTGGGGCCCCTGTGCTCTGCCTGGGGCCCCATATGCTGCCTGGGGCCCCTGTGCTCTGCCTGGGGCCCCATGTTCTGCCTGGGGCCACTGTGCTCTGCCTGGGGCCCCATAAGCTGCCTGGGGCCCCTGTGCTCTGCCTGGGACCACTGTGCTCTGCCTGGGGCCCCAGTGCTCTGCCTGGGGCCCCATATGCTGCCTGGGGCCCCTGTGCTCTGCCTGGGGCCCCATATGCTGCCTGGGGCCCCTGTGCTCTGCCTGGGGCCCCTGTGCTCTGCCTGGGGCCCCATGTTCTGCCTGGGGCCACTGTGCTCTGCCTGGGGCCCCATAGGCTGCCTGGGGCCCCTGTGCTCTGCCTGGGACCACTGTGCTCTGCCTGGGGCCCCATATGCTGCCTGGGGCCCCTGTGCTCTGCCTGGGGCCACTGTGCTCTGCCTGGGGCCCCATATGCTGCCTGGGGCCCCATATGCTACCTGGGGCCCCTGTGCTCTGCCTGGGGCCACTGTGCTCTGCCTGGGGCCCCATATGCTGCCTGGGGCCCCTGTGCTCTGCCTGGGGCCCCATATGCTGCCTGGGGCCCCTGTGCTCTGCCTGGGTCCCCATGTTCTGCCTGGGGCCCCTGTGCTCTGCCTGGGGCCACTGTGCTCTGCCTGGGGCCCCATATGCTGCCTGGGGCCCCTGTGCTCTGCCTGGGGCCCCATATGCTGCCTGGGGCCCCTATGCTCTGCCTGGGGCCCCATGTTCTGCCTGGGGCCACTGTGCTCTGCCTGGGGCCCCATAGGCTGCCTGGGGCCCCTGTGCTCTGCCTAGGGCCCCATATGCTGCCTGGGGCCCCTGTGCTTTGCCTGGGGCCACTGTGCTGTGCCTGGGGCCCCATATGCTGCCTGGGGCCCCTGTGCTCTGCCTGGGTGTAGGACACTGGTGACGTCACTTATCTCCGGACATTAGCTCCGGACATTAGCTCCGGACAAAGCCACGGAAGTTGGCACAAATTGCAGGAAGTAGTATTCTAGGCAATTAATCTCCGGACATAATCTCCGGACATAATCTCCGGACATAATCTCCGGACATAATCTCCGGACATAATCTCCGGACATAATCTCCGGACATTAGCTCCGGACATTAGCTCCGGACAAAGCCACGGAAGTTGGCACAAATTGCAGGAAGTAGTATTCTAGGCAATTATATATTAGATTCTCTGAACTGAAACACCCTGCATGTCTATTGCTCCAATCCCTGACAGCAAGTAGCCTGAATTGTAAACTTATCATTCATTCTCTGAACTGAAACACCCTACATGTCTACTGCTCCAGTCCCTGACAGCAAGCAGCCAGAATGGCAAACTTAGGCTACTTTCACACTAGCGTTTTTTTGCAAACGTCGCAATGCGTCGTTTTGGCGAAAAAACGCATCCTGCAAAGTCGTCTGCAGGATGCGTTTTTTCCCCATAGACTAACATTAGCGACGCATTGTGATGTATTGACACACGTCGCAACCGTCGTGCGACGGTTGCGTCGTGTTGTGGCGGACCGCCGGCAGCAAAAAACGTTACATGTAACGTTTTTTTGTGCCGACGGTCCGCCATTTCTGACCGCGCATGCGGGGCCGGAACTCCGCCCCCACCTCCCCATGGGGCAGCGGATGCGTGGAAAAACAGCATCCGCTGCCCCTGTTGTGCGGCGCTTGCACAGTATGCGTCGGTACGTCGGGCCGACGCAACGCGACAGCCCCGTACCGATGCTAGTGTGAAAGTAGCCTACCCATTCATTCTCTGAACTGAAACACCCTGCATGTCTATTGCTCCAGTCCCTGACAGCAAGCAGCCCGAATGGTATCTGAGTCATTCTATCTTCGGCATTGGATTCTGCACGTTTCTAGATTTGTTAGCCATCTTAGTAAGCAATTGTTTTTGTTTATAGATATTTAACTCACTTCTGCTTGTCCTCATGCAGAGAGATTACATAACTGTTTTCAAAGCGGTTTATGATCCATGTAGATCTGGAAATTTGTTTATATGGTCACTACATTTATTGTGTCCTGCTGTCTCAACTGAGTTAGATTGATTGCTAACAAGAGGGGGAAAAAAAAGTGAGATCTAAGAGCTAGCCTTCTATAAATGTAGACATACTTTGGGGACGCATTCGTGCAGGGGTGCATTCGTGCACTATTATTCGTGTTCAATTATTCAAAGTACATTTTCTAAGTACTGGCAGTTATAACATGGCAGACAGGTAAGACAATCTAAATCTAATCACTGTTCATTTGGAAGAGAAATAAATACTCACCATATGTATTTGTATAATCTATATCCTGGCTACTGCACTCTCTCACATTCACTGCCCTTTCATAAAACTCTTTACACTCCATCCACATCGGCCCCTCTGTCCTTGCCTCTCCTATGTATAGAACTCATGCTCTGTTCACATTGCTTAACAGCGCAGATCCATTCAGCCCCACCATCCAACATAAGAGACGCTCTCACAAATCACTTAACCATCTGCTCACTCTTTCTATCCTTCTCCTAGTCGCTGGAGACATCTCTCCCAACCCCGGCACCCCTTGTTATAGCAAGTCTAACCTCCCAACTGCTACACTCAGAAACCCATCTAACCTTATTAATATTCCCTGCATGCGTTCTGTCTCTTTCAATTGTGCCCTTTGGAATTCTCGCTCAGTGTGTAACAAATTCTCCTTCATCCACGACTTCTTCCTAATTCTCTTAATCTCCTGGATCTTACTGAATCCTGGATCCAGCAGTCAGACACCACCGCTGCTGCTGCTCTTTCATATGGTGGACTACACTTTTCTCATACCCCAAGATCGGACAACAGAGCAGGTGGAGGAGTTGGTCTGCTCCTATCACCCAAATGTACCTTCCAAGTTATCCCCCAAGTACCCTCACTTGTCTTCCCTTCCTTTGAAGTCTTTGCTCTCAGACTCTACATCCCCTCCTCCATGTGAGTGGTGGTGGTGTATCGTCCTCCCGGCCCCTCTCATCAGTTCCTGGATCACTTTGCCACCTGGCTTCTACACTTTCTCTCCTGTGACACCCCCACCCTCATCATGGGTGATTTCAACATCCCCATTGCTTCTCCCCTCTCCCCATCTGCTACTCACCTTTTATCTCTAACTTCCTCCTTCGGCCTTTCACAGCTTACTAACTCTCCAATGCATGAAGATGGAAACTCCCTTGACTGGGTCTTCTCCAGGCTTTGCTCAGTGGATGATTTCACAAACTCCCCTCTCCCGCTCTCTGACCACAACCTTTTTTCATTCTCTATCAAGAACTGCCATCCCGCTCAGGTCACCCGCACTTTCCACACTTATAGAAACATACAGGCCATTAACACCCAGAAACTTGTGAAGAACTTGCAGTCCTCATTGGCCCCAATCTCCTCCATCTCATGTCCTGATTCTGCTCTGAAGCATTACAATGAAACCCTGCAAAGTGCCCTGGATGAAGCTGCACCTCCTATACATAGAACTCGGCACAGACGGCGACAACCGTGGCACACGCTGCAAACATGTTTCCTGCAGCGGTGCTCCAGGTGCGCCGAACGTCTGTGGAGAAAATCTAATCTACCCGAAGATTTCATCCATAAGTTCATGCTAAAAACATACAACTCTGCCCTTCACCTCTCCAAACAAACCTATTTCAACACCCTCATCACCCCGCTGTTTAATAACCCTAAACGTCTCTTTGACACTATCCGGTCCCTACTCAACCCAAGAGTGCAGGCCCCAACCACGGATCTCCGCGCTGACGATCTGGCCAATTACTTCAAAGAAAACATTGACAACATTAGACAGGAAATTATCTCCCAATCCCTTCATACCATGCACTGTCCTCCCTCCCCCACTGCATCTAGTTCACTCTCTGACTTTGAACCAGTCACAGAAGAAGTAATCAGGCTTCTTGCATCTTCTCACCCAACCACTTGCACCAGTGACCCCACTCTGTCACATCTCCTCCAGTCCCTTTCCCCGGCTGTCACCTCTCACCTAACAAAAATATTCAACCTTTCTCTCTCTTCAGGTATTTTTCCATCCTCATTTAAGCATGCCATCATACATCCATTACTTAAAAAACCATCCCTCGATCAAAACTGTGCCGCTAATTATAGACCTGTTTCTAATCTTCCCTTCATCTCTAAACTCCTCGAAAACCTGGTCCACTCCCGTCTTTCCCGCTATCTCTCAGATAACCCTCTTCTCGACCCTCTTCAATCTGGTTTCTTTAAACTCTACTAAAACTGCCCTCGCTAAAGTCTCTAATGATCTACTAACAGCTAAATCTAATGGTCACTACTCCATGCTAATTCTCTTGGATCTCTCCGCAGCATTCGACACTGTGGATCATCTGCTCCTCCTCACTATGCTCAGCTCCATCGGCCTCACCATTCTCTCCTGGTTCTCCTATCTCTCTGACTGCTCCATTACTGTATCTTTTGCTGGTTCCTCCTCCTCTCACCTCCCCCTTACTGTAGGGGTTCCTCAATGATCAGTCCTAGGCCCCCTCTTCTCTTTGTATACTGCCCCTATTGGACAAACAATCAGATTTGGTTTCCAGTACCATCTCTATGCTGATGACACCCAATTATACACCTCTCCTGATATCACGCCGGCCGTTTTAGAAAACACCAGTGATTGTCTTACCGCTGTCTCTAACATCATGTCCTCCCTCTATCTGAAACTGAACCTGTCAAAAACTGAACTCCTCATGTTCTCTCCCTCTACTAATCTACCTTTGCCTGACATTGCCATCTCTGTGTGCGGTTCCACCATTACTCCAAAGCAACATGCCCGCCGCCATGGGGTCATACTTGATTCCGAGCTTTCATTTACCCCCCACATTCGATCACTGGCTCGCTCTTCCCATCTGCATCTCAAAAACATTTCTAGAATTCCCCCTTTTCTTACTTTCGACTCTGCAAAAACTCTGTTTCACTTATTCATTCTCGTCGGACTATTACAACTCTCTACTCACTGGCCAACAGTGAAAATGTTTCTGAAATGAAAATAGCTGGTTTGTAATAATTTTAGCATCCTAAAAACGAATATGTTACTTAAAAATCATTATTAGCTCTTGTTGCTGAGATACAGGTCATTTAAGATTATTATGCAGGAAAATAGGGAAATTTTGAATTTTCAACAAATGTGTATTGGTAAACCTGATTACAGACCTGTTGAACCAATGTCAGCCATTTTATAAATTGTGTCTGCATAGTTTGTACTAATTGAAGTCTCTTTCTCTTGTTGCAGTAATTTTGTGGAGAGAATTTACACTTTGAAAATGCCTCGTAAATGTGCAAATATTGTTAACAATTTTTGTTACGTGTGTGGTTATGTGACATTTGCCAACCAAAGAAGACCAATTACTCCACTTGTGAAGACTGCTTACCATCATTACTTTGCTTATACGTGGCACTTAAATACGTGGCACTTATACGTGGCACTTAAATACGTGGCACTTATATACGTGGCATTTTGAGACCTATAATTTTTCCACATTTTGGTCCACAGAGTCATGTGAGGTCTTGTTTTTTGCGGGACGAGTTGACGTTTTTATTGGTAACATTTTCGGACACGTGACCATTTTTTATCACTTTTTATTCCGTTTTTTGTGAGGCAGAATAACCAAAAACCAGCTATTCATGAATTTCTTTATACCGTTCTGCGTTTGGTAAAATTGATAAAGCAGTTTTATTCGTCGGGTCAGTACGATTACAGCGATACCTCATTTATATCATTTTTTAATGTTTTGGCGCTTTTATACGATAAAAACTATTTTATAGAAAAAATAATTATTTTGGCATCGCTTTATTCTGAGGACTATAACTTTTTTATTTTTTTGCTGATGATGCTGTATGGCGGCTTGTTTTTTGCGGGACAAGATGACGTTTTCAGCGGTACCATGGTTATTTATATCCATCTTTTTGATCGCGTGTTATTCCACTTTTTGTTCGGCGGTATGGTAATAAAGCGTTGTTTTTTGCCTCGTTTTTTTTTTTTTTTTCTTACGGTGTTTACTGAAGGGGTTAACTAGTGGGACAGTTTTATAGGTTGGGTCGTTACGGACGCGGCGATACTAAATATGTGTACTGTACTGTGCAATTTATACTCTTGTAATGAATTCTTCTCGCTACCTACAGCACATACTTCCATGGCGTGTATCTAAAAAACGAGAGCTAATTAAACAATTCTGTGGGTATATTTGAGTTTCTCGACCCAAAATTAGTAATATTTGCCTATTTTCATCAAAGAAACATAAAAAAAGTTGTTTTTTGTTGGCCTGTGAATTGGCCTCCCTCTTACCAAACTCACCCCGCTCCAATCTGTCCTGAATGCTGCTTCCAGGATCATATTCCTCACCAACCGTTACACCGATGCCTCTGCCTTGTGCCAAAAAAGGTTGCACTCTATCGTGCCAAAGCATGTCTAATATGAAATACATGGAATATGAATAGCAAAATGGCTTTTGAAAATTAGGAAAATATTTAAGAGACGCTTTGCACAGAATTTGATATAATCAAATAGTGTGAGCCCATCAACCATCGTCAAGGTGGTCTCATAAAACTGATGGGTCCCTGACCTGCCTGTCCAAATGTGAACACCTACCAAAGGCCAATGTCTGTATGCCTGGGTGAATGTGGACACCTCTGTTCAGCAAAGCCTACATATGAGTAGTAATGTTCAAAAGCCACTTTGCTATTCATATTTCATGTATTTCATATTAGACATGCTTTGGCACGATAGAGTGCAACCTTTTTTTGTATATTTATGTATGGAGGTAGCTGCTCCTGGTATGCACCTATTCACACTAGTTTGGATGTGCGAGTCTTTTTTTTTTGTCATTTCTATGTTAGCTGACTGACTGAGCACTCCTCCCATCACCATGTGTTTTTTAATTGCATCTCATCACACTTGGTCCCGGCCAACTCATATGTAGGCTTTGCTGAACATAGGTGTCCACATTCACCCAGGCATACAGACATTGGCCTTTGGTAAGTGTTCACATTTGGACAGGGAGGTCAGGGACCCATCAGTTTTATGAGACCACCTTGATGATGGTTGATGGGCTCACACTATTTGATTATATAAAATTCTGTGCAAAGCGTCTCTTAAATATTTTCCTAATGTTCAAAAGCCATTTTGCTATTCATATTTCATGTATTTCATATTAGACATGCTTTGCCACGATAAATATACAAAAAAAGGTTGCACTCTATGTATGGAAGTAGCTGCTCCTGGTATGCACCTATTCACACTAGTTTGGATGTGCGAGTTTTTTTTGTCATTTCTGCCTTGTGCCAGTCATTACACTGGCTACGTATCCACTCCAGAATCCAGTACAAAACTACTACCCTCATCCACAAAGCACTCCATGGCTCAGCACCACCCTACATCTCCTCTCTGGTCTCAGCCTACCCGTGCCCTCCGCTCTGCTAATGACCTGAGGTTAGCACCCTCAATAATCAGAACCTTACATTACACGTGCTGCGCCAATTCTTTGGAATGTACTACCCAGGTTAATACGATTAATCCCCCAATCCCCACAGTTTTAAGCGTGCCCTAAAAACACATTTGTTCAGATTGGCCTACCACCTCAACGCATTAACCTAACTGTCCCTGTGTGGCCCATTCAAAAAAACAAAACAGAAAAAAACCTTAAACCATAATCAGGTTCCTCGCATCATGTTGTCATACACTTTATACAGTTAATAGCATCTGTGTCTGTACTGTTACATACTTAGGCAGTGAACTGGTTCATGCAGCTTTACATGAACACCCAAGCCTTACACTATGGCTGGTCTGAATAGCTAAAGCAATTGTTACCATCCACCTCTCGTGTCTCCTTTTCCTCATAGTTTGTAAATGTCAGGACTCTGAACATTTTTTTATTACCTTTTGTGCATTACTGCCCTTTTCCAAGATGGCGTCTTTGGTCTCATGTGCACTGTGTCTTCCTGCTATAAAACTCCACCCCAGCCTTCAGTCTGTGCTAGAGTATTCTGCCTTGCATCCAGCTCCTGACCTCTGGTTACTCCCTGGCTATATGCCTGCTCCTGTGAACCTGTGGGGTTATCCTGCTACTCTGCTCTCAGTTCCTGCTGCATACACCAGTTCCAGTAATCCTCCTTCATCTGCTGCTCGTGTTTACTTCCATCTGCATTTGCTGGACATGTAAGCTGTGGCTGCTCTGCAAGAACCTGAGACTATTACCCAGGCCTCCCTGGTTGAGCTAAGATATTATTTGAACTGCCTTATAAGCATATCTATCTGTGTTTTGGACTAAGCAAGGACTTATTCGTGTCAAGTATCAAGAAATAATTGTGCTTCATAGACTTTCTGCGTGATTGCATTTTCCTCTGAAGTTCCCTATTGACTGCTAAGCTGCATTTAATATTTACTTCAAGTGTTGTGAACTTGAGTTTCTCTCTGCACCTGTTTGAATCACCGTGTGATAATACAGACTTTACCACTTATAAAACTGTGTCCTGTAGTTGTCTTGTTCCACGCAAAGAGTCTCCTGAGTTATCCCCTATAATTATTACAGGATACTCTAGCCTAAAAAAAAAAAAAGGAGACCGCTGGAACAATGACTGCAGAAAGCAGACTAGAGCAGGTGTTTTCCATAATTAGATCACTGCAGAAAGATGTGGAAGGTCTGCAAAAGAAGTTTGGAAGCTTTGAACACAATCAAAAAGTGTTTGGACAGACTTTGCAGGACTTAAGCACCCGCATGGCAGCCCAGGAAAACAAACTTGCTGGCATAGAGTCCCAGTATGGACGGGCTTTTCAGGACATAAGCACGCAAATAGCGGCACAAGCGACTTTTCCCTCTGGGCAACCGCCACCAGCTAGCCCACCTAAGTTGCCCCCATTCAGATTTAATGGTGATCGCGACAAATTTTGTGGCTTTGTGAATCAATGTATGCTATATTTTGATGTGCATGCTGACCATTTTCCTAATGATAGATCCAAAGTATTGTGTGTAATAATGCTGCTGACCGCACGAGCGCTCGCCTGGGCGAATCTGATGATTGAGTCTCGTGCCCCACGGTTAAATAACTTGGATGATTTCTTGGCCGCTATGGCATTAATGTTTGATGATCCTAATCGCCGTGCAACCGATGAATCTGCTTTATTGTCTTTACGCCAGGCAAAACGTTGTTATTGAGTATGCTACTGAATTCAGGAGATTAGCGGTAGATACCAATTGGGACAGTTATGCACAATTGCCTATTTTTAAAAGGGGTCTGTCTAGTATTGTAAAAGATGAACTAGCTCGCTCTGAGTCACCACAAGAGCTAGAGACATTTATACAGCATTGTGTGCACATTGACATTCGCCTTACTGAGCGTAGGCAGATGTTTGCTGCATATAACCGTATTTCTAACTTTTCCCTTCCTTCCAAAGAGCCTGCAGGTAAAACATCTCGGGAAGAGGAGGAGGTGCCCATGCAAATTGATTACGTTCAGAGACGCGAGATCAATGAGCGCCGGGAGCATCGCCTTCGTGAAAGTCTATGTTTCTACTGCGGCCAGTCTGACCACTTCTTGATCAATTGTCCTAAATGTCCTAGACGGCCTAACAAGGTGCTAGCAGCAGTAGGGGAGTATGACAACTGTGATGATGAATCTGACATCTCTGAATGTAGCCTGCCTTTAAACGCTGAATTCCATTCACTTTCTGACTTCACCCCCCAAGGAGCTTAAGGAAAAGAACTCTCACTGTTCTCTCCCTATTAAGATCCTGTGTTCAGGACAGTGGATTTCCAGTGCAGCTATGATTGACTCAGGTGCAGGTGGCAATTTCATGGATATCGCATTTGCCAAGGAACATGGTATTGAAATTCAGCAAAGAGCCTCTCCAATTACCATGGAAACAGTGGATGGGTCACCTTTAATCTCTGGGCCTGTGGATCAGGAGACCGTACCCCTTGAAATTGTGTTGGAGCCTAATCATCAGGAGCAACTTTCTTTCTTGCTAATTTCTTCTCATTTTCCTGTGATTTTAGGCATTCCTTGGTTGCGTTCTCAGAACCCAATTATCAACTGGGAGACCAAGAAGATTATCTTTCCAACAAGGAGCAAATCAGCGTTAACAGAAGCTGTCCCTGAGTCCACGGCTACGGAACCACATGTATAGGTATTTTCTTTACCTCCAGCATATAAAGAGTTCTCTGACATCTGTGACAAGAATGCAGATCAGCTTCCTCCACACAGGCATTATGACTGTCCCATTGAGTTGCTTCCTGGGGCAGCTATTCCTTTTGGTAACGTATACCCTTTGGCGGCACCTGAGCTTCAAGCCTTAAAGGAGTATATTGATGATAATCTGGCCAAAGGCTTCATACGTCCTTCCTCACCAGCAGGGGCACCTATCTGTTTTGTAAAGAAGGATGGGACCCTGAGACCCTGTGTTGACTATTGGGAACTCAATAAGGTAACCATACGAAACCGTTACCCTTTGCCTCTGATTCCCGAATTACTGGAAAGAGTCCGCCATGCTAAGGTGTTCTCTAAACTGGATCTTCGTGGGGCTTATAATTTGGTGCGTATTTGTCCAGGGGATGAGTGGAAAACTGTTATGAACTGGTGGTTTAGGAGCAACATGGGACGTGCTCTGGAGGTGGTACCTGTACTGACCGCAGTTCCTGAGCTTAACACAACAATAGAAGTAGCCGTGGGATGTTCCTGTCACTCCCTAGACACCTCGTCACAGCCGGAGGACTAACTACCCATAAAGATAGAAACAGGAAAGCTATCTTGCCTCAGAGAAAATCCCCAAAGGATAGGACAGCCCCCCACAAATATTGACTGTGAGTGGAGAGGGAAATGACATACGCAGAATGAAACCAGGATGTAGCAAAGGAGGCCAGTCTAACTAGATAAATAGAACAGGAAAGAATACTGTGCGGTCAGTATTAAAAACTAGAAAAATCCACCACAGAGTTTACAAAAATCTCCACACCTGACTAAAGGTGTGGAGGGTAAATCTGCTTCCCAGAGCTTCCAGTTTAACTGAATAAATCCATACTGACAAGCTGGACTAGAAAAAACATAGAAAGTGCAGAAAGATTAAGTCCACAACAAGTGGACTGCAAAAGAACAAAGCAAGGACTTATCTTTGCTGAACTGGTCAGAATATCAGGGAAATCCAAGCAGAGATGTGAATCCAACCAGGAACCATTGACAACTGGCACAGGCTGAAGGATAGAACCAGGCTAAATAGTAGAGCCAGAAAGACAATCAGTGGAAGCAGCTGCTGACTACTAAATCCAAGGAGCAGCAGTACCACTTACAACCACCGGAGGGAGCCCAATAGCGGAATTCACAACAGAAAACAGCCGTCAGATGCCGGTATGGACACTTTGAATCTCTTGTGATGCCCTTCGGGCTTTGTAACGCCCCTGCAACGTTTCAACACCTTGCTAATGACATTTTCAGAGATTTGTTGGACCAGTTTGTAGTGATCTATTTGGACGATATACTAATCTTTTCTGACTCTCTACAGGAACATGAAGAACATGTCAAAACGGTTTTAAGACGTTTGAAAGAAAACCATCTGTATATTAAGCCGGAGAAATGTGAGTTCCATCGTTCTGAGATACAGTTCTTAGGTTATATCATCTCTCCCCAGGGGCTACGTGATTGTACGGGAGACATACTACATATACGTTTCCTGGACGTTTGTACGTTTCTAGATTGTGTGCGGCCCCTGCTAGTCGACTGTTCCCGTGTAGGGGAGGGTCTCTCTGCATCAGACGTGTGAACTCCACGATCACCAGAAGAAGCACTGAAGGATTCAAGCACTTTATGACTTCTCTGGCCAGATTGCGACAGAGACTAGATCCACTCAGGGGGACTAAGGACATTGGGATCAGTGTCAGCGAGGGGCTCCAGAGAGCATGTGGGGTCACAGGCTTTGCAGAGCAGTGAACTCTGAGCTTTTGGAAATGCAGACTGGAAGGAGTTACATGAAGTGAAAAAGAATAAGTCTTATGGGACTTTTTAGGAGCCTGAGGATGGGACATGTTGTACTCCTATGTGCCCCCTTAATCAGGGTTCCCACAGAGGATAGGATACTGAAAATGGAGAAAGAAAGCTAATGGCAGAGAATCATTAGAATCATTACTGCAGTGCGCAGGAACCGGGCCTCTCTGACCTTTCTTGGCGCCTGAGCACTGCAGTACTTTGCTCTGCCCTCAACAGGGCAGACAAAGTACGCCTGCGGCGTGAAGACAAGAGGACGTCATCGTAAGAAGATAGGAGAGGCCACAGATCGCGACACCCATCGGACCCGGACCGCACCGCCCCTTGGTGAGTATAATCTAACCTCTTTTTCTCATCTGTCAGGATACATCGGGGGCTTATTTACAGCATTCCAGAATGTTGTAGATAAGCCCCTGATGCCGGTGGCTGCAGCTCATCTATGATTTTTGGGGCGACAGGTTCCTTTTAAGAAGTAAAATAAAAATGTTTTTTAGTCTGAATAGCAGACCCGTGTGCCTCCTACGGACACTAAGCAAGAACTGGTTCTCTGGTAGCCAGCATGAGGGTATACACTGCAGAGGAGGAGCTAACTTTCTTTGTTATCACTTAGTGTTAGCCTCCTAGTGGCAGCAGCATACACCCACGGTCCTGTGTCCCCCAATGAGGCGAAGTAGAAATTCATTTTTTCATGTTAAGTTTTTCTCATCAATAACGAACTATTATCATCACTATACTGAGTGCTTGGGGTTGTTCTTCAAAATGGATTCATAATGGTAATCATAGCCTTCAGTTCACCATCATTTGAGATAAATGAATGTGGGAGAATACAAATGTGCAATACAAAACAATATCTGAATGCTTGTATCAGACAGGACTCTTTCATAAACCAGAATGATACAGTTACGAATGATCTTTATTAGGCTGCATAGCTATGGGGTTAACAAAAATAATTAAAAAAAAAGTCATAGACATGTGTGACAGACAAAGAACTTGTATGTTCTAACAATATAGTACAAAATGTGCAGGCTTCACAGTATAATGTTGTGATTTACGATACAGAGTATGGAAAACAAATCAGACCACAACAAGAGTAGAAATGTTTGGATTCTCAGGGAACTAGGGAACTTTGGCTTATTACAAAAATAAAACCTTGGATTTTTTATTTGTTTTACTTGGGAAAAATACAAACATGTCCTACATTTCTACATATTATGCCTTACAATCTTTCCCTCCGTTTGTCCGTCCACTGTGCACAGCAATAAGCAGTGTGCTTGGTATTAGAATAAACTGGTTATGTAATACACAAGGATGGCAAGATGGCTATAGGATGCCATCACATATTAGAAGGTATGCCATTTTCTAATTAAGAGGTACATTGCATAATCGCATCCTGCATCATTGAAATGACTTGACCTGAGCTGCAGGAGATGTAGTTTTATTCCGCTGTGCACAGTTCCATGAATCTTCGCCAATAATCTCTTCATTCTGATGCTGCCAGAGAGCAGGCTGTTGTGCCGGTATACAGGCATGGTTTACACATGTTCTGAGGTAGTCACCAGCTCAAACCACTGCCTGAGGGCATCACTCAGGGTTTCTGGAAGAGTGTTCACATCTCGAAGAATGATGTAGAATGGAAACGGAAACTGTTCCATGTAAGATATCATTTTTGGCATCTCTTTGGGGTCAGTAAAAATTGGCACTTTAATATTCAAGATGGAATCCTAAAAACAAAACATTGTTAACAGCTACACTATGAAGACAGAAAGAAAAAGAGGCAGCAGTGCAATGTGGAAAGCAAATAATGTATTCACCCCCATACACAAAATATGGGGTGTGCAATAAAGCTACTAAACAATCATGTTGATTCCACTAATATAAGTTTTACAACAGTGAACAGGCTGGTTTTATCCTCTAGGGATTCGGCGCCATGATAGATAAATGGCACGGTACTGGTTTACATTCTGTCTCATGCTATTTGAAATACAAAAGATAAGCCCCACTTGTACTGAAACTTAATGGAAACATGCAAAAATAAATGTGAAATTAATTTGCACCAATTTACACAGAATGTAATAGTGGAGTAATACGTTATCTTCTAATAAAGAAGTTATCCATCTGTAAGGATACAATTATAATGAAGATGTTCACACCACCATGTCTTTACCTTTTTTCACATATTTACTTAATTTCTGTCCATTTTTTCCCTCCTTCGTCATTGGCCTATTTTTGTGTGTACAACATAGCCCCTTGGTTAATATGAAAAGACTGCATCTGCAAAAATCCACTACAAAACATTTACCTTGGAAGTAGGGCTGTCCAAAATAATGAAAATAATAAATATGTTAGCGTTGCGGGCTGCCTTTACTGCACTTGTGACACGGTCCTTCCCCTCTACAAACAATCCTCTTCCATCAGATACTATGATAAGCAGTTGGGCGGTTTCTGAAACAAAACACAATGTATTAGGAGTCATTATGCAGAATAACATTCTTTTTGGGATGGTGATGTTGCTGTCCCTTTCAATATCAAGACTGAGCTGACAAAAACTGGAATGCTTTACAGGAAAAGAGTTCCCTGCCTCCAAGGAGTAGGTAGGAACTAGTGATGAGCGAGAACGTCTCATCAGTGTATCTTGGGAGTGCTCGTATATAATGTCCGAGTCCCTGTGGCTGCATTTGTTAGGCAGGCTATACACATGTGGGGATTCCCTAACAAACACACAACCCCCACTTATTTGTGCTCAGGTTGCCTAACAGCCACAAATCATACAGCCACAGGGACTCGGACATAATATACGAGCACTCCCAAAATACTTGGATAAGACGTTATTCGAGCAGGTTCGCTCATCACTAGTAGGAACTTAACACAATTATATCAAATCAGTAACAATGAGAAAAGGTCCCAAACACTAGAAAAGCTTATCTCTCAAAATTAGCAGGAGCCTTAAAAATCAGGACACTTTGGTTGCTATTTCTTTACAGGTACTGAAGTTTTCATCATAGAGGGTTGTGGTGTATTTTTACAGGCAGAGCCCAAGTCCATACAAGCCAGTACATTGATTTCAGTGTTATCTGTCGCCTCATTGGGGGACACAGGACCATGGGTGTTATGCTGCTGTCCACTAGGAGGCGACACTATGCATAATCTGAAAAAGATTAACTGTGGCTCCTCCTCTGCAGTATACACCCTTGGACGGCATCAGCCTTCTCCAGTTTTTGCTTAGTGTCGCATAGGAGGCACACCTAAAAGATTTTTACTCCGTTTTTCCAACGGGATTACAGATGAAGAAAAGAGGGTCTCCTGTGAGACTCCCGGCATGGCTACTTCCTCGGCCCCCTATTATGGGGTGCCCAGTTGAAGTAGAGATGGCTATTCCCCATGTTGCTCCTTCCCCAGTCCCTCGGGTGCTGGTTCGAAGTCGAGACCCCCCTCCTTCCCCAATTCCTTTTGGTTTCTGGGTTGAGGTCGAGGCGAGGATAAAGGCCCCTGAAGGTGTGACATCAGGACCCTCCCTAATCTCCCTCTGGGGGTATTAGGTTGAGACGCCTCAGGTAGGGCCTGTACAGGAAGCACTCTGCAGCAGCTCCCAGCAATGGGCCAGCACACTGCGCCTGCATCCAGGGACCCCAGCCCAGCTGCGGGCTCCTGTTGGGGCCGGGGGGAGTGCAGGCAGGCATGGCACAGACAGACACAGGGCTCCCTGCACCCCTGTCTCTGCGGCAGCAACAGCTCTATACTGCCCCGGGGGGACCCCTCACAGGGCCCCCCCATCCGCGTATAGCCCCACCGCCATCCTGCCTTTAAATCCGGGGGGGGGGGGGAGACTTTCGCGCCGGCCTGGAGCCATTCTGGGCCTCAGGCATCTAATTTAGGCCCCGGCTTCGGCCTAGCTGAAGCCGCCGCCGCCTCCTCTCCGCCCCCCCGGATGACAAATATGACACTCTATAGTGTCATAAAGGGGGTGGATCGAGACAGAAAGGGCGCGTTTTTACACAGCCTTGCCGCCTTTTTCCAGCTCTCCGCATCCTTCTCCCCCTTCCTCTCCTTCTTAGCAGCCATTTTCTGCTGTAGATTAACCCTGCATCTCCCGGTCTGCAGGACCAGGACCAGTCTCCGGGGGGCACAGGACTGTGGATCTTCGGCGCTGGACCTAGGGGCACACTGGTGGGGTAAGATCACAGCTGGGTTTTTAACTCAGCTGTGAATCCATATTACCTATAAGGCTCCCCTATAGGTTTCTCTACCCCTGTAAGGTCCTCTGCCGGCAGCCCTTCTGCACTTTGTGCACTATGTCGGGCTCAAGGTCCAAGAGAACCTGGCAGAACTGCTATTATGCATTCTGCACAGCCTGCAGGACCGCTCTCCCCAGTAGCACGTACCCGCATTGCCAGAACTGTATACAAACTAATGTGTCAGAGCCCCAAGAAGCCCCTGCCAATGCCTCGGTGTCTAATGCTACGCCGGAATGGGCTACTCAGATATCGCAATCTATGACGCAGTCTATAGATAACCTAACCTCCACATTGCTTCAGGCTCTGCAGGGTCATGCCTCGGCTATGACCGTTACCCAGCAAAGGGAGAGCTTGACTCAGGAACAAGATGACCCTGGCACATCCACGTCTAGGTCAGGACGCAAGCGGACCCATAGATCAAGTCCATCTGCGTCATCCCATAGCACACGGTCATCCCCCTCTAGGGAGAGACACCGTAGCTCCAGGTCATCTAGATCGTCCCATTCCAGGGACAGACAATGCAGATCTCCGCAATCCCCGACCAGAGAAGGCCTCCTCCCCGGCTCACTTAGCAGGGGACGCCTCAGTGATACACAGGATTCAGAAGGCATCTGCGACTCTGACTGAGACAGGGAAACGGAGGGGCCCCTGATCCCAATCCCTCCTAGCAATACAGCGCTAGTTGAGGACATAATCTCTTCCATCCATCGGGTGCTGGACATTTCTGATCCGCCACCAGAGGCCCCAGAACATAAGATCTCCTTTGAAGGACCTCTGAAGCCGCCTAAGGTTTTCTCTAACCACCCAGAGTTTAAGGCGATCCTTAAAAAGCTGCTCTCACAGCCTGAGAAAAAATTTGCTAATCGCAAATATCTGGAGGCGAGGTACCCCTTCCCACAGAAGGACACTAAGGAATGGACAGATCCACCCGAAGTGGACCCCCAGTCTCTAGGCTAGCAGCACAGACCCTCCTTTCACTGCCAGATAGCTCAACCCTCAGGGACGCAGCAGACCGGCAGGTAGAACGCATGGCTCATTCAATTTTCGAGGCAGCAGGGGCATCCCTAGCTCCTGCGTTCGCCTCAGTTTGGGCTGCCAAGGCCATTCTGGCCTGGGCAAAAAATGTACAAGCTCTCCAAGCATCCGCTCCTGAGCTGTCGGACCAAGCGGTTCAAATAGCAGTTGTAGCAGACTACATGCTTCATGCAGCTCTGGATTCAGCAAGGGGAGTAGCGGGGATAGCATCAAACGCCATCACAATTCGGCGTATCCTCTGGCTGCGGGAATGGAAAGCGGACGCAGCCTCAAAGAAGTCCCTCACGCACCTCCCCTACCTCAGTGGGAGACTTTTTGGTGAACAGTTGGACACTATGATATCCAACGCTACTGGGGGTAAGAGTACTACTCTTCCCCAACTCAGACCTAAACGCACTTACAAGAAGCGTAACCAAACTCGATTCCGATCCTTTCGGAATTCCACGGGCTGGTCCGTCTCGCGTCCAGCACAAAATTGTAACCGTTCCCCACGCAGGGACAACTCACGATTGACGCAAAGGTCGGACAAGACCTGGCAGTCAAAAGCAGGCCAGCCTAAGCCCAGAGGAGGAAAATCTCAGACTTTCTCCTCATCATGACTCACGGACTACGGAAGACACCACACCAGTAGGCGGCCGACTATTGCTCTTTCATCAAGTCTGGCTGGTATTACAGAAGACAGGTGGGTCAGGGAACTAGTGTCTTCCGGATACAAAATAGACTTCACCTCCAACCCACCGGACCGATTCTTCCTCTCTGTCCCCCCAAAACCGCCTGCCAAGGCTCGTGCCTACTACCAAGCGGTCTCCTCACCTTTTCAAGCAGGAGTCATAGTACCGGTCCCCACGACCGACCGCTTCCGAGGGTTCTACTTCAATCTGTTCGTAGTTCTCAAGAAAGGAGGCAGCGTACGGCCCATACTAGACCTAAAACAGCTCAACAAATATGTACAGGTCCGTCACTTCCGCATGGAATCCCTTCGGTCCATCATTGCGTCCATGGAGAAGGGAGAATATCTCGCCTCCATGGACATACAAGACGCATACCTGCATATATTCATTGCACCTGCCCATCAGAGGTTTCTCAGGTTCGCAATAGGCTAGGACCACTACCAATTCGTGGCTCTCCCTTCTGGACTCGCCACGGCTCCCAGAGTGTTCACCAAAGTCATGGCAGCCACCATGGACGTCCTGCACTCCAGAGGCATAGTAGTCGTTCCATACCTGGACGATCTACTCATCAAGGCTCCCACCTTCAAGGACTGCGAGCTCAGCGTCTCAATCACAACCGATACTCAGTCGCATGGGCTGGTTAATCAACCTACAAAAGTCATCACCAACCCCGAGTCAGTCCCTGACCTTCCTGGGAATGCTATTCAACACCTCCAGGGGTCTAGTGCTCCTTCCCAAGGACAAGGCACTGGCTCTCCGCCTAGGAGTTCGCACCCTCCTCCGCAAACCCCCTCGATCTCTCCGGTTTGCCATGAGAGTCCTCGGCAAGATGGGGGCAGCAATAGAAGCGGTCCCATTTGGCCAGTTTCACCTCAGGCCTCTCCAACTAGCCATGCTCAAGTCCTGGGACAGGAATCCCTTTTCTCTCTCGACAGGGAGTTCCAGCTAACGTCATCAACCAGGAGGTCCCTGCACTGGTGGCTCAAGCCAACCTCGCTAGCAAAGGGGAAATCCTTTCTCACAGGTCAATGGAAGGTTCTGACCACCGACGCGAGCCTGACAGGTTGGGGTGCGGTGCACCTACACCACAGGGCACAGGGCAAGTGGTCCCCAGTGGAAGTGACCATGCCCATCAACATCCTGGAAATTCGTGCCATCCTCCTGGCATTGAGGGCCTTCCATCACTTACTGGCAGCCTCTCACATCAGAATACAGTCGGACAATGCCACGGCCGTGGAATCACCAAGGGGGGACCCGCAGTACCCAGGCGATGCGAGAAGTGTCACATATCCTCCACTGGGCGGAGGACACAGGGTCGGTTCTTTCGGCGGTCCACATTCCGGGTGTGGACAACTGAGAAGCAGACTTCCTCAGCCGACAAGGAATAGACTCGGGAGAGTGGTCTCTCCATCCCGAAATTTTTCGCCAGATCTGTCACCGCTGGGGGACCCCGGATGTGGACCTAATGGCATCCCACTTCAATGCCAAGGTCTCCAACTTCATGGCCAGAACACACGATCTGCGGTCGCTCGGAGCAGACGCTCTGGTTCAGGACTGGACTCAGTTCCAGCTTCTGTATATATTTCCACCTCTCCCCCTGATATCCAGAGTGGTGAGTAAGATCAAACAAGAGGGAGTTCCAACCATCTTAATTGCACCGGACTGGCCCAGACGTACGTGGTACGCCGACATCGTACAATTGACAGCAGACGCCCCCTGGCGTCTCCCCGACCGCCACGATCTTCTATCACAAGGCCCGTTCTACCACCAGAACTCAGGGGCTCTCAATTTGACGGCGTGGCCCTTGAGACCTGGGTTCTAACCCAGGCAGGGCTTTCGCCGGACGTCATTGGAACCATGATCAGGGCACGGAAGCCAGTCTCTGCCCAGATTTATTACCATACCTGGAAAGTTTTCTTTACCTGGTGCGAATCTCGTGGCCAGATCCCACTCCCTTATTCCCTACCCAAAGTACTTGGTTTTCTCCAATTCGGTCTGGAGGCCAGGCTGTCGTTGGGCTCGCTTAAGAGCCAGGTGTCAGCCCTCTCAGTGCTTTTTCAAAAGCGCATTGCTACCAAGCCGCAAGTAAAGACTTTCCTTCAGGGGGTTTCCCGATTGGTTCCCCCCTACAGACGACCACTAGAAACGTGGGACCTCAACCTGGTCCTGACAGCATTGCAGGAACCACCCTTCGAACCCCTTAAGGAGGTCCAGCTCCGCCTTCTCTCCCAGAAGGTGGTTTTCCTGGTGACAATCACCTCGCTACGCAGGGTGTCTGAACTGACAGCACTCTCCTGCAGACGGCCTTTCCTGGCTTTTCACCAGGACAAGGTAGTTCTTCGTACGGTACCATCGTTCCTTCCAAAGGTTGTGTCCAACTTCCACCTCAATGAGGAAATTTCACTACCATCCCTTTGAACGGTTCCGGTTCATATATACGTGTCTAGGACAGCGTCCTTCTGGAGGTCTGATTCTCTTTTCCTCCTTCCGGAAGGCGGCCACAAGGGTCTGCCAGCTTCCAAAGCTACCCTTGCCAGGTGGATCAAATCCACCATACAAGAGGCCTACCGCCTTAAGAATTCTCCTCTTCCAGCCGGTATTACGGCACACTACACTGGCGGTAGGGGCCTCCTGGGCCATTCGGCACCAGGCTTCGGCACAACAAGTTTGTAAGGCGGCCACTTGGACTAGCTTACACACGTTTACTAAACACTACAAGGTTCATACCCAGTCCTCAGCGGACGCGAGCCTGGGTAGATGTGTCCTGCAGGCGGCGGTGCCCTAAGTATAGGGGCCTGTCTGCACAATATTCGTCCATTGCTTCCCACCCAGGGACTGCTTTAGGACGTCCCATGGTCCTGTGTCCCCCAATGAGGCGACAGAGTAAAGGAGATTTTTGTGTACTCACCGTAAAATCTCTTTCTCTTAGCCTCTAATTGGGGGACACAGCTCCCACCCTGTTGCCCTTTTCGGGCTGTTGTTACTGTTGAGTTCTCATATTGTTCTTTGAGCTCGTACATAGTGGCCTTCTTATAGGCATGTCTATGTTATTCATGTTACGTTCCTCCTACTGCTTTTGCACAAAACTGGAGAAGGCTGATGCCATCCAAGGGTGTATACTGCAGAGGAGGAGCCACAGTTAATCTTTTTCAGATTATGCATAGTGTCGCCTCCTAGTGGACAGCAGCATAACAACCATGGTCCTGTGTCCCCCAATTAGAGGCTAAGAGAAAGAGATTTTACGGTGAGTACACAAAAATCTCCTTTTTAGTACAAGGGTATACCAATACCAATAGATTATGGCAGTAAGCGATGCAAGTGATCACAGCATTGTGCTAGAAATCTATCTAAATATAGAATACAAAACCTAAGATTAAAAACAAAATGAGCATATACCCTGCTATAAATAAGTAAAAAGGATACTTCATACAACTAGAGGTTAGGACTGTCCCGACTGAGTACACATTAGCGCTGGTGGGACGGCTTTTACGTTTTTCATTCTGTTATAATCGTTATTTTTATATAGCGCTAACATATTCCGCAGCGCTTTACAGTTTGCACACATTATCATCGCTGTCCCCAATGGGGCTCACAATCTAAATTCCCTATCAGTATCTTTTATCAAAAAGTGTTTATTAAGTCCCCTATGTTATTTATATGCACTATTGCTTTTTTCTTACTTACATCTGGATATATTTTCTTTGTTTCTGTCTTAGGTTTAGTCTGTTTAATGGCCAGTGTGATCATGCTCCTACACTTTGCACGTATGCCAACTTATACTCCAGTTTATTTCTTTTGGTTTTGCTTGAATCTATAAAATACTGATGCTTTCTTTTATTTTTATTGGGAGTTCACTAGTCACAAAAAAAAAAATTGTTTCTACATTGCAATGGGAACAGAAATAACTGGTCTTTGTTCCCATGCAATGACTTTGAAGTACAAGTCGGCAAAGTAAGTGAAAGAAGACTTCTGATAAAAAGAAAAAAAAAAAAAAACTCTACAGAATGAATTAACAAAATAGGTTGTTTATGAAAAGCGATAAGTAGAACATTTTGAAGGATTGCCTGAGGGAAGACGTTTAATCCCACCTTAAGAACGGCAAATTCCCAGCAAAGGTAGGACAATATTTGATGATAAAGCATACACATTCAGTCATGAATTCATAACATTGGTTGGTTTAACCATTTAAGTTGGTTACATTGTTAGAATAGAATGTCACAGGACATGCCAGATAATGCACAGAAAAATCTTTTACACATCTTTGCTCACCTGGATTACCGACTTGAAGCATTTGTTGTGCGGCAGCAAACATGGGCACACAAGATTCCAAAAACTGTAGGAGGAAAAAAAAAGTAAACCATCAGACCTGGGACAAAAAGATAAGCTCATGGATGAGATAGAAAGATTTCTTTGGTTACCTGGGCCAGTAGCGTTTTCTTTTGCTGAAACTTGCACTGACTGAGAATTCTGGAGCCAGACTGCTCACTAAATTGTTCATGGAAAGGATGTAAAAGTTTGACGTTTTCTCCAAAACTAAGGTAGAAACAAATCACGTGAGTGTACATATACTTAGCAGGAAAAAGTATGACAATTAACGGTGTTCCATTAAAAAGTGAGGAATGGGGATTCACCTTGTTGGCAAACTGTACTGTAATGATTCAAATAGCAGAAACTAAAGAGTGGATAGCAGTATTCTACATTAGATCACGCATAATCACAGTGAAGCTAAACAGAAAATCATCGTTGTACTTTTCAAAGTCAAACATGATTTACAAATTCTATGGCAGAAACAGGAAAATGTTCCCCATTATACTCTCCTTGCCAACTTTACATGTTTTTACAAAGGATGGTTTAGGTGGGTACAGACCTTGGTAAATACATTAAATACAGGGTGAACAAATAAAGCATACGCAACAATATGGCGTGCAGGCAAGTTACATACCTGTAAACAGCGATTTGGCCAACTTCCAGCAGTGTCAGTGCATTTCCTATTACTGCCAGGGACTCATAGGCAAGCTAAGAAAAAAAAAAAATAATAACAACCCACAAATTAATTTTATTCCTAGAGACAATCATCAAACCAGATTTTTTTATATTAATTCCCTACCCGCATTAGGACATAAATTAGGGGTATCCATGTGTGAAGGGGACTCAGAAGTTGAGCTCCCTCCAGGCACGGCTCTTGCTAGCTATATTATGTTGCCAACGTCCGTTTCTGACAGCCACAGCTGGTAATCTTTCAAAGGGGTTGTACACCACTAGGAAAAACCATTTCTCGCTCCCCATGTTTGCCCACATTAAAATAAAAAATGCTTATACTCCCCTCCCGTGCCAGCGGCTTCAGAACTCACATTCCTGGAGCTCACGTGAAATTATGTCCTATAAGCCCTGCGCCCAATCAGCGCTGGTGTCACTGTCCCCGTTTTCGGTATATAATTAATCAAGAGGAAGTGAGAGGTGCGGCTGGCTGCTCACCTCCTGTTCACTACTTATACGTCTGATTGGGCGCAGGGTTCATAGGACATAATCTCACGTGAGCTCCGGGAATGTAAGTGCTGAAAGGTCTGTTTTCTCATATTTTTATTTAAGGGGAAGAAAAGTGATATATATATATATATATATATATAAAATCGCTAGAATGTCACAATATGGATATGAGGGACCGCGCTCGGGGGTGCGTGTTCAGTAATAATGGGCAACAGGGGTTAATAACAATGTGTGATAGAAAGTGTCCAGATCACTATCCAATATAGACCTGCTGTGCGTGACATGCGGGTTTGCTACCTAGCATATATATGTCTATATGGGCTGTATAGACGGTGCTTACCTAGTTGTGATAGCTAAGCCGCTCCAGTGTCCTGTCTGGCGTCCGCTGTGGAGTGCGGTGCGGCGTCTATGAAGGACGAGGGATGACAGCAGCGGGTATTGCAGTAATAGCGGTACCTGGGAGCCCCGGCCGAAGGCGTCCCTGGTAACCGCGAGGAGAAGAAAAAATGGCCGCTAACGCCAGCTCGTAGGTGCCTGAACAGTGACGTCACTATGGTACGGAGCGGCGTTGGAGCCAAAAAGGGTGGCGTCTAACCAACGCGTTTCGAAGGTGCTCGGCCTTCTTCGACCCTGACGAAGAAGGCCGAGCACCTTCGAAACGCGTTGGTTAGACGCCACCCTTTTTGGCTCCAACGCCGCTCCGTACCATAGTGACGTCACTGTTCAGGCACCTACGAGCCGGCGTTAGCGGCCATTTTTTCTTCTCCTCGCGGTTACCAGGGACGCCTTCGGCCGGGGCTCCCAGGTACCGCTATTGCTGCAATACCCGCTGCTGTCATCCCTCGTCCTTCATAGACGCCGCACCGCACTCCACAGCGGACGCCAGACAGGACACTGGAGCGGCTTAGCTATCACAACTAGGTAAGCACCGTCTATACAGCCCATATAGACATATATATGCTAGGTAGCAAACCCGCATGTCACGCACAGCAGGTCTATATTGGATAGTGATCTGGACACTTTCTATCACACATTGTTATTAACCCCTGTTGCCCATTATTACTGAACACGCACCCCCGAGCGCGGTCCCTCATATCCATATTGTGATATTCTAGCGCACATATTTCCTCCCAGGACAGGCACAGATCCTGTGTGGTCCAGCGGCTAGGGGTGCTCATTCCTCACATCATCCCACCGCCCATTCCCCCTGCCACCAACTGCCATTTTCTTCTCCCTTCCCTCCTTGTGGCGAGCGCCATAGTGTGTGTAATTGCTCTTTATATATATAATCACTTTCTTTCCCCTGAAATAAATATAAGGGAAAACAAACATTTTGCTACTGCTCTATTCCTAAAAGTCTATTAAAGCAATCAGAGCATCTTATGCATACAAAACTAGTATTGAAAAGAACCATCTGCTGACCACACAAACAAGCCCTCACGCAACACCATAAATACAGTAAAAAGTTATGGGTGTCGATAAATTGCACCATGAAAGCACTTTTTTTTTTTTAAATGATATTCTGAATTTTTTTTACTGCTAAAATAGAAAACAAAAAAAAAAAAACCAATGTATGTTTGGTATTGCTATAAAATCGGACAGACCATGTTTCTAGATAATTTTTACTGCACAATGAACACAGTAAAAACAAAGAAAAACCGAAAAGGCAGAATTGCATTTATTGCACCATACGTGGATTGTTTTTTTGTTTATAAATACTAAAGTACGTTATATAGTCAAATAAAAGGTGACATTCAAACCTACAAAGAATCCTGAAAAAAAAAAA
This sequence comes from Ranitomeya variabilis, assembly GCF_051348905.1. Classification (NCBI taxonomy): domain Eukaryota; kingdom Metazoa; phylum Chordata; class Amphibia; order Anura; family Dendrobatidae; genus Ranitomeya; species Ranitomeya variabilis. Next base: position 769,119,049 of record NC_135233.1, on the reverse strand, counting down.
AGCAATCAAATGTCTTTATTAAATAAAAAATAAAGTTACGTCTCTTGAAAGAGGAGGAGGAAAGAATGAAAGTGAAAACATTTAGAACTTGCTGTCCTTAATGGGGTAAATACCCGGGCGACAAATAACCTCTAACCTGTTTGGAGTGGTTATCAACCATGCTGGATGAATCATCTATAGCTAAACAGATCTGGTATTCTCGCTTGCTGGGCTTCGTTCTGCGCAGCCAGATTTTGTCTTTTCGGAACTGACTGGCGATGTATGGAATCACTTTCCGCATATTCAGTCTCTTCCCAGTTCTGTAATCCCCTCTGCAAGAGTTAAATCAAAGTAGATTATGGAATCATGCTGATTGATATTTGTGTAACTGGATGAACTGTTCTCGCCCATTGATTCATGCACACGCCATCAGGAGGCGGGTGGTAAAACAGAGGACGCAGCGAATACCCCCGTCTTCAGGAGAACGTATTCCTATACTGAAATAATGGAATATACTCTATACTCACTTGAGTTTGGCCGCTTTAGTAGGCTCTAGTATAAGTCGGAGCTGTTCACACAACTGCTGAGACAGGGGAGCGGTAAGAAGAAGGTAACTCTGCCACATTTCAGCTGCTGACTTCTCCTGTAAGAAACATCACAGCCGACTATTAGCATTTTATACAGTGAGAATGACACCACTGTTAAATACTAATTTGCCATGTCATGAGAATGAAATAGTTGATAGATCGGATGAGCATATAAAAAGGACAAGGAGTGCTATGTGCAGAATAAGGGAAACAGCACAAGTATAACATTATTACAGAAAAGAATTACCGGTTTAAAAACCTCCAAAGACAAAAACTCACCTTGGTTATTTATCAATAGAAAAAGTTAGAGTACGCGAAAAATCAAGAGTATTACCCTGGGGTAAAATGGATCTCGAGAGTGGTGAATGTACAAAGATGAGGGAACCGGGTAAAGGCAAGAGAAGGAAAGTTCCAGTACCTCTAAATGAAAGCTTAGGCTAAAGTGCTCACCTCTTCAGCATCACCATGGGCGTACCAGGCTTCAAGCTGCTTTTCAAGTTCTTTCCTCAGATCTTCAAGATTTTGGGCAGACTGTTCAGAATACAGAGTACAAGAAAAATATCTGCTTTATTTGCAAGCGAGTAACACTCACATATATGAAGAAAATGAAACCTAAAATCTTAACAACAAAGCCAAAAGTAGCATTGTAGGAGTTTACACAAATGTGCCAAGAAATGTAATCTACGATATGGCGGAGACGTTCCAGCACCTCCGGTCAGATGGCGATGAGTATGTCTAGGCGTAGGAGTCTTGGGGAGTGAAATGTATAACAAAACAGGATCTACAGTAATGAATATAACAGGTCACACCTGCACGGGTTGCTCTCTTAGAAGGTCCCAGTCAGTATGTATACTCGATTCCATGCTTCGGTCAGGTTTCGCCATGTCTGTATTTGTGGCTTCAGAATCTCTGATCGGTATCTCATCTTCATTACTGACACTCTGCACCTCAGGATCAGATTCCATGGGCCCTGTGTGTGAAACAGGTAGCCTCTTGAAATCCTTTGTAGCCCATAGCAAATAATGATATTTTTGTGAAAACAGCAGATTAATTACTAATGCCAAAGTACTCTTTATAAACTGGATATTGCAGATTTTAGAATATTTGCCCTTTTTGTGAACATTTACCTTGTGCAATGGACTCTCTGGACTTTGATTGCTCCGGCTTTAGCTGTTCCACACTGACAGATTCAAGACACTCATCTTCTTGTATCTCCATTTCCACATCTTCTTGGGCTGTACTTTCATCCTTTTCTTCTTTCCGAGGCTGTATGGATTTCTCTTGCTCTTTACTGGCGGTATCTGTAAAGAAAATAAAGACGTCAAACACCATGTACAGACATCACTCTTTTAGGGGAACACACAGAACCGTCAAATAGGATTAGACTAGAACAGGTCACCTCACATTTACTGTGTATTTCACCAAGTAATGCAATCCTCATGCACTAGTAGGTGTCACGTCAGTCAGAATAGCAAACAATCGGCACGTCAACCGTTTCTCACTATGTAGCGACCATACAGAGAGTTAAACAAAAAATGTCTGTGAAAGCAATGCACGAAGCCTTTCCCAAGGTCAAGATAGGCTTCATATGTTCTCTATATTAGAAGGAATATCGGAAAAACAACCTAAATGTGCAAAACGTCTTGTGCAAAAAAAAACCAAAACACCCCACCCCCTCATCCTGCCAGATTTTATCATGTGATGGAGAAAAAATTCCAAGCACAGTGAAGTTGCAAATCTGTAATGCATTTTTGGCTTTGTATTTAGAGCATCCGTTATTTATATGGTGAAAGTAACCTGGCAATAGTATTCCCCAGGTCAGTATTACAGTAGTATCAAACAGGTTTTTTTTTACTGTATAAAAAAAATTATGCTAGTGTCGCTATCTTTTGAGATCAGTAACTTTTTCAGATTTCAGTAGATGAAGCTATGTAAGAGTTGGTTATTGCGCCCTTAGCTGACCTTTTTATTGACGCCATTTTCGGGAGATGTTTTGATCACCACTTATTGTAATCTTTTGAGATGTGGTAGTGTAATTTTGATTTTTGTTTTTCTTCACAGAGTTGACTGATTTTGCTAGTTTTACATTTTGATAGATTGAACTTTTACAGACATGACAATACCATGGAATACTTTAATTTTTTTTCATAGGAGAAATGGGAGGGTGATCCAAACAATTATTTTTTTCAAACTAAAAAATATATATTTTATTTTTGTAATTCCTTTTAGGGGACTTGAACCTGCGATCAGCAACATGACAAGCCATGATTCCGGTTAGAATAGCTCGAACCCCAGATTAGATTATGCACTGTTAAAGGTGTTCCGAGATTCACAGTGGCATTTAACAAGTTAGTATCCGCAGGCAGAGCTCAGCTCTACTCAAAGCTGTGAGAGGCAGATGATGGCTGAATAACACAGTCATTGTAAGCTCTTACGGGCAGGGTCGTCAATATCTTTGCATCAATTACTCTATTATCATTATCTATGCTATGACTGTTGTATAGGAACTGTTGAATTGCAAAGCGCTGCGGAATATGTTGGTGCTATATGAGGATTATTATTATACATATGGCACATTTTAAGACTATCTAGTTTTAACTTTGCACTCTCTAAGAATTAGACGGTTTTGATAAATACGCCCCAAAGTTTAAGAGTTAAACGTTCATTCGTTCGGCACAAAGTAAAATGAATGTGTGAATGTGATATTTGCATAAATCGGAAGATGACAAGTTACCATATGTCTGAGCATCAAAAGACTCGGCTCCCTGCTTGATGTGCTCATAAGCGTCAGCTTCTTGTGTCTGGTGCTTAGTTTGCTTGTCATGATCGTCCATTTCACTGCTGGATTCCATGGTCTTCAGCCTTTTGTGGGCTTGTTCAGTGTCATCTCCCAAGGTGCGATTGTCATCTGTTTGGCCCGGTTTTCGCTTGACACTCTAACAATGAATATCAGGTAGATATAGGTCAAGAACACACACTGAAAAGATGACAAGTAACATGTAGGCTTGAACGCTAAAATCTAATGTATCCACATCTTATGTGCACTGTAAGCTATTGTTCCCTGTAACCAGCCAATTTAGACACATAAAAATGGTTTGTCCTTACGATCACTTCTGGCACTATACACTCAGATGGTGCTTTTGGACCATAACATCGATTTTGGATGGTTTATCACTTGTGTTTTACTACCAATTATTTTTGAAGAACACAAGATAAATGAGAATACAATATAACCAACCGGTTTTGTGCTGAATGACGGCTCTTGAGCAAGAAAGAGTCAAAGACAAATTAACATACAACAACCTCAGCAAGAGGATATACTTATTATACCTTATCAAGGTTCAGTCACATAAAGAGACCGGAATCTACAGTATACTAAAAAGTTACTTTTGGGCCAACTTTCAAGCCACTGAGCTGATGAATTACAAAGTCTCAGATAAAACAGGAATCTGCTAAATTATACGCAATAGAAGCTGTAGGACTCATACACACACACGTTCTAAACGCTTACAATACAAACGTTATTCATAGTGTTTTACAAGCATTTCTGGTGGATAGTTTTTTACATTGTTAGGCATCATTAATGCTGGTTTACAGCTCCTAAAGACAAACCATTTACCTGTGTAGGATGGACGCTTTGTTGCTCTAAAGCCATACGTGCCATCAGTTTCGACTCGTGCCCTTCAGACTGACTTGCATCGGCTGATCCCGTCCCATGCTCCTAGAGGAGAAGAATTTCATTGATGAACCGATAAGCCCTTACTCAGGAAAAGACCAAGGGAAAGATAAAATAATGACTTTCACAACTTTCATTATCATAGGCCTACTTGCTAGGGTCAGTCCTAATTTCCAGCAGCTGCAGTGACTTCGTTTCAAGACAGAAAAAAGTATGAAACATGAACGGAGCTGGTTGTTTGGCTCCTTACTATAGCTAAGCCAGCCTCCTTTGCCTATATAACTTATGTATTGACAAAAAATGGGGCTTAGCGATTAAAAAGCTATTCAGCCATACCCCATAATACACCTTACCACCACAGGGAGAGGGAAGAAGCCCTCTTTTGTGTGGAAGTGAGGCCACAAGTGGCATGGTTATGTACTGAAAAATCCCCAAAGCAAACATGTAGTAAGTTACCTCCTTGGCTTCATCCTTTTCTGAGGCGGCACCAGCCAGTTCAGCCGCAGTGTCGCTCTGTAAGTTGTCCTCTGCAGTTTGCCCACAAGTCTCATGTTCCATTCTCTGAGCAGAGTCGGGAACCTCTTCATCTTCACCAATTTTTTCTTCTTCGGCATTCTGACAGAAAAAACATAAAATGTCAGCTTCGTCGATATATTGAGAGAAGAAAAGCCTTGAGCATGTAGAATAATGGGCTCCTGTGTTCATGCATTAAGCCAACTGATTGCTGCATGGCGTCTTCTTTCTAATTGGTGCATCAACGGAATATTCTTTAAAAAAAAAAAATGTCTGCAAAATCAGTGGGTAATATTTGTCTCTCTCAATCTCTACATGGCAATGGCTCGAGGGATAAAACACCACAGATACATAAGTCTCAAAAGCAGTGCCCACTAATCTAAAGACTCAAAGGTAGTGGTGGTCCAATATCTTTAGTTCCCAAAGCCAACTATAACGGTGTTACAGTGAGTGAGCACTATACAATAATAAGAGACAGGAAGAGGGGAAATTAATTTTATCTGTCTTGCCAGTATTAAAAGAGGTTATAATCTATTGCCAGCAGAGATGATCACTTGCTGATCGGTGGAGGTCGCACCAATTGTCAGACCAGCAAATTTTCATCCCCACTGGGGAACTTTTATCCCAATTTTTTAATGGGGCAGCAGGTTGAATGCGCGAACACCACTGCATTCACTCTCTATGGGACTGCTAGAAAAAGCTAAGCACAGCACGTGGCAGCCCCATGGGCAGCGAATGGATCACAGATTGCTCTTGGCACTGCTGATCCATACTAATGGAGATAAAAGTTCCCACTCTGCCCGTCAGTGCAGGTGGATTGGAAATAACTTGTTTTAACCAAACAAGCTCTATAATTTTCTCTGACCATATGTCCCCATTTTATGGCTTGTAGAGACGGATACTTATTTATGAAGTGATTAAGGCAAGTAATGAATATATGAGAGGGATACTGACTTTCTTTAATCTTTACCTTCCCAGGCAACTTATGAAATCTATACATTATTATTCAGAATGAGACAATGTTATCTTACAGAAGATTGTGCCCATCCACAGAAAAAACATCAGCAGAGGAATTGGGCAGTTTGTCTTTAGGCATTTTACATATAAAGCTACAAATGGTTCTTTAAAATGATCTTAAGTGTTACCTGAGGCTGGAGTCCACTATCTGTTGGCAATCCATTTTCATTCTCTTTTTCTGGCTCCTGCTTTTCCTCCTCCTCTGCTAGGTCTGCGACATTCTCGCCAGCCTCATTGTTTGTAGACTCTTCCTCTGCTTCTTGAGGGCCTGGTTCCTCCTTCTGCTCATCCTTGTCCAGGTTCTCCTGGTCTCCTTCATTCATTTCCTGAACCTCTGCATCAGTTTTTTCCTCATCATTCTCTTCTTGGCCTTTTTCTTCTTTTATATCCATTGATTTCTCTTCTATTTCAAAAGGATTTTCTTCTGCAATAAATTAATAAAGTGGTCTGTAAAATGGATCTGCAGACTAATACTTGTGAGGAGTAAGCTGTATTAACAATAAGGCTAGCTTCACACTAGCGTTCTGCGTACCCCATCTTTTTTTTTTTTAAATCAGATATTTTTATTAAACAGTAAGGGTAATACATGGAAATTGCATTACTGTAAACAGTACACATCTGTATTTTACTTTTTAAGAAACTTTTTAAACCCCAAACCAAACTCCCACCTCCCCTCGACAAAAACCGCCCCAGTTTGCTACATCATACATAGATAAACAAGAAAAGGAAGATGACTTATCGATAATGCTCTCAAGAGGGCAAAAGACCCAAGAACAGGAACAGAGTCACTTAAATCACGTTGACTCGAGCCAAGGATTCAACAACCTGCTAAAGAGGTCCATCTTGTTTCTCTTAAGGTAGATACTCCTCTCCAAAGCGATAATATGATCCACTTGCGTCATAAAGTCTCTTCTTGTTGGTGGCTCCTCCCTAATCCAGAACTTGGCGATCAACTTTCGTGCAATAAACCGCAATCTAGCAATGACCATTTTGTACAGATTATCAGTTACAATCTCCTCTACGTAACCCAAAACACATTCCAAAGGATCACGTGGCATAGAGCAATTATATGACATTCCCACTTTATTCAGCACCACAATCCAAAAGTAGGACAGCCTGGGGCATTGCCACATCATATGGAGGATACCCGCCTCGGATTGTGAGCACCTAGGGTATTCTGAATTAGGTCTCAGACCGGCTTTGAATAACATGTCCGGAGTTCTGTAAGCCCTATGGATAACAAATAGTTGTGACAACCTCCCAGGCTCGCTCATTGAGATCTTGGGCATGTACTCCAATATTGAGTCCCAACGATCGTTGTCATTCACCCCCAGGTCATCTTCCCATTTCGCCCTAGCTCTAATAGGGTGCCCCTCTAAGAAATTCGTATATTCCCGAGATCGCCCCCTTCGTGCCTCCCCCCATAAGAATAAAATCCAGCATGAGATCAACTTGAATCTCCACAGGCCCTCTCTTACACTGTGCCTGGTATGCATGAGAGATGCGGCTATACTGATACATCTCAGAGTTTGGCAGTAGAAATTCTTCCTGCAATGCCTCGAAATTCCCAATTCTACCCCGATGTAAAATTTGGCTCATCCGAGAGATGCCTGCTTCCCTCCAGACATGAAATCCCGCCATCTGTCTGAACTCTTGTAAGAAATAATTATTCCAAATGGGTGAGAACCTAGTGAGTGCCCTCACTCCCCTAATTACCTTTACTGTGTCCCAAACCTTGTGAATAAGCCTAATAGTGCAGAATTTAGAACCTATCTCACGGAAATGCCCACCCTCCAGGCCCTCACTCAATACCTTCGACCCAATCAGTGTCCTCAGGCTACAGGGTGTCCGCTCCCCACCCGAATCCACACCCCATCCCCTAAAGTGCTGACACTGTGATGCCAAAAAGTATAACCACGGATTAGGTAGTGCCACCCCACCCTCCGTCTTTGGCCTTTGTAGAATTTCCTGTTTAAATCTGGGGCTTTTCCCACCCCAGATCACCTCGCCAAACAAGGATCTGATCCTCCGAAATCTATTCTGCGATATCCATATAGGAGAGTTGTGTAACACAAAGAAGTTGCGGCATCACAATCATCTTTATAAGATTTACCCTACCGATTACCGATAAATGTAACTTTTTCCACGCCTGGACTTTAGTGCGTATTTTCTGCAAAAGTGGTGCCAAGTTCAGTTCCTCGAAACCAGTCAAAGGGAGAGCAATCTGGATCCCCAGATATTTAAATTTATCAACTAGCCTCAACCTTGTAGAAGAGTCCCTCACTTCGCTATCTCCATATTCCCCATCTATCAACATCATGTTGGATTTGTCCCAATTGATTCTTAGGCCCGAATAACTCCCAAATTCCTCAATGATGGCCTCCGCCCCAACCAGGGTCCCCTCAGAGTCCTCCAAGAAGAGCAAAATATCATCAGCGTATAACGCTACTTTTTCTTCTGAGTTCCCGTACATAAAACCTCTCACCTCCCGGGATCCTCGAATTTTTGCAGCAAGGGGCTCCACCGCCAAGGCGAAAAGCAGCGGGGACAAAGGACAGCCCTGTCTAGTGCCCCTAGACAAAGAAAAGGTCTCAGAAAAAGCATTATTCACTCTAATTTTGGCCACTGGAGAGGAGTACAACAGCCGCACCCATTAAATGAATTTAGGTCCAAACCCCAACCGTTCCAGCACCGACCACAGGTAGCTCCACTCCACGCACCACGCAATCAAAAGCCTTGTGGGCGTCCAAGGAAACCACAACCCGTTTGCCGAAATTGTCGGAAGGAATTTGCAAATTTAAAAACAACCTTCTCAGGTTGAGTGCCGTTGATTTGTTGGGCATAAAGCCTGATTGATCAGGGTGAACCAGTTTGTCAATCACCCTAGTCAACCTATTTGCCAAAATCTTTATGTCGGCCGTCAGCAGTGAGATTGGTCTATAGGATTCTGGTAGCTGTAGGTCCTTGTCGGCTTTAGGAATAACCACCACAATAGCCTCTCTCATTGACAAAGGTAGCTCCCCTCTTTCCAACGAACTATTGTACACCCCCTGCCAGTTTGGCCAACAGAGTTTCTTTCAAAATCTTATAGATCTCAGCTGGAATACCGTCCGCCCCCGGAGCCTTACCCCCAGCAACGCCCGCTAAAGCAGCCCCCAATTCTTCCTCCCCAATCGGCTCCTCCAACGACTCACATTCCTCTCTACTCAACCTAGGCAGATCAATCCCCTCCAAGTACCTGGTCATATCCTCGGACCCCCTCCCCACGCTAGAAGTATATAACTTACCATAGAATTTTCTAAACACTACCAGAATTTGCTCCCCCCGAGTAACCAGCGTCCCGTCCTCAGTTTTTATGGAGTTGACATGCGAGGAACCTCTCTGTGCAGACGCCACTACAGAAAGTAAATGCCCCACCTTTTCCCCTTCTGAATAGAAAGTTTCTTTTTGAAAAGCCCGCAACCTCTCAGCTTTTCTCAAATATAACTGGTTAACCTCCTGCTGAGCTACCCTCATACGGCTCTGAGACTCCTTAGTGCGGTGGGCCCCCAGTGCCGCCTCAGCTGCCTTCAGTTCTTCCAAGACAGCTTGATCCTGTACTCCAGTCCTTGTCTTATGTCTTGAGATGTCCCGAAACAAAATTCCCCTTAAATACGCCTTCATAGTGTCCCATACTACATGGCATTCTGCACTACCTTCATTGATCTTAAAAAACTCCTCTATCTCTGCCCCCACCCTTTCCATATCCAAAAGTTGTAGCCAGGAGGGGTGAACTTTCCAACCCATCCTCCCCGATCCAACCTGACCTGACAACTTCAGAGAGACCTGAACTGGGCTATGATCTGATAAAATCCTAGGACTATATTCCACCCCACTTAACAGTTCGTTCATCCCATCATTACCCAAGGCGACATCAATTCGTGACATAGAGCCATACGTAGTCGAGTAGCAGGAGTAAGAATATGTATTAACATTGCGAACCCGCCATAAGTCAATCCAACCTATTTCTCTAAGATAGTTTCCAAAAGGAGTGTCATTGCCGTCTCTGCGCAGCGAAGCGTGATTACTCTTGTCCCAGTGGTCATCGGCTATATTGTTCACATCTCCCACCACTAGAAGGGGAACCCCATCCCATCCTCTCAGACTCCAATATGTCCTGAATTTTTTACCAGAGTATGGCGGGGGTATATATAATGAAACAATGCAAATCAAACGATTAAAGATTTTACACACTGAAAAAACATTTTGGCCATCCTTATCAATTTTAACCTCAATTTCCTCAAATGGAGTATTTGTATGGATTAAAACTGACACCCCCCTTGCACAATTAGAGAACGTCAAGTGATACGCCTTGCACACCCATCGCTTCTGTAACATATCAACTTTTTCTTCCACTAAATGGGTTTCTTGCAGGCAAATCACCGAGGGCCTCTGTTTCAGTAGGTACTGAAATATTGCCGCACGTTTAGTAGAATCCGCTAACCCCCTGACATTCCAACTTATAATATTAACATCCCCTCCCATTTCCTTAAAGATAAAAAGTGAGAACAGTCTCCCCCAGGTCTTCACCGATACCCGCCTCCCCCCCCCCCCCACAACCAATCCAACCTCCCCCATCTGAAACTCAACAAAATTCAGATAAAACAAACTTTCTTTCTCTATGTGAGAACTGAGAGCGCTTGATACAACCTAGAACTATGCCCTTTACCGTCCATCTCTCCCCCTCCTACCGCGACCAATATGAACTATTCATTGCGCCGCCGAACACAATACTTTAACTTTTGTGGGTGCATTCTGTCAGAAAACACAAAGCACGTTCAAAGACCAAAAAGAGGTAGAACCAGTGGAATTACGAATCCTCAGTATCAGACTCATCGGTTCCGATCTGTGCCAATTTTCTTGGCATTAATATCCAGCCAATGCGTAGCCTCCTCCGGACTTTGGAAAAAATGAACACGATCCAACGCCACCACCCTGAGCTTAGCCGGGTAGAGCATCGAATATTTTAGGTCCAGTTCTCGGAGCCGTCGCTTGACTTCACCAAACTTCATTCTGAGTTTTTGCACCGATGCCGAATAGTCCGGATAAATGGAGATCCGATTTCCGTTTATGCTCAGGCCGTCACTGATCCTGGCCTTCCTTAATAGGGTTTCCCGATCCCGGTAGTCCAAAATTTTTGCCAGTAGAGCTCGAGGGGCACAGCCGGGTGGCAGGGGCCGAGTGGGGACTCTATGAGCCCTCTCCACTGAGAAGTGATTAGTAAGGTCGTCACCTCCCACCGAGTTTTTAAGCCATGCCTCAATATATTCAGTGGGATTATTCCCCTCCACCTTCTCCGGCACCCCAATTATTCTTAAATTATTCCTTCGGGAACGGTTTTCCAAGTCGTCTGTTTTAAATTCCAATTCTGCAATACGTTGAATGTATTTCTTTTCTCTTTTTAACAGTTCGTTTGTCTGATCCTCCACACTGCCCACACGTTCCTCCACCACCTCCACTCTTTTCTCCACCTTACGCATAGCAGAATTAAGGGACTTCATTTCAACTTTTAAATCATCCACCCTTATGTTCAGCGCAGCCAGGGCAGATTTGCAGTATATAACAGAGAAAATGTCCTGCAGTGTTGGTTCCCCCATGTTTAATTGCTGCACACCATCAGAATCATTAGCCTGCACTGGGCTAGCAGCAGGCGTCACATTGTCAGCACTGTGCACTTCCTGCACCCTCCCTGGGGAAAGCTGTTCCTCCACCTCACTGAGAATGTCTTCCCATCCTCTCCTCTGCGGGGTTTCCTTCTCTCCAAGCCCATCAGGATCCAGCAGCAGGGCACCCCCCCTCCTCCGTGCGGGCAAACCGCTCCAGCCAGGCGATTACCTCAGCCTCCGGCGGTATGAAGCGCTGGCTCTGGCCGCCTCCTCCTCTGCCACGGCACCATCTTGGATTTTCGCGCCTGCCGCAGGCGCCAACTGTTTTCGGCGTGGCATCGCCACTCCTCACCGCTCGTTACCTCCGGTGCTTTCCTCCGTACGCAGGGGTCCTGCGGTGCCTCTCTGCCCAGTATCGGCATTCGGCGGCGCCTTCAAGGGTGAGTAGTAGGAGCAGTGCGGGGAGAGAGACCCGTCGCACGTCCGCTCACATCGCTCGCTAGGCCACGCCCCCACCCTATCTTTAACATTGGGTACGCAGGCCATACGGATGTATGCGGGTGCCTCCGCATGCGTCGTTTTGAATCCTAGTATGTTGCGTTTGACGCATGTCAGAGCAGTGTCAAGACGACGCATGCGAAGGCATCCGCGCATACATTTGCATGGCCTGTGTACCCAATGTTAAAGATAGGGTATGCAGAATGCATGCCGACGTAGGCGGAGCTGAAGGAAGAGGCGCTGCAGTGGGCAGGGCTTCACGGAGGAAGAAGGCTGCCGTCCGCAGCCCTGCCGAACGCTAGTGTGAAGCTAGCCTAAGTCCTGGCAAAAGAGGCCATGCACCATGGGATTCCACGTAAAAAAAATTATTACTTCCAGTGCCTTGCACTATTTACTTGCTTGTATATTATGGCAGAAGGAACCCAAGCATTAGCTCTCCAACCTGCCTTGTAAGTGCTTAGTATGTAAGGAACGATACCTCTAGCACATGCATATGGAGAACACTGCCACAATGATGTATTTACAGTGGTCACACTCATAACACAAATGCAGGTAAAAATACAAATTAGGCTGCTGTAAGCAGCAAATTAAAAGATAAATGAAAAAGAGGGCCAAGCCAGCAACCCTCAAGAAGAGGGCCCCACCAGTGCTGCTGATGTGACTGTTGCTGCTCCTGTAGACAGCAGAGGCACTGTGTCACAGCTATGGAATAGGCATAGGAACCATTGCTCACACACTAATATGGAAGGTATGTGCATGACTGACACCTAGGACATGATATAAACAGCCTCAAACAACAGTCTATAAGCTTGTGAACGTCTGATTACCTTCACCATTTTCTTTATCTTTTTCATCTCCACTGGCTTTACCCTCATCAGTTTCTAGGTTCAAGTCATCGGGTAGATCAAGAGCTTCTGGCTCTTGATTAGTGTCTTGCTTGCCATGGTAAGGGTCAGTCTCATTTTCATCATATTCCCGCTGAAATGTGAACAGAGAAAGTCGATAATTTAAGTTTTATTTGGAAGAATATCTAAATGGGAAAAAAAAATATTTAAACTGATCTGAATCAGTCATATAATTTAATGTGCCTTCGAATGACGCTTCATGAAATTTGCTAACATATCTACTACAGTTCAGAGAAGTATTTGCAATGCCAGGGACAAAGGCAACTAGATTCTGGACACACATCACAGCACTATGCGGTCCATTCAATATAAAAGCGGCAAATAGGAAACAATAGTTGCCAATTTAGCACTGTGGTAGTGCTTACAGGGTATACATGGTGGCATTACCAACTTAACGCATCTAAATAGACATCCGGTGGCAGGTTTGAATTTCTGGTTACAAATAATTTTGACTTACCTCATCAATTTGCTCATGAATTTTGTCTTTGCGATTTTCCTCCCCTTTTTCCTCTTTGGTCTCCTCTTTTTGGTTCCGCTTCTCATCTTTTCCCTGATCCCCATTTTGGTTATCATCCTTAGCAACCAGCTCAGATTCACCCTATATTATATAATAGTATAAAACATCAGTGGAAAGTGCTTAATACAATCTTAGTGGTAGTCAGTGGTGGCTACACAGCCAGGGAACCAAATAAATATTATTATTATTTATTGTTATAGTGCCATTTATTCCATGGCGCTTTACATGTGAGGAGGGGTATACATAATAAAAACAAGTACAATACAAGTCACAACTGGTACAGGAGGAGAGAGGACCCTGCCCGCGAAGGCTCACAATCTACAAGGGATGGGTGAGGATACAGTAGGTAAGGAAAGAGCTGGTCATGCAGCGGTTTGGTCGATCGGTGGTTACTGCAGGTTGTAGGCTTGTCGGAAGAGGTGGGTCTTCAGGTTCTTTTTGAAGGTTTCGATGGTATTCGAGAGTCTGATGTGTTGTGGTAGAGGGTTCCAGAGTAGGGGTGATACGCGAGAGAAATCTTGTATACGATTGTGGGAAGAGGAGATACGAGGGGAGTAGAGAAGGAGATCTTGTGAGGATCGGAGGTTGCGTGTAGGAAAGTACCGGGAGACAAGGTCACAGATGTAAGGAGGAGACAGGTTGTGGATGGCTTTGTACGTCATGGTTAGGGTTTTGTACTGGAGCCTCTGGGTAATGGAGAGCCAGTGAAGCGATTGACAGAGTGGAGAGGCCGGGGAATAGCGGGGGGACAGGTGGATTAGTCGGGCATCAGAGTTTAGAATAGATTGGAGGGGTGCGAGAGTGTTAGAGGGGTGGCCACAGAGCAGGAGGTTACAGTAGTCAAGGCAAGAGATGATGAGGGCATGGACTAGGGTTTTTGCAGATTCTTGGTTGAGGAATGTACGGATTCGTGAAATATTTTTGAGTTTAAGTCGGCAGGAAGTGGAAAGGGCTTGGATATGTGGTTTGAAGGAGAGATCAGCGTCAAGGATTACCCTGAGGCAGCGAGCTTGTGGGACTGGGGAGAGTGGGCAGCCATTTACTGTAATGGATAGGTTCGTTGGGGGGGTCGTGTGAGATGGGGGAAAGATGATGAATTCTGTTTTGTCCATGTTAAGTTTCAGAAATCTAGCGGAGAAGAAGGATGAAATAGTGGACAGACATTGAGGGATTCTGGTTAGTAGGGAGGTAATATCTGGTCCAGAGATGTAGATCTGTGTGTCATCAGCATAGAGGTGATACTGAAAGCCATGAGATTCTATGAGCTGTTCGAGGCCGAAGGTGTAAATGGAGAAGGTGTAAATATGTACATGTGTAAATATGGTGAGATATGGATGCAGGGTATTTACATCCAACTCCGCTTCATCTGTCCTTGAACACCCAACATGTGCAGCAACACAAAAGTTAAATGCCATTTTCTCTACTTTAATATCAAAATAACAGTTCTTAGAATCACAAAGTAGAAAATCTGCATGCCATTGTAAATCAGGTAATTTACCAGTCAAGGGGATAAAAACATAACCCCAGAATTAACTTTGAGGAATGTTTTTCACGCATGCGTAAGGCTAGGTTCACATTGCGTTAGGGCAATCCGTTTAGCGCTAGCGGATTGCGCTAACGCAATGTTTTCTTCGGGGCCGCGTTTAGGGGTCGCGTTAATGTCCCCGCTCTAGCAGAACCCCGATCTGCGAGAGCGGGGAACGGACCTCGGGTGCGCCGCGGACGCTGCTTGCAGCGTCCGCGGCGCGTCACAAAAGAACGGCACATCGCTAGCGCGAGACGAAAAAGGCACGCGCTAGCGATGCGCTACAGGCGAAATTTACATTGCTGTCAATGGGTGCGCTAACGGACCCGTTGCACGGCGTTAATTGCGACATTTTTGCCGTGCAACGCTGTCCGTTAGCGTGCACACATTAACGCAATGTGAACCTAGCCTAAGGCGTACACATCCCTCAGAAGTGCACCAAGATCTCAGCCTCCAGAAACCCCATGTAGCAAGGTATTGGGGTTTAAATGTAATCATCATTCACGTAGTCTATATTCTATATATATGCGGTACTAGGAATAAAACCATTTTCCTTTTCTTCAGTAGAAGGACCCAGGCTATATTCCAAACTCACCTCCAAATACAAGAAAGATGGAAAGAACGTATGCCGTCCTTCCAAGAACTACAGCTACAGATGTCATCCATAGATTTAGATGCTCATTGTTTACTGGACGTTACATACAGTATATACATAAAATATATTTGCTATGCACACCAGTTTCATCAAATTAATGAAAAATACAACTGACCTAACAATCAAATATGATATGTGCTTCCATTCCTCACCAATTGTCAAGGGTCTCTCTATAGACAATGCTCTGGGAGCTAACCCATCTCTTCAAAGACGCTTACAACCTGTAATGACCACATGGCCACCTCACCACCATCGGAGCTAATACAACACTCGACCTACTGTCTCCTTCCCCATAATCCTGTAGAATGTAAGCCCGCAAGGGCAGGGTCCTCGCCCCTCTGTACCAGTCTGTCATTGTTAGTTTGTTTACTGTAAGCAATATCTGTATTTTTATGTAATCCCTTCTCATGTACAGCACTATGGAATCAATGGTGCTATATAAATAATAATAATAATCAACAGCTTTGGCTTCACAAGAATACATTGTAGCTAAGTTGGCTCACAGAGCATTATTAGACTCGATTCAATTGTATCCACTTGCCAGATGACAGCAGAAATAGGTAAATACAAGTTTGCAAATGTCATTCACAGACCACAAACCTCCTGACTTTAGTGAAGAACAAATCCTCAATTTGCAAAACTCTTCATTTAGGCTAGGTTCCCATTAGCGTTTCTGTGCGCGGTGTATCATCTGCATGCGCAAACGCATGCCAAAAAGCATGCTTACGCCCGTGCATCATCCTGCGCATGACACAAACAAAAACACTGAGTGTGCATGGGTTTAAATGCGTTTGAGTTCTTTATGCGCATGGTGGAGGCGGTGAAATCATTTTCTGGACATGCGCAGTCTAAAGTACGCATGCGTAACGAACACATGCATACACATGTCCTTGCGTATCAATGCGTTCCCAGACAGTAATGCCTTTTTTTTACGCCTCAAAAATGCAACATGTTGTGTTTTGTCGGACACCGCGATACGTCGCATCCGCATGCGAACGCATGCAAAAGCATTTCCCTGCGAACACCATGTTAAAGATATGTACGCATGAGGATCTATGCGAATCATACACTGCGAACAGAAACAATAATGTGAACCCGGCCTTACACAGTAATTAGAATTTTTTTTACATTTATCATTTATGCTTTATAACCATAGAATAACAAGGTATTGAATAAGTTAAGCACTCACCATATCCATTCCTGGTCCAGTCTCTTCTGCTTTATCGTTGTCATCATCATTGTCATCCTCATCATCATCATCATCTCCCCAAAGACGTTCGTCAAGTTTGTCTGCATCAGCATCACCAAGATCTCCCATCTGTTTATCAAGGTCATCTTCCTCGCTGCTGGATTTATCATCTTCATTTTCTGTAGAAGGAAATGAAAAAATCCGATAAGACAAGAACATTTAAGATTGAAGTGTGCCCTGCCTATCAATGTGATTTCATGAGATTGGCATAAACAGAGAAAAATTAAGTGTAATTACTGCAATTGTATCTTTTCATAGCAGCAGCTCCAGCAATATTTTATTATTCAGTCATCCATTCTGTTTTGTCAAAATGGTTTGGATTGAACTCTTAAACACAGAAGTCCACTTTTGGAAATATTGCATTAGCAACTATATAGATCGCAGCCGTCCTAAGGTACAGATGTGACAATTCTTATCTATTCTCTCGGCTCAGCATTTCCTGAAACGTGCAATGCAGGATTGACATTAGGAAACCCGGTCCTGGATAGGATGTCACACTATGTGTATGCTACGTGCTTCTCTGTGTGGCCGCCCAGTGGTTGTGCTGTGAACTGCAGTCAGTCAAGAGCACGGAGTACATGTCGGGATATTGTATTTATTATCCTTCATGAGAAATTGGCATCCTTAAGCAAGTTACAGAAAAGGTAAGGATATACATATCTGTACGAATACTACAATCCACAGTCATGAGCAACTGTATCACATAAGTGATACATTGGGGGCCCGAGCACTCCCCACGTATTCATACAACATGGAGCCGTGAAGGTCAATGCCTGTTTACAGTGATTTCTTCTTACACAGCACTTACTTAATGATACATTTCCTTCCTAATAAAGCTACCTTGCTTTTCTTGGTCTCCGTCATGCATTTTCCCATCAAAATCGTCAGACATCTCAATAGCATTATCTTCTTCTTTCACATCAGGCTTGTCGTCAGGATTATCCTTGTCTTTTTCTTGACCCTTTTTCAAGGTATCTTCAACCTTACAAAATGTACCACAATAAAGTCAACCAGACTCTTTCAATAAATACCAGGTAAAACCTCAGAAGGGACAAGTATGTAAAAAGGAATAAGTCATACCTGGTCTTCATTTTCAATTTTATCACTCACATCCTTCATGCCTTCTCCTTCCCCAATGCCTCCTCCCTCATAATCATGGAACTGTGTAGCTCCTTCACCAGCAGAATCCTCCATCAGTTCTTTAGGAATGCAGAATCCCTGTAACATTAGAATTTAGCTTTTACAATGGCTGGTCTAAAAGTTTGGACCCTTAAGATTAAAATAAGGCACACGAAAGGAAAACAATGTTGATTTGTAAGCTAGCCGAGACAAGAAATAGTGGCTTCCCACAGTGCTTTCCCATTAGGCAGAGTGTCAACGACCACTTCGAAATAATCTTAAGTAGCACTTGACCGTTTCCACACAATATTCCAAAGCTAAGGGTACTACTGAACATGGACTACAGAGACTTCTTCATCCAACAGAACGTATCACCTCCTCTATACATTTATGAATACATTTTTGAATTACTGAATAATCTATGCCCCTCACCCCCTGAAATTAACAAAATGTAAAAAAAAAAATAAAAATTATTTCTTCCCATCCCTATAAACGCATTCAAGGAAAATAAAAAAACATAAGTAGAAAAAAAAAGTGAAAATAGTAGAGAAATATCCAGAAAAAAAGGCCACTCATGGCAATCATGAAAGAAGTCGTCTAGAAATTTTGACTATATCTATTTGTTTTAGGGTATGTTCACATGTGGCTCATTTTCAGCATTTTACCCTACCGGCAGAAAAGTAATGGGACTCCATTAAACTGAATGTGAGAATAGCAGCGTTTTTGAAAATTCTTTCAGCAGGTCTTTTTTACCCATTGAAAGTAAAGAGAAAATGCAAAAACAGTGAAGAAAAATGCTGTGTGAACATTTTTTAAATACGGCTACCACTATATATATATATATATATATATATATATATATATATATATATATATATATATATATATATATATATATATATATATTACTACAGATGGATGCAGAACTTTATTACAGATATAATTAAAGTACTCATTAACTTGGAAGAAATGTGAGCTATCTGACGAGGCACACACGAATACTTACCTTCTGAGCAAGTTCTGTAAATATATGGGTCAGGACTGAGAGCAGTTTGCCTGTAGCCCGGTGTGTTGTCAATGACACAGTGAGGTAAAACAGGACGAGGTCGGAGTAGGAAGACAGCATGGGTAGGAGTCGCACAAGCAGGCCACAGCACTGGTTGAAAAACTGAAAAGCAAAGAAAACTGGTTACAAAACATGAGAAACAACTACTTACAAGATTGTTCCCATCATTATTAGCACAAGCTATGGAATGTATAAGTGATAACTTGCAGATTGGTGTAAGTTCTACTCCTGTGACCCCGCCGGCCCAAAGAATGGAACCCTGAAAAGCCCCACTGGGATGACTTGATGACTGCATGTGTGTCACTGTCCATTCATAGGCTATGGATCCCCTGTACATCAGTACATTGCTCGATTTTTTTCTGGCAATCCCATAAAAAAGGGAGAGGTGGTGCATTCTGATGGGACCTTTCAGAGCGCTGTTCGGAGAATCGGAGCGGGTGCCAGCTGTCGCTCGCTCGCTGATCATCGCAATATCACCTATGCCTTAGATGGATAACTTTTTAACTATGGAATAACCATTCAACAGAGTACACCGACACATGTATTTTCATAAAAAGAGAAGAAGAATCGGTGTACCGTGTGTTTATCCTTTATGCAGTCAGCAACGTAGCTCTTAAGGCGCTCAAGCAGACCGGACACAGAAGATATTACAGTCTGTACATCCAAAGCCTTTAAATCATGGCAAAGATCCTCAGTCAGTAACTTTGTAATGAGGCCTTCCTGAAGACTGTCTTCTTTCTGGTCTTCAGCTTAAAAAAAACAAAAACAAACAAACAAAAAAGGTTACACAAAATAAAACCGATAATCCCAAGTAGCTGGATTTATTACACAGATGAAGTCAGGCGTTATAACCACAGCTTTTACCTTCTTCCTCGGTTTTCACGAGTTTAGGCATTTCCTTTTGCTTATTTTTTTCTACAAGTTTTTGAGTGCCATATAAAATGCACTTAATGGCAGCTTCCACCTGATCGGAGAAATCCTTAACATATTTTTCATCCGACTCTTGGTTCCCTTTTGATAAACACAAAAGTGACGGTTACAATTAGAGTACAAGACATGACGTCACAAGAGCACTGATCATGAAAGCGTTAACCATCCCTTTTCTGACTGAGTGCTTATACAACTTGTTAGGTAGGTTAGAATAACTATTCCACGAGGGACATGGGCAGCCTTAATGTACATGGGCTACAAGGGACCAATGAATATACATGTGTTAAATGTAACAAGACAGAAGGCTAAAAGCCTATAGACATAGGTAATGAATCTATAAGTCAACAGGGATTCAAGTGAAGGGTTTTCGCTAGCTCTCTCCTGAATGCACCAAATACATTCATTATATCATTTGATAGGTGGGTCATACTTGGAGTTGCAAATAGTAAAAGCTTTCCTAGTTAAAGGGACTCTGTCAGTGATCTTTTGCTATGCAATCTTACAAAAGCACGATCCCACAGAATGTAAGTCCGCAAGGACAGGGTCCTCTCCCCTCTGTACCAGTCTGTCAATGTAAATTTGTGTACCTTAAATGATATCTATAACCCTGTATGCAACCCCTTTCTCATGTACAGCACCATGGAATTAATGGTGCTATATAAATAAATAATAATGTAGGGGAAGACTCCGACTCCAGCAATGTATCACTTAGTTTACTGGGTGCCGTTGTGATAGAATCAGCTTTCTCTGCTACAGATCTATTAGAGCCCAAATGTTGAGCCCTGTATAACCCTGCCCGCACCGCTGATTAGACCAGGAGGCACAAGAAACCTAGTCCTGTAGTGATAATCTCCTGCCGATAAAACACTGATTTATTGAGACCTCAGCACACAGCCCAAAGTAAGTGACCCGTCACTGGATCCAGGTTCCCAGCCCCAACATCATGGATGCTCTCAGATTACAGAGCAAAAACCTGCTGACAAATTCCTTTAACAATTTATAAAGGGGTGAACTGTATCTAGGTCACCAAATATAGTTTAGCATAAACTGTGCTATGAAAAAGAACTGGTAAAATGTATATTTATTGAAAAAAAAAAAAAAAAACATTTTCAATATGCTTAATGTGTGACAAAGGACAAGAACGCTAATGGTTTACATGTCCATTTTTTAAAACACATACTGTATGTAAAAAGGCAGGTCTGACAATGCAGTACTAAAACTACAAATGCTTCTTGCCATTTTACTACTAGTAGCACATCGAAGACCGTCCTATCCCTGCCCTGGATATGAAGTATTGACACGAGTCAGGTTCAGCTAATGTAGATTCGATAGTTCTTACGCTTTGCTCTTCCAATTGCCTGCAGACGGGATTTCAACGAAGTGAAGTCTCGAATTGCCGAGCGGATTTCTTCTCTGATGCAGTGGAAACTCCTCAGAAAAATCACGTGCTGTGCCGCCTCTTTTACTTCTGTCTCAGGGAGGACAAACAGCAACTCTACCTCTCTCAGGTCAAGAGCAATCTGCTGCATGGTTTCCAGCGCAGAAGAGCAAGTCTCAAAATTGTTCCTAAAATGGGGGAAAATGAAATGAAAACGATTAATACACGCCAGTATTATAAAAGCTAAAAATGGGAGTTCGGTCTCTGGACAACGCTTAATTTAACAACATAAAGAGCTGTAAAGAGGTGAGAGATGCGAGTGGAATCATGGACTAGTCATTCAATAATCCATGTCCAAATGGAAAGATGCATTACAAGAAATAAATCAAATAGAGAAAAATAGAAAACTGGAAGATAAAACTACTGATATGACGACTTTAACCCCTTAGTGTCAGAGCCAAATTTTAAAAATCTGGCCAGTGTCAACTTATGTGGTAATAACTCTGGAAAGCTTTGACTAATTCCAGTGATTTTGAGATTGTTTTTTCATGACACATTATACTTTATAATAATAGTAAATTTAGGTCAATATGTTTTGTGTTTATTTATAAAAAAAATATCAGAAATTTGACTAAAATGTAAACAAAATTGCAATTTTCAAACTTTGAATGATTATCCCTTTAATCCAGATAGTCATACCACAGCAAACCATTAATAAATAATATTTCCCACATGTCTGCTTTACATCAGCACCATTTGTAAAATGTTCTTTAGGAGGTTTACAAATGTGTAGTAGTTTTTCATTTTTTCAAGGAAATTTACAAAATTATTTTTTTAGGGGCCTATCCAGGTTTGAAGTGCCTTTAGGGGTCCTATATATTGGAAAAAACCCACAACTGATACCATTTTAAAAACAGAACCCCCTGACATACTGAAAACTGCAGTCAGGTAGTTTATTAACCCTTCAGGTGCTTTTCAGGAATTAATACAAAGTGACATGATAGGAATGAAAAAGTTGATTTTTACCACCTAAATGTCACTGACTTTTTAACAGGTCAGTGTAGCCGGCAGACTCTAAAGGTACCGTTACACTAAACGACTTACCAACGATCACGACCAGCGATGCGATCGTTGGTAAGTCGTTGTGTGGTCGCTGGGGAGCTGTCACACAGACAGCTCTCTCCAGCAACCAACGATCAGGGGAACGACTTCGGCATCGTTGAAACCGTCTTCAACGATGCCGAAGTCCCCGTGGAGCACCCGGGTAACCAGGGTAAACATCGGGTTACTAAGCGCAGGGCCGCGCTTAGTAACCAGATCGCTGCTGCGTGTCAAACACAATGAGATCGCTATCCAGGACGCTGCAACGTCACGGATCGTCGTTGTTCTCGCTGCAAAGTCGCTTAGTGTGAAGGTACCTTTAGGCTGCTATTTGCTCATGAATTGCCATGGCAAACATCAGGACCACACAATCATGATCTCAAGGGGATGGGGATAAAGAGGGAGAAGCCACACTCTTAACCATTTGAGGGGTTAAACAGATAAGGATGGTTCCAACACTGATCGTGGCTGATGCAGCACGTTGTCAACTATAGTGTACAGCCGACAGCTGCTGGATTGTCTCCTGTATGGGGAGGCTATTCTCTTATATCTCAGGTCAGTTAAAAGACGTATTGGCGGTCATTAAGGGGTTAAACTTTTTATGATATATAGGGATAAGTACGGTATATGCAGAAATTTCAGTAATATCATTACTAATTATAGCCATTTCTAAAACAAATCTTAATTGATATCTTACCAAGAGTAAAACAGAGTCTCACTTGACTGCAGTCGAATTGTGTCCACAGCTGTTTTTATGGACTTAATTTCTGTTAACATCTTTGTTACTGTCGCATTCAGCTCCTGCCAATCATTGTCTGATCTACGGATGGTGCAAAGTTTTGGCAGCCAGTCTGCAGCGGCTGGGGAAGGAACGTTCAGAGCTGCTGTCCAAGGCTTGGCTTCTTCACAAGTCTTCTTCTGACCTTCCTCACTGTCTGCAGGGCAGCACTCCAGTAACCAGGATAACTGCTCCAGTACCACGCTGCATTGCACTGCAAGGTTCTGTAGTTTGTCCACCCACTGCTGCACCCCATCCTGGGGTGGGAATGCGATCTTGTACTCGTTAGACGAGTCCAGTCGAGAGCTGATTTCCTGCATACAGCTTATCAAATTTCTGTAACGTGAAAGGGTAGGGAGAACAGAAATTAGTCACCAAATTTAGACAATACTTGAGAAGGCTACCCCAAATTGTATTTGCCATTTGACTAAAATGAAATCAGATGATGTGTATTGGGTTTCTTGATGAAGATCTCAAAATGTTGACAACAGGCCTTGCACCACTTTGTGCATGTTAAACTGACTACCTTATGATAAAATGGCTGTAGAGAGGAATAAAATGTATTTTTTTCTCTTTTTTAAATTTGTTGCAGAGATATTGACTTCTAAAGTTTGGAGCATCAACTATGCTAATTTCCACTTCAAATAAAGGCGCTGTAGCAGAGAATCTTCTATGGAGGGCATTTACTCTTTCTCCTATAGGACACTGCCCAGTCATAAGAATGCAGCATCATACAAAAGAAAAAAAATAGCAAACTTCTCCAAAGAAGGTAAGAACAGGCCTTTTCAGTGTGACGTGTAGTTCAGTCCTTTATTGTGGCATAAAATAGTAGTAGCAGGTCTTACAGGAAAATGCGGGTGTCGCATTTTCCTGTAAGACCTGCTACTACTATTTTATGCCACAATAAAGGACTGAACTACACGTCTGACGGTGAGTGCCCTCGATTTCTCAACATTATTTATTACATGGACTATGTTTTTCAAGAGGTGCACCCCGTCCTCAAGCTCTGGCTGCACAGATTGACATACAGCAGTGAATTGGAGTTCTCAGTAATCATCACCTGTTAGTGCGGATAGATTTCTTTCTTTCTTCTTGTTTTGCGCTTTTCAGTGTGACTATTGTGTTTAACCTCATCACATAGATTTTCTCACCCCCGTTGTCTACTGATAACCCAGCACCAGAAAAAGGGGAGAGCTGCGTTGTAATGTCATCACATACAACGCACTGAATCTATCTGTATTAGAGAATAAAGCGCCGATACCTGGGATAGATCTAGAGTATTGTAAGTGATCAGTGCTTCTTGCACAATCATCTTCATCTCTGCTCCAAAGCTGCAGCTCTCTTTTCCCGGCACTGTGAGAGAGGAACTGCATTGCAGTGACATGACCACGCTGGGAGAGCTGCAGTATGAGGCAGTGAGGAAGATGACAGTGTGAGCAGCATTTGCCACACACAACACTCTAGATCTTTCCTGGGTATCGGCGCATTATTCCCCAATGCCTGGGATAGATCAAAAACATTGTGATGACATTATGAGGTTAGGCCCAACATTCTCTCCACAATGAAAAAGCCTATACTGATTTTCACATTGGGTGTCTAGTTTTTCCTCTGTATGATTGTACCCAATCATAAGAATGCTGCGTCATACAGCAGACAAAAAACACAACTCCTACACAGGAGAGTCTCTGATAATTTCTTCTGCATACACTTTGCATTGGCAGAAAGCTGTAAATCAGTGGTTGGGGTGGAGTCCCTCAGAGCTAATGAATATGGAGGCCCTTATGGCAGCAAGCTTACTGATCCTCTGATGATAAAATCACTGTTTTATCATCAGAAAATTATCAAAACTACATCAAGCAGACCAGTATGTGACATATCGCTGGAATCAGGGTCTATGCCTCTACATTATGCTGCTCTCAGATTAGGTGGCAAAACCTGCTAACAAATTCCATTTAAAATGCCAGAAAAAATCTAAATGTCAGATGCAAGACCTAAACATTGAGAAGAAAAAAAAATAAATCAAATGTTGAGATCTTTGTTTCAATTCATAAAAAAAATCTAAACGTTACCGTAGAACAATCCACTGATCTGTAATATTGGTAAGGGAGCTCCTCTGTTTCATTAGGGTCTTTAAAAGATAACCGGAAAAACCCTTGCATCTCTCAATGTTACCCAAGCCAAGTTCCTAAACAGCAGAGAACAGGAAGATATGTAAAAATCCGTAAAAACAGTACATAAATTCAGATATAGCTCTATCTATCTACCTATATACATACACACACAGGTAAAATAGGTATTCTTGTGTGCTCCCCATAAAATAATTTTCTCCGAGCCACTCATTGGGGGATACAGGACCGTGGGTGTATGCTGTTGCCACTAGTTGGCTGACACTAAGTTAATACTAAGAAAGTTAGCTCCTCCCCTGCAGTATACACCCTCCTGCTGGCTCCCAGAGAACCAGTTTAGTGCAAAAGCAGTAGGAGAACATTTACAATACATAAGAGTACAACATGTGAAACTAAAGAACAAGCACAAGCCATTAGGCTAACAGGGTCGGTGCTGTGTCTCCCAATGAGTGGCTTGGAGAAAAGGATTTTACAGCGAGTACACAAAAATCAGTATTTCTCCTTCACCTCCTTGAGGGACACAGGACCATGGGACTGGTGGAAAATAAGGAAAGGCGCCTGACAGGACAGAGCAGCCAGCTCCGAAACCCGCCTGATTGATGTGATTGCAGCGAGAAAGGCAACTTTCCAGGACAGAAAGGTGAGCGAAATGTCCTGAAGCGGTTCAAAATGAGCTTCTAGTAAGACTCCCACGACCAAGTTAAGGTCCCAAGGGTCTAAAGGCATGTGACAGGGAAGAAGCACATGTGTAACCCCCTGAATGAACATCTTCACTTGAGGTTTTGTCGCAATCCTACGTTGGAATAAGACCGATAAGGCGGATATCTGGCCCTTGAACGAGCTGTGTGCCAGGCCTGAGTCCAGGCCGGTCTGTAAGAACTCTAGAATGGTGGGAATAGAGAAGAGGAGGGGAAGACATCAATGATCCTTGCACTAAGCAAAAAATGTCTTCCAGGTACTGTGATAAATATGTACCGCCGCAGGCTTACGAGCACTGATCATTGTGGATGCGACCCGTTGTGAAAAACCAGCCTGGGTCAGTATCCAGGATTCAACGGCCAAGCCGTTAAACACAGGGCTGCTGAGTTCTGGTGGTAAATCGGTCCCTGGGAGAGCAGATCTGGATGATCCGGCAGTCTCCAGGGTACGT
Source organism: Ranitomeya variabilis (assembly GCF_051348905.1). Classification (NCBI taxonomy): domain Eukaryota; kingdom Metazoa; phylum Chordata; class Amphibia; order Anura; family Dendrobatidae; genus Ranitomeya; species Ranitomeya variabilis. The sequence continues at coordinate 769,092,635 of NC_135233.1, read as the reverse complement.
CGGCAACAAGGCGCACCAACTCTGCATGGCCAATCCGGAGCGGTCAGGATCACTGGAACCCTTTCCGCCTTGATCTTCCTGATGACTCTCGGAAGAAGCGGCAGCGGGGGAAAAATGTATGGAAGACGGAACTGGGACCACGGAAGAACCAGAGCATCCACTCCTATCTATGGCTCTTGGATCTCGAGACCGAGCTATGAATCTGGAGACTTTGGCATTCAGTCTGGACGCCATCAGATCCACATCCGGGGTCCCCCAACAAAGACAGATCTGTTGGAAAACTTCCGGATGAAGTTCCCACTCCCCCGGGGCGAGACCCTGACGGCTGAGGAGGTCTGATGCCCAGTTCTCCACGCCTGGTATGTGCACTGCTGAGATCACTGAGTGGTTTCTCTCTGCCCATCAAAGAATGCGAGTTACCTCGCACATGGCCGCCCTGCTCTGGGTACCCCCTTTGATGGTTGTGCATCTGTGCAAAGGGAACCACTTCCATTGCTGAGACCATTTTCCACAGTACCTTCATCGCAAAGCGGATGGAATGAGGAAATGACTGAGAAAGTGGCTCCCTGCTGAAGGACTAGAACCTTGTTTCGAGGGAGAATCACCAACCCTCCAGAGGTGTCCAGGGTCATGCCTAAAAAGGATATGTGCTGGGCTGGAACGGGGGAAGACTTGGCTAAGTTTATCAGCCAACCAAGACAAGAAAGAGTATCGCAAGAGATACAAACGGACTCTGCGCAGTCATGGAGAGACGGACCCTTGACTAGGAGGTCGTCCAGGTAGGGCAGGACGAACACGCCCCGAGTGTGCAAAATGGACAAGATGGCCACCATGACTTTTGTGAACATCCTGGGAGTGGTAGCGAGACCGAAGGGCAAGGCCGTGAATTGAAAATGCTGTTTGTGAATGGCGAAATGCAGGAATCTTTGGTGGTGGTGGTGGGGAATTGGGATGTGCAGGTAAGCATCTCAAATATCGATGGATGCTAGAAACTCACCATTCTCCATTGAGGTAATGTTTGAAAGCAGAGTATCCATGCGGAAGTGACAGACCTTGACAAACTTGTTTAGAAGTTTGAGGTCTAGTATGGGTCTCACTTTTCCATCCTTTTTTAGGACAACAAATAGGTTGGAGTAGAATCCCTCGAACCTATCATTTTCCGGAACCGGGACAATGACGCCATCGCAGCTCAAAGAAACTATGGCTCGGGAAAGAGCTTTTGCCCTCGTACTTGACGCTGGAAGCCGGGAAGGAGAGAAACAAGCTGGGGGATGTGAAGAAAAATTGATTTTGTATCCGGAAGACACCAGGTCTCTGACCCATTTGTCGTGAACGACTGAGATCCAGACCTGGTGAAAAAGAAGCAGGCGACCGCCTACCCTGCTGGTGTCGACCGGAGAACCCCATGAGTCATTGGGTGGAAAATCTCTGGGACCTAGATCCAGACTGTTTGGGCTGAGCCTTCCATTGCTGATTGGACCTATAGGATTTCTTGGGACCTCTGTTCCTACATGGAGAGCGTCCTGATCCTGAAGAGTGAGTGGTAGTGGACCAAACCGGATTGGTGCAAAAGGACTGAAAATGGATTTGCTGACGCCGAAAAAGGTCGCCTAAACCTCTGCTGGGGAAGAAAATTGCTCTTTCCTCCCATAGCATCCGAGATAAGCTGATCCAGCTTCTCTCCAAATAAACGCCCACTCTGGTAAGGAAGAGACGTCGGAGACTTTTTTGATGCAGAATCCGTCTTCCATTCTCTGAGCCATAAATATCTTTTGATAGTGATGGCATTTGTCGCTGATAGAGCAGCACAGTTAGCCGCATCCAAAGAAGCGAGTACCAGGTAATCTCCTACCTGAGACATTTGGCAAGCCAGCTGCGCTGCCTCTGGAGGAAGATTACTGCTCTGAATGGAATTAGCCAAGGTCTCCGGACAGGAAACTATTGCTTTAGCTACCCACGCTGCAGCGAAGGAAGGATATAGAGCAGCACCTGAGGCCTCGAAGACAGATAGAAAATTTGGCTTAATCTGGCGGTCTGTGGGATTTTTAATAGATGATCCATCCGGCAGGGATAGAAGGGTTTTGGATGCCAGGCGAAAGACTGGCGGGTCCACTACAGGCGACTCGGCCCGATCTTTTCTCAGATTGGCTGAGAAAGGGTACTTCGCCTCAAGCGGTTTTTGCCCTGTAAAGCGCTTATCCGGTTGCTCCCTGTGCCGATTAACTATATCCCAAAACTCCGGGTGAATGGCGAATGTCCTATGAGGATGCTTAGCTTTTTTTTTTTTTTTTAGCACTCAGCGTGATCCGGTAAAGAGCCAGATTTTCATCAACCTTCAGAGTTTGGTTGATGGTCTCAATCAGAGAATCGACCTCTGAAAGTCTGGCGAATCCAGATCTAAGGAGATGTCCGATTCATACTCAGAATAGAGTTCGCTATCAACGACTGGAGAGGGAGAGCGAGAGATGGGGCTCACGAACGCCAGGGCAGGTGACTGTACAGGAGACGTACTACGTATCCGTTTCCTGGACGCTTGTACATTTCTAGATTGTGTGCGGTCACAGCTAGCCGATAGTTCCCGTGTAGGGGGGGTCCCCCTGCGTCAGACGTGCGAACACCATGATCCCCAGAAGGAACACTAAAGGATTCAAGTGTTTTGGCCAGAGAAGTAATAGATTGTGACAGAGATGAGACCCACTCAGGGGGACTAAGGACACTGGGCTTAGTGTCAGCGGGGGACTCCTGAGCACATTTGGGGTCACAGGCTTTGCAGAGCGGCAACTCTGAGCTTTTGGAAAGTCAGACTGGCAGGAGTTACATGAAGTGAAAAAGACTGTAAGAGTCTTATGGGGCTTTTTAGATGCCTGAGGCTGGGACATGATGTACTCCAGGGTTCCCACAGAGGAAAGAATACTGAAAGGGAGAGAGAGCTAATGCAGCACTCCTTACCCAGGTCCTGTGTCCCAGCCACGAGAATCACACTCCGTGTCGCTATCCAGGCAAGCAGGAGGCTTCCTGATCATCTGGAGACCCTGTCAGCTTGCGACAGGGTGTAGAAAGATGGCCGATTAGATTTCATAAGCAACTCTCGTTCAGAACGAGAAGCGTTGAAAAAGTGGGTTGGGCCACCGAAAAGCATCATAGCGGTGGTGGAGCTTCAGCATGTACAAGGCCAAAGGCGGGGACTACATTTTTACCCAGACCTGAAAAACAGAAAAACGACCCCCCCCCCCCCACCCGCCAGGAAAAGTCTGCTGCCTGTGCCCGGACTGCTCAGAGCCTCCGTCCTCAGCGCTTAACCGGAGAAGCTGGAGATGTCCTTCGGACGATGCTGCAGGTACCTTCACTGTAGTGCAGGTACAGTATCTCTAATGCGCAGCTGCTGTCGCTGGTGATTTTTGGACGGTGCAAGGATAAGGTTAAAAACCCTCAATCCACTCTGCCTTTCATTGGGAGATGGAGAGGAACCGTCTGCCTCCTTGCTTCATCCGCTAGACAGTGGTAGAGCAGTGGGGGCTGCGTGGACGCCAAAACGGAGGGTGCCTCTGTGCATCCAAGGGGTTTAATCCTGGTGGACAGGGCTGGATGTCCAGCATTAGGGCTGGCTACAGAAGAGGATACATGGAGGCGACACTCCATGTGCTCGTCTGCTGATGGTGCGGGGAGATCGGTGCCCTTTAAGAGACCCGTCGCCCCTAAAAATCAGCCCAGGCATGGCATCCCACGTCGCAGGAGAGGATATGTGGAGGCGACACTACATGTGCTAACCTGTTGTTGGTTCGGGAGATCGGAGACTTGAAAGGATCCGTCGCCCCTTCATCCAAGTAAAAAATCTTAAGAATTAAAAATGAAAAGTTAAATAAATAAAATAAAAAGTTTTTGGTCTGAATAGCAGACCCGTGTGCCTCCTACAGACACTAAGCAAGAACTGGTCCTCTGGGAGCCTGCAAGGGTGTATACTGCAGGGGAGGAGCTAACTTTCAGCATACACCCATGGTCCTGTGTCCCCCAATGAGGCGAAGGAGAAATAAGTTTTTGATATACTGCCGATTCTGCAAGTTTTCCCACCTACAAAGAATGGAGAGGTCTATAAATTTCTTTGTAGGTATACCAAGTGTGAGAGACAGTATCTTAAGAAAAAATCCAGAAAATCACATTGTATGATTTATACATAATTAAATGGCATTTTATTGAATGAAATAAGTATTTGATCACCTACCAACCAGCAAGACTAACAGGTCTGTGGCTCTCACAGACCTGTTAGTTTGTCTTTAAGAAACTACTCTGCACTCATTAGCAGTATTAATTGCACCTGTTTGAACTTGTTACCTGTATAAAAAGACACCTGTCCACACACTCAATCAATCACGCTCCAACCTCTCCACTATGGCCAAGACCAAAGAGTACTCTAAGGACACCAGAGACAAAATTGTAGACCTGCACAAGGCTGTGATACAGGACAAACGGCAAGCAGCTTGATAAGAAGGCAACAACTGTTGGCACAATTATTAAAAAATGGAAGAAAAACAAGATGAATGTCAGTCTTCCTCTGTCTAAGGCTCCATGTAAGATCTCGCCTCGTGGGGTAAGGATGATTCTGAGAAAGGTCAGGAATCAGCCCAGAACTACATGGGTGGAACTGGTCAATGACCTGAAGAGAGCTGGGACCACAGTCTCATACATTACCATTAGTAAACACACTATGCCGTCATGGATTAAAATCATGCAGGGCACGCAAGGTCCCCCAGCTCACGCCAGAACATGTCCAGGCCCATATGAACGATCGACAATGATCATCTGGATGATCCAGAGGAGACATGGGAGAAGGTCATGTGGTCAGATGAGACCAAAATAGAACTTTATGGTGTAAACGACACTCGCTATGTTTGGAGGAAGAAGAAAGATGAGTACAACTCCAAGAACACAATCCAAACAATAAAGCATGGTGGGGGGAAACATGCTTTTTTTTGTAAAGGGGACAGGACAACTGCACAATATCGAAAATAGGAAGGATGGTGTCATGCATCACGAGATTTTGGCCAACAACCTCCTTCCCTCCGTGAGAGCACTGAAGATGGGTCAAGGCTCTGTCATCCTGCATGACAATGATCCGAAACACAAAGCCAGGGCAACTAAGGAGTGGCTCAGTAAGAAGCATTTCAAGGTCTTGGAGTGGCCTTGCCAGTCTCCAGATCTGAACCCAATAAAAAAAAAAATCTTTGGAGGGATCTGAAACTCAATTTTGCCCAGTGACAACCCCGAAACCTGAAAGATCTGTATGGAGGAGTATGCCACAGTCCCTGCTGCAGTGTGTATAAACTTGGTCAAGAACTACAGGAAACGACTGACCTCTGTAATTGCAAACAAAGGTTTCTGTACAAAATATTAAGTTCCGTTTTTCTATTGTATCAAATACTTATTTCATGCAATAAAATGCAAATTATGTAAAAAAAATTATACAATGTGACTTTCTGGATTTTTTGGGGGATTCCGTCTCTCACAGATGAAGTGAACCTACCATAAAAATTACACACCTCTCCGTTCTTTGTAGGTGGGAAAACTTGCAAAGTCGGTAGTGTATTAAATACTTATTTTCCTCACTGTACATACTTCCTGAAAGATCAAAAGTCTTTGCAAATTATACTCCCAATGGTTTGCAGTATTAACTTCCTGAGCTTTTTTCAGAAACCGAGAGACCAACATGGTAGCATAGGATGCATACTTCTGTCTATGGAGATTGCTATACATGTTGCATCTCCCATTTAATGTCGAATACTGTATTAGCCGAATATTGAATAAATGAGGCAAACAAAATGTCTCTTGCGTTTGGATTTTATTCCGCATTATTTTAAGGCCTCATTTACACATCAGTATTTTTGCATCAGTGTTCGTCTGCTAAAGCCAGGAGTGGAACTTACAGAGAAAATCTATAATTGAAAGATTAACACGTTTTGGAGACAGCACAAATGCTGATGAAATACTCATAAACCACACGGATGTGTGAATAAGGCCTAAAGCAAATTCAGATGTCTGTATAACACTGTCCGTGTAAAGACCCTGAAGTACAGTATATACTGGCCACGGGTCTATCAACCTGAACTCAACAACCTCATGTGGCCTTGGAGGCTGGGGAGCATGTGATGGGACACTTCTGGCTGGTGCATAAAGGGACCGTTCACCGATGGCTTCATTTTCTTTCCACATACAATGCAGGACTGGGGCGAGTACTCAGCCATCAGGGACAGCAGAAGACTCCAAGGAGACAACAGAAGTGGTGAAGTTCGTCTGGCTGCTTTTTTTTGGCATACATCGTAGTCAATGAGCAATATGTAGTGAACAGAGTCAGTGGCAATGTGGTTTCCTCTATTCGAGAAAAAAAAAGCGCATAAATCGTGGCAAAGGGATGTTTTTCCCTTTTATAAAAAGTGTAATAAAACAGTGACACAGAAAAAGGAAGTCAAAGCTGCAAAATTATTTTTGAAACGCCAGAGATAAAAAAGAAATTAGGCTATTGAAAACCAAGTATGCAAAATCGCTCAAAAGTATTTAGTGGCTTAGGACTAAAGCATACTGATCATTAAGTGGTGAATATAAAATAGTATTTATTGAATTTCCTCTTGAAATGGCAGAAGACACCACAATAGGAAATCTAAGATCCTCTCAGATCAATAGCTTGTAAAACGTAACAATGCTTCTCCATAACAGAAATGGCAGGTCTTCAGCTCCCAGACAGGCCACATTCACCACAATACATCTGTAGCTCTCACCTTCACAGGACTCAGCAGTGCGGTCTCCAGTCTAGCATTACGAGCTAGAGATCTGTAGAAATACTTCTGACAGCCATCCCATGTGGTTGTGATTTCTGCAAGCAGCCTGAAGGAAAGAGGTGTTCAAGTACCAAAATCCATAGATATATTTTTTAACAATACTCCTTTATAGCTCATGTCATGGACCCATGAATATGAAAATAATCATAAATGTATGTGTGTGTTATTCATTTACAAACAACAATTTACCTAAAGAGATACAGGAAAGATATAGATCTTTGTACCGTTAGCCAGTAGATAGAAAAATATTTAGTATTGAGAGTCCTCAGTGGTTGATACTTTTTAATGGCTAACCGAAAAGATGGTAAATTGCAAGCTTTCAAGACTACACAGGTCTCTTCATCGGTCAAAGAATAATGCAAAATCAGAAGAATCACATATTTATACACAACACAGCACAGAGAGAAAGAAGGCAATAGATAAGGCAAGTGACGTGAAGCAGAAGCTGTGTTGTATATAAGTATGTGATTCTTCAGATTTTGCATTAGTCTTTGCCTGATGAAGAGACCTGTGTAGTCTCGAAAGCTTGCAATTTGTTACCATCTTTTCAGTTAGCCATTAAAAGGTATCAACCACTGAGGACTCTCAATTCTAAATATTTTTCTACCTAAAGAGAATAATTCTACTTTCTAAAACAATCTAGTACGCTGTATTGTTATCTTCACTGTCTCATACGTGGACAGACACCACAATAGGAGAAAGCAACTATGAGAAGTGGTGACACAGTTACCGTATATACTCGAGTATAAGCCGAGATTTTCAGCCCATTTTTTTGGGCTGAAAGTCCCCCTCTCGGCTTATACTCGAGTCATACCCAGGGGTCGGCAGGGGAGGGGGAGCGCGGGCTGTGTAATTATACTTACCTGCTCCCGACGCGGTCCCTGCACGTCCCTGCTTCCAGCACTGCATCTTCTTCCTGTACTGAGCGGTCACATGGTACCGCACATTACAGTAATGAATATGCGGCTCCACCTCCCATAGGGGTGGAGCCGCATATTCATTACTGTAATGTGCGGTACCATATGACCGCTCAGTACAGGAAGAAGATGCAGCGCTGGAAGCAGGGACCGCACCGGGAGCAGGTAAGTATACGGGGAGGGGGAGCGCTGCGCGATAGTCACCTCTCATCCGTTCCGGTGTGGATCCGTCTTCAGCGTCCTCTGGCTGTGACGCTCAGGTCAGAGGGCGCGATGACGTGGTCAGTGCGCGCCGTCTGCCTGAACGTCAGTGCGGAGAACGCTGAAGACGGAGCCACACAGGAAAGAGGAGCAGGTAAATATTAAAAGTGCGGGGGCCTGAGCGATGGAGAGGTGAGTATGTGATTTTTTTTTTTTATCGCAGCCACAGCATATGGGGCAAGTGCCTGTATGGATCATCTATGGGGCCATAATGTTTGTGCAGCACTATAAGGGGCAAGTGTCTGTATGGAGCATCTATGGGGCCATAATGTTTGTGCAGCACTATAAGGGGCAAGTGCCTGTATGGAGCATCTATGGGGCCATAATGTTTGTGCAGCACTATAAGGGGCAAGTGTCTGTATGGAGCATCTATGGGGCCATAATGTTTGTGCAGCACTATAAGGGGCAAGTGCCTGTATGGAGCATCTATGGGGCCATAACGTTTGTGCAGCACTATAAGGGGCAAGTGCCTGTATGGAGCATCTATGGGGCCATAATGTTTGTGCAGCACTATAAGGGGCAAGTGTCTGTATGGAGCATCTATGGGGCCATAATGGTTGTGCAGCACTATAAGGGGCAAGTGTCTGTATGGAGCATCTATGGGGCCATTATTAACCTTTAGGCAGGATTATATGGGGCATATTTTAATATGGAACATCTAATGGGGCCCATCAAACTTTATGGAGCATTATATGGGACTCCTGATTCAATATGGATATTCAAAAACACTTAACCTACTGATGTCTCAATTAATTTTACTTTTATTGGTACCTATTTTTACTCTTGAAATTTACCGGTAGCTGCTGCATTTTCCACCCTAGGCTTATACTCGAGTCATTAAGTTTTCCCAGTTTTTTGTGGCAAAATTAGGGGGGTTGGCTTATACTCGAGTATATACGGTACACATTTTTCTTCAGTATGTGTTGCTCATAGCTGGATAGGATGTGATGCCATGTAGTGTGATAGTGTGTCTCTACATGGGTGTTACATCGGAAGTTACATCTAAGGTACTGATTATTACAGTCAGTGTGACTTTGGAAACTGTCGAGTATCTGGATGAAGTAAAGGAAGAAACTGCAATTTGTATATATAGTTCTGCTGTCTTTACAAACTAATGAATTGAATGCGTTACAAGAGGGTCGAATTGCTGTCCAATTGTGTGCTAGGATCTTTTGGGTGCCTTTACCGGCATTTATTTCTAAGAACAAGACCAGATATTTTGGTTACCTTGAGTATTTAAATATGTGTCTTGATTATCATGAAAAGAATTGCAGATTGCTTAGTGTTTGACCTCACTTATTAAACAAATAGCTAAAGCAAACATTTCTATTCAGGAAAATAGATAATATCCATACTCAGATTTGTTTTCCAGGCCATGATTTGAGATGACAAAAGCGCTGTGAAGGTCCAAAGGACGGAGGCAAAGCATATCCTTATTGTCCTTAGTACGCATCCATGCAATTCCCCGGCGATAAGACAAGCCTACAATTTATGATAGGAAGAATGTCAATGAGGAAGAGGTAAGTATTCGGTTTTCTTTTTCTGCTTTAGGGAATGTGCACATGGAATCTTTAAACTGGACCCTAAACTGGTTCCTAAGCAAATTAGCTACAGGAAGAAGCCGCTCTTTTTCCTGTAGCAGCTTTCTCAGCGCCTTTGCTCTCTACTTTGAAGTGTATATGGCAGGTGGCTTACAAAGTCACCTGAAGAATGAACATGTTACTTGGTTTTTGAACCCTGAATCAGTTGAAATAAGTGGCACAAGACAGACTATGTGCTAAGGCAATGTCGTTCTAACATTGCTGTACACCATGTTTAATTTTTGCATTTCTGAATTAATGAAGAAGACATGTGCACATACCCTTCAATGGTATGCTTTTTGCTCAATTATCCTTAACTTAGCAAAGTTATGTTTTTTTTTTTAAATATATTTCATTACTTCAACATCTTCACTGAAACTCACCAGTCGGCAGCCTGTAAACTCCTGTCGCAGGACCCCAACTCCCATGGCTTCAAATACCATCTTTACGCTGATGGCACTCAGATCTACTTATCTGGCCCAGACCTCACCTCTCTGCTGTCTAGAATCCCGGAGTATCAATGAGCCATATATTCCTTCTCCTCTCACTTCCTAAAGTTCAATGTAGACAAACCTGAACTCCTCTTTCCTCCACCTCACCTAACTTCCCTGCGCAATCTATCTATCACAATAAATTACATCACACTTTCCCCTGTACCTGAGGCCTGCTGCCTTGGGGTAACCCTTGTTTATGCCTTGTCCTTCAAACCACACATCCAAGCTCTCGCCACCTCCAACTCAAAAATATTTCCAGAATCCATCCTTGCCTTAACCCTTAATTTACTAACATAACAGGCCTCTGTGGCCTTTCTGCTGACACTCTTGCACCTCTCCAGTCTGCTCTTAATTCTACTGCAGGACTAATCCACCTCTCCCCTCGCTGCTCCTCTGCAAATCCCTTCATTAGCTCCCAATTCCTCAATGTATCCACTCCAAACTGCTAACACCGACCTAGAGCCGACAATAATATGTCTCCCCTATGCATCTCTGAAAATCTCTCGACATCTTCCCACACGTAATCTCTGGTCCTCCCAAGACCTCCTTCTCCCCTCCACACTTGTAAGTTCCTCCCCCAACCACCTGCAAGACTACTCCCGAGTATCCCCCACCCTCTGGAATTCTGTGCCCCAACACGTCTGATTATCCTCTACATTCAGAACTTTCAAGAGAAACTTGAAAACCCATCTGTTCATAACAGCTTACAATAACCCTGCTGCCACCTCATCACTACCAGAGCGGTCACCTAACCAACACTGGAGCTGTGGAAACCGCAGAACCTACTGTCGCCTTCCCATTATCCGGTAGAATATAAGCCCACAAGGGCAGATCCCTCTGCTTTCTGTACCTGTCACTATTAGTCTGTTCATTGTAACTTCTATTTGTGTTTTGGATGTAACCCTTCCTCACGTACAGCACCATGGAATACACGGTGCTGTAAAAATAAAATAGTAATTACCTGAATTTGCTTCCTTCTCTTGAAAACTCTGTAGTATTGTTTTAATGTTTACTTTATACTCCCTGAGAAGCTGCTTTCAACCGTTGCTCAGCAAAGATCCCTAAATTATGTTACAAAAACGACAACAAAAAACAGGGTATGGGAAATCCTCAGTCTGATTAGCAAGTGGGAAACAGACAGGGAAAGGACTGCACTCTGTTTGAAGATAGTGGATGGATATTGCGGAGCTGCAGGTGAACGGAGCTTCTAAAGAAGTATGAAATGAGCATTGACATGGCACAGCAACAGTGTTTGTGAGCGAAGGAAGCAACATAATGAAGTATATTACAAAATTCATACCTTTGCAATATCTGGAGAATAATTTAAAAAAGTAGAGTTACTCTTTAAAAATTATTACAATTTTAAAAAACTGCTATGTCTGGCAGTAGAATAGATAATCAATATTAAGGTAACAAAAAATCCATTTCATCAGCATATTTTCAAGTTCCATCAGTGAAATAAAATTTGATTAACTAAGGACCTTCATTTTCAAAAAATGTATTACATGTAGGCATTTCTTTGCTTTTCACATGAACATAACTATAATAAGAATATAGAACAGTATTTATCTAGACCGTGTAAATCGCATCCAAAACCAGTTGGTAATACTGGAGTTCAGCCTTATTCTCATACCAAATGCACTAACTCGGTGAAAATGGCATTGTGTCGACTAAAAGGAAAAAAAAGGGTTTCTACATGTACCGCACTGTTCGCATGTTCTGCTATACATGAACCTGTCACTAGGAACCTTCATGCCCAAACCACCGGAACAAAGAATCAGAGCCTGGCTTCCTTATTGCAGTCAGGTATGCCTTTCTATGAAATGCTCTGGCAACTCCGAGGAAATCTAGTTTGAAGAGTTGGTCATAGACCATAGGAATATAAGCCACTAGTCTGGTGCGGCCCACAGCCGGCTTCTCCTGGCACTGCTCGAGCTGACAGGTGTGTCCCATGTGTGTACATAAGGAGACGTGGCAATCACCTAGAGCGACAAAGAGAAGTGAGCCAGGGGCCGCACCAGACTAGTCACGGCTCTCCGTATGGTTCCTGGCTGGCTTTGGAATGTCAGAATAAATGTCTTTATGATCACACAGCAAGGCTCTGATTCATGCTGTACATGATCCGGGTAGCATGAAGACACTGACAGGTTCCCTTTACTCCAATTACTTTTCAAGTGGAAATAGGTCTAGAATGTTTAATTAAATCCATTTAAAGCAGTGCTTCTCAACTCCGGTCCTCAAGAGCCACCAACAGGTCATGTTTTCAGGATTTCCTTAGTATTGCATAGGTGATGGAATTAATGATTGAGCAGGTGATGAAATTATCACCTGTTCAATACTAAGGAAATCCTGAAAACTTCACCTGTCAGTGGGTCTTGAGGACTGGAGTTGAGAAACACTGATTTAAAGTTTATTTTAATAATCTATACAATTAGGAATGTTAAAACATTTAATCATTGAACAAGGATGCTATATAAGTACAAAAGAGAAAACAGTTGGTGCATACGTTTCAGTGTAGTTCAGAAACGTATTCCGAACAATCTCATAGGTACCTGTTTTAGACAACATTTTAAAAAGCTCTGCAAGTGCCCTTTGCTTTTGCATTAAGATGTGTTTGGCCTCAGATTTCTGCTTCTCCTTCTCTGCTGCCTGGTTGACGGTAAGATTCTGAAGCTCTTGCACCGATTCGATAATCCCCTCTGTAAAGAAGCAATGAAAACCAAATAACACAGAAATTACATCTTGTAGACAAACTTGAACACAAGTGATCTAAATGCTTGGCCCCTGATTTAATATATATATATATATATATATATATATATATATATATATATATATATATATATATATATATATATATATATATATATATATATTTTTGATACTCACCTCCTGTGCTAGCGCCATTCCAGCGGTGTCGCACTCACATTCCCAGGAAACCAGGGCACTCATGCGGTTATTGGGACACATGACCCTAGCGTCCAATCAGCGCTGGCGTCACTGTCCCGGTGTTCGTACGGTTAAGTAATGTAGAGGAAGTGAGCAGCAAGCCGCAGCTTTCACTTCCTGTTAGTTACTCAACAGTACGGAGGCAGGGACAGTGACGCCAGTGCTGATTGGACGCTAGGGTCACGTGTCCCAATAATGGCACAAGAGCCCTAGGAATGCGGGTTCCGGCACCGCTGGAATGGCGCCGGCATGGGAAGCGATTATAGGCTTTCTTATTTTATCAGGCCAAGCTTGGGGTATGAGAAGAGGTTTCTCCAAATAGCGGACAACTTCTTTAAAGTGTGCAGTCTTTTTTCATACCTGTAAATGTATTGAGGTCTTCAAACAAAGATGGCATTGAGCTCTCCTTTATGAATGTATTGCACAACTGTCTCATTCGTTTAGTCAGTTTTGGAAGACGGCACTGAAGGGATGCAGAGGAATAAATATCCTCTCCACAGTTTAGCTGATAAAGAACAAAATGCATTAATAGTTTATAGCTAGTGAAGAATAAATCATAAACCTTCATCTTTAAGGGGAATCGGTCATCAGGTTTACCACCTGATCTGAGAGCAGCACAATGTAGGGACAGATGCATAGAATCCAACAGTGTATCACTTACTGGGCTGCTTGCTGTAGTTTTGATAAAATCACCGCTTTATCAGCAGGAGATTATAAACAGGGGACTAGGAAATCTGCTGCCAAGCAGTCCTCCATTTTCCTGAACTGTGAAAACCCCCTCCAGACCACTGATTTGCAGCTTTCTACCTATGCATAGTAAACACCAAAAGCTGTCAATCAGCAGTGGGGGTTGGGATGATCTGCAGCAGATAAACCAGTTTTTAATCAAAACTGCAGCAATAAGCTTAGTGAGTGATACATTGCTGAAACCAGTGTCTTTGTCTTACATCATGCTGTTCTCAGATGGGGATGCAATTACCCGGTGACCGCTTCCCTTTCAACTAAAAAAAGAAAAATGCGCAACATGTAGCAAATGTTCAGACCTAACAGAACTGCCATTTCACAACTCACACAAAGTGGAAAAGTTGTATTGCCTTCCCGGTGAAGCAAATAATCAACCTCAGCAATCAGGTTGCAGCTTTCATTTTCTATAGGGTCTGATTGTTTGTAACTGCAATTTCCTTTGTACTAGTTTTGATAAATCTCATATTAAAGTATTACACTAACAAACAAACAGCTTTGGGTCCAAGTCTTCGATGCAGATCAGGAGGTACGACCGCATCTTTACTGGCAAATGATGGCTGTGTTTTTCAGCCATCATCTACCTCTAACTGCCGTGGGTGGAGCAAAGCTCTCCCTGCTGCTCTTAACCTGTTAAATGCTGCAGCAAATATCTGACAGCGGCAGTTACAGCATGGCATGGAAAGTGCACTGCTTCAAGTGCCCATCGGACCCTCAACTGCAAGATTGCGAGGTGTTGATGGGGTGCCATGATGGCAAAGGATCTACTGAAGACCCTGTGCCCATCATGACTGTACTCCTATGAAGACCATACTATGCCTGGAGTTCATAGGAGATTTTTCCAATATACAGCAAAAAAAACAAACCTGCTGTATATAGTACAAGTGATTGTTACTCAAAGAATCTAAAAAATACAATAAAATGTTAAAACATTTTTTTTTTTTAAATATGAAAAAAAAAGTTAGCACTGTGCCTTAGAGAATCAGATCACCTGGCCATATTTACCATGCAATGAATGCTGTATACACAAAACCCAAAAGAATGGCGGAATTGTGTTTTTCTTCACATTTTCGTGGCATTTTCTTTCCATTTACATCACATGGTAAAATGGATGAGGTCACTGAAAAGTACAACTCATCCCGCAAAAAACAAGCCCTCAGTGGCTATACCAACAAATACAAAGTGTGTAAATATTGTCAACAATATTTGTAGAATTAACACAATTTTTTACTTTTTTTTTTACATATTTATAGACCTAGATAAAAGCAAACAAACAAACAAATTTGCAGGATAGTGAATTGAATTGCTCTCAGTTCTTACTGGTATACTGCTGGCTTCCGATGAGGGCGAGTTCAATAAAGAAGCGAGTTGCTGCACAGCATTTCGTTTGACTTTCAAGTCTGCTGCGGTGCCCATGAAATCCAGCTGATCCTCGTGGATACTTTCTACTAAAGCTGAAGAGGAGGCTTCATTCAGGGTTGCTTCAAACTTCTTGATGTGTTTAAAAAGTGTTCTAAAAGGAAAGCGAGACATTACCAAGAAACCTGGAACATACACCAAACATGTGGTTCAAGCAAAGCTGCTCATCAAGGCAACAAAGAAGTGTTCTTGCGTTACACTATCACAAGCTCCATCAATTAGATTAGTAATCAAAGCAATGAAAGCGCATCACTTGCCTCCCGCCACTATCTTACCGATGCGTCTTTTCCACTGACTGTTTCACGGACCAAAAACTCACATCATTCCACTTGGATATTTTCACAAAATCCTACCAAAAATCCAAATAAAAACAAGTCAATAACTTGCAAAAATTAGGATCTTGTTAAAAAGATATCAATGCCCAAACGAGGATGAATAAATTATGCTGCTCCATGAGCAGTGGAAGGGTACTGCACATACCAAAGTTGCTAAACTTTTCCACCAATTTTGACATGGAGGAATAAATGCAGACGCATTGCCACTGCTTATTTAGCACCAAAATATTTAGCAGTAAATAAAGGGTTACGTCGTCTCCATCACACATGCCAATTTCTTAAAACCTATCAAGCCAGTGTCACACTCCTGTGAAGAGCAAACGTATGCAGATCGCCAGGTCTCCGGACCTCATGAGGCAGTAGCCCAGAGGTCCTAGTGATTGGCTGCTTATTGCAATCCAAGCATGGGGCACTTTTCAGGGACGGATATCAGACTACCGTATATACTCGAGTATAAGCCGAGAATTTCAGCCCATTTTTTTAGGCTGAAATTGCCCCTCTCAGCTTATACTCGAGTCATACCCAGGGGTCGGCAGGGGAGGGAGAGCGGCAGCTGTCTAATAATACTCACCTGCTCCTGGCGCGGTCCCTGCCCGTCCCTGGTTCTCCGGCGCCGGCAGCTTCTTCCTGTAGAGAGCGGTCTCATGGTACCGCTCATTACAGTAATGAATATGGACCCGACTACACTCCCATAGGGGTGGAGCCGCATATTCATTACTGTAATGAGCGGTACCATGTGACCGCTCAATACAGGAAGAAGCTGCCAGCGCCGGAGAACCAGGGACGTCCAGGGACCACGCCGGGAGCAGGTGAGTATAACGCAGTGCACGATATTCACCTGCTCTCCGTTCCACCGCCGACGCGTCTTCCCCATCAGGTCAGAGGGTGCAGTGACGCGATTAGTGTGTGCACCGCCCTCTGCCTGAACAGTCAGTGCAGAGGACGGGGAGGACACAGCGGCGCCGATGGTTGAACGCGGAGCAGGTGAATATAGCAAGTGCCGGGGGCCTGAGAAGTGAGTATGTCACTTTTTTTTTTTTTTTTTTATCGCAGCAACAGCATATGGGGCAAATGTCTGTACATGGTGCATCTTATGGGGCCATGTGCAGCATTATATGGGGCAAATATCTGTATGGGGCATCTTATGGAGCCATGTGCAGCATTATATGGGGCAAATATCTGTATGGGGCCATGTGCAGCATTATATGGGGCAAATATCTGTATGGGGCTATGTGCAGCATTATATGGGGCAAATATCTGTATGGAGCATCTTATAGGGCCATGTGCAGCATTAGACGGGGCAAATATCTGAATGGGGCCATGTGCAGCATTATATGGGGCAAATATCTGTATGGGGCCATGTGCAGCATTATATGGGGCAAATATCTGTATGGAGCATCTTATGGGGCTATGTGCAGCATTATATGGGGCAAATATCTGTATGGGGCCATGTGCAGCATTATATGGGGCAAATATCTGTATAGAGCATCTTATAGGGCCATGTGCAGCATTATATGGGGCAAATACCTGTATGGAGCATCTTATTGGTGCCATAATCAGCATTTGTGGAGCATTATATGGGGCATATGTCTGTATGGAGCATCTTATGAGGCCATAATCAACATTTGTGCAGCATTATATGGGGCATATTTTAATATGGAGCATCTTATGGGGCCCATCATAACCTGTATGGAGCATTATATGGGGCGTATTTTGTATGGAGCATCTTATGGGGCTCCTGATTCAATATGGATATTCAAAAACACATAACCTACTGATATCTCAATTAATTTTACTTTTATTGGTATCTATTTTTATTTTTGAAATATACCAGTAGCTGCTGCATTTTCCACCCTAGGCTTATACTCGAGTCATTAAGTTTTCCCAGTTTTTTGTTGCAAAATTAGGGGTCTCGGCTTATACTCTGGTCGGCTTATACTATATTATATACGGTATATTCACACAATCATTCGGTTTAACAAGTGTTAAAAATGCATACTACATAGACGGCATCCATGGGCATTTTTACAGCCCTGATTTGCAGAAAAATGAGCAGGGTCTATCTACAAAAAACTGCCAGAAGTTTATGAAATGTTGAGAAATACTGTCACCTGTCTAATACATCTTACACCTGACAAGTTTAGAGATGTTTAAGCGATTTCTACAGCTATAAGATGTTGTTAGGTTAGATCTTCATTAGTAAATTGTATGTGGTAGATATAGAAACAGGAACAATCATGCACATGGACATATACGGCACATACTTTGAGCTCTTTCTCCACAGGCTTACGCAATTCATGAATTCTTGCTTCAACAGATGGCAAAAACTGCTTATAATAATGGTAAAGATTCCAGAGTAGACTGCACAAAGAGTCTGGAAAGAACAATAAAATCTATGTTTATTATCAGTGTCAAAATATATAGCACAGAAATACAGTATTATGACAATTAACTTACTAACATGTTTCAATATAAAAAAAATTCAATAAAACATTTTTTTTTACTTTACTCAACCACTTATTATTCGGCTATTTTTTAAAGAGTTGTTCCACTACTTTTACACAGATGATGTATCCTCAGAATAGGTTATCAGTATCAGATGTGTGAGAGTACGATACCCGGCATCCTCACTGATCGGCAGCAGTGGGCAATCAGTGCACAGCCCTGCTAACAGTGGGGTGGCCGCTGCTGGGTTCTGCAGGTTCGCTATGTGATTAGAAACTTGTTGTGTGCTTAGATTAGGTCTAAAATGTTATGCTGATTATCTTTATATTATATCTTTTCAAAGGTTAAAGCTCAGTTTTAACAGAGCTGCATAATTTCCAATACATAGTTTAATGATGAGATCTTGTCTATCAGAAGTGACATATCAAGGAGAGAGCGCGGCATTCAGATGACCCTTTATTCACTTAAGGTAAATCTGTCTTCGATAAGCTTGTCCCTGGAGAGGCTTTCTATATACCTCCATATGCTGCTTAACTAAGATAGTCCCTTTAAAAGTGATGCTGGCACAGCATTTTGCTGACTGCGCCAGGTTTCCCTTCTGTAGCCCTCTACTTTCAATGGTTATTGCCAGGGAAAGTTGCAGCCAACCATACATTTCCATAGAAGCAGCAATCGCCAAGTACCGCAGAGCAGAAGGTGCAAATTATGAAGTTCCTATTCCCCATAAGCCACAAGTAACAAAGTGGTAAATGTTACCTTTATTGTGTTATTTACATTAAGAATTAAAAAAGAATAACCAATTAAGAAAAAGCAGATTAGATGTAAGTTGTCTTCATTAAAACAATGGCCTACCTTTCCTGGGTGTTTGTGGCACCAGAAGAACATGACAGTGAAAAACCAGTATCATGTGGAGACGAGCCTGGAATTCTCCCAAAGTGGACCCTTCGATGAATGCCTGCAATGTCTTTGTAACAGACTGGAATGATTGCTCTTGATCATTCTCTGCATATAAAACCAGTACACAAAATGTCAAATAAACAGCTTTGTACTAGAAAGATCATCAATGACAGACGGGCATTTATTACGTCACCTTTCTCCTGTTCCACTTGCAGGTAATCTTCAATCAATTGGTAAATAGAAACCCAGTGCCGATAGCATTTTTCGGCATGTCGCTTCATGGCATTGTCAAGACTCAAAGACCAGCAGCTACGAGACAAAAAAGAAATCCACTTAGTTTACAAAATGTACAATGAAGAGAAGTGCGACAATTGACATATTGGACAACTATGAATGCCAAACCTTACTATCAAGAAATGTAAGTAATGCTCCGCTTGTACTGTTAGCGTAGACATCATCCTGTACTTAGGAAATAAAGGAATGCTCAATGACTTCCGGAAATGTGGGAGGGGGGCACAACTCAGACAGCACTGAACTGTATTTGTGGGGGTTTCAGCCTCACTGATATATTTTTCTCCACGACGCATCAGTGAAGGCAGAGTTTACATGGAGCAATCGTCTACAGGCCTACATTAACCAGCATGAATCTGGATGCAGCAGCATTAGAATAACGGCTTTCACTAAAGATCAAACAACAAAAATCCTTACTTCAGTTCGAGTTTACGCCACTGGAATATAAGCTGTGTAACTTCATCAAGGTTTTTTCGAAGCGACAGATCCCGGCTGGCATTTTCTTCCCAGTCCTATTTAAGAATAAAGAAATTGAAGTACTCACATTATAAATTCTACTAAACATAAACCGTCAGAATCATGTTCCTTTGTATTTTTTACAAAATGTATGTTTACATCTAAATGGTACAAAACAAAGTACAACTTGTTCTGCAAATAACACCTAATAGAACAATATAGACCAAGGGTACACTAGTCCAGCAACACCCCCTCCTGTGATAGGCACCTCACTGTCTATGGATTTTGTACAAGGAGAGCCTGGTGGGCGGGGTTAGCTTTCTCAGCTCTGCTTCATGCTAAATCTACAAGCTCTGAGTCAGAACGGCTGCACCCAGTAATCTAAGTGATACATCGATGAATTCAGGGTTCCTTTAACTACATCAGGCTGCTGTCAGATGAGGTACCAAAAATCTGCTGACAGATTCCCTTTAAAGAGTACCTATAAATAGGCTCTGGTTGCCCTTTTTTATTTAAAAAAACAACAAGCAGCCGCAGACTTGCGATTTTTGCGAATTAACGTGTTTTCTCAAATTTTTTTGTTAATTATTTTTTAACTATGGGCCTAAAAACTAACAGGCTCAATAGCATCCAACAATAAAGCTAAGTAAAAGGAGTTTCATAGAGTCTACTGCAGCTAAATATTGTTAAGAAAGCCGATTAATTTTGATTTTAGCAAATAGTCAAAGGGCAAAAAAAAAAAAAAAAAGTGTAAAGGTTTTGATAGCCCTTAAAGGGAAGGTGCCACCAGTTTTCTTGTAGTTTGTTTTTTTGTGAAATTAAGCTTAAAATAGTAAATAAAATGCATTAATGCAATGTTTGCACTGTTTGCAAACATTTCTATATGAAAAATATTATATATTTTCTTACAAATATATATATTGACCACTAGGGGGAGCATTTTCCGTTTTAGACCTCAAGCAGCTATAGTAAGACTTACCAGCTTTACTGTTAGCTGGAAAATCTGGGCAGTAACTGCTGACATCAGCATTTCCCTCCCCTTTTGGGTGGTCTAATATCCCTGGGGCAGAATGAAGAGCAGCATCACAGGGCAGAGCCATTTTGTGTGTGACTGCCCTGTGATCTGCTATCACCAGCAGTTACTGCATCAGAAGCACAGTTAGTTTATGTGGTGTGTATGGAGCAGCATTGTCTGTGCAGAGCTGTCTGTGACTCATCCCTCAGTAATAAGAAGGAGCTCCAGGTCTGCAGTGAATGGCCAGGCATTGTGGGGGGAGGGGAGAGATACATTGTATGGCTGAGAGGTGTCAGGTGTCGCCTATCTCTGCAGGCTGGGAATGCAGCTTAATGGAGTGAATGGAGCTCCTGTGATGGAGAGTAAGTGGAGCTGGGCAGAGAGCACTGGGCTATAGTAAAATGGCTGCTAGTCACACCTACAGCAGTGAGTTGTGCAGCCCACAGAGGTGTGCCCAGCTCACTGCTAACACCTCTCCAATGTTATAGATAGGGTCAGCGCCGGTCTATTATCTCCTATGTCCATGGGGTGCTGTAAAATGACACTGTTAGTGTCGTGAACTGCTGTGAAACCAAGATGTCAGCCCCCAGTTCCTTCTTTAAACACATATAACACACGAAATCTGTTTCACATGCATTTAAAACTTGGTTATAGCAGCATGTTATGCTACATTACAGTGATTTATTAATAATCTACAAACGCGGTACCTTACCTTTAAAGGGAATCTGTCAGTAGGATCAACCCTTATACGTCGTCTATATCGGCATTCAGGTCATAGGAAACTTAATAAAATCATACATTGACATCTGCAATCTGATTTCTTATTCCAGCTACATTTTCTTACTATGTAAATTATGTTAAAAACTTTGGGCCAGACACGGATCTGCATGAGAATCTGCCTCCATAACTTATTTTAAATGAAAGGGGCAGCTACCAGTATGAGACATGTAACCAACACAGTACAGTAGAACTGAACTTTGCCTCATTATAAGCAAGTTTGCAGCTCTCACAGCTCTGGTGTATGATAACCATATTGCATCACTTGCTGACTGCGAGATGGAGGATGAGGCACCGAGAGGAACCTACAGATGTGTTTAATGCTGAACTGTGTCAGTTATAATCACACACAGCTCTGCAGTGAGAACAAGAGAGCAGCCATTACATATAGCACCAGTAATGCCCTTTTACATTTTAATCAAGTTCTGGCTGTATATTCTCATTCAGATCAGTGTCTGCCCATAGCCTGGAACAGCTCATTTACATACAAGAAAAATGTGGATTTCTCTGGAATAAGACAATGGATTAAAGATATCAAGGTATCACTTTATTCAGCTTCTTATGACCTACATGCCCATATAGACATCTTAGGAGGGTTGATTCTACTGACAGATCTCCTTAAATTATTCGGCTGCCTTGACAATTTTCAAACTTTTGACAATTATAAAAAGTTAATTTAAAAAAATAAATTAATTTAAAAAAAAGTGATGAGCGAGAGTGCTTTGATAAGGTATTATACGAGCATGCTTGTGTGCTAATAGAGTATCTTCGGCTTGCTCAAACGCACCTTATTCCAGCACGCTAGCTCATCACTTAAAAATAATCATATTATATACTAACAACAATGTATTTTCTGGGATAAGACACCTGATAAGACACATAAAAATGCCTAGAACTTCTATTTCATTTTAAAAACAAAAAGTTCAACATGTATCATATTTGCACAGGGGTTGGGTGAGAAGTAACATCATGAAGAAAAGTTTGTATACCTTACTTGCAAGTGTACTTACTTGAGATTTTGCTAAAAGAATTTCCAGACCATTTAAAAATTTGGAAAGAGGACTGGAAAGTGAAAATCCTTGAATTCTGTCAATGATGACCACAAGCTGAAAATAAAAAGATACAAAGGTTAAATAATGTAGACCACTATACTATATGAGAAAGACAATGACAAACATCTCTATTAGTTTCCCTCTAGGGCTCGTGCACACGACTGCTATTTTTTGTTTTGATGGAGAGGGCTCGTCCCCAGGTTATCCACCAATGAGTGGGGAAATAAAAAATCACAGCATGAACAATTTGACTCTGATAATCAAAACATAGTCAGCTTTTCAAGTCTTTGGGTCCACTGAAAATATAGGATCACACTAGGATGACATTAGAGTGTGGTCTGATTTCCACACACACTCTGACCACACACACTCTGACCACACACACTCTGACAGATTTTCTCAGATAAGAGAAAAATGGTCTTGTGACCCTAGCCTTAAAAAAACAAAAAAGGTCAGCAATCCAAAATTGGACAGATCGGATTTTTCTGTTCAAAGACATCTTCTGTCAGGGAAGACCGACTGGAAGGCCCCCATACATATTGGAGTGTTGGGCAAGACTGTTGATAACAGCTGACAGTCTTATGTACATATGCCTAAAAGGGAACCTGCCATGTTGAAAACTGATACAAGAAAGATAAATCTTTGTACTGTGTTAGCCAGTAGATAGAAAAATATTTAGAACTGAGAGTCCTCAGTGGTTGATACCTTTTAATGGCTAACTGAAAAGTTGGTAAATTGCAAGCTTTCAAGACTACTCAGGTCCCTTCATCAGGGATAGACTAATACAAATTCAGAAGAATCACATATTTATGCACAAAACAGCACAGAAATGAATGTCATAGGTAAGACAGGTGACGTGAAGCAAAACTACCATTATGGGAGAGTGATAAACAGTTATGTACATAAATATTGGAACAGTTCATAGATAAGGAGTGTGAATGTTTTATTGTCCTCTGATTGAGGTCTGGTTCTGTATTGTGATGCCCCCACAAAGTTTGAGGAGCAAATTCCTTAACTGCTGCAAAAAGACATAGATCCATGCAACACATTCATTCCTGCACTGAGAGTGTCAAAGGTTGTCATAAGCTTATACTCCCAGACTCTTCTGTCTCTCTGAGATTTGAAATTACCTTTTAATACAAGTAATCTCATGAACATGGTGCTGTGATCTGGGATACAAAAATGTTTTGCCACAGGTAGATCCATTCTTTTTTCTCTTATTGTGTGGCGGTGAGAGTTCATCATCCTCATTAAACCTGCTGACAAGGGTGGTGCAATAGTCATGATGAACACATCAGACTATATGAAGGAAGCAAAAAGACAACTTATGGACACACGGTACTAGAAAAAATTGGAGTCAGATCCTACACAGGACTAATACAAGGAACTAAACAAGTTGGTATCTTGTCTGCCTGACGAATCCACAAGAGCCGATGACCTGATACCAGAAAGCCCAAGAATAAGGACATCCTACATGCGTCCCAAAATCCACAAATCTGGAAATCCAGGAAGACCAATTATTTAATGTGTGTGGGCACACTTACTAAGCAGGTATCTGGATGGTGTACTGGTAGGGGGCGCTGTATGGTCTGCCCGGAATACGCATGGAGGCGTATTGAGGCCATAGGAACGCATGGCAATCGCAGCCATAACTCTGGTGATTTAAAATCTGGCAATATTGTGAATGGCCGGTATGTGTGTCGCAGAGGAAGATACTCTGCATTGTCAGCCTGAAGTAAGGATGTTCTGGGACCTGTAGTCCTACAAGTAAATTGTGCTGCTTAACAAGGGAGACTGACAGGGCTAGTTATGAGAGATGGGCGGGTCAAACTAGCCACACACACAAGTCCCACCTATGGGAGTAGTTACAAGTATGTAATGTGACCAGGGTGTGGGTCACATGGGTGTAGTGTTTGGATCTGAATGGTCTGTGCTGCAGGTCCTGGAAAGGCCTATGTGTTGGGAGTGCCGTCTCCCTGAATAGCACGTGGTGGGGCTTTGGACCTGGTGGCCTGGGTGTTGGACGAGTGTCCTGAATAGCACCTGAACAGACCGCATGTGTGTATAGAGCCTGGGATGGCCCTATGCTGAGAAAGACACCGCCCCGTTGAGGACCTGGGACTGACGAGGAGTCAGCCTGTGGAGCAGGAGCTCCTGGAAGATAACCCTGGACAAGGGGATTGTAATATGCCTAAGAGAAGTTTATCTGCTACCTGAACAGACTGGGGGTCATGACATGTTCGTGGATGTATTGAAATGAACTTTAAGTTATGTAGTTTATGATGGTTAATAAACCTAAGAGACTGATTTATATGAGGAAACCGTGCCTGAGTGCTTGAATCAAGTGCCAAGCGAGTGTCCACCAAGACACGTAGTAGGCGAAACGCTACAATGGGTAGAGGGTATTCTTCTTAAACCACTGGTAAAGAATACACCCAGCAACATTCAGGATACAACTGACCTATTGAATAAACTATCAGCAATAGGTCCTCTACCAGAAGGAACCATCCTGGCCACCAAGGATGTGGAATCTTTGTACTGTACTCTAATATCCCACACCAGGATGGATTAAATGCCTGAAAATTCTTCATGGAAAACACAGAGACTGATGCGGATTCTGTGGTGAAACTTATAAAATTCATCCTCACCAGCAATTACTTTGAATTTGACAACAAGTTATATCTACAGGAGACTGGCACAGCAATGGGAAGTAAAATGGCTCCACAGTATGCAAATCTTTTCATGGCCAAGCTTGAAAGCGACTTTTTGTCCTCCTGTCCCATCAGGATATTTCAGTATCTCAGAGAGACAGAAGAGTCTGGGAGTATAAGCTTATGACAACCTTTGACGCTCTCAGTGCAGGAATGAGTGTGTTGCATGGATTTGTGTCTTTTTACTTCAATTAAGGAATTTGCTCCTCAGACCTTGTGGGGGCAACACAACACAGAACCAGACCTCAATCAGAGGAAAATAAAACATTCACACTCCTTATCTATGAACTTTTCCAATATTTATGGACATAACTGTATCACTCTCTCAAAATGGTAATTTTACTTCATGTCACCTGTCTTATCTATGACATTATTTCTGTGGTGTGTTGTGTATAAAACAGGATTTTTGGTTGCTTAACGTAAAATCTGTTTCTCGGAGCCTTCATTGGGGGACACAGGAACCATGGGTGTATGCTGACACTATGCAAATAAAAAGTCCTCCTCTGCAGTGTACACCCCACCGACAGGAAGTAGGATATTCAGTTAGTGAGAAAGCAGTAGAAGCAATAAATATTAGAAAAATTACAGAAACTCAAACTGTAACAGTATAATACAACAGAGCTGTTCAACTTGGGAGGGTGCGGTGTCCCCCAATGAAGGCTCCGAGAAACAGATTTTACGGTAAGCAACCAAAAATCCTGTTTTCTCTATCGCTTCATTGGGGGACACAGGAACCATGGGACGTCCCAAAGCAGTCCCTGGGCAGGGAACAGCAGAAAATGCCATTCAGGTTGGAGAACTCACCACTGCCGCCTGCAAGATCCTTCTGCCTAAGCTGGCATCTGCCGAAGCGTAGGTATGGACCTCATAAAATTTGGCAAATGAGTGAATAGAAGACCAGGTTGCCGCTTGCAAAGTTGTAGGGCGGGTGCCCCATGGTGTACCGCCCAGAAGGTGCCCACTGCCCGGGGTAGAGTGAATCTTAATCCCAGAAGGAGTCACTCTGTTCTTGACCCGGTAAGCCTCCAGAATAGCGGTTCTGATCCAGCGAGTGATCATAGCCTTGGAGGCCAGCAGGCCTCTTGGCACACCATCTGGAATGACAAATAGATGGTACGTCTTCCTAAAGGAGGCGGTCCTAGACAAATAGACCCTTACCGCCCTGACCAGGTCTAGCCTGCTCAGCCAACGCAGAGAATAAGTCGGAACAGGACAAAAAGGTGGGAAGGACAATCTCCTCATTCAAGTAAAAGAAGAACACCAACCTGGGAAGAAAAGAAGGCGGAGGCAGTAAAACTACCTTATCCTGGTGAAAAACCACGAAATGGGGGCGACAGGAGAGAGCCGCCTAATGGAGGTGATGGCCCCCAGAAACGCCAACTTGCAGGACAGAACAGACAGTGAGGTCTGAAGGAGAGGTTTAGGGGGGAACCCCACTGAGCCTCCAGAACAAGATTGAGGTCCCAGGGATCCACGGCAGTCCGGAACGGGAGAGCCGCATGAGAGAAGCCGGGACCTAGATTTAGAGCAAGTGACCGCCGGAACATGGGGGGGCGGCGCAGAGGCCTCAAAACGTCACAGTGGAATGTCCAGTGCCCCCACTTCCATCGGAAGTGACAGGAAAGGCTCCCCAAGCTAAAATCCTCTATAAAAATTACAGGGCCCGCACAGGTATGAAAGAAATAAAGGATTTTCCTGAACTTCTTTTCTTCTATCTTATCTACTTCTGATTTCGCCAGAACCTGGTGGGAAAAAAGAGAAAGTACCTCCCCATCCAGGATACTGCAATATGGGATGTCCACGTCTCCTCAGACCGACAGGCTCTGGTGGGCTAGTGGGTAGGGGGACGGAGGCAGGATTCATGCGATGTGGGACATCCGCGTCCCCTCCAACCGACAGGCTCTGGTGGGCGAGTGGGTGGGAGACGGAGGCAGGACAGAGTCCGGATCACCTGAACACTCTTCTGTGTTAGGGCTGGGGTCCTGCCGAGCAGACATATGAGGATACGGGGTGGCAGTACACGCAGTACTCATAGTCTCTGCGTGGGAGTACAGTAGTGACCGTTCACACTGTATTCCTCTGGAAATCTGAAAAGAAACGACGCACACTGAGGTAGATATGGGTCTAATGAAAGACCAGTGTCCATCTCCTACTGACACTAAACTAAACTGAATATCCTACTTCCTGTCGGTGGGGTGTACACTGCAGAGGAGGAGCTAACTTTTTTTATTTGCATAGTGTCAGCACCATACACCCATGGTTCCTGTGTCCCCCCAATGAAGCGATAGAGAAATATGTGATTCTTCAGCATTTGTATTAGTCTACGCCTGATGAAGGGACCTGAGTAGTCTCAAAAGCTTGCAATTTGTTACCATCTTTTCAGTTAGCCATTAAAAAGTATCAACCACCGATGGCTCAATTCTAAATGTTGAAAATTGTAAATTGATATGTCAAGCAGCATGTTGTAGAGAAGGAGGAATTGATCAAACCATTTTTTGTGGGGAAAAAGGTTCAGGAAACTTTGCATTTTATTTATTGAAATTCCTGGTATCTGTATGCATACAAATGAGTCCAGTGGGCAGTCAGTGCAGTGAATGACTCTGTATGACTGTACAGGGAATAAAAGGAAACAAGCCTGTATAGATAACATTTTGTTTAGCTTTTCCTTTTTTAGACAATGATGTTCACAGATCAGACTGCATGTGGTCGTGACAGGTTCCCCTTAATACTGAGCGCAATAGCCTTTGAGGCTATGTGCACACATTGCAGATTTTCCTGCGGATTTTTCTGCACTAAAAACCGCAGATCTTGGCAGAAAACGCAGGTGCGTTTTTTGATGCGGTTTTTAGTGCGTTTTCCCCTGCAGATTGTCTGTGTTTTTGACACAAATAAAGCTTGAACTGCAGTGGGAAAAAAAACAACAAAAACACATGATGTCATTTCCTTGTCCAACCCTGTGAAAACATCAAAATGAGATGCGCCAATTCCGGCACTTAACCCCTCTCTTCCCACTCCCGTGTAGTGGTGGGATATGGGGTAATGAGGGGTTAATGCCACCTTGCTATTGTAAGGTGGCATTAAGCCCGGTTAATAATGGAGAGGCGTGAATAAGACACCTATCCATTATTAATCCTATTAAAAGGTTAAATAAATATATAGGGGGACCCCCCAAAAAAATGACATAGGGTCCCCCTGTATCTTTAGGCCAGAAAGGTTAAGCAGACAGCTGTGGGCCAATATTTGTGGCCTGGGAAGGGGTTAAAATACCCCTGGATGTTCCCAGGCTAGAAATATTAGCCCACAGATGTCTGCGTAGCCTTTATGGCTCTAAACTACAGGGGGGCCCGGAAAACAAAATTGCGTAGCGTCCCCCTATATTTTTAGTCCAGAAAGGCTAGGCAGACAGCTGTGGGCCAATATTTTTGGCCTGGGAAGGGGTTAAAATACCCCTGGCTGTTCCCAGGCCATGAATATTAATCCCACAGCTGTCTGCGTAGCCTTTCTGGCTCTCAAATATAGGGAGAGCCCCCCCGAAAAAGTGTTGGGGTCCCCCTATATTTTTAGGCCAGAAAGGCTATGCAGACAGCTGTGGGCTTATATTCATAGCCTAGGAAAGGGGCCATGGATATTTGCGCCCCCCCCCCCCCCGGCTACAAATAGAAGCCCGCAGCCGCCCCAGAAAAGGCGCATCTGAAAGATGCGCCAATTCCGGCACTTAGCCCCTCTCTTCCCACTCCCGTGAGCGGTGGGATATGGGGTAATAAGGGGTTAATGTCACCTTGCTATTGTAAGGTGGCATTAAGCCCGGTTAATAATGGAGAGGCGTCAATAAGACGCCTCTCCATTATTAATCCTATTAAAGGGTTAAAAAAAAACAAAGACACTAGAAAAAAATATTTTAATGAAATAAAGACACCCACTTTTTGACAAACTCTTTATTATACGCTCAATCCATCTGAAGACCCTTGACCTGCAAAAGAAATAAAAAAACAAACCAAATTCATACTCCCTGGCCCTGTCCGCAGAAATCCAACGAGTGTCCCACGACGATCTGCCATGGAGAACAGACACATCCAGAGATATGTCTGCTCTCCACGGCTGCAGCAACACACTGACAGGAGCTATGGCTCCTGTCGGTGTGTAACTGCGCATGCGCGAGAGTTTACCGGCGTTCATTGACCCCGGTACTCTTGCTTTACGGCAGTGCTGCGTGGGAAAGTTCACACGCAGCTGTACTGCCGTAAATAGAGCCGCCGGAGCCGCTGAACTCCGGTAAAGGACGCGATACACTGCTAGGAGCTTCGCTCCTGGTAGTGTATCGCCGGAGAGCAAGCGATCGGCGTGGGACACTCGGTATTGGATTCTGCGGACAGGGAGTATGGATTTTGTTTATTTTTTTTGGACTTTTTCCCTAGGGGACCGAGGGCTTCGCGTACCAGTGTGCTGTATGGTGAGTATATACTCTATGTTATATGTTGTATGTAATGTCTGTCATGTATGTTACGTGTATTGTATGTGTTTGTGTTTTACTGACAATTGTGCTAAGTCGCCGGACACAGGGACAACTCTCCCATCCTAATAACGGATGGGAGTAGTAATCCCATACGACGACTTAGCACAATTGGGTGGCACTATCGTCGCATGGGGACGCACACAGACAGACAGACGCACACACACACACACAGACAGACGAGCACACACAGACTTCACATACATACACACACATACATGCCTCCATGCTGACGGTCACACTCCGCCCACGCACTTCCGCCCACGCACTTCCGCCAGCTTCCCCGCACTTCCTGATGCAGCGGTTTCTACACCCAAAACCGCAGAAAACCCGAAGATATTTTTTACTGCGGGTTTGACCCTCACAATGGAGGTCTATGGGTGCAGAACCGCTGCAGTTCCGCAGAAAGAAGTGACATGCTGCGGAATATAAACCGCTGCGTTTCTGCGCGTTTTTTTCTGCAGCATGTGCACAGCGGTTTGCAGTTTCCATAGGGTTTACATGTAAATGTAAACGCAATGGAAACTGCAGCGGACCCGCAGCGGCAAAATCCGCAACGTGTGAACATGGCCTGAAGAGACCGATTTATAACCTGCAGCCCCCACTTCCCTGGGGACTGCTACCTACTCAATGCAACTATTAGTCATTATGCAGTAAATCCCCAAGCTCCACCAGTGGAAGCTGGTGCTAACCCACATGCTATTTTTTAAATGTATGTCAAAGCTAGAGATAAAAAAATAAAAAATAAATACATTAAATCAGCACAAATTGTAAACCCTCTAAAAATAAAAAAGGATGGACATTCACATTTAGGATTCTGTCATACAGAATTCTAATTTTACGTAGTCTTAAGGATTTAAATCAGAACCTGCTCTTTTCTCACCTGAAGCAAGGCAGGGTGATCTGGCCAATCTCCCATCAACTTGCTCAGCTCTTCGCTGAAGCGCCTCAGCACACATTGGCACTGTGTGACCTGCTGGATGTTAGGATGCTGATAAAAGTCATAAGGGCCTTCATGCAGCACTACGAGGTCGGAGGCACTGTTCCCCAATATTGTGTTCTGCAGGAGCGTGCTTGCCAGCAGATGGCTGCTGGAAAGATGATCATTTAGGTCAGCCCCTAAAAGTTAAATTAAAACATAAAAGAATAAAACGAAATAAGTGGTAAGGACATGCTCAATATTATAAGAAAAAGGCACACAGGTGAAAACACCAGTGGAGTGTCTTACAGAATGTAGCAAACAAGCACATGACTTAACAGATATAATGTGCCAGAAACCAGTTTACTTCAAACTTGCTTAATTAATATTTAGGCGTTTTGCTGAGGGGATTTTTCCATGGTAATGAAAAAACATGCAGCACTATTTCCCTACAGATCAGTTGTCGCTTTAAAAGGGATTCCTATTCGCTTAAACTTCCATCCACTGGCTGCAATTTCTTCTTATAAAGTCTTATTGAGTCTACGTCACTATTCCTGATGTCCGTTATTGCTTGCAGGGCCAACCAGGGCTGTGGAGTCGGTAACATAAACCTCCTACTCCTCAATTCACTGATGCCGACTCCACAGCACTGGTCACTACTAAGAATGTACATAAAGTGCAGCACAGATTCATCTCAACCACGACCCCACGGCACTGCCGCACTACTGAGCGTGTACATAAAGTGCAGCACAGATTCATCTCAGCTAAAAGTCAAGATCCTTAGATCAGTAACAGAACAGACATTTATAGGACATTTCATAACTTTCCTAAATTCTTATGAAAACATTCTGCATTGTACTACTGGACCCAATTTATTATATATTTTAAGAGTCAAAGTCTGTCCATTTTATACTGGCTCCAACCCCACAGCCCTGGCACAAATGACACATTGACAGCACTATAGCCAATCAGTGAACTCAACTAGGGCAGAAGTCAATTCCTTTTAAGTGACCCTTGACAATAAATGTAACTATACATTTCTTATCTATACCATATCTATAGCCTTTGTTTATGCTGCCACCGCCTCAGTTTACCATTCAGTGGCCATTCTGAAATGTTTGAACTAGTCTTTTACCTTTCCCGTGCCATCAATACTGGTCTAACACATGGCAGGGAATCCGACTTAGGCCATGTTCACACTTTGCGGGTTTTACCGCGGATCCGCAGCGTTTCTGCAGCTGCGGGTCCGCAGCAGTTTCCATAGGGTTTACATGTAAATGTAAACACAATGGAAACCGCTGTGCACATGCTGCGGGAAAAACCGCGCAGAAACGCAGTGGTTTACAACCCGCAGCATGTCACTTCTTTGTGCAGAATCGCAGCGATTCTGCACCCATAGAAATGCATTGATCCGCTTACTTCCTGCATGGGGCTGTGCCCACGATGAGGGAAGCGGATAATGTGCGGTTGCTACCCGGGGTGGAGGAGAGGAGACTCTCCTCCAGGCCCTGGGAACCATAAATAGTGTAAAAAAAAAGAATTAAAATAAAAAAATGATGATATACTCACCTCTCAGCGCTGCACGCGGCCGTCCGGTCTCAGTTGCTGTGTGAGCAGGGCCTGACATGACGTCGCGATCACATGACCGTGACGTCACGAAGGTCCTTCTCGCACAGCATCTTTGGAACCGGAGCGCCGCGTGCAGCGCCGAGGAGATCGGGACAGCAGAGGGTGAGTATATAACCAATTTTTATTATTTTTACCATTACTATTGATGCTGCATATTGCTGCATATGCAGCATCAATAGTATAGGAGTAATCCTGCAGCGGAAACCGCAAAAACAAACAGCGATAAATCTGCAGGGATAACCGCAGCGGTTTTGCCCTGCAGATTTATCAAATCCGCTGCGGGAGAACCCCGCAAAGTGTGCACATGGCCTTAAAGGGGTTGTCCAACGAACAAAGTACATTGTAATCAATAGATCTCGGAATAATAATACAACTCATAGTTAGATGTGTTTAAAAAATGTTCTTGTGCTGAGATAATCACATAAATGTACCCCTGACATGTACTGTGTTATTTGTGGTGTTGCAATCTAGAGCTGCTACAGTTCACAGTTGCGCAAACATAGCTCCTGACAGGGAAGAAAGCAATAATTAATATCCTGGTGACAGAGCTGGGACTCTCAGCTGCTCCTTTGCCAGAGGAAATTAATTTGTCTGCTTCTTTGTTTTATCACAGGAGCAAGTGTTTCTGCCATGTCCCCAGCTCTTTGAGCACATCATACATTAAGTCAGGTGACATACAAGTTTCAGAGGCCACATTAGTTCTTATGTTACAGACTTGATTTAAGATCAGCTCAGAGAGCGGTGTCACGGTTCACTTTAAATTTAAAGTGCTTTGTAGTAACAATTAGGAGTGTGTGAAGGAGAGTATGGCTGATGAAATCAATTTTTTTTTTTTAATTCGTTTATTGATTACAGCATGAACCATACATACATTTGCTTATATTCATTATTATCCATTAGATACATAGAATTACCACACATAGCCATGTCTGGAATATTGTAAAGGTTACAAGCAATGCATGTCAATCATTTGTTTACATCCTATTCAAACTTTAACTACATTAACTTCTAATAAAACCTCTAAAACTAACATGCTGCCGCTTAAAGGAGAGTTCTAGATAGATTCTACCCTGTGAGTAGACAATGTCCGCAATCTTACACCTTTTCCTTGTATATTTGTTAAGTTATTTAACCTAAACAGTATGACAGGAGGAGTTCCATCTTCCCCATATCTTCTCAAATTTAGCTGGATTACCTCTATTCTGGTACAGTGTCCGCTCATACGGAATAATGGAATTTACCAAGTCCACCCATGCTCTAAGAGTTGGACAAGAACCACCCATCCATCTCAGAGCCAACACCTTTCGTGCCAAAAACAGCGTCTCCCTCAGAAAAATTCCCGTATGATGATCCCAAGTCTCTGCCTCCCATACTCCAAATAAGCACACCAGGGGTTCAAGTGGGACAGGGATCGACACCAGTGATGCCAATAATGTCGTTACCTCATTCCAATATTGGAAGACAATAGGACATTTCCATATCATGTGGATAAAATCTGCATTGCTAGAATGGCATCTCAAGCAGTCTGATGAGTGTAGACGACCCATTTTAAAAAGACGAATCGGGGTCAAATAGGATTGATATATGATATATAGTTGGGTCATCCTATTATTAACTGATGGGGAGACTTTAGTTGGGGACTCCAAGATTTCATCCCATTCCTCTCCCAGTGTGTCTGGGAGCAGCCGTCCCCACTTCCCCTTAATTGAATCTATGGTAGATCCCTCACCCATGGATAACAGATAGGTATACAAAGAGGAGATAAGTCCCTGGGGACCCTGCGAATTAAGGATACCTATTAACGGTAAATCTGAGATAGCTCGACCCGTACCCACACTCCGCATATGTGACTGGAAGGCTGACCTTAGTTGCAAGTAACGGAAAAATTGAGATTTTGGTATGTTGTAGGTATTTTGTAACTGTTCGAAGGAAACAAAAATCCCCTGATAATGTAGATTTCTTACTGTAAGGACACCATACGATATCCAGAATTCAGTGGACGGATGACCCAGTAATACCGGAAAATAACCATTATTCCACAATGGCATTTCAGCTGCTATATCAGCAAATCCCGTTACCTTTTTAATTTGCCTCCATATTGATCGTGTCAACCGAAGCAAAGGTAGTAAATGAGGAACAGTAGTTCTCTCCATCTCCAAAAATCCTAGTGGACAATCAATTTTGGCTGAGTACAGAATATGGTTTTCAGAGTTAGGAAGAGTTTTCCCGGGCATCCACATATTCAACATTTTAGCCTGACCAGCAAGGTAATATAGGTAGAAGTCTGGCAGGGCCGCCCCACCCCCTTGTTTGGGTCTTTGTAGGGTGGATAATTTAAGTTTAGGCCTAGCCTTTCCCCATATGAAAGATGTAGTAAGGGAATTTAGGGTTGTAAAAAAAAATTTAGGTATTATAACCGCACTGTGTTGAAAACAGTAGCTCAGCTTTGGGAGCAATATCATCTTTATGAGATTAATACGTCCAGCCACAGATAATGGTAGTTTGTCCCAGGTAGCAAATTTGGATTTAACCACATCTAGTAACGGAAATATATTAAGATGCAAGTCTAGGTGACTACTCTGGGACATATGTATTCCTAGATATTTAAACTTGGAGACAATGGGTAGCAGTGAGAGGGTTTCAAGGCAGGACATTGGAGTATGGGAGAGAGGCATCAGGGCAGATTTTTCCCAATTTATATAAAGGCCAGAAAATTTACTGAATCTATCTATCATCGTTATTACTTTCGGTAATGTGTCCTCCATTTGATCCGTAAACACCACCATATCATCAGCATATAGACCGATGACGTCCACCCTATCAGCGATATGTATCCCTTTAATATCTACAGAAGACCTCATTCGTATTGCCAAGGCCTCTATCGCCAAGGCGAATAAAGCTGGGGAGAGAGGGCACCCCTGTCGAGTTCCTCTGTGCAAAGAAAACGGTGCAGACATTGAGCCATTCACCACCATTCGTGCCCTAGGTTTCGCATATAATGTACCTATCCCTCTCAAAAATTTATTCCCAAACCCATATTTCCGCAAACATGCAATCAAGAAGGGCCATTCGAGGGAGTCAAAAGCCTTGGCTGCATCCAGCGAAGCCAATGCCCACTTGTTGTCTGGTTCCAGAGAACTATATTGTATGACCGACTGTACCCGTCTGATGTTGACAGAAGTATTTTTCCCAGGCATAAAACCGGTTTGATCCGGGTGTATGAGATCTAATATGATCTTATTCAATCTAGTGGCTAGGATTTTAGTGAAAATTTTATAATCTACGTTCACCAAAGAGATTGGTCTATATGATCCACAATCCAGAGGATCCTTCCCCTCCTTCCTGAGTACAACAATATTAGCATCATAAAACGTTTCGGGTACAGATTCCCCCTCCCATATTCCCTTGAGTACCTTCAGCAGTATAGGTGCCAGTTTGTCACGGTATTTCCTATAGAACTCAATGGGAAACCCATCAGGTCCCGGGGCTTTTCCAGCTGCCATATCTGTTATAGCGTGTTCTACCTCCTCCAGGGTAAATTCAGCCTCCATAAGGGCTTGCTGGGATGGGCTCAGTGAGGGGAATGTTATATCCGATAAATAACCTAAGCATTCATCAATACCAGAACCACTGCTAGATTTTTTATAACGAGGTATAATAGTCATAGAAGCCTTGAAGTATTCCTTCAGTAGAGGATACTAAAGAGCCATCGGACACCCGGATCTGCAATATAGTATTGGAGGTATTGTGTTGGCGTACCAAGAAGGCCAAAAGTGTACTGGCCTGATTTCCCAGTTCAAAATAGGCTTGGCGAGTGAAAAATAATTTGCGCTTTGACTTAACATCTGCATGTTGGGTATATAGTCTCTGGGAAGTAAGCCATTCAATTCTATTACTGCTGGACTGGTTGGCTATGTAAGTGGCCTCTGAGTCTTTTAATCTTTGTTCCATCTCCTCATCCTCTTTCGCCGTTACCCTCTTAATATAGGAGATAGTAGAGGACAGACATCCCCTCAAATATGCCTTCAGGGTGTCCCAAAATAAACCGAGGTTTTGGAGTTCCGAGTGTGTTAGAATGAAACTATTCAGCTGATCAATCGTCCTATCGCTAGCGTCTATTAATTTTAACCAGAAGGGGTTCAATTTCCAGGACTTACTATTATTATTGGATTGTCCAAATTTGAGTTTAAGAATAATTGGGCTGTGATCTGAGATCCCCCGACTACCATGTTCAATACTATCCATCCATAATGCCAATCCACTCGACCCAAATATAGTCTATTCGAGATAGTGACTGTCTAGTAGATGAGTGACAAGTGTACCCCTTGACCCCCGGGTGACCCATTCTCCACAAATCCAGCCAACCACTACCATCCATAAACAGTGCCAATTGAGAGGGGGGTTGAGGTAAAGTGTCTCCTGATGCTACGTCATCTAGTCTCAATCTGTCCATAGATTGATCCATAACTAAGTTAAAGTCTCCCATGCAGATAACATTTGCTTCCGGATATTTTAAGGAGAAGCCTAGAGCCATACGAAGAATTGACATGTTGGCAGGGGGGGATTATAGATACATAACACATACTCTCGTGAGTTGATGAATGCATGCACAAAGACAAAGCGACCCTCGGGATCACGTCTCGCCTCCTTGGCCTCCCATCTGACCTCCCTGTGTATCAGTAAAGAGACCCCTCTGGAATAACTGGTGTGGAAGGCATGCAAGGCCCATTGTACCCATGGTTTTTGCACACATCTAGCCGTATCTCTTGTTAAATGTGTTTCTATTAGTGCTACAATGTGGGGATGGCACCTTTTTATCTGAGAAAATACCTTAATTCCTTAATTTTCTTTCTAGGGGTTTTGATACCTCGTATATTCCATGTCATACATATAATTTCAGCCCCCATGTTTACTTTTAAAGAAAAAGTTAATGCATAACATCATTATTCGGGTGCATTCCAGCAGTATCATACAGGGCAAAGAGTTAGTATCAGCGGCAGTCTTACTTAATAAACAATCAAAACTGGTACATAAGACCAAAAGAAACGAAAAAACTTGAACAGTAGGGGAGAGTATTTCCATTCTCCCACAGTCAGATTGAAAAGGGGATACCCTCACTGGATACAGTGTCCGGTATTGTTGACTTTTTTCCCGCACCCCTACGGAAAGCTCTAGGTGTGTTGCCTTTGATCAAGGAGTCCAGGTTAGGGATCTTCCACATTTGGACCCCCGCGAGACCGCATCCATTCAATTGCCTCCGCTGGGTCCGTGAAGAATAAGGAAGAGCCATTGTGGACGACACGGTGCCGGGCTGGATAGAGCATAGAGTAGACGATGTTCTTATCCCTGAGTTGTTTCTTAACATCCATAAATCGTGCCCGCTGCTTTTGAAGTTCCATAGAAAAATCTGGAAAGATTGATATGGTGGCATTATCGAATTTGATAAGGCCCTTCTGCCGCGCCAAGCGGAGGATGGCATCCCTGTCTCTGCATTTAAGGAGGCGTGCCAGGAGAGGTCGTGGCGGGGCCCCGGGAGGCAAAGACCTCGCCGGTACCCTATGGGCCCTCTCTACCGAAAATGTTGAGGAGAATTCATCCCCCAATGAAGATTTAAGCCATTCCTCTAAGAACTGTTCAGGTCGCTGACCCTCCGACCGCTCCGGAAGACCTATAATTCGGATATTGTTGCGGCGTAGCCTATTTTCCAAATCATCTGCCTTTTGCTTCCATGCATTTACGGATCCAGTAGCTTTAGCCAGTTTAGCCTCCATAGGAGTGATAGTGTCTTCTATGTGGGATACCCTTGTTTCAACCTCAGAAATACGTCCCCTCATGGTTTGCATGTCATGCCGCAGGCGGCCCACCTCCGTATGTACATCCTCTATTTTCTCAGTAAGAGATGATCTAGTGAGGGAGATGGCCTGCATCAACTGCTCCGATGCCTGTTTAAGAGTCAGTTCTTCCTCCTCCCCAGTACCATCAGAGGGGCGACCCCTGCGTTGAGATGATGTAGGGTTGTTTCTAAGGTTGCGTACATTATCATGGGAGTCATCTTTGGCATATTTTTTAAGCTTTTCAGCCGCTGTCGCTCCTCTAGGATGCTGCATGGCGGGTATACGCAAGGGGGGATCCCACAAAACAACCTCAAAAGTAATTGTAGATAAGCTGTGCTCTGATGTTATGGTGTTAAATGGATCGAACTCCGACCCCAGGTCCTATATATATAGTGCTGGACTGCGCTCCAAGTCTCCGTAAACTTGACAAATAATGAGAATCACAGGGTAGTTGTCTGGGTGATTACTTAGGTCCAATATGGCTGGGCAGGCACTCAGTTTATGGATAGAGGGGGAACAGCGGTGAAGGGGTTAATTCCCAATGTTATGGTGCTGTCAATGAGGCGGCTGTATGATAGGGGGGGCACAGGGCCCAATATTTCAGGGCGCACACCGCACCACCCCTCTAATTTTTGAAAGTTTAATTATCCCCTAAACAGCACCGCAGGTTTGAAAGGCACCGCTCCCTTTGCTGTTAGGGAGCGCGCTATATTAATGGCCACTGCTCCCCGTGTGCACCGCTATCTCCCTCAGGTCTCCCAGTCTCTGCATACCGGTCCACGTTCTCACCACTGCGGTCCTGTCTCCGTCGGCTCCAGCGAAAGAAAAGTCTGGTCCCAGCAGAAAATGATGGCGCCGCGACCTGTATTCCGGAGCGCGCGTGCTGAAGATGGCCGCCGCTGCACGTGGGCCCTCCTGGTGTCTCTGTCTCCGCAGCTCCCGCCGCTTCAGATTATCGCTGCAGCCGTCCGGAGCGCCAGCCCCCACAGCTCCTGTACGTAGGTACCTCACCGCATCCACCGGTACCGTCCACCGCCGCCTCCTCCGGGATGAGAGAGGGACCCAGCTCCGGCAAGGAGCAGCGCCGCGCTCTGTATACCCTCCTCGCTCCTGCGTGCAGGTATCTCGCTGCTCTCACCAGCGAGGTCGGTCACCGCCGCTTCTAAGGTGACAGAGGGTCCGGGGCTCCAGCTGGAAGCAGCGCCGCGCTCTGTGTCTCCCGGCGTGCGTTCCAGAAATGGCCGCCGTTACACGCGGGGGGCCTCCTGCCCGCTTCAGCTCCCGCTGTTCCCGGCTCCACGAATCTCCGCAGCGGTCTCCCGGGAGGTCCACAGGGCTCTCTATTGTATGGGGCTCAGGTTTGGCTTATTTTCGCTCAGCTATATTCACTATTTTATGGCAAAATCAGTTCAGGATACTTGGAGCTCTCCTTAGGTGCTTCCTGCTTCTTCAGCTACATAGCCACGCCCCCGATGAAATCAATTTTGACCTTACATAAGCTCGCTTAAGCATAATATGGCAAGATGACGCCTGCTTCCGGGACAACACCTGGTTATGCAAGATGGATCCGGTAACCCCTTTTGTGTTTGATGGTTGTCCGCGTTATCCCATACAGTGGGAGGGAGCATTCCCCGTGTGGCCCGAAGAACCCACTACTGTCACTGACCGTGAGGTGAAGCCGTAACTTCCTGATTGACTACTGCCTGCATGTGTGTGTGTCTGTGTGAAGGCGCTGCTGGCAGTGGTGATACCATCCTGCCTGTGACTGAGTGGGAAGGAGGGGGAGTAGTCTCTGGTATGGTGAGCGCAGTTCTGTGTGACTACCAGATTTTCAAAGCGGTTCCGAATGCAGAGGCACAGCGCGGTTGGACACCCCCCCGCACAGCCGTGACACAGCCGTGAGGGCGCAAGAGACTGGCAGACACCCCCCTGAACCCCCGCACTGTGAACGGGTCTTGGCTGGCCGAGATTAAGCTCTGAAGCACCGTCTTTTGTTTTGTTCGTCCTTGAGGCGCATGTCTCAATAGACTATTGAGAAATTCATGACTTACATGAGGGGAGGTGGAAAAGGTGATAAAAATGGAGAAGACAGGCTAGACTGCAGTACAATACTGGCCACCAGAGGGGAAGAAACGTACAGAAAATGAAACAGTTAATGAAAGTGTGCAGACTCCCTAAGAAAGGCAGATTGCAACCGTTAGAATGGCGGGGAGTTATGAAGGAGAGGAAAGGCAAGTTAGAAGATGAAGGTTTATTGAAAGCAGCTTCACCCTGGTGTAGAACGGCAGAAAATCAGTCTAGAGAAGGGTGGGTGGAAAAAGAGCAGGCAGACGGAAAAGGTAAAATAATGTATTATGTGTACTACAAAATTCCCGACTAGCCGCCGCCTGATAATGGCGGACCAGGGGGCTGGGCCTGCTCAAACTGTGGTCAGCAAAATCCTGATTGGCGGGACACATGCTCTGCCTGTAGGGCACCCCGCCTACGCCCGCCAGTCTCATAAGCCCCACCCCCGTTGCTCCAGGAGCCCATCCCCCTACTTCTGATGGCGGCCATTTTGGGACACCCAAACCACACCCAGAGAAGGCCCCAACAGAAATAACACCGTCACCTACGGTGGCCTACCCCATCCTCATCCTTAATGGCCAGTACTATACTCCGCCACCCAACCCATCAGCGCCTATATCCTCGATAGTACCGCTATACCCCATACTATGCCTCCGATACTCAGCCCCCACCCCTCCAATAATAATATTAACATAAGCTCTGGATACCCAGCACCATCAGCTCAGCTCCCGCATAATTCAGAAAGACCAGGCAGTGCTCCTAGTCTTCCTGAGGTGCCCTCGTATCAAACCCACCAAAGAGTGGGATGATACGTCAACCACAGCCGGTCCTCCCCTTGAACAGTGGACACCCTTTTTTGAACAACTTTTCCTCCAGCCTGCTCCTCCTGGCAGAACTCGGTGATATAGTCACTCAACGCATGGACACCATAGTGAACCCCCAGAACGCCAATCTCAGACATGCAGAGGGACTGGCAAAAGCCATAGTCGCGGCAGGTGGGAAGGAGATTCAACGTGACTGTGATGCTGTACATCCACCTTCAGGGCCACATACACCCAGGCCATAATGCGGTGACATGTCCCAGCCACCTACCCACCAAGTTGATCATACATGCAGTCAAGCCCAATCTACAACCCTGCTGATCCAAGTGAAAGTGCTTCAATCCTCAGACAAGCAGTCCTGGCTGTTTTGGACTACGTCCATACGAATCAAAATGTGGACACGATAGCTGTACCCATCATCAGCACCAGTATATTCGGATTTCCACTCCAGGCATGCGCCAGGGAGATAATCAATACCATCCTCACGTACTTTGCAGTTCCACTTTCCATATCAGAAGTAAGGCTTGCTAGTGATGACAGCATGACTGCTCAGGTCTTGTAGCATGCCTGTCAAGTGTGGGTAGCCCCCACTGCCCGACCACAAGTGCAGATGCCGCCCCCTCTCATCCCGGCCCCATTGCTCAATGGAAGAGGATGAAGAACTACTCCCTGGTCTGCCAGCTCCACCACCGCCAAGCCTCGCACAACAGCAAGTGGAACCAAGGCTGCACTCCCTAGGGCACCGGAGTCTGTCATGTATGTCAAATTCACTCCCCAGCAAGCAGCCACGCTGGCATCTTCATTGACGGACCCAGAGGCCCAGCCCATGCCATTTTACAGACATATGGTACAGATACAGAAGTTTAACTCAGCCACATGGCAGGATCTCCGTCTGTAAAGGCCAGAGATGCTTATTGGCCAGTGATATAAACATCTTTGGATGACTCCCGCCTTACCAGTGACACCACATGGGAGTCTGGAATGGAGTTTTGCTCCCAACTAAAGACATGAGCACAGGATAAACTGACGGATCCGTCCACACCCCTGAAAGATATGCATCAAGAACCAGGAGAAAGTGTTGAGAAATACCACGCATAGTCCAGTTGGTTCCAGGATTTGGGTTTCAGGAAGGACACCAAGAACCAACTTCAACTTCAGGTATCATCCTTTGTTGACGGATTGAGGGAGGAGGTAAAAAATATGTTTATCATACACTGTCCAGAATACAGTACATTGGATCTCAGAACAGCTTTACTGACAGCAAAAGGATATGAGAAGGTAGCTAATGAAAAACCGTCACCAGTACAAAAAGACGACAACAACCATGTTGCTCCAAACCCCAGAAGATGTGGATGAACCATTTGCCCCGCTAATGAAAGTCACTTCGCTGCAGACCAGACCACCATAGTACTACTCAGTCCCCAATCCAGCACATGGTCCAACAGTGGACACAGAAACGGACAACTAGCAGAGATAACCAAATACAGCGTGCCTGTTTTAGGTGTGGTCAGAACGGGCACTTCAAGAGGGATTGCCATACTCCCCAACGTCTCTGCTTAACACCACCCAGGTCCCGGGTTCAAGGCAACTATGGACCACCTCCCAATTCCAACCAGGCCTTCCAACCCAAGCATCAACCTGATCAATACGGACAACGTTAGGAAGCCAGAACAGTTATACACCAGCAAGACCTCCCATTCTCTTCCCTTACAACAGATGAATTAAAACGTGCGTAGAACCCCTGCCGGAAGTTGACCTTGTGGTCTATACAGATGGATCCAGATACGCAGACAAAGGAGGAAGATTCCACACATTATGGGCAGTGCTAACCCAGGAAGAACTTGTAGCAGCCGGATCTATGCCACTTTCCATGTCAGCACAGGAAGCCGAACTCCATGCTGCGACTGAAGCCTGCAAGATGGCGGAAGGGAAGGTGGCGAACATTTATACGGACTCCAGATATGCTTTTGGGGTCGCTCACGACTTTGGACAGCTAGGGGCTGCAAGGGGAATCCAAACCTCAGCCGGAACCGGAACCTTGGTGAAGAACGCAGATTCAATACATCAACTGATGAGAGCCCTATCACTCCCCAAGGAAGTGGCAGTCATAAAAACCAAGGCACATGGCAGATTAAACTCAGCACAAGCAAAAGGAAATAACTTTGCTGACCAGATGGCTAAACAAGCAGCCCTCTGGGACCCAGGGAAAGAGGAAGTAGGAGTGCATGTTGTCACAAGGAGCGGGAATAAAGATACAGAAGGAGGAAAAGAACCACAACCACCCACAAAAGCTAAATTGAAGACACATCAAGAGCAAGTGGAACCCGAATAAATGGACCAATGGCTCAGTAAGAAAGCAGTGAGGCAAAGATTGTGGCGCATAGGCACTAAACTGTGCCTCCCCAGGAATCTTTACTCCCCAGTCGTTGCATGGGCCCATGGAATCACCCACAGAGGAAAAAATCAAATGCATGCTACTGTCAACAAGTACTATGTGGCACCAGGAGTAACTACAACAATACGGGCTTACACCAAGTCTGATCTGTAAGAAAGAAACATCTTGCCAAACCTTTGTACCACTTTCAGAGGATTTAGGTCAACCATATCCAAATGCAGTAAAATATGAATATGCCCTGGTGGTGGTGGACATGTTCTCAGGCTGGCCAGAAGCCTATCTAGTGACCAACTTGACAGCCCGGACCACAGCAAAAAGGCTTATGATGGAAATGGTCTGCAGATATGGCATCCACAAAGTTATAGAAAGCGACCAAGCTACGGCATTCACAGCGGCAATCACTAGAGAACTCTGGGAGATGGTTGGGGCAAGGGTAGGCTTACACACACCCTACCACCCGCAAAGTAGCGGGGAAGATGAGAGGCTCATTGGGACTCTAAAAAGTAAAACCCATATGAGCAGTCAACACTAGAAAATGAACTTTATAAGGTACAATTGGCAAACCAATCACACCCCTCTCTATATCTAACTAATTGAATTTATGATTTAAAATTAAATACTCTATTGACCACCGGCACTGAACGGGCAATTAGGTGGACCCAAGCGACGTTCTATCGGTTTTCCAATAAAATGGATCGAATGCTCGCACGTAAACTAAAAAATAAAGAACGGCTAAATTCCATTTTTTCTATAAAAGATGAACAGTCTCAAACTACTTCCAATCCAAACAAAATCTATAAAACATTCCAAAATTATTACCAAAAATTATACACCGATACTACGAATTTCTCCCCAACTAAATTAGATGACTTCTCTGCAATCACACTCCAGACTTTGCTGCTACCCTGCACTCTCCCATCTCTGAGGAGGAAATTTCGTCCATCATCAAACGATTAAAAACAGGGAAAACTCCAGGCCCAGATGGGCTGACTGCCCTATATTATAACAAATTTCTGAATACCTTAGCTAATTCAAGCATATGGCAACAGCATGCTGAAAAGTCAAGCAATGCCC
Organism: Ranitomeya variabilis; assembly: GCF_051348905.1. Classification (NCBI taxonomy): domain Eukaryota; kingdom Metazoa; phylum Chordata; class Amphibia; order Anura; family Dendrobatidae; genus Ranitomeya; species Ranitomeya variabilis. Next base: position 769,048,219 of record NC_135233.1, on the reverse strand, counting down.
CCAGAATTTTATAGAGTACATACTTTTGTCGTCCCAAAATCAAAGAGAGACCCTCTACTTATGAAAAATTACAGGCCTATATCTTTATTAAACTTAGATCTTAAAATCTTCTCAGCCGTTATAGCCGACAGGATCAATAAGTGCCTTCCCAGCTTGGTCCATAAGCACCAGGTTGGGTCATACCAACAAGACAAGCCCCGGACAATATACGCAAAAACCTTAATCTTATACATGCTGCCAATAAGCATAAAACGCCCTTAATTCTATTAGCCTTAGACATAGAAAAGGACTTCAACACTGTCATCTGGCCTCACCTATTCACCATTATGAACAAAATGGGGATTTCGCAGCAATTAATTGACTCACTTAAACTCCTCTATAACGATCCGGTAGCTTACTTAAAATTGCGTTCGACCTCTCCTGAACCAATAATTATCAAAAGGAGAACAAGACAAGGGTGCCCCTTCTCCCCTGCTCTATTTGCCATAGTCATGGAACCTCTAGCCCAAAAGATTTGCTTACACCCGGACATTTCGGGCCAAACAATAGGCAAACATAGCCTGTTTGCTGACGACCTTTTACTAACATTAACGAATCCTCACGTATGCCTGCCAAACCTTATTAAAGCCCTCAAACACTGAGGAAATATCCTGACTAAAGGTCAACGTTGATAAATCAGAGATTATGTTTCTCCATACCCGGTCCGACAGTCCAAAATTCAATTCTAACTACTTTCCATTTCCAACATGCAAAGCGATACATCACCTATTTAGGAATCAATCTCACGCCATCCAAAACTACTTTGTTCAAGCATAACTATACCCCCCATTACAAAACTTGGCGCAAACTCTATCAAAATGGTCTTCCCCATCTCTTTCCTTTTTGAGGAGAATCCACTCAGTAAAAATGGTAACTCGGTCCCAATTTCTGTATTTGTTTCATTAGCTGTCAATCCAGATACCTTAAACGACATTTAAAACGATTCATTCACATATCTTGCGTTTTACATGGAACAAAAAAAAACACATCACAACAAATTTTATTTAGACATTAACGACAAGGGGAATGTCTCCTTACCAAATTTTACTCATTATTATAGGGCGGCTCAGACTGCTCAACTTGCAGCTGTGAATGCAGAACAGCATACATCCCTCTGGCCTCAATTATAAAGCTCTCACATAGCACTCTACCCCTTAGACAGTCTGATTTGGGCCACTGGATCTTTACCAAAGGACCTAGCTACACACTCACCTTATACATCACATTCATTGCGCCTATGGAGAACAAACAGGTTTCAATTCGCTCTACAATCCCATCCATCACCACTTTGGAGACTGTTTGATAATCCCATGTTTCCCTCGGCATAGCCTCCAGGAATCATACTTCGTGGAAACAGAATAAGATAACTAGGCTTCACGACACATTTTAAATTAATGTCGAAACAAACGTTCACTATGAAACGCTAAGTATCAATGTCTGAAAATTTCAGATTAGAGCAAATATTTCACTTCTTGCAAACCTTAACCATCAATATACCAAATCCAAAACCAACTGATTTCGAATTGAAATGCTTATATTACCCACTGGGAAATATCACGATTGTACACTGCATTTAACCAACCCAAAGGGAACTCGAAATTAAAAATCATGGAACAATGGGAAGAAGACCTACAAACAACCCTCTCACCACAAAGATGGTATAAATGTTATGAAAACATTCTAAAAAGGAAGCAATCAAATTTCGCCATTCGAAACGTCTCTTACATTATTTCATAGAACTCGTCATGTTCCCAGTTATCTACACAAGATCAATCCTACAATTTCAGATAAATGCTACAGGGAATGTGTTGACGTGGGAGATATACTTCACACCTGGTGGACATGCCCTATAGTGAAATCTCTTTGGAAAGATGTAATAAAATTAATTAAATTCTTCCTAAAAAAGGAACTGACCCTTACACCGACAGTACTCCTTTTAGGTGACAGACCAATCAACGCCAATAACAAAACTTGTCGTCTTATCGATTTTATCACCATGGCAACTAGAAATCACGTAGCCGGACAATGTAAAACCAATACATTGTCGATAAAAAAGGTGAAAAGACGGATAAATCTAATAATGTTATATACAAAAATCAAAGCCACCAGATCTGACTCTCTGGAAATCTTTCGAGGTATTTGGGACCCATGGATCAAGTCATAGACTGAAGACGATTTCTCCAGGATAATGTCACTATCTGTATAACATATAGCACAAACACCACAAAGGCTAAGTTCGGGCTGCTGCTAGAGCAAGTGCCGGTGTTTGCATCCCGCTAGCGCAGATAGAGCTCTGCTAGCTCTACCTGCGCTAGCAGTGACGGACCCGGAAACGCTGCAGCCCGCGTCTCGGGTCCGTCACTCAATGACGGCACATCGCTAGCGCACGCCCATTGTGGGCATGCGCTAGCGAGGCGTCCGCCATTGCATTCAATGCCGCGGTGTAACGTAGTCCGTTAAACGGGTCACACTAACGCAGTGTGAACCCAGCCTAACTGATGGCTACGACTTTAGATCTACACGAATTTTAGATTGCGTCAACTTAACTCCCATTACTATTGCCTGAGTTTCTAAGCCCCCCTCCCTCCTCCCCCCTCTTTTACCTATTACAACAGTTGAGTTTATATTGATGTGTATTTGATTTGTAAAATTAAACATAATAAGTCAACGGTATTGATCTTCCTCTTTATAGTCTGATATATTTCCCCCTGCGAGGGGACCCTTGTACTACATATTATCTGTTACCCATGTTATTTTGATGTTATTTACAATAAAAAAACGTTGAAATTAAAAAGTAAAATCCTCAAGATCAGTCAGGAGGTGTCCCTGCCCTGGCCAGCATCCTTCCCATTGCCCTGTACTCTATGAGAAACACACCCAGGGAATCACACAGCTCACACCCTATGAAATCCTTTTTGGGGGCCCACCCAGGTTAGGATGCTACTTTCCACAACAACTCAATACAGGGCATGACGGTTTGGTGAACTTTGTTATTGCTTTAACCAAACAATTGTCAGTAACGCATGCCAGAGTTCTCTTTTCCATTCCAGATCCTGACCAAGACTAATCCACCCACAGTCTGCAGGCCAAGGATGACGTTCTGGTCAAAAGATTTACCTGAAAGTCGACACTTGAGACAAGATACGAGGGGCCGTACCAAATACTCCTGACAATGCCTACCTCTGTGAAACTTCAGAGAAAACCAACATGGATCCACGCTTCACACTGCAAGAAAGTGGATCAACCACCCAACCAGTTTATATTCTTATTTTCATAGCCATAGCTTTTTGTTGTGTATTCCCCTGTATCAAAATAAATGTTTACCAAAAGCATAATGACTTAAACCCTACCTTGATTTTTCGGGAAGATTAAAACAATCAGAACTCCCCCTTAAAACCTCTAAAGACCAATTCAACCCAATGTTGTCTCCAATTAATTTTACATTATGTTTTGCTTACCTCCTGAAAGCCATAGTCAGTGAAACGCTGTCCCAAACTCCTTCACAGCAGGAGAGATGGACAGTAGCATCACTAGCCTCTGGCCATTCATCATGCTCTGGTCTACAATTTTGATAACAACTGACCCCTCATTTGTTCATTAAAAGGCTTATACAGGAAGAAAGAACATTACTGCTTTCTTCAAATGCTTCCTTCCTATCCATAGGGTGTATCTGGTAGTGCACACCAATTCTATTGAAGCAAACGGGACCGAGCCGCATTAGTAAATAAACCGGTTTTGTTTTTAATTTTTTTTTTTTTAAAAAAAAGCAGCCATGAGTTTTTAAACTTGGATAACCCATCACCTGCTAGTGATGACATTTAGTTTGTAAGGTAGGCTGTGCTGCGCTGCCAGTGGCTAGCACTGTTGCTTTGCTTTAGTCCTGGATTCAAATCCCACCAAGGACAATCTCTGCAAGTGGATTGTATGGGTTTCCTTCCTTCCACACTGCAAAAACATACTAGGAAATTTAGATTGGGAGTCCCAATGGGGACAGTGATAATGAGGTTTGTAAAGTGCTGTGGAACCTGATGGTGTCATGGCAGCATATCCAGTGCGGTAGATACAATCGCTATAACACTTACTAATGCACATAAAATGTCAAGTTATCCATATTACCCTATGAACAAAAAAAGTTACCCCTCCCCTTCAACCATACTACTAAATATAAAACCACATACCTATAAGAGGGTAGAGGGAATCTATGAGGGAAGCACAGGTCTGGTAACAAGACAGGAACACGGTCAGGTAATTTCTGGTAAGATGCAGTGCTTGCTTCTGATGATACCAACGAGATCTCGCAACACTTAGACAAAGCTGCTGATGGACGAGCATCACAGTATGCATTGAACTCTGAGACAACAGTGTAGATTGATCCGCTACTTCACTATCGCTGCCTTGAGTCTCCATAACATCATCCAGGTTGAATTGTTCGGTTAAGTCTGCAAAATCCTATAAATAAGCCATGAAGTATACATCACGAAACTGTACACGAGGAATCATAGAATGTATGAACAGAGTAAAAGGAATAACAACCCAGATCAGATTATTAACACTGGACCCCTGGAAGTCCCACTTGTTCTTATATCGTTCCCTTCTTTTAATTTCATAGCCGTAAAACATGACCTTGAAATGCACTGCATCTCAAACGGTGTGCTATCCCAGAATCTTATGAGAACCAAAGGAGGTTCAAAGGAGACATGATTATTATTATATACAGCAATGCTGTGCAATTGCTGTATATAGCACAAATGATCAGACTATCACAGCTTCAGGTCCCCCTAAGGGCACTAACAAGAGCAGTGAAAAAAATATGAAGAAAAAAAATGTATGAAAACTTAAAAGTTTAAATCACCCTGCCTTTCCCCTAAATAAAAAATACACATGTGGTATCGCATGGTTCAGAAAAATCCAATCTATCAACGTATAAAAATAATTAACCTGATTGGTAAACACAGTAAAATAAATACAAGAACATCAAAATTTCATTTTTGGTTTCAGCAATACCACCACACAAAAAAATACTGTAACAAGAAATGAAAGCATTATATCTATCCCAAAATAGTATCAATAAAAAGTCATGTTGCCCTGCAAAAAATAAGCAGTGTCACAGCTCCATCGACTGAAAAATGTAGGACTACGGGTCTCAAAAAAAATGCGACAAAATCCCCCAAATTTATTATTTTTATCCAAACGTGTGACTTTTTTTCCACTACTAAAAAAATTACAAAAAACAAACGGACGTTAGGTATCACAGTAATCAAACTGATGGGGAGGGTCATATTGAGCTCTCATTTTGACACCGTAAAAACTCTCATAAAACAAGGTCAGCTTTGCCTTTTTTCCCCCCACTAGAATTTTTCTTCCGCATTTTCCAGAACACTAGTAAAATGAATGGTGTCATTCAAAGGTGCAACTTGGCCTGCAAAAAACAAGCCTTCATATGTTTATGTGGACAGAAAAATAAAAATTATGGCTGTGGGAAGAAAGTGAGGAAAAAACAAAAAGGCAAAAATGGAAATTGGCTGCATCATATAGATGTTAATGTGCTAGTGCAACCTGCCTCATGACTCGCTTCTTACAGTTTTAATGGAAAGAAGCATTGCTAGCCCAGGATTCATGTAGAAGAGTATTCTTTCACCTCAGATTATAAAAAAAAAAACTAGTATTTATTTTTTATGGCGGGAGAGTGAGGGCTGTTTTTTTATTTTAAAACTTTAGTTGGTTTCCCATTTGGGGACAAAAACATGTCTGAAATCAACTGCGCATTTGTTATGTTGTGAGAATTTTCTGTATTGCAAAGAGTTAGCCTTTTAGGCTTCGCTTGACGCTGTGCTTGAGGCTCTTAGACTTGGCATCCAAGTAGCATGGTTCCAGGTTGTTTTCTCTAGAGCATGTTGTCTCAAACACTACAGTGTTGCAAAGTAAAACCTACACTGGTGGGATACTTCACGTGATGTCCGATTCATCATGCTGCCCGTGGTGTGGGCAGCATGAATCTCCTATTGGTTCACTCCTTGCGAAAATCATACCTGTTCATAAACTGGAAATCGCATGCGGAATTCTCTTTCCTCTTCTTCACTTTCTGTAACTCCTGAGCCAAGACTTTTGCTCTTATATTTATAGAGGCTATTTTCTTGCTGCTCTTGTTCTTTAGCGATCTGCTCTTGCTCATCCCACTCATTAATGATGGCCTACAAAGAAACATACATTCTAAAAAAGAGCACTACATAAATCTATAAATACACATTCTAATTTCTAAAAAGTGTCATTAATTAAAAAAAAATACAAGCTTAAAAAGTAAAATACTGACCTGACATATGTGCCTGAAAAGCTTCAGAGACTTTTCTTCCATTTCCCCTTTGGAAAGAATATGGCAGCGCAGGTAGAGTAACCCATTGACAAGCAGCTGCTCCTTAGTTAGGCAACAACTTAAATCCTTCGTTTGGGGTGTTTGGTCTTTACAGGGATATTTTTGAGACAGTTTTTTAAGGCTTTTCAGAATGTCAAGGGAACCAACGGAACACAAACTGTCGGCATGTGAAAAATACGTTGGAAATGCTTCAGATGTCGATGGAAAAGCAAGAAGTGAGGAAATTATACTTGTTATTTTGGGGGGCGAAATTAAAGCACTGTTCATTGTGACGTAGAGCTCAGAGGCTATTACTCTCATGCCATGTTGCACTTGCAAAATGGCAGCTTGAAGAGGAATTACTATATCTGGGTAAAGGGAATACTCCTCTGAAAGGCGCTTCCGGAATTGTTGTTGGGATCGTTGCCACGTGACCTCTTCAGACAGCAGGTTGAGCATACCTTGCCGTGACTTTGTAGCCTTCCCGCTGAGGGCTTTAAGAAGACGTGTAGAAAAATCCTGGATAGAAGACATCTTGCCAATGCTGTTGAGGTAGTTATGAATGTCCTGGTACAAGGTGTTGTAAGTTGGACTTGTGGGGCGGTAGGCCTGCTTTTTGGAAAGATCATAGATGAATGCTTTCAGTTTCTGAATTCTTTGCAGCAAAGACCTGTGGAGAAATAGGGTAATTAAAAAAAAAAAACGTGCAATAAGTTCTTAAATATATGAGACGACTTTTTTGAGTGCCTGTACTCAGGTTTTGTGCAAGTGTCCCAGCCTAGTAAATATGCCGTCACCAGATTTTAATTCAAACTGCATAAATTATCATAATAATAATGATCTCTCATATTGGATCTCTTGGATGCTGGTGCACTTTAAAAGTCCACATAAGAATTGCTGCATAATGCAGCTACTGAAGATAAAGCCAGGGTAATACTCATTGAATGCAAATAAAAACCGACTTTCAAGCAGGGCTATACAGCTATTCTGACATCAATCAGACCAAGATACCCATTTAATAATGTATGTAGTTTGTAATCTGGTGACAGTTCATCAGCTCAAAGGTGTAGAACAGAGGTGTCAAACTGCATTCCTCGAGGGCCGCCAACAGGTCATGTTTTCAGGATTTCCTTAGCATTCCACAAGGTGCTGGAATCATTCTGTGCAGGTATCATTCTGTGCAGGTGATTAAATTATCACCTGTGCAATACAAGGAAATCCTGAAAACATGACCTGTTGGCGGCCCTCGAGGAATGCAGTTTGACACCTCTGGTGTAGAAGACATATTAAAGCCAGGCGCAGTGAACGAAGGGATCTAGCTGGCTCCTGAGCTGAAACCATTGAAGAAATAATAGAAAAATCCAGTAACAGCAAAAAAAAATAAAAATAGTTTTTCTATATAAAACAACACATTTGAATATGGCTAATAACCAAAAAAATTGAAGACAGTATAAAAATAACATGGTGGACATCGGGTCTACCGACTCAGTCTTGACAAGTGGTTTTCTTTGTTTTTCGCCATATCCAAATAAATGTGATGCTTTTGGAGGTTGTTGGATTTTTCCACTATTTCTTCCACTGTGAGTGTGTGGAATGTGTGCCCGGGATGCAGGGGGTTAAATGGTCAGAGATCACAGGCCCACCTTATATGTGGATGATTATGCTTTTGCAATGAATCATCGTTAAGCTCTTGTCCAGTAAGAAGGCTACATGACAAATTCCGCGTCTTCCACTCAAGCTCTAATTCATGCAGCTAAAAATAAATAAATAAATTAAAAAAAATGGACATTTAGTCTTAATACATTAACATATATTACAGGAGAAAACAATAACAATACTGCTAAAACACAAGGGAATATTACAGTAAATTTAAACCTACACAAATCTGCATCCATTTTCCACATGCAAAATACATAAATTACAGTGCCAATGTTGTGGATGGAATTTTATGACCTCTCTCACATGCTGGGCAGAAAACCTATCCCATAAAATGCTAAGCGCTGTGGATTTGACACCTGCCAGACGGTCAATTTATATGTCAAATTATTTACTGAAGGTTTTAACCTTTGCATTGCTTAGGATCTGGGGTGTAATGTATATTCAAATATATCCAAAAATATCCTCCGTACCGAACTCATTGCTCACTTTAACATGGCACATGATGATCAACCCCCTATTTGCATATTAAAGTGGTCAAACAATGCTTTTTCTTGTTGCTATTATTGTGACACCCAAGCCTGCTGGCAGCAGGAGGCAGACATTAATTCTATCAAATTTAGTGTTGGTAGAAGGCAGACCTCGCAGCTTCTTAAGTTTCATCAGCTTTTATTAGTTACGTTGGTTTTCCCTCTATCTACAAGACAGGAAATGGAGAGAACAATCTCCTTTTAATCCACAAGTGGGGAGGGACAATGGTGTTGATACAATCATGCTCTTATACCCTGCAGAAAAAAGTGGAACAGAGCCTCCTAACTCCATTGTTACCTGAAAGTATAAGGGTCACTCAGTGTTTCTGTTGTTCCTTCTTCCAGGGTAAGCTCAAAATAGGCAGACGGTGATAAAAGGAGCAACACTGTTAGACTTCTCAATGGGTTCAGGCAAACCCTCCCTTGCATGCAGGTCAGCTCTCACTCAGGCCTATTCGTATACTGGGCAGGCTCTTATTTTCTACACTCTTGTTTGAGTCACATCTCTGAACCATGGGTTTCCATATCTTTGCCATTTTTCTGGTCCCCAAGAAGAACCTGACAAGCAGCCTTACGCTTAAGTACCTCGATACTTCTTATTTTGGTCATGGGTAGACACCTTTGAATGGAATCACTGCAGATGGTGATCAAATTCTCTTTTAACCGTGGGTTTCTTGGATACCATTATATGCCCAGTCCAGCAGTGTTTCCTCGGCTTTTGGATTCAAATCAATCCTTTCAGATTGTGGTGCTTCTCTGAGCTCCGGCAGCCAGTGTCGTTACTATGAACAAAGACCATTTTTTGGTCCAGTGGGATTTCAGTTTTATCATACAGGGAAAACAATATTCTGGTAATGGTCACCTTCTTGTTTCAAAAACATGGACAGCTTTGAAACTATCCTGGACATACAGTAGGTGCCAATTTCCTCACCCACAGCAGGACAATTCCTACCAGTATAGATTATAATAGCATCCCTGAGCTTGTCTTCCATGGCGGTCATACCATACACATATTATCACACCTTCCCATGTCATTGAGTAATTCCGGCCCTTTGGCCAAATCTTTAGCCACTTTGGATTATCCATCATTGTTCCTCTGGTGGCATGTACAATGTACTCCCCAGATGAGGCATTCCCAAAGCCAATGCTTCCAAATACTTCACTGCATAATCTTCACAAGATTGCACATACCAACTTTCCTATGGGCTTCGTATTGATCAATGAACCAGTCTCTTGGGGTTTAGTCTTCCATCTTTTCAAAGTTTCTACATCTGGGGGTACTATTGTTGAAACTAATGTCCTGAAGTCTTGTTGCTTCAATGAATAAGGTACATACTAAAGGCAAAAAAGCCTTTTAAAATTCAAGGCCTAGAAGTCTTCTTCCTGCCAGTGTGAAGAGAAACACCTTCTCCTCTCTAGAAATCTGTCTTTTTGCCACCAGCTTGGATTGGGTCTGGGTTAGCAAGATCTCCACAATTCCAGTGATCTTCTGTCTCTATACCTGACAAAGTCTTATAAGCGATAACTAGTGATGAGCGCAAGTGCTCGTTACTCGAGTTTGCACTGAGTATCGAGATTCGTCAAAGTGACATGTTCTAGTAACCGGGCCACATGTTTTGCATTTTTTTATGGATAAAATAGGGATTTTTGTGTACTCACCGTAAAATCCTTTTCTCCGAGCCACTCATTGGGGGACACAGGACCATGGGTGTTATGCTGCTGTCACTAGGAGGCTGACACTAAGTTGAGACAAAAAAGAGTTAGCTCCTCCCCTGCAGTATACACCCTCATGCTGGCTTCCAGAGACCCAGTTCAGTGCAAAAGCAGTAGGAGATTAATAACCGTACAATACCTAACATTAGAGTATAACATGTCGAAGACAGTCAGGAACCGAAAAGGTAACAAGCCATAAGGCTAACAGGGTGGGTGCTGTGTCCCCCAATGAGTGGCTCGGAGAAAAGGATTTTACGGTGAGTACACAAAAATCCCTATTTCTCCTTCGCCACATTGGGGGGGACAGGACCATGGGACGTCCCAAAGCAGTCCCTGGGTGGGAAACAAAACAACCAAATAAACTCCGTGTACCAACTGACTATAAATGCGCTACGGCCGCTTGCAGAATACGTCTGCCAAGGGCCGCATCCGCAGAAGATTGAATATGGACATTGTAGTGCTTTGAAAAAGTATGCAGGCTGGACCACGTTGCGGCCTTGCAAACCTGTTCTGCCGTCGCCTGGTGCCGGATGGCCCAGGAAGCACCCAACGACCGAGTAGAGTGTGCTCTAATCCCCGCCGGGACAGGTCTGGCCCTGACCCGATAGGATTCTTCGATAGCAGACCGAATCCATCTGGCTATTGTGGCCATAGACGCAGCTAAACCCTTTCTGTGACCCTCCGGGAGAACAAAGAGGGAGTCTGATTTGCGGAAATGAGCAGTTCTGGAAATGTATCTCCTGAGGGCCCGTACCACATCCAGGGTATGAAGGGCCTTTTCGACGCTGTGTTTTGGCTGTGGGCAGAAAGAGGGAAGAAGGATGTCCTCGTTAAGGTGGAAAGATGAGACCACCTTAGGGAGAAAGTCCGGAGATGGGCGTAGAACTACCTTGTCCTGGTGGAAGGCAAGGAAAGGCACCCGGCAGGATAAAGCGGTCAATTCTGAGACCCGTCTGATAGATGTCACTGCCACAAGGAAGGCAACCTTCCAGGAGAGGACAGGTAGCGGCACGTCCTGAAGAGGTTCAAACGGAGGTTCCTGAAGAACGCTCAGGACCAAATTGAGATCCCAGGTCTCTAACGGCAGTCTGTAGGGGGGTACCACATGGGAGACCCCCTGAATGAAGGTCCTGACTTGCAAGTTGGCAGCGACCCTACGTTGAAACAACACGGATAGAGCCGAGATCTGACCCTTGAGGGAACTCAGTGCGAGGCCGGAATCCAAACCGGACTGCAAGAAATCCAAAATGGAAGGAATAGAGAAAGCAAGCGGAGGGCGACTTCGGAGCCTGCACCACGAGAAGTAGGCCTTCCAGGTGCAGTGGTAGATGCGAGCGGAGGACGTCTTGCGAGCTTTGATCATGGTGGGAATGACCTGCTGAGAGAAACCAGCTTGGGTTAGAATCCAGGTTTCAACAGCCACGCCGTTAAATGTAGGGCCCCTGAGCTCTGGTGGAAGATCGGCCCTTGACGAAGCAGATCTGGGCGGTCTGGTAACCGCCAGGGAACGTCGGACACGAGCTGAACGAGCTCCGCATACCATGCGCGAGGTGGCCAATCCGGGGCAACAAGGATGACCTGAACCCCCTCTGTCTTGATTTTTCGGATCACCTTCGGTAGTAAGGGAAGCAGAGGGAACACGTACGGAAGTTGGAACCGATGCCACGGGTATATCAGAGCGTCCACCCCGATGGCCTGGGGATCCCGAGAACGTGCTATGAAGTTGTGAACTTTGGCGTTCAGTCTGGACGCCATCAGATCCACATCCGGGGTTCCCCAGCGAAGACAGATTTGCCGGAAAACCTCTGGATGAAGTTCCCACTCCCCCGAGGCGAGGCCCTGACGGCTGAGAAAATCCGCCGCCCAGTTCTCCACGCCCGGAATGTGCACCGCGGAAATGATAGAGTGGTTGGCCTCGGCCCAACAAAGAATGTGGGAGACTTCCTGCATCGCCGCCCTGCTGCGGGTACCCCCTTGATGGTTTATATACGCCACGGCTGTGACGTCCGATTGAACTCGAACTGGGTGACCCGCAAGCAGGGGGTGGAAGCGTCTCAGGGCGAGTCTGATCGCACGAATTTCCAGGATGTTTATAGGGAGCCTCGACTCCCGAATCGTCCAACGCCCCTGGGCAGAGTGGTGTAGGAAAACCGCTCCCCAGCCGAGGAGACTGGCATCGGTAGTTACTACCAGCGGATCGGGAGGGAAGACTTCCCCTGGAGGATAGAGGATCCCAGAGTCCACCATGTGAGGGCTTGCCTGATCCGTGGTGACAGAGGGCATGGGCGATCGAGGGATAAGGGATTCCTGTCCCAGATGTCCAGCAGAGCCTGTTCTAAGGGGCGGAGATGGAGTTGAGCGAAGGGAACAGCTTCTATTGCTGCCACCATCTTTCCCAGAATCTTCATGGCAAAACGGATGGACCGGGGACGAGGGTGACAGAGCGTCCGAGCTCCCTGCTGAAGCTCTTGGGCCTTGGACCGAGGAAGTAAGATCAGTCCCCTCGATGTGTCCAGGATCATGCCTAGGAATGAAATCCGTCGGGCAGGAATGGGAGAGGACTTGTCCGAGTTGATTAGCCAGCCCAGGCGCGAAAGAGAATCCAAGGTAATGCGGACGCTTGCTTCGCAGGCCTGATAAGACGGACCTTTTATGAGGAGGTCGTCTAAGTATGGCAACACGACCACTCCTCGAGAGTGAAGAATAGCCATGACAGCCGCCATGACTTTTGTAAATACCCTGGGCGCCGTGGCCAGACCGAAGGGTAAGGCTGTGAACTGAAAATGGTCCTCCAGGATGGCGAAACGGAGAAACCTTTGATGTGGCGGGAAGATTGGGATGTGAAGGTAAGCATCTTTGATATCTATTGATGCTAGGAACTCCCCTCTTTCCATAGAGGAGATGACTGATCGTAGAGATTCCATCCTGAAGTGCCGTACTTTTACGTACTTGTTTAGGAGCTTCAGGTCCAAAATGGGGAGTACTGTCCCATCCTTTTTCGGCACGACGAAAGGTTCGAGTAGAAACCTCTGAATCTCTCGTGTTCCGGAACCGGAACAATGACCCCGCTTTGGCGGAGGGATTCGATGGCGCAGCGAAGGGCGCAAGATTGAGCTCCCGAACTTGGGAGACAAGAGGGAAAAAACCGTGCTGGAGGGGAGGCGGAGAATTCTAGTTGGTAGCCAGACGACACCAGATCCCTGACCCATTCGTCGTGGACGACGGAGATCCAGACGTGCTGAAAAAGAAGCAGACGTCCGCCTACTTTGGAGGTGTCGACTGGAATAGACCCCGAGTCATTGCGAGGTGAATCTGGCAGGCCTGGACCCTCTGGTTCTGGGTTGCCTAGGCTTTCCTCGCCAGGACTGATTCGGCCTGAAGGAAGGTCGAGAGTCCCTGTCTGGGCGAGCGATCGTTCTGATCTGGATGAGGGGGCAGAATTGGACCAGAATGGGCTACTGCGAAAGGGCTGAAAGCGAAAATATTGTTGACGCTGAAAAGCGGCTTTGGGCCTATGTTGTGGGAGGAACTTGCTCTTTCCTCCTGTAGCGTCGGAAATAAGCTGGTCTAATTTTTCTCCGAAAAGACGCCAGCTCTGAAAGGAAAATCAGAGACTTTTTTGAGGAGGAATCTGCGCGCCACTCTCTGAGCCAGATAGCTCTCCTAATGGTGATGGCGTTAGAAGCTGCAGTTGCTGCACAGTCCGCCGCGTCGAGGGGCGCATACATCACATAATCTCCAGCCATGGCAATTTGTTTGGCCAGGTCTGCCACCTCAGGCGGAAGTTCCTGTTCCTGAATGGATTTTGCGAGGGCATCCGCCCAGTAAACCATTGCCTTGGCAACCCACGCCGCAGCGAAGGAGGGAGATAGAGAGGAACCCGAGGCTTCATACACTGAGCGAGCTAGGGAATCTAGCTGGCGTTCTGTGGGACTCTTAATTGAAGCACCGTCAGGAACGGATAGGAGAGTTTTGGTTGCCAAGCGCGAAACCGGAGGATCTACTTGTGGAGATTCCGTCCAATCTTTAACAAGATCTGCGGAAAAGGGATACTTCGACTCCAGAGTCTTTTTGCCTGTAAAACGCTTATCCGGACGCTCCCTGTGTCGCCTGACTATATCCAGGAAATCTGGGTGAGAGGCGAACGTCTTATGGGAACGCTTGTTTCTCGTAAAGGAAACAGAATGGTCCGGGGCAGAATTAGAATCATCGTCCACTTTTAGTGAATGATTGACTGCCTCAATGAGGGAGTCGACAGTAGACCTAAACTCCGGAGCATCCGGGTCTAAGGATGCATCAGACTCATACTCAGAATCGTGATCGCTACGGGCCCCTAGGGAGGGTGAGCGAGAAGTGGAGCTACCAGAGGCTGACTGGTGTGACTAGTGCTCAGGGGAGGTAGTGCGGATCCGTTTTCTGGATGACCGTGCCTCCTTCCGGAGAGAGCGACCCCTGCTGGCTGACGATTCCCCTGTTATGGAGGGATCTCTTAACCCAGGAAAAAGAGGGCCCCGCTCCCCAGAGGGGTCCTGAAGGGATTTAATCGCTTTGGCTAGCGAAACCACGGACTGTGACAGGGACGCAACCCACTCCGGGGGACTACATACACTGGGGTCGGTAGCGGCGGAGGGCCCCTGGGCATCTGGGGCATCGCAGGCTGAGCAGAGGGGGGAACTCTGAGGCCGAGGAAGAGGAGCCTGGCAGGTGGTACACGCAGTAAAAAAGGTAGTATGCACCTTAGTGATCTTTCTGGTCCTTGACTGGGACATGGTGTACGCTAAAGTAAGAGATAGTGCACAGGTAGGGCCTGTAAGCTGTGGAAGCGAGGGCGACGCTGCAAGGGAGAACTAACGTCGTCTCCTTACCCGTGGTCCTGTGTCCCGCTGAGAGAGGGAGAGTGGCAGTGCTGGTGGAGCGACAGCCAGTGGACAGGGCGCTGCACTTGGAGGAGCGCAGCCGGCAGTCAGAGCGCTGCACGTGGAGCTGCGGCGTGCAGAGAGAAGAAAGATGGCCGCCAGGGGTTGGTGAGGGGAATCTCGCAGAGAGCGAGAAGCGCCAGGACCGGGGGGGCGGAGCCGCCGAATGACACGAAAAAGGGGGCGGAGAGACCCTGAAAAGGTGAAGGAGCCCTCCGGAACCGCTGGGACGACCGACCCTCCCCCAAAGCACTTACCCCGACAGAAGGGGAGAAACGCAGAGAAGCTTGCTGCGCCAGCGGTCATAGATTTTTCCCGGGATCTGGTGAGCTGTGCCTGGGGGATTAGGACGGTGCAGGGTTGGGGGAAGCCTCTATCCACCATCCCCATAAAAGGGGGGTGGAGAGGAACCGTCCGCCTCCTTCCATCATCCGCTTTCTCAGTGGTGATGCAGTGGGGGCTGCACGGACGCCACAATGTAAGGTGCCTCTGAACAGCCGAGGTAAAACCTGGTGGGCAGGGCAAAAAAGTCCGGCAATAGGCCTGGCTGCAGTAGAGGATACTGAAGGTGACACTCCAGTGCTCGTCTGATAAGGGAGGGGGGAGATCGGTGCCCTTGAAGGGGCCCGTCGCCCCTAGAATCAGCTCAGGCAGTGGCTTCCCACATCGCAGGAGAGGATACGGAGAGTAAAACTCCCGTGCTCGCCTGTTGTTAGTTCGGGGGAGATCGGAACATGAAAGAATCCGTCGCCCCCTTCGTCCGGGATAGAAAGGTTTAAATCCAGTGTGCCTCCTACGGACACTAAGCTTGAACTGGGTCTCTGGAAGCCAGCATGAGGGTGTATACTGCAGGGGAGGAGCTAACTCTTTTTTGTCTCAACTTAGTGTCAGCCTCCTAGTGACAGCAGCATAACACCCATGGTCCTGTGTCCCCCAATGTGGCGAAGGAGAAATTGGCCATTTGAATTGTGCCTGAGGCATTCCACCAAAACTGCGGGCCTCTCACACTATGCTTCATACGTTTTCTACTTTAAAAGCTGTCTTTTTGCCACTCCTATATTAACCACAATAGTATGCACCCTTTGGCATCCCATAGTAGTAGTGGATCAGAAAACCACTTGGGCCATGTTTATTTTGCTCCCTCACCATGGGAATGCTCTATGATAGCCTATTATTTTCTGTGCCCCCTCCACCCCACCACCAGCTAACATGAGTGGGAAAAAAAGTACTTTTGTGTAACCTGTAAATTCCTTTTCCCACCGACTTTATTGGGAGGCACAGTTGCCAACAAGTTATTTCTCTGTACTTAATTTTGGATATTTTTGGTTTTACTGGGAGGGTGCCTCTTGTGCTTAGATGTTGATTTTTTGTTTACCTTTTGGTTGCTTCTACTACGTGTATACAAACTTGTTAGCACTTTCCAGTGTTTGAAAGTTAACACTTTTGGCTTAGCTTTTTAAATGGTAGGTCAACTATTTTAAAAGGCAAGTAACAAAAATGTATTTTTTCCTCCCCATAAAGTTATTTTCTATTCAAAATCCAATCATTACAAAAGCAGAAAACCTAGCATTCAAACCTTGATTTAAGCAACATATACCAATACAACAGATGTCCACATCTGGTTCCATCAGTAAATGGAGGTCTATAGAAAAATTCTGCATATGCATCAAGTGCTCTCCTTGTGCATTCGGTGAATGTGCGCTGTAATATAGCCCTAACCTACACATTCGCTTGAGTCCTATACTTATTTACCTCTTCTTCTGCATACTGTAACTTGTATTTTCGTTTCACTGCAGGATCAAAGGTAGTTACTGGAAGCCAAAGATGAATCTGCAGTATACCCAAATTAATCCACAGAGTCCCACGACGTGCTGCTTCAGAGGCCTGAACTGCTTCATCAACATCGTCAGGATGAAAGTGCTGTAAGCATGTCAATAAGAGCTTAGCAATGTTTTCAGGTAATCTTTCCTCACTAGACCAGTCTCTTAGGATATCCTGAATATAGTAAAATGCAGAGGCATCTTTCTGTGGCAGATGGACACAATATTGCAAAAATTCTTCTTGCAGACTTTCTGGTACAAGATCTTTCAGAGCAACAAAATGGTGATATAACACAAGACCTTGAAGTCTGGAATCGGTGTTTCTGTAAAAAGAAATGAAATAGTCACAGTCCATCCTTGGCATATGTAAATGCGATATCTGGTTAAGGCTAAACATAAGCAAAATATACCAAAAATTTTGAAAAAAAATGAAAGTACAGTAATTAACCAGGTCCTTAGTGTTCTGTTTTTTTATTTTTATTTTGCATGTGTATATTTTCGATTTGCACTTCTAATTTGCATTTTTATATTTAAATTCATGTGCTCGCTCAATTTTTTTTTTTTTTTTTATGATTGTCACTTGGCGGATGTTTGGGATGCCCAGATGTTTTCGGCCGATTCATCAACTGTGACTTTAAAAAGTTAGGTCACCCCTCTTGAAGTGATTTTACATTTCAAGTGTTTCCGCAACTTTTGTGCCACCAAGCGGAATGTGCAAATTTTGTAGAAAAAAGTCATAAACCAGGTTAAAGACAAAATTGAACAGCATCATTTTTTAACAAAAATAAACACTTGCAACATTTTGAAGAATCTGGCACAAAAAATATCAACACTAAAATACAAAAAAATCACTTAACAAAAACGCAAGTCATGGATCAGACCCTATGGTCCCATACCTAAAACTTGCCAAGGAAGAGATTGCCATATTTGTCCAGAGAGTGGAGCTGATTTCATGCAGTTGTTGAAGTCTCTCAACCCCTTCTCCAAGGTGCACCCGTGAAGTCAGGAGGGCTGGAAGCTCATTCATATCACATGACAATGCCTTGCTGCAACCTGTCAGAACTTCATAGAAGCATTTAGACAGCACAGCTCTGTTTAAAATACCAGGACCCTGAAAAATAAGATAAAGATGTATTAAGCAAAATACATAAAAGCATGAATTAAAGGGAATCTGTCTTAAGGATTTTACCCGTCAAACCAGTGTTGTATGTAGCATGGGGCAGGTGAGGCGGGCATTTGCCTCGGGTGCTGCCGGCAGGGGGTACCGTCGAGTGGTGGTCTGAGGTATGTCCTAGCACAGTGGCATTTTACCATCCCAAAGGAGTAGGATTTGACTGTTCTCCAAGCTGATTGTCAAACTGACGGCCAGTTCAGAGAAGCTGTAAACCGTAGGCTTAGGCCTCTTTCACACTTCCGTCTTTCAGCCTTAGTCACAATCCGTCGATTTTTGAGAATGCAGGATCCTGCAAAAAAAATTGCAGGATCCTGCATTTTCCCATAGACTTGTATTAGCGACGGATTGTGACGGATGGCCATCCATTTCATCCGTCTTTCACTGGATCCTGCATAAAAAAACGGTCCGTCGGGCAGAGAAAACGTTCAGAGGAACGTTTTTTCTGCACGTCAGAAAATCGGTCAGCGAAGCATCCTGCGCTGCCCGTCACTGGCTACAATAGTAGCCTATGGGCGCAGGATGCGTTGCTGCCTGTGAAAAGCAGGAATCCAGCGACGGGTCCCGCCTTTTCAAAGAGAGCATGCGTGGAAGAACTTCCCATCAGGGAAATTCTCTCTCGCTCGCTCTCTTTCTCTTTTTACTATTGATGCTGCCTATGCAGCATCAATAGTAAAAAGATATGTTGTGAAAAATAATTAAAAAAAATAAAAATCGCAATATTCTCACCTACAGGCGTTCCCGCGCAGCGTTCCCGAGGCTCCCGGCAGCTAGCGTTACTTCCTAGTAATACATTGCGAAATCTAGCGAGACCGCGACTTCTCGTGAGATTTCGCAATGTATTGCTAGGAACGCTAGCTGCCGGGTGCATCGCTGCGCGAGAACGGCCGGTAGGTGAGAATATTGCGATTTTTTATTTTTAACCTGGTTTGTGTTGTGTATGCGTTTTTGCAGCGGAAAACCGCTGCGAAGACACATACACAAGAGGTGCACATAGGCTCGACGGGTCCGTCAGAAAGACGGGCCCAGTGCACACGTTTTCCACAATCTGCACAGGATCTGTCATTTCAACATCTTGACGGATCCTGTGCAGATTCGGAAGACGGAAGTGTGAAAGAGGCTTTACTGAATTCAATTTCACTCACATATTTCAAGCGTGAGTCCAATTGAAGTCCTGACCTCTGGCACATCTGGGTCAGGGCAATGTCAGCAGAGTGATCAAGTCAGCTCATGATGCTGTTGACATCACAACTGTACTGCATAGACAGCAAGGTAACTGCTCCAAAAGAGCAAAAGACACAGGCGTTTTATTAAGGGACGGAAAAAGTGTGAGGAGACGACAGTATAAAGAGGTGGATATGTATGAGGAAACAGTATGGTGAGGAACAAGGTAGGAGATGTATGAGGAGACAGTATGGCGAGGAGGGTGGGAAATGTGTGAGGAGAAAGCATGGAGGGTAGGTGAAATGCATGAGAAGACCATAAAACTTCTAAGAAAAGATATATTCCAATTATCTAAGAAAACTGAAGATTTTACAACCAAATTTATACAACACATTGGAGAAAAATTTGCAGCAAATCCTAAAGTGCTGCAAAAAAAACACAATAAAATACGCACGTTTTTATGAGTCTTTCCCATTTATTAGAATAGGTGAAAAATGTTACAAAATCACTGAAACAATTAATATACAGATGTGAAACGGTTTCAAATCTGCAGTAAGAAAAATATAAGCAATGCGTGCATGATATTAAAAATACTTTGCTGACACTAGGAAATCCTTCCGCTTTGCAGGAGAAAAAAAAAAAAAACATGACAAAAATGAAGCAAACACTTAACGTGTGCACATACCCTTATGGAGTTGTGCAGTACATTTCTTACATACCTTCATAGAGAGTTCCATGAGAGATTGGGGAACATTTGCATCGTCTGGGCAGGTGTGTACTTTCCAGGATGACCAATAATCTGGGTCAGTGGTAACAGTACTATTCCAGAAAGATGACAATACGCTGCTGATCAACTCTGACCGCAATAACGCAACATCACTAGCGTTAATCTGCAATAAAAAAACCTAACAATTAAAGTGCACAATTATTTCAATAGATCACGTATAGCCTCAGTGCTCCATAACACACAGCTGTAGAGACAAAAGATCTTTCCACTGTACATGATACCAAACACAATAGAAAAGAGATACCTCTGATTGCTTGCTAAGGAAGCTGAATGCTCGAAGCTGCTCTACAGACACTGGCGTATGTTCCAGGCAAAATGCAACCAACTGGTTTAGGTCGGACTGTATGTTCTTTCTGAAGAGGAGAAGATCAAGAAGAACTCAACAGACATAACATTTGTGCACATACTGTTTCCCAAGAGTTGTCACATACTCACCTAACATAGTAAGAATGGGACAGCAGGTCAGTAATCATTTTGTACTGCCACAAAAGCATGAGGTACTCCATTCCAGGCCACATTTGAACGCGGCTTGAAAGCTTTGCCAAACATTCTTGGTTTACTGGTACGCACACAGTCCCTTCTTGACTCCCATCTCCAGGACCAAGAAGAATACCTTGTTTCTTAACTTGTGATCTCAGTATTTCCACAGACTCAAAAAGATGGTCTTAAAAAAAGAAAAATTATCTAGGGTCACTTCTTAAGTAAAGAAAAACAAATCTAAATTGGAGAAAGTGACTAAAACATAAAAAGGTCTGATCATAAAGGTCCCGAAATGATAAAGTACAACAATAACAGCAGTAAAAGTTATACTAGAGAATCCAATCACTGTGCAAGATAATCCAGAATCTCAAGAGACTACAAAGGGATTTAGCAGGGAATGGATTTTTCTACCGTTAGGATATTTGTTATGAGACATCTAAATCATAAAAGATTTATTTTTTTTTTTTACCAGCATTGATATCTTCTTGATGATTTGCTTGAAGAACAGAGGCCCAAGCCTCCAGCAGGTTGAACTTTGTTTCCCACGCTGAGCTAGCTGCTTTTAACTTGCACATCTCCAGCTGCCATGTACTGTCTTGTTTGACTGGCCGTAGGTCTGTGACATTTAGAGGGGCACCGAGTGCTTTCAACTTCTGCACACAATGTACTACACAATCCTCCTGTACGCAAAGGTGAAACATTAAACCAAGAGAGAATTCTCTTACACCACAGACAATTCAAGAACTATTCAGTAATTAAAAATCTATATAGATGCTAATGCTCAGTCCAGGTACAGATTTTTACGGTGAAACTAAAGGGTTTTTCCACTATTTTTGACCCGCTTTCATATATTTTCACTCTTCATAATCGCTTTTCTAATATACTTTCATTACTTGCACTACTTCTATGAATGCATTCTGGTGTGCATAATGTAATGCTTTGTTGACATGTAGGCACTACTTGTTTGTTATGTCCAATCCGACCCTCATTTGGGCAGAGGATTCAGATGGAAAGAGAAGAGCACGTCACTCTGCTCCTGATGGGAGCGGAGCGGCCTTTAATGATTGACAGGGTTTCCGAGTACGTACACTCAGATCAGTCTTCACCAATCCTGGCAATGAAAAGGAACGCCGACTCCTTCAATTAACAAGATCTGCAGCAAAGTGGATGTCATTAAAAAGTACATTGCAGAAATTGTGAATTGAAGGGTCTGGCACCTACGCTGCAAAGTCTACACCATACAACAGAAGGCTCCAATGCCAGACTTTACTATCCTCTGTACTGATGCATTCGATGCTTTAGAGAGAAAGTGCTGCAATGTGCTTTCTAAAGCATCGGCAGGGTCAGTACAGAGGACAGTCAAGTCTGTCATCTAAGCTTGCCTGCTCAGGCGACCTGTCAATCATTTAAAGAAGACTCCGTCCCCATCAGAGGCATAATGACATGTGCCACTCATTCTGCCAGATCCAGTTCCTAGATGAGGGGTGAATTGGACGATGCATATAGCAAGTAGTGCCAGCATGTAAAAAAAAAAAAAAGATGGGATCCTCAACAGGATGCGCTCAGAAGCAGCGCAGGAAATGCAAGTACTATAAAAAAGCGATTAAAAGGGGGTCCAATAGTAGTGGGACATTTCTTTGTATGACTGTTCAGATAATTGTTTGGTAAAACGGCAAATTGAAAATATTTATTGAAAAGTAAAAAAAAAAAAAAAAATGTATAAAAAACTATTGTTCATGCTAGAAAGTATAAGAGCAAAGGATAATGGAAAGTGATGCAAAAAATATAAAATGCCTGAAGAGAGTTTTGCCTTAAAACCTTGTTCTGTTACCTTCCAACGTAAATGTTCAAGATGTATTTACAGTCAAACGACATTACAATTCAAAACGCCATAATTTACATGCCGGCGACTACAAAACTACACTTTTATTCACTGGACAGGAATGATTGACAGTATGACACAACTAAAATCCTAAATTTTAAACAAGCAAATAATGGGGCATATGAGAGAGTAGTGAGGTTCCTATGTTGCTCAGTATACCTATATGCATGGACTGACTAGAAATACCTTGAATGGTAGTGGTCTGCCGAGAACTTTCTGTAACAATTTTATGCTGGCAGGCGACTGAGAAGAGGATGTAGCGAGACAATCCTGAATATTCAAAGATAAGCACTGGACTTCTTCACAAAGCCTAGAAAAGACAAATGCAAACTGTACCTAGAAACGTATAATCCATGGCCTTCACCATATATGTCCATTTAAATTGTTCTACTGTTAGCTTTGTACTGGAGGCGTTGTATTCCAAGATGGCTTCCGTCTGTTTCGGGTGTACACACCCTTTTCTCAAGGTATTAAAATTCAGATTGTGTTGTGCAGATCACATAAGCATAAAATTCCCTTGCTTAACAGTAAGTATAAAAGTAAAAATAAGAAATTTCCCTTTTCAGATGGCATGTACTGACAATATTCTATGCACAAAGCCTTGAAATTATATTGAAGACTTGAAGAAGGAAGCACAAGTCTTCTTTGGTCATTGTTGGGTCATTCCATTTCCACTGAACCATTTCAATTTTCCTCTATATTGTTAATTCTTGTGATATTTTGTTCTCTGGTAATAGTGTGTTAGAGAATGCAAAATGTGAAGAAGAAAAAAACAACTTTAGTTTTTTATTAATTTTCAAAGTTTTGAAAAAAATGCTAAATTGTAGTGTTGTATGCCTTTACGTTTCTACCCATAACTCAGACCAGAACCAAGATGGAGAAATGGGAAAAACACAATTCCACTCAGAATTGCCCAGGCTTTTACCCGATATGTCACAGGAGTAAAACGCAAAATTTTGAAAAGCATTTCCAAAAAAAACTATGATATAAAATTTTCTAAAAATTCACATGTGCATCCTATGCTCCTAGCCACATCTGTACCAAAACTTTAGCCGGGATCATAGTTAAAAAAAAATAAAATAAAAAAAATAACTATATGAACAGTGTTCTTTTGAAAATTTCGAATTCAGATCTGTTCAGCCTGTGGTCTGAATTTGTAGGGCCTATACTTTCTAAACAAAAAAAAAGTCCTGATCCTAATCCAGGCAAATCATTAGATAAATCTATAGTAGATACAGTGAAAGGTTTTTATAATAGTGATCAACGTGAGCAGAATTACACCTGGCAAGAAAAATGGTGTGTATGAAAGTGAACGGTAAGAAAACTCATGTCCATAAGAGGCTGGTTCCTGCCAATTTGAAAGAGACCTATGAATTTATTTTAAATTTAATTTATGTTCTGCCAAAATAGGATTTTTAAAATTTGCTGACCTGCGACCTAAGAATTGCATCCTGGCTGGTGGTAGTGGTGCACACTCAGTATGTACAGGGCACCAGAACACTAAGCTTCGGATTGAAGGAGGAAAGCTGAAAAATACTCAGATTGGCAAGTCCAACCTTGGTGATTACAAAGTATGTGTCTCCCATAATGTGTCAAGAAAAGAGTTCAAATTGTTTCCTGAATATCTGCAAAAAAAAATGTCCTCCAGTAATGGCTCTCCGAGAAAAAACATTACATAATTTCCAAAAGGCTATGGTAGACAGTATAACTTCTAAACAGTGGATACCTGCTGACAGATGGATTTTTGACACAGTGCAGAAGACTTTGTAAAACGTTTTTGTGAACAGCTGACAGTGCTTAAAGGGTTAGTCCAAAACCCAAAAGTAAATTTCACTTAATACACCTTTAAAAACAACTAACTTTTGTCATTTAAGTCATGGTAAAGTTCCCTACCATTCACTCCGCACTGCAACTTAGGGTTCTGTTTATATTACCCACTTCCTAAGACGATTCTTTTGAGAATCCCCAGTGTATGATGGGATACTCAAATGAACAGTCAGCTGCTGGCAGAAAACAAACTGCTGTCACTCCCCTTTCCTTCCTGAAACGAAGCGTCATCGGGTGGTTTGGGGTGAGGGGATAGGACATACACTTGCCTTGCTTTGTTTGCCGCCCTGAAATAAAGCTTCATCAGTGACGCTCGTTTCAGGGACTGGTCACTGCGCTGTCTCCCCTGTGCAATGTCTCATCCATGCGCAATCTCCTCCAGTGCCCTGTGCAATGAGCGCAGCGTCCGGTCTGCTTAACTGAATAGTAATAAGTCAGCAGCAAAGCGGTGTTACTATGCACAACAGAAGCCAGTGATGCCTACTTTTAAAGATTTATTATTTGAATTTACCTTTGGGTTTCAGACTAACCATTTAAAAAAAAAAATATCACTCATTTGTAGCTCGCCAACAGTCAGGCTACTAGGTAGTAATAAGCTTAGAGTTCAGAGAAAACTTTCTTTGTTGTTCAGGATGAAGCACGGTCAGATATAAAATACGAAAGTGTAGTTATGATATCACAGTGCTTACTTCATGATTCAACAGCTGTTCTTTTGATCCCCAAAAAAATTGATTTCAGGGATAAAAACTGACATCTGACCAAGTTTAAGAAAGGTCTACAACTTCTCTGATGGCTCTTCTGCACAGTATAAAAACAGAAGAATCTTTATAAAATAAAGATTTTGTAGTGGAAGCGGAATTGCGCTTTAGGTTTAGAAGGCCCAGTGAAACACCTCGCAGTTCGAGCTAGCCTACAGAGGCCATATTCATACCAAATCTTAACACCCATGAAAGTTTCAATTGGCGTGAGAACAATATTCCTAACATCCAGTTCATGGACTACAAAGAGGAGGAGAGTTTGTTAACACATCGGTTTCTAAAAGCAGAACCCATCAAAGGGATTCCACAATACCACACTGCCATTCCGTGTGGTGAAATAAAAACAAGGAATTTTTCATTCAGCAACAACAGTGACGTCGATGAACTGACTGATGGTGGCACATGATTGGAAATGGATGACATAACTGGTTATGTGACCTGTGAATATGATAGCCACTGCAGGCTGGCTGGCTAATATGCTCTCCAATGATTATGGTAATGAAGAAGTAGAAGTGACTTTTTTGCACCTTCTGGTCCATCAACATCCTTTGCATATCCAAGAAAACCAGACATTTTAAAAGTAAACACAAATCATATATTAACTAGATGGACCCAAATCCCATAACAGCCGGACATACTGTGACACAAGAAAACGGCCATTGTTAGTAAGAGATTGTAGACAAATTTACATTCCACCCAGTGAAAGGGATAAATCAATTATAAAATGTTAGGGTAAAAACTTAATATTAATTGTTTAAGGCTAGTTAATATTTTATAGCTTGATGATTTAACTAAAGTACTATTCTTTCTAAAAACTTTAAAAAAAAACAAACACATCTAGTGACGTAATAAAAAAAAATGTTACATGTATATTTCAAAAGGGGTTACATATATTTATGTACTTTTAACTTAGTATTAAACATATATGATTAGGAAGAGACTGTATTTAGAAAATCACTCGTAGAAATATGATCCTACGGAGATCCCAACTTGAATCCCTGAACAAATGCAACCAAGAGCACAAGTAACATATATGCTTTTTAAAAAAAAATTAAACAGTTTTCCCGAAATCACCCATCAAAATTTAGAATTTGACTCCTCAAAATCAAAACATCAACAAATTTAGTCTGGTGACATATCAAGTTAAAGACTATACAATTCTGAAAAAATGGTGCCTCCCTCATCACTTTATCTTAATTCCAGCCTGAGAAAAGATAACAAATGTAATGTCATAGAAGCCCAAAATTCAGGTTTCCAAAACTTTATAAATCTATTAAAAAAAATTAATAAAATAAAAAAAAAAACCTTACAATTTTTAATTCGCTAAAGTAGCATTTAAAATAACACTAAAGAAAATAAATATCCTGATCTGTCAGGTAAAAAATATTCAGATTTGAATAATTTGAAATGGAATGACTGTTTCAACATACACTGCAAGTAAATATAAGAAACTTTGTAATGTATCTTAACTCAGAGAATTGTGCTTCTTTCTTGATTTAAGGGCCACTTTTCCCCCTTCCATCTCATGAGCTAAACCCAGGGCTCACTCCCACTTGCAATTAAATCGGACAAATGCAATTAGATTTTTTAACCTCACTACAATGCTGGACTCCCAGCCACACAGCTCAGTACTGCTGTATAATATCTTTCAATGCTGCTCCATAAAGCTTCTAAATATGCTACATAAAGAAAGAAGACTAGGAATCACTCAGGTCTCTGTGAGAAATATATGAATTTATGGGAGACATCATAGCAGCTTATCTGCAGCCACTAGCTTAAAGACAACTGAAAATTAGACAAAGAGTACATAGATGGGAACCTTGTGAAAAATGCAGGAAACAAATCGTATAATGGCCAATAATGAGGTTATTCCTCATGTAAACCCTATCGCTTTTTATGAAACGTTATCTGAAATGACTTTTTATTTGTATGGCTTTAAAAATGTGATCACCAACCTTTCAAGCTCTCCAATGAAGATTTCTGAAATCTGTTTCACAGCATGTTTAGCAACCCAGTTCCAGTGAAGGGTTAACAAGGCAAGATCATCATGCTCCAAGCCAACATTTTCAGATATCAGTCTGAACCTATCACGCCACCTGAGGCAGGAGAAAACCTAGAAAGTAGGAATCAGCAAATGTATGACTTTATAAAGAAACCAATGCAAACTGCCTCTTCAGAGAGGAAGACAATTTGAACTCTAGTGCCACCTATTGGAAGTAGCAATGCTAAAAGTCAACACTGACTCTTTAAAACACATTTTAAAGAGTCAATGTTGACTTTTGACATTGGGCTAAAAATAAGTTTTGCAAGTGAGTTTCATTAAAAATGTTGCAGCGTTTGCCTCTTAAAGCTGCTGTATTACATTAATAAAATTAACCCACACTTAAAATTATAGACTGTCCATGTTTTGCAAGTACGCAAACTTACAAAATCAGCAAGGGATCAAATAATTATTTCCTTCACTGTAATATATATGTCTGTATTACGTAACATAAAAAAAATTGTAATAATATAAAAAGCAGCCTGATCTATTAACCCCTTAAGTAAACACCGTAAAAGACAATAAAGACAAAAAACTTTGCTTTTTCATCATACTGCAGAACAAAGCGCGATAAAGATGAATATAAAAATATTATTGCTAAAAACGTCATGTTGTACCCCCCAAAAAAATACAGCTCCATCAGTGGAAAAATAAAAAAGTTATAGCTCTCGGAATATAGCAATGCAAAAAATTCTATTTTAAATAACAGTTTTCATTGTGTAAAAGCGGCAAAACAAAACATTTAGAAAGATGTGGAATCACTGGAATTGTACTGCCCCTAAAATTAAAGCTCTCATATGAATTTTACCACACACGGATCATTAAAAAAAATAAAAATAAAAAAATATTCACTTGCTGGATTTATTAATTCTGCCTCCCAAAAAACTGAATAGAAAGCGATAAAAAAAAATGTTATGTGCTCAAAAATGGTACCAATAACAACGTCAACTTGTCCCACAAAAAAATAAGCCCTCAGATGACTGGTGGCAAAAATATGGTAAAATTATAGCTCTCAAAATATTGTGATGCAAAAACTTGCTGTTGCAAAAAACAAGCGTCTTTTAGTGTGTGATAGTTGCTAAACATAAAAAACTAATACATATCTGGTATCGCTGCAATTCCACAGACCTGAAGAATAAAGTAGTTTAATCACTTACACCGCACCACGAGTGGAGTAAACAATAAATAACATCAATTCTTGACCTGCTGTTGATTTGGTCATTCTGCCTCCTAAAGATCGCACTAAGGCTAGGCTCACATTTAACCTGTGCTCTGCACTGACTGTTTTCGGTGTAAATCTCTGAAATATGTGATTCAGACGTATCCCTAGGCGGAAGATTCCCTATAATGAGGCAGATGGTGGCACTGTGGATGCCGCCTGACCTGTGATCCAGCAGTGTCCTTTTTAAGTGTGCATAAAAGCGTGGTCAGGCCAGTTTTGGGCACTTCTGAAAAGAAGGACATCCCTGAACAGAGGCCAGACGGAGTCCAAAATAACTCTGCTGCCTCATTATAGTGATTGGAAAGGGAACTTAAAATACAATTATACCATGATGATGTAGGAAATACACAGAACTAGCATTAAAAAGTAACTAAACCTACTAACTTAAACTTTTACTAACTTTATACACACAGTAGTTATCAAATGTAAAGCATTTACTTTTTAGAATTAGAATTTGCAATTTCAGTTTAGGACAGACATAGTAAACTTGTACAAAAAAAAGAAAAAAAAACAACACCTCCACAGGACTAGTACTCGATTGTATTGCTTACTTACAAATGAACACTAAAACATATAAACCTGATCCTACCTTGCCAGTTACTTCATCTGTCAATGGAGAAAGGCTAGACTCAAGGTATTCACACACAAGCATGTCCCAGAGGTCAAAAAATGCAGCAAGATGTGCGATCACTGGATGAGGAAGATCTTGATGGACAGCTGGATCTAATTGCAAAGAGCAATAGAAAAATATTTTGTCATGATATCATATTTACACCAAGATATGATTCTTACAAATTTGCAGTAATGGACTGGGTTCTCTTGGGTCTATCTTCCCAGAACATAAGCACTTTTAATTGCATTATAAAAATTATTGCACTTACAGGACATACACTTTCTGATCTAAAGCATCTAGAAATCCCCATTGAATTAATGAATTTAACAGCTCAATCCGAAAAGAATAAAGTGGGGCCAAAGCTTGTTGAAGCATAAAGTTTATCAATGTTCAGGTTTTGGAATATGTAAAAACAAAGACATTTTAGACATAGCGGAATAAGTTTTTGACATATAAAAAGACATGGTTCAAAAGTTTTGCGTGTAAAACTTCAATGCACAGGACTCTGACCTCAACCCCACTAAAGGCTCCTGGAATAACTTGGAGTGCAGATGCTAGACAGAGCTTCTTGTACATGGTGGCTCAGTAGTTAGCACTGTAGCCTTGCTGCGCTAGGGTTCTGGGTACAAATCTGCAACTAGTTTATGTATGTTCTCCCCGTGTTTGTGTGGGTTTCCTCAAGGGTTCTCAGGTTATCTCCCATTCCAAAGAAAACCTGATAGGGAATCTAGATTGTGAGCCCAGTGGGGACAGCGATTATGATGACTGTAAAGCGCTGTGGAATGAATGACGCTATATAAGCCACTAAAATACATAAATATGTGAGCATAAATATGGAGGCACACTAAAAAAAATGTGTGGAAAATATTCTTAGACAAAAGGAAGCTGTTAGAACACAAGAGAGGGCCCAGGTTCTTAGAAATCGCCATGGTTTTTGAACGGGATTTTCCACAAACTCATATTGGTCTGTCTTGATCAGGTGTCTACTTAAAAAAGGCCGAAGGGTGTACAACGTTCTAGGAGTTAGATAAAAAAAAAAAAATCATAAGTAAGACTCAAAGTGTCGCTGCAGCATCACAAACTCAGGTCACCTATTTTAAATAGGGTTAGGCGGAGGATGGGGTGTGGTATTAGTCAGACCTAAACTGGATTGCACATAACACTTGCATACTTCAAAATCAGTTTCAAAGTATTCACTTTCAGGTCAACTTTTCATGAGTTTGTTACCTTTTTGTACATTTGTAATCACAACATATGTCCCATTTTGGCTTTCTGGGATTATAAGGGCAGATTCATTAAGACTGTTGCTGTACGCGCCAGTCATAATTAAGGGGCTTGCAGGAGTACAAAGCTACATCAAGAGGCACACACAAATTAGTGAATTCAGTGCATTTTTGGCAAAATTTTCAAAAGTTAGATGGGCACGCTTACTCCCGACCCATGCATGCTCTATATATTTTAGAGAAGGTGGCTGGGACTAGTGTGAAAAGACCAAGTGACAAAATTTGTGGTAAAATGGAGTGACTTTTTAAGACATTTTATGTCAGAATTGAGGGTTAGACACCTTATTTTAATCGGCCTGATGGTGTTTTTCTTGAATAATACAAACACATATAGGGCTCATTCTCACATGCGAGAAACTCGGATGAGTCTCGCACGTCATTACCTGGCACTGCACCCGGCACTCAGGAGCGCGCGGCTGCATAGCAATACATGAAGCCTCACGCTCCGCTCCTGAGTGACGGGTGCAGTGTCGGGTATCGACGTGTGAGACTCATCCGAGTTTCTCGCATGTGAGAATGAGCCCATACATAGGTTTTGCTTGCACTTTGTATTAATCAAGCAAGCTACAGCACAATGTTAAAAAGACGCAATCTTTGTTTCTTTCATTTTTCTATAAAAACTCTTAAAAATATTTTTGTTTGTCGAGTTTTCCACAGTAAGCACATAGCAATAAGGTATTCTTGCTATGCTTTTTGTTTATGTGGTGGCAAATTTGGAACCCAGAAAAGAGGGATTTTTGGTTCTTACCGTAAAATCTCTTTCTTGGAGCCTTCATTGGGGGACACAGGTAACCATGGGTGTATGCTGCTGTCACTAGGAGGCTGACACTATGCAAATAAAGAAGAAGTAACTCCTCCCCGGCAGTATACACCCTCCGACAGGCACCAGGCAACTCAGTTGGTGCAAAAGCAGTAGTAGGAACAGGTAATATAAAACTCAACCTATGTACCAACCCACAACAACGGCACGTTAGCCAACACGGTACAACTTCAAGGGAGGGTGCAGTGTCCCCCAATGAAGGCTCCAAGAAAGATTTTACGGTAAGAACCAAAAAACCCTCTTTCTTTCTCGCTTCATTGGGGGACACAGGTAACCATGGGACGTCCAAAAGCAGTCCCTAGGGCGGGTATTATGCAGAAAATGAGGAGCTAGGTCGGCCGGTGAGAAACCGCCGCCTGCAGTATCCTCCTACCCAGGCTCGCGTCCGCGGAAGCCGGAGTATGCACCCCATACAATTTGACAAAGGTGTGCATGGATGACCACGTAGCGGCCTTGCAAACCTGTGAGGCCGAAGCTTGGTGACGAACTGCCCAGGAAGCTCCCACTGCCCGGGTAGAGTGAGCCCTCACCCCCGAAGGAGGCTGTTTGTCTTGGGCACGGTATGCCTCCAGAACCGCCGAACGGATCCAAAGAGCAATCGTGGACTTGGAGGCGGGGAGTCCCTTTCGACGCCCATCCGAGACGACGAACAGAGGATCGGCCTGACGAAAAGAGGCAGTTCTGGCAATGTAAATCCGGATAGCCCTGACCACATCCAGCTTGTGAAGGGATTTCTCCAATGGGTGAACCGGGGAAGGGCAAAAGGACGGGAGGACAATGTCCTCGTTGATATGAAAAGATGAGACAACCTTCGGTAAGAAGGAAGGAACCGGACGAAGAACCACCTTGTCCTGATGCAGGACTGGAAAGAGAGAACGACAGGATAATGCCGCCAGCTCTGAAACCCTTCTAATGGAGGTGATGGCGACCAAAAAGGCTACCTTCCAGGATAGAAGTGAGAATGAAACGTCCGGAAGCGGTTCAAAGGGCGCCCGCTGTAGGGGCATCTAAGAGGAGGTTGAGATCCCAAGGCTCAACAGGAGAACGGTAAGGGGGAGCTATATGAGCGACCCCCTCGATGAAGGTCCTCACCTGAGGCAGGGAAGCCAGGTCTCTTTGAAAAAGAATGGATGGAGCGGAGATCTGACCCTTCAAAGTGCTAAGGGAAAGACCCGAATCTAGGCCCGTTTGAAGAAAGCTGGGAAGGGAAGGAAGGGAAAAGGTCATAGGAAACAGATTGTTATCCCGACACCATCGGAAAAAGGCCTTCCAACATCTGTGGTAGACACGCGAGGAGGCTGGATTTCTCGCTCTTATCATAGTCTGGATGACGCTAAGAGAAAAACCCATGTTCTTCAGGACCGCGGCCTCAACGGCCATACCGTTAAATTCAGCGACCGAGAATTCGGGTGGGAGAGGGGCCCCTGTGAAAGAAGGTCCGGAAGATCCGGAAGTCTCCACGGAAAGTCCGATAACATGTTCATCAGCTCCGCGTACCAGGCCCTGTGAAGCCAATCTGGAGCTACCAAGAATACGGGGACCCCTTCCGACTTGATCTTCTTTACATCCCTTGGGATCAGAGGGAGAGGCGGGAACAGATAGGGCATCCGGAACTGGGCCCAAGAGATCACGAGAGCGTCGCATCCGACGGCCATCGGGTCCCAAGACCTGGAGACGTACTGGGGAACCTTGTGGTTTGCCCGGAAGGCCAACAAGTCGACGTCTGGAACGCCCCACCGCTGGCAAATCTGGCTGAAGATTGCGGGAAGAAGAGACCACTTGCCCGCCACGATGCCCTGGCGACTTAGAAAGTCGGCCTCCCAATAGTCCACCCCTGGGTTGTGGATGGCTGACAGAGAGGGAACGTGACCCTCCGCCCAGCGGAGAATTTTTGCCACTTCCGCCATGACTTGACTGCTGCGAGTCCCCCCTAGGTGGTTTATGTATGCCACGGCCGTGGCGTTGTCCGACTGAATGCGGACCGGTTTTCCCGAGAGGAGGGACTCCCAGCGGATGAGGGCTAGGAAGATGGCTCTGATTTCCAAGAGGTTGATCGAGAGGCACGCCTCTTGAGCAGTCCAGCGGCCCTAGGCTGTGAGGTGGAGAAAGACCGCTCCCCAACCCTGGAGACTGGCGTTGGTGGTGATCACCTGCCAGTGGGGAGGGAAAAATGACCTCCCGCGCAGAATGGAGGTGGACAGCGTCCACCAAGTGAGAGACTGCCTCACCTTGGGGGAGAGGCGAAACGGACGGTCCAGTGAAAGCGGATTCCTGTCCCAGGCAGACAGAAGAGCCAGCTGGAGGGGACGAGAGTGGAACTGAGCATAGGGGACCGCTTCCATAGAAGCGACCATTCTCCCCAGAACCCTCATGGCTAGACGAAGGGACAGAGGGCTCGGACCCTTTAGCGCTCTGACACCCCGACGAAGAGAAAGAAACTTCTCCTTGGGAAGGAAGACCTGAGCCCGAAAGGTATCGAATTCCATGCTAGGAACTCCAGCCGCTGGGTTGGAATCAAGGAAGACTTCTGGTAGTTGATCAACCAGCCTAGGCGAACTAGGGTGTCCAGAGTAAGCTGGAGGCTCTGGCTGCAATCCCGCCGGGATGAGCCCTTGATCAAAAGGTCATCGAGGTATGGGATTACCAGAATCCCTTTTTAACGCAGAATGGCCATGACAGCTGCCATGACCTTCGTAAAGACCCTGGGAGCAGATGCCAGCCCGAAGGGGAGGGCAGTGAACTGGTAATGATGGTCCCTGATCGCGAACCGGAGGAACCTCTGATGCTGTACGCAAATCGGAATGTGAAGGTACGCATCCCGAATGTCCACTGAGCACAGGAACTCTCCTGGCTCCATGGACGCGATCAACGAGTGCAGAGATTCCATTTTGAAGTGTCGAATCCGAAGGTGGCGGTTCAATCGCTTGAGATCCAGAATCGGACGGAGAGAGCCGTCCTTTTTTGGAACCACGAACAGGTTTGAATAAAACCCGGAAAACCGCTGGCGAAAAGGCACCGGCACTCCTGAGGCGAGGAGCGAATCGACGGCCTGGAGAAGCCCTTATTAATGAGAGGGCTGTTTGGGAGGACGAGAGAGCATGAAACGTCTTCCTGGGGGGCGAAGAAAATTCTATTTTGTAGCCTGACGTGATGATCTCCCTGACCCAGGCGTCGTCGACTACTGAAAGCCAAACCTCTGAGAATAGAAGAAGGCGGCCTCCCACCCTGGAAGGAGTTTCAGGTGGGGGGGACCCGTCATTTATTAGAAAACCTGTGGCCCCGAGATCCCAATGGTTTTGCGGGGTGGCTCTTGGCTCTCCAGCGTGGCGGAGGCCTGAATGAAGGTTTTCTTCTGTCCCCTTGTGAGGAGGAACGGTCCTGGACGGGGTTTCCCGAAGAGGCAAAAGACCGAAAGGGACGAAAGGACTGGGGGCCCCTCCTGTTGAAGGGACGTTTCGGCTTGGACTGGGGTAAGGAGGTACTCTTACCGCCAGTAGCGTCCGAGATCATTTGATCTAGCTGCGAGCCGAAGAGTCTGGAGCCCTGGAAGGGCAGACCAGTGAGCGATTTCTTAGATGCGGGGTCAGCGTTCCACGCCTTTAGCCAAAGAATTCGGCGAATGGCGACAATGTTGCCGTTAGCCCTGGTAGAGCAGGCCACTGCATCAAGGGATTCATTCATGAGGTATTTTCCTGCCAGCGAAATCTGATCCGCTAATTCAGACAGTTCTTCAGCAGGAGCAGAGGCCAAAATGCCCCTGCGAAGAGTCTTGGCCCAGGCTGATACAGCCTTGGCTACCCATGACGAGGTGAAACTAGGGCAAAGGGAGGCTCCGGAGCCCTCAAATATCGATTTTGCTAGCATCTCAATTTGTCTGTCCATGGGGTCCTTAAGGGAAGCCGCGTCCGGAATAGTCAGAACTGTCTGTGAGGATAGCCTGGACACGGGCGGGTCAACCTTAGGAGACTCGGGCCATTTGGAGACAAGGTCGGAGTGAAAAGGGTATAACACGTCAAGCAGTTTCCTGCCGGGGAAACGCTTACCAGGGTTTTCCCAGTGAGTGGAGGTAGTGCT
The DNA here is from genome assembly GCF_051348905.1 of Ranitomeya variabilis. Lineage (NCBI taxonomy): Eukaryota > Metazoa > Chordata > Amphibia > Anura > Dendrobatidae > Ranitomeya > Ranitomeya variabilis. Next base: position 769,013,074 of record NC_135233.1, on the reverse strand, counting down.
GTCAAACTCATTGTGATTAGGAAAAACCCTAGACGGACGTTTAATCCGTTTAAAAGCAACGGAGACGTCCTGAGAGCTTGCCTCATCCTTTAAGATGAAGCGTCTGAACGCTAGCTGAAATAAGGCTATCGACCATGTCCTGTGCTCCGGAAGTCTGATCTGCATCCGAGTCAGATTCCGACTGAGACGTTACGTCAGACCCGAGGTCCGCCTGAGAGGAGGGGGAACGGGCAGATAGGGGAATCCCGATGTGGTCCGGTGAACAGGAGGGAGATCTAGATAAGGTCCTCTTGCTGTCTCTTTTGTCCGGTCTGTCTCTGTGAGGGTCTAGGACAGGTGCGAGCGAATCGCCGTGTGAGGCGTTCGTGGCACTAGTGGCATTAGAGAGAAGCGGGATGCGTTCAAGTGCCTGGACCAGAGACTGAGATACCTTAGTCAGGTCGGACACTGATTGAGACATAGCAACAGCCCACTCCGGGGGAGGGGGTGTGCACTCATCCCGGGACCTAGAAGCTTCCTGGGGTACTGACATGGTAGGAGGAACGCAGGACGGGCAGAAAGGAGATGGCTGACTTGAGACCCACTTTTTCTTACAGTGAGCGCAGGCGTAATGGATGGCCGTAGGGGGCAAAGGCCGGGGTGGGGTCGGACATAGGTGGATATTACCTTGTCCCCCGAAAATACTGCCAGGTGGAAGCCGCAGGTGCTTGTGTTCCCCCGAGAAATCCTGTGTCCCACGTGGTGAGCAGACGCTGACAGGGAGCAGGAAGCAGTAGAAAAGAGCGCGGAGACAGTGCGACTCTGTGGGCGTGCACAGGACCGAAGGGGGGAAAGAAAGGAACGCCCCCTGTAAAACCCCTAACCAGGGGGAGAGGGTCACTGGATGTGACTGCCGTCTTCCTCTCAGCCCTCTCCGAGGAGAGGGATGAGGAGGGGAAACGGGCAGGACTGGCCACCGAAGAAAGGGTCACCCTGAACAACCGAAAGGGTGACAGGGGACTAAGTCCTGCCCAGCGGGTCCGAGAGGGTGCGATGTGGGTGAAACCACACTGCTCTCTCGGTCGCTCAAAGTGGGGAAAACAGGGTGAGAAAACTGCACCCTGTTACCCTGAAGAAAAAGGTCTGAAAAAGAAAGGGGAAATGATTAATAACAAACAATAAATCCCTGTAAAAGAAATGCGGATCTGGGGTTAGATCCAGGTCCGCCTCCTACAGACACTAAGCAAAAACTGAGTTGCATGGTGCCTGTCGGACGGAGTATACTGCCGGGGAGGAGTTACTTCTTCTTTATTTGCATAGAGTCAGCCTCCTAGTGACAGCAGCATACACCTATGGTTACCTGTGTCCCCCAATGAAGCGAGAAAGAAATCAAAACCACAATATATATTAATTCAATAAGCCAGCAAAACAAACCCTACCTTTGTGAAATTCAACAGCAATTTTTAAAGCACTTAGTCTTTTTGGCTTTCTAGATATATGTGCTTCAGTGAAAGATTGCTTTTGCCGATTGATTAGAAGAATCGCCCTGTCAAGAAAATATATATCCAGTTAAACATTTTGTGGTTTTGAGTGGTCAATTAAATACTCACCTTTTCTTCTACAGACAATCATTCTCCTAAATGTCCCACACACTTTAAGGCGATCTTCATCAGAGGAAATACGGTAACTTTGCAGAAAATACAGGGATTGGACTGCAGAGAACTAGGGTAAATATATTTCCTCTGATGAAGACCCATTCAGACTGTTTAGGACATTAACAGAACAGTTGTTCAGAGAAGAAAAGGCGAGCGCTACCATAAGTCCTGTGATATGCCAAAAGGAAAAGCATCTAGAGACCATTCATGTGTGGGGTTGGGAGAGTGGGATCACTCACAATTTTGTTTAAGAACATTGCCATGAATAAAGAATGGGATCATAAAAGAAGATGCTCTTGGAAGATGTTAACGACCCAGGAGCAATTAAGTGATGATCTGTGCACTGTGTTAAGGCAGATGTGAGAACTTTAGTGGCTCAGTAGACAAAAGATTGAAATCTTGGGCTCACTGCCAGAAAACTTCCCAGATCTCAATCCCATTGAGAATCTATGGTCAATCTTCAAAAAATGGGAGGACAAACAAAAACACAGAAATAAGATTTAATGTATTGATTATTATTGTAGAGGGGTGTTATTGTTTGGACAAATTATGGATATGAAGGGAAAATTGTGAGGAGGAGCAGTGTGTGTGTGGGAACATATTATGCAGGTGGGCAATGTAGAGACATATTATCGAGGGGGAATATTATGGAGGGGGCCCCGAATCTGTGGGAAATTATGGAAGGTAAGAAATTATGGAGAAGGGGCAGTGTGGGGGAAATATTCCGGAGAGGGGCGGTGGGGGGGGGGGGGGGGGGATATTAGAGAGAGGAAGCGGGGGGAGATATTACAGAGAAAGCTAGTGTGGGGGTGATATAATGGAGAAAAGCAGTGTGGAGGATATGCTATGGAAAGGGGCAGTGTGGTGGACATCATAGAAAGGGCAAATATTAAGAAGAGGGCTAGGGTGGGGGAGATATGGAGAGAAGCAGTGTGGGGAAATATTATGAAGAGAGGAATTGTTGGGGATATTATGGGGAGGCAGTGTAAAGGAACATTATGGAGAGAGGCAGTGTGGGGAACATTATGGATTGGGGCAGTGTGGGGGACATTATGGATTGGGGCAGTGTGGGGAACATTATGGATTGGGGCAGTGTGGGGGACATTATGAAAAGGGGAAGTGTGAGGGACATTATGGAGAGGGGCAGAATGAAGCACATTATGGAGAGGGGCAGAGTGAGGGACATATGGAGAGGCACGGTGGAAGACATTATGGAGAGGGGCAAGTATAGGGGAGATATTTTGGACAGAGGTGTTTTACCATTTGGGTTCGGCACTCCGAACACCGGATGTTTCTCGAGCTGTCATCTGCATTACAGAGCGAGAAACACTGGCGGCACTGATCAGTGGTAAGATTAATACCACCAGTCAGTCGCAGTTCTCACGCAGTCAAATGACAGCTTGAGCCCGCAGCTGTGACCAGAGGTAAGAAGTTTACTACTTCTCCCATCAGCTTATGCCTGCTGCTGCCAACAGGGAGAGCAGGCGGCAGCTGATGTGAATATTCATCAGCTGGAGCCTGCGCTTTAAATAAATAAATAGTAAGAAAAAAAATTAAAAAGTGTGAGTCCCCCTGCATTTCTGATAACCAGCCAGGCAAAACTAACAAATGCAGGCTGCAACACTCACCTCTCCGCTTTAGCAAGGCTGGTTATCAAGAATAGAGGGGTCCCCACGCCGTTTCTTTTTTAAAATATTTAAATAATTTTAAAAAAATGGGGTTGGGCCCCCCATTTTTGACAACCAATCAAGCTAGAGCAGACAGCTGGGGTCTGGTATTCTCAGGCTGGTAAGGGGCCATGGATATTGGTCCCCCCAGCCTAAAAATAGCAGCTAGCAGCTGCCCATTAGATGTGCCAATTCTGTAACTTTACCGGGCTCTTCCTATTTGTCCTGTGGTGGTGGCAAGTGGGGTTCATATTTGTGGGGTTGAGGTCACCTTTGTATTCTCCGGTGACATCAAGCCAATTGCTTAGTAATGGAGAGGCGTCTATAAAATGCCACTCCAATACTAATCCCCTAGTTAGAATAAAGTCCTTTATTTGAAATAAAAAAACAAACACATCCTTTTTTTTTATTTAAAAATACCAAAAGGTTTTACTCACCTAACGTCCAATTCCACTGAAGCCAATATCTGCAGTAAAAAAAAACAAATGAAAAACAACCACATTCCTCACTTACCATCATTCTATCCCACGCCGTAATCCATGTCTGGGATAAACACTTTTCAACCTGGACGGAGCCAAGATGGGACCGTCTAGGCTGAGAACCACTGAGTAGTGATGAGCGAGTACACTCGTTACTCTGGTTTCCCCGAGCATGCTCGGGTGGTCTCCGAGTATTTTGGTGTGCTCGGAGATTTTGTTCTCGTCACCGCAGCTGCATGATTTGCAGCTGTTAGACAGGCTGAATACATGTGGGAATTCCCTAACGAACAGGCAACCCCCACATGTATTAAGGCTGTCTAGCAGTCTCAAACCATGCAGCTGCGGCGACGAAAACTAAATCTCTGAGCACGCCAAAATACTCGGAGACCACCTGAGCATGCTCGGGGAAACGCGGATAACGAGTATATTCGCTCATCACTACCACTAAGGAATGAGCTTCCGCGAACTCAGCCTCAGTGACTAGCAGTGAGGTCATTGCGGTTACCTTAGGTCACTGAGGCTGGGCTACAAGGCAGGTCATTGAACTGCGGTGATGCCGGTGAGATCACCACTAGCAACGTGAGAAAAAGTCTCACGACGGTGCAGCGTTTAGCTCAATGAGTCACCGCAGTTCACTGCAAGAAATTTCTCACAGTGAACTGTGGTGAACTCACCGCTGCACAGTGAGGCTTTTTCTCACTGTGCTAGCAGTGATGTCATCGAGGTCAACGCAGGTTAGGGGCCCGGCTGGGAATGCAGCATCCGTGACCTACGGTAACGTCGATGACGTCACCGCTGGTCACTAAGGCTGAGCTCACAGTAGCTTCCTCCGTGGTACTCAGCCTGGATGGTCGCATCTTGGCACCGTCCAGGTTGAAAACGGTTTATGGATTATGGCCTGGGACAGAATGACGGTGGATGGATACAGTTGATTGATAAGTCTCTCCATTACTAAGCCGTGGACTTGATGTCACCGGACAACACAATGGTAACCTCAACCCCAAACAACAACTCCACTTGCCACAGCCACAGGGCAAATGGGAAAATTCGGGCAAAGCACCAGAATTGGTGCATCTAACAGATGCAAATTTCTGGTTGGCTGCTGGATGCTATTTTTAGGCTGGGGGTGGGGCAATATCCATGGCCCCTTACCAGCCTGAAATTACCAGCCCCAGCTGTCTGTTTTACCTTGGCTGTTTGTGAAAAATGGGGGGACCTCAAGCTGTTTTTTAAATTTCTTAATTTAAATGATTTAAAAAAAACGGTGTGGGGACCCCTCTATTCTTGATAATCACCCTTCCAAAAGCTGACAGCTGAGGGTTGAAGTACAAGGCTGTCAGTTTTGCCTGGCTGGTTATAAAAAAAAATACACGGGAACTTTTTTTTTTAATTTTTACTTAGCATGCAGGCTGATGAATACTCCCATCAGCCGCACCTGCATTCGCCGTAATTAGCATAAGCAGGCATACGCTGATGGAAGTAGTAGTCCCATCAGCCGACGCCAGTGACTGGCGGCAAAAAATTTAAAATTTCAACTCCGGTCACAGCTGTGGGATCACACTGTCATCTGACAGAGTGTGAGCGGCGGCTCTCTGACCGGCAGTAATGATTTTACAGCTGACCAGAGGCAGTGTATGTCGCACTGTCATGCAAATGACAGGGTGGCAAACAATGGATGTTGGGACCCCCCCATTTAAGCAAATGGGGTCCTGGTTGAGGTTTTTTTCTGGTACCCAAAGCAAACTTAAATTTTTAACTGTACGGCTGAACACACCCGATCCGAACTTCCAAGGGTTCACCCATGACTACCGAGTTGTATTTATTTTGTATAATGCAGCCTTAGAAAATTATATATACACACACAAGTATTGCACATTTAAAACTTACCTGTTAATTACACTATCCAACTGGCTAAATATTTCCATATCTGGTTCCATGCCAGTATCGACTGTAAGGGAGTGTTTCATGGTGTTTAACAATTGCATATTCCAGCGAGGATCAATTGGGACACAATTGTCACCTGCATTAAAAAAAGAAACATAAAACGTCAGTTTTATTTATTTTTTTTTTACACACAATACTCTATATTCACTGGTTTGTCCCACCACTTTATTGCTTAAAAAGGGGTTGTCCAGTCTAAAATGACAAGTCTACAGTCACTCTGTGAATCCCTCCCAGGATGTGATGACTGCGAAGATTCGCCAGGGTCAGCACTGGGAACGGCAGTCACGTGACCTCAAGTATGTAATATGCATACTACTGGTAAGGATCTGGTGTGCTCAATACAAGTGTACTGTGGTAGACCAGAAACAGTCTTGTCGGGTTCTTGCCAGGAGTATTAATATGTAATACTTGCGGTCACATGACTGCCGTTCCCGGTGTGGACACTGGCGAATCCTCAATGTGCAGTGTGTGTGCTGGGAGGATTCACCAAGAGAGACTACAAACTTGCCATTGTAGACTTGACAAACGCTTTAAGTCAACATTAAAGGGAACCTGTCACAGTCAGCTAAACGGCATATAAGGACAGAGGACGGGCAGCACTCACTGCGCCTGCCCAAGGCAAGAGAAAAGAGCGCATAAATCGGGCAACTGCGAGTTGTGCAAAAATATTGCAAATGTTGGCTTTTTCATACAAGTTTTTCCCAGTTCAGCCAAACTGGGCAGAGGTGGAATTGGGGTATAATGACAGTTTGTTTAATTCATGAAGAGCTGTGGCTTTCTCTACGCCAGAAATCTTACTCTGTTCAGCTACTGGAGTAAGATTGGTGGCATAGCACACGGAGGCAGACGCCACTCGTCAGACACTATGGCCTTCTTCATGAATCAGGAGCATCTGACTCCACCATGCCCTCCTCGTCAAAACCAGCAAAAAAAAAACACTCCTCATCTTTATGAATTGGGGCTTAAGTATTTTAAAATTGTCAAGACGACCAATTCACACCATTTTCAGACTTTTTGAAATGAGTGAATGAGCAAGAAGGATGGCAATGAATAGCAGATCTGTTGAACAGCTGATATGATGTCTTGTATTTTTCAGTTATTCTTAGAGTTGGTAGTCGAAATGTTGTTAATACTGAAGGACAAATCAGCATCCCATCAAAAAAAAGCCCAGAATAAGAAAAACAATGCAACACATCTATCGGTCATTTTATTCTAGCTGACGCATAACATGCTAATCTTCACAGACCAACCATGAATACCAAGTCATTCACAAGACAACCTCAATAAATTTTGAAAAAAAAAAACTGTTAGTTTTCTGGTTGAGTTCACTGAGAAATCATTGCGATCAAAGTGTTGACTCAGACAGGGGCGCACCTATAATGAGGCCAGTTGAGCACTTTGCCTCAGGCGGCAGTAAAGTCCGTGAAGACAGGGGGCGGCAGCGCTGCGTCGCTCCCTGCAGTCAGATAACTTGGTGCCCTGCTCTTGAGAGCAAGCTGCGGTCGGGACTTGTGAGAGAGGAGGCTGCTATATATGGCGGTGTTGTGCTGTATTGTATATAGGAGTGCTGTGCTGTATATGGGTGTCTGGTGCGGTGTATGGGGTGCTGTGCTGTATATGAGGGGTTCTGTGCTGTTTATGGAGGGTGATGTATATGGCGGTGCTGTGCTATATATGGGGTGCTGTATTTTATATGGTGGTGCTGTGCTATATATAGGGGGTGCTGACATGCTGTATATGGCGGTACTGTGCTGTATTGTATATGGAGGTGCTGTGCTGTATATGTGGGGTGCTGTGCTGTATATGTGGGGTGCTGTATTGTATATAGGGGTGCTGTATATGGGGGTGCTGTGCTGCAGATAGGGGTGCTGTTTTCAGCCTGTGGCCTAGTCCAGGCCGAAGCCAGGGACTAAATTAGCTGTGCCCGGCCGAGGAGAAATGGCCGGGCCCACGAAACGATCCTGGAGATTTTGCAAGTCCAGTCTCTGCAGACCCACATCTATATTCACCTCATCTATTTTGCCTGTAAGGGTATGTGCACACGCTGCGGATTTTGCTGCGGAACTGCAGCGTTTCCGCAGCTGTGGGTCCGCAGCGGTTTCCCATGAGTTTACAGTACAATGTAAACTTATGGGAAAAGAAATCCGCAGTGCACATGCTGCAGAAAAAAACGAGAGGAGACGCAGCAGTTTATATTCCGCAGCATGTCAATTCTTTGTGCGGATTCCGCTGCGGGTTTAAACCTGCTCCAATAGAAATCTGCAGGTGAAAACCCGCAGAGGAAACCGCAATAGAATCCGTGATAAACCCGTAGTAAAAACTGCAGCGGTTTTGCACTGCGGATTTATCAAATCCGCTGCAGAAAATTCCGCAATGGAATCCGCAGTGTGTGCACAAGCCCTAATAGATAAAGTGGATGCTTGAATAGCCGAAAGCAGTTGGGTGGATAAGTGATTTGATGCGAGTTTGCGTTCCATTGCTTGTGTCTTCCCATTTATAGTAGCACCATATGCTGATGCCTTCTTGACTTATTGTTCGGAGGGTCCAAGCACCATTATGTGTGAGGCAATAAACATAAGGATGAATGACCTCGGGGAGATCAAAACATCCAACACCGAGGAGACACCATCACGTGTTTCTCAACGCAGTGATCCAGAACACTGCCCCTATCCCTTATGGGAAATATGCAAATGCATGTAAAAAAGCCGCGGAGACACCATCACGTGTTTCTCAAAGCAAGCAATGAATAGCCAGGTCTTTCACCGGGAAGGGCAGCATCCAATAAAGGAAAACCACCTATGCCAAAACATGGTATCCATCCACAGACAGCTGTTTCGGGGTATTTGCCCCTCATCAGTGTGAGGCAGAATGCGCAAATTCTCACAGCTTCTCCAATGGCACAGATTGCCATTTCTCCATCGCTTCATCGGGGCACACAGGAAACCATGTATGCTGCTGCAACTAGGAGATGCAGACTAAAACTAGCTCCTCCTCAGCATTGTACACCCCAACAACTGACAGCAAGTTAACCAGTTTAACTTAGTGTCAGGAGGCGGTGGACATGGATCTTTCAGTTGACACACATCTACTTTGATTTTCGGTGTTTTTTTTTTTTTACTATTTATTAGCGATGAGCGATACAACTCTTAGCCGGCTTGATTACATGTGGGGATTCCCTAGCAACCAGGCAACCCCCACATGTACTTATGCTGGCTAACAGATGTAAATCATTCAGCTGCGGCGATGAAAACAAAATCTCTGAGCACTAAAAAATACTCGGAGGTCACCCGAGCGTGCTCGGGAAATCTCGAGTAACGAGTATATCCGTTCATCACTACTATTTATCTTTTCTTTTTCTTCACTAACCTCTTGGAGGGAAACAGTGTGACTAGTCAGTCTGTTATCCCACATAGAGAGAGTACAGCATGGATTGACACCCCGTATCCTTGTCTGGCTATCCTGCAGGACCCCATCCCCTAATACACGAGATGTGTTCAGGTGATCCAGAGGACGGTCCTTGCCTCCCACCCCTGCCCGCTTCAAGAGCCAGACGGCGTCATGAGGTACAGACACCCAGCCACAGAGGTTTAGACGTTAGCTTTGGTCCTTACATGATAGGACATCTGAGGAATCTGCTTCAGGAGCAGAGAGGTAATTTTTCTCCCACATGTCCCCTTACCCCTGAGCAGACAGCAAGTAGTAAGGCCCTTCCTTACTTTTGTGCGGACTTGCCGTGGTGTTCAACCGCACCCCTTCACTTCCTCCCCATCGCGCAGGCCTTCCTCGCGCCTGGTGCGGACACTCCCTTCTTTCACCTTCACTTGCACGGTAGACAATTCTACCTTCTTTTCTCCTGTAGGCCCACCCCTTCCCTTTGTGACTACCATTTTCTGGCAACCAGCCACCGGTCTCATAGGAGCCTCTTCAGCTAGCGTCCGGGACACTCTTTGCCGCGGACCCCTTGGATCAAATTGGGGTACAACAGTTCTCTGGAGGGTAACCTCTGCTCTGCAGACTGACGCTCTCCTCAGCAAGCTTTTTTCTGTCCCCCAACCTCTGGCATTAGTTAGTAAGTCTGCTTATCTTCCGTCATGTCTCATTCTACAGCAGGGCGCTAGCCCTCTGTTACAACTTGACAAGCATTTTGTTTGCTCTTCTCGTAAGGGCAGACCCCTTTCAGGTCAGTCTTCTCCCCTCTGCCTGGATTTCAGCAATCCTTCCGTGCTTACTACTCAGTTCTCCATCACTTCCGGAGAAAGTGCACCCCTTATCCCAGTGTGGGCGACTTCTCTTTTCCAATCCGTTACGGATTTAACCAAGGTATCTCAAACCCTAGTATCTGTGCTGGACAGGTTGCCAGTTCCTCTCCCCGTCGCTGCCGGCAGATCCCATAACCATACTTCCTTCTACTGTTACCAGTAATGTCCATGAGGGCTAGTTCGAAGTCGTTCTAGAAATACCTCTCACTCCCTATCTCCCCATGCAAGACGCATGAAGGTGTGGTGCTACTTCCTGATCGTCCTCCCAAGTCGCACCAACGGAGTTGGATTCGGACTTGGTTTCCGAAGCTGATTTGGACCTGGACTCTGACCAGGCCTCTAACATGAGAGACATGGTTGAAAGTCTTATTGTGACGGTCAACCAGACCCTTAATGTCAAAGATAACCCTACGGAGGCCACCGAAAAGGTGGTGTCCTTTAGATGGACAAGATCAACTCCCAGAGTTTTTTCTCCTCATAAGGAATTTGAGGGTGTCCTTACCAGAAAACAGGAAAAACCCGACCAGACATTTCCAGAGAGTGAAGTAGCTCGATATTCTGTATCCCTTTACTTTGGATGTTACGAATAATTGGACTGTTCCTTCTACAGTACATTCTCCAGTTTCCAGACTATCCATCAAGTTCTTCCCCTGACGGACGGGGCATCGCTTAAGGACCCCAATGATTCATTAGCATAAAAAAAGAATATAACATTTCTCCACAACAAGATCATTAATATGAGGCATACAGGCAGGACTAGTTTAACATTTCTATCACCCGTATGCCCATATTAATAGGTCATATATGTCCAGGGGGAGTGACAGATTCCCTTTAAATATGGAGGAACTTGTGGAGGACTATTCTGATATGGCTAGAGGCAAAGCTTCTGGGCCTGATGGTTTTATATCTGGCGATCTATATACAGAATAGGGAACAGATTCTCCCCTCTCAGTTGCCCCTGCGTAGCTAAGGGATTTATTAGGGCCACCAGGGTTAGCTACCAAGGATTGGGGGCGCCATATTGCGTCCAAGAGGGTGCCAACCTCCGCTGGCAGGCAGGGACTTTCTTTAGGGATTAAACAGGGTGAAATAGCCATTAGAATAGGCAGGGCCAGTTGTCGAGGAGCGGGGGCGCCATATTGCGTCCAAGAGGGTGCCAACCTCTGCTGATAGGTAGGGTGCAAGAAGGGATAAATAGGGTAAAAGTATCTGTATAGGCCCACAACCTCCCTTGTATAAATGTCTGGCTAGGTTAAATAGACCCACGCTTTATTCTAGTTGTCGGGTACAGTTGATGTTTTTAAAGCCTGTAACGTTAATGTTTGATTTTTGGAAATATTTTGATTAATAAATTTAGACTTTTTATGGTATTAGGTTTTTGGTTAGTTTTTGTATTGACACTAATCCCACCTATCTGTTAGTATACTTTTACTAATTGTAGAGTGAGGTTAGTAGAAGGGAGAAACACAAGTTCTGTTTTGGAGAGATTTAGTTTCAGATAGAGGGAGGACATGATGTTAGAGACAGCAGACAGACAATCCTTGGTATTTTGAATTAGGGTAGGGGTGATGTCAGGGGAAGAAGTGTATAATTGGGTGTCAGCATAGAGATGATACTGGAACCCATATCTGCTGATTGTTTGTCTAATAGGGGCAGTGTATAGAGAGAAGAGGAGGGGGCCTAGGACTGAGCCCTGCGGAACCCCGATAGTAAGGGGACGAGGAGAGGAAGAGGAGCCAGCAAAAGATACAGTTAAGGAGCGGTCAGAGAGGTAGGAGGAGAACCAGGAGAGGACTGTGTCCTTGAGGCCAATAGAGCAGAGCATAGTGAGGAGGAGCTGGTGATCCAGTGTCAAATGCGGTAGAGAGATCCAGAAGAATCAGCAGGGAGCAATGACCTTTGGATTTAGCTGTTATTAGATCATTAGAGACTTTAGTGAGGGCAGTTTCAGTGGAGTGTAAGGGTATGTGCACACGTCAGGATTTCTTGCAGAAATTTCCTTAAGAAAACCGGAAATTTTCTGCAAGAAATCGCATTTTTTTCGCGGTTTTTTTTTTAGCATTTTGCAAGCGAAATTAGCTTGCAGAATGGTAAAGTTTTCCAAGCGATCTGTAGCATCGCTTGGAAAACTGACTGACAGGTTGGTCACACTTGTCAAACATAGTGTTTGACAAGTGTGACCAACTTTTTACTATAGATGCTGCCTATGCAGCATCTATAGTAAAAGATAGAATGTTTAAAAATAATAAAAAAAATAAAAAAAAATGGTTATACTCACCTGCAGACAGCCGATGTCCTCAGCGGCGTCCGTTCCTATAGATGGTGTGGTTCAGGACCTTCGATGACGTCACGGTCACGTGAGCGGTCTCGCGACCAATCACAAGACCGCGACGTCATCGCAGGTCCTTCACACAGAGCATCTATAGGAACGGAAGAGAGCATGCAGCGCTGAGAGGCGGGAACACTTCGGGGGCCATCAGAGGGTGAGTATATCACTATTTTTTATTTTAATTCTTTTTTTTTTTTAACAATTATATGGTGCCCAGTCCGTGGAGGAGAGTCTCCTCTCCTCCACCCTGGGTACCAACCGCACATAATCTGCTTACTTCCCGCATGGTGTGCACAGCCCCGTGCGGGAAGTAAGCAGATCAATGCACTCCTAGGTTTGCGGAATCCAAGCAATTCCGCATTTTTAATGAACATGTTTTTTTCCGCGATGCGGTTTTTTCGCGGAAAAAAATGCAACATTTGCACAAGAAATGCGGAATACACTGTAAATAATAGGAGGCATATGTAAGCGTTTTTTTCGCGTTTTATAGCGAAAAAACGCAAAAAAAACACGAAAAATACTGAACGTGTGCACATGGCCTAAAGAGCGGAAACCAGATTGTAAGGGGTCGAGAAGAGAGTTATCAGAGAGATAGCGGATTAGATGAGAGTGGACCAAGCGTTCCAGGAGTTTAGAGATGAAGGAAAAATTAGAGACAGGTATGTAGTTAGCAGTGCAGTTCTGGTCCAGGGATGGCTTTTTAAGCAAAGGGGTTATGATGGCATGTTTAAATGAGGAGTGAAAGAAACCTGAAGAAAGAGAGAGGTAAAATATTTTAGTCAGGTGAGTGGTGACCACTAGTGAGAGAGACTGCAGGAGATGTGAAGGAATGGGGTCACTGTTGCAGGTTGTAAGTAGTGTTGAGCATTCCGATACCGCAAGTATCGGGTATCGGCCGATACTTGCGGTATCGGAATCCCGATACCGAGTTCTGATATTTTTGTGATATCGGAAATCAGAATCAGAAGTTCCCAGGGTCTGGAGGAGAGGAGACTCTCCTTCAGGCCCTGGGATCCATATTCATGTAAAAAATAAAGAATTAAAAAAAAAAAATATGGATATACTCACCCGTCCGGCGGCCCCTGGACCTTACCGATGTAACCGGCAGCCTCCGTTCCTAAGAATGAGGAGTTTAGGATCTGCGATGACGTCGCGGCTTGTGATTGGTCGCGTGAGCGGTCACGCGACCAATCACAAGCTGCGACGTCATCGAAGGTCCTAAACTCCTCATTCTTAGGAACGGAGGCTGCCGGTTACATCGGTAAGGTCCAGGGGCCGCCGGACGGGTGAGTATATCCATATTTTTTATCTTAATTCTTTATTTTTTACATGAATATGGATCCCAGGGCCTGAAGGAGAGTTTCCTCTCCTTCAGACCCTGGGAACCATCCAGGATAGCTTCCGATACTTGTGTCCCATTGACTTGTATTGGTATCGGGTATTGGTATCGGCGATATCCAATATTTTTCGGGTATCGGCCGATACTATCCGATACCGATACTTTCAAGTATCGGAAGGTATCGCTCAACACTAGTTGTAAGCCAAGCAGGAGCTTGGAAACTTCTTCTGAAACAGGCTCAAAGATGTCTAGTGAGCTTGAGGTGCAGCAGGGAAGGGGATCCAGGCAGTGAAGTTTATTAAACTCAGTTGTGATGGCCCTGAGAAAGACGAATCACTTCAAAATACTAGGGAATTGTTAAAATACCCTCAGAAATGATTACTCTTAAAGTGCATCGGACCAAGAAGAGACCTGCCCACAGGCTGTCCCAAAGCAAAAACATGTTCCTCATCATAGAGACAGACTATATGTGCTTCAGGGTGGCCTGTGGGCAGGTCTTTTCCTTGGTTTCTCTGTCTTAGAGCAGGAAGAAAGGACTCTGCCCACAGTCCCGCCACTGAGCACGGGTACACCGTTAATGCAGATGCACAAAATCTTTTTACTATAATCGCGCTAACGCATGGTACCATTGTGTTGGCATGCGTTAGCAATAGAGGTCTATGCACAGCAAACGCTTCCGTTCGCTGTGTGTTAAACCTAACGTACCCGAAAATGCGGTAGACCGCGTTCGAGGGTGCCTCAGTAACGCATCATCGCTAACGCATGCTGATTTTGACATGCATTGCGATAATGTGAGTCTACAGGTGTGTTGACAGATCCATTACAGTGTTAATGCCGCTAAGTAACGGATCCATTAAACAGATTGCCCAAACGCAATGTGAACCTAGCCTAACAGCGGCAACATAACAATGCCTGTAGTTTACTTAGCAAAATCCTGCTATCATGCTCGCTTTAATGTATCACCTCTGATTCCATAATTTAAAGACAAATTTAAACTGTGTGGTACCCATTCTCTCTGTATCAGGCAGGATTAGTTTGATCAAACTGGTTGTCAAACGTAAATGTTTATACAGCAGGTGAAATAAGTATTTAACACATCACCAATTTACTAAGTAAATATATCTCTAAAGGTACCGTCACATTTAGCGACGCTGCAGCGATCTAGACAACGATGCCGATCGCTGCAGCGTCGCTGTTTCGTCGTTGTGTGGTCGCTGGAGAGCTGTCACACAGACAGCTCTCCAGCGACCAACGATGCCGGTCCCCGGGTAACCAGGGTAAACATAAGGTTACTAAGCGCAGGGCCACGCTTAGTAACCCGATGTTTACCCTAGTTACCAGTGCTAATGTAAAAAAAAACAAACACTACATACTTACATTCCGGTGTCTGTCCCCCGGCGCTGTGCTTTCCTGCACTGACTGTGAGCGCCGGCCGGAAAGCAGAGCGGTGACGTCACCGCTGTAATCTGCTTTACGGCTGGCCGGCGCTGACAGTGCAGGAAAGCACAGCGCCGGGGGACAGACACCGGAATTTAAGTATGTAGTGTTTGGTTTTTTTTACATTTACACTGGTAACCAGGGTAAACATCGGGTTACTAAGCGCGGCCCTTCGCTTAGTAACCCGATGTTTACCCTGGTTACCAGTGAAGACATCGCTGAATCGGCGTCACACACACCGATTCAGCGATGTCTGCGGGATTCCAGCGACGAAATAAAGTTCTGGACTTTCTGCTCCGACCAACGATGGCACAGCAGGATCCTGATCGCTGCTGCGTGTCAAACTCAACGATATCGCTAGCCAGGACGCTGCAACGTCACAGATCGCTAGCGATATCGTTCAGTGTGAAGGTACCTTAAACCCTTCCCGACCCATGACGCCACGTAGGCGTCATGAAAACCCGTGCCAATCCGACCCATGACGCCTATGTGGCGTCATGGAATGATCGCGTCGCTGCAGAGCGGGTGAAAGGGTTAACTCCGATTTCACCCGTTCTGCAGGGACAGGGGGAGTGGTACTTCAGCCCAGGGGGGGTGGCTTCACCCCCCCCGTGGCTACGATCGCTCTGATTGGCTGTTGAAAGTGAAACTGCAAATCAGAGCGATTTGTAATATTTCACCTAAAAAAATGGTGAAATATTACAATCCAGCCATGGCCGATGCTGCAATATCATCGGCCATGGCTGGAAAACCTGAAGTGAACCCCCCCCCCCCACCCCACCGATCGCCCCCCCAGTGCTCCGTTATGGGGTCCGGTCCCCTCCGTCCTGTGCTCCGCTCCCCCGTCCTCCTGCCCGCTCCCCCCCTGCTCCTATGTCACCCCCCCGTGCTCCGACGCCCCCCCCGTGCCCCGATCTCCCCCCCCCTTATACTTACCGAGGCTCCCGGTCCCCGTCCGCCTCCATCATGGGCGCCGCCATCTTCCAAAATGGCGGGCGCATGCTCAGTGTGCCCGCCGAATCTGCCGGCCAGCAGATTCATTACAAAGTACATTTTGATCGCTGTGGTAGGTTCTATCACAGCGATCAAAATAAAAAAAATAATAAATAAACCCCCCCCCCCCCCCTTTATCACCCCCATAGGTAGGGACAATAATAAAATAAAGAAAATATTTTTTTTCCTTTTTCCACTAGGGTTAGGGTTAGAACTGGGGTTAAAACTAGGGGTAGGGTTAGGGTTAGGGGTAGGGTTACGGGTAGGGTTAGGGTTATGGCATGTGCACACAGTGCGGATTGGCCGCGGATCCGCAGCGGATTGGCCGCGGATCCGCAGCGGATTGGCCGCGGATCCGCAGCGGATTGGCCGCTGCGAATTCGTAGCAGTTTTCCATCAGGTTTACAGTACCATGTACACCTATGGAAAACCAAATCCGCTGTGCCCATGGTACGGAAAATTCCGTGCAGAAACGCTGCGTTGTATTTTCCGCAGCATGTCAATTCTTTGTGCGGATTCCGCAGCGTTTTACACCTGTTCCTCAATAGGAATCCGCAGGTGAAATCCGCACAAAAAAACACTGGAAATCTGCTGTAAATCCGCAGGTAAAACGCAGTGCCTTTTACCTGCAGATTTTTCAAAAATCGTGCGGAAAAATCTCACACGAATCCGCAACGTGGGCACATAGCCTTAGGGTTAGGGTTGGAATTAGAGTTAGGGTTGGAATTAGGGCTAGGGTTGGAAATCGGGTTAAGATTAGGCTTGTGGTTAGGGTTACGGATAGGGTTAGGGGTGCGTTGGGGTTACAGTTGTGGTTAGGGTTGGGATTAGGGTTAGGGTTGGAATTAGGGTTACGGGTGTGTTGCGGTTAGGGTTGTGGTTAGGGGTGTGTTGGGGTTAGGGTTGTGATTAGGGTTATGGCTACAGTTGGGATTAGGATTAGGGGTGTGTTGGGGTTAGTGTTAAAGTTAGAATTGAGGGGTTTCCACTGTTTAGGCACATCAGGGGTCTCCAAACGCAACATGGCGCCATCATTGATTCCAGCCAATCTTGCGTTCAAAAAGTCAAATGGTGCTCCCTCCCTTCCAAGCCCCGACGTGCACCCAAACAGTGGTTTACCCCCACATTTGGGGTACCAGCGTACTCAGGACAAACGGGGCAACAACTGTTGGGGTCCAATTTCTCCTGTTACCCTTGCAAAAATAAAAAATTACTTGCTAAAACATAATTTTTGAGGAAAGAACAATTATTTTTTATTTTCACGGCTCTGCGTTATAAACTTCTGTGAAGCACTTGGGGGTTAAAAGTGGTCACCACACATCTAGATAAGTTCCTTCGGGGGTCTAGATTCCAAAATGGGGTCACTTGTGGGGTGTCTCTACTGTTTAGGCACATCAGGGGCTCTGCAAATGCAACGTGATGCCCGCAGACCATTCCATCAAAGTCTGCATTTCAAATGTCACTACTTCCCTTCCGAGCCCTGACGTGTGCCCAAACAGTGGTTTACCCCCACATATGGGGTACCAGCACACTCACAACAAACTGGGCAACAAATATTGGGGCCCAATTTCTCCTGTTACCCTTGTGAAAATAAAAAATTGCTTGCTAAAACATCTTTTTTGAGGAAAGAAAAATGATTTTTTATTTTCACTGCTCTGCGTTGTAAACTTCTGTGAAGCACTTGGGGGTTGAACGTGCTCACCACACATCTAGATAAGTTCCCTTGGGGGTCTAGTCTCCAAAATGGAGTCACTTGTGGGGAGTTCCTACTGTTTAGGCACATCAGGGGCTCTGCAAAAGCAACCTGACGCCCGCAGAGCATTCCATCAAAGTCTGCATTTCAAAACGTCACTACTTCCCTTCCGAACCCCGACGTGTGCCAAAACAGTGGTTTACCCCCACATATGGGGTATCAGCGTACTCAGGAGAAACTGGACAACAACTTTTGGGGTCCAATTTCTCCTGTTACCCTTGGGAAAATAAAAAATAGTGGGCTAAAAAATCATTTTTGAGAAAAGAAAAATTATTTTTTATTTTCATGGCTCTGCGTTATAAACTTCTGTGAAGCACTTGGGGGTTCAAAGTGCTCACCACACATCTAGGTTAGTTCCTTGGGAGGTCTAGTTTCCAAAATGGGGTCACTTGTGCGGGAGCTCCAATGTTTAGGCACACAGGGGCTCTCCAAACGCGACATGGTGTCCGCTAATGATTGGAGCTAATTTTCCATTCAAAAAGCCAAATGGCGTGCCTTCCCTTCCGAGCCCTGCCGTGCGCCCAAAGAGTGGTTTACCCTACATATGGGGTATCATCGTACTCAGGACAAACTGGACAACAACATTTGGGGTCCAATTTCTCCTATTACCCTTGGGAAAATAAAAAATTCTGGGCTAAAAATCATTTTTGAGGAAAGAAAAATTATTTTTATTTTCACGGCTCTGCGTTATAAACTTCTGTGAAGCACCTGGGGGTTATAAGTGCTCACTATGCATCTAGATAAGTTCCTTGGGGGGTCTAGTTTCCAAAATGGGGTCACTTGTAGAGGATCTCCAATGTTTAGGCACACAGGGGCTCTCCGAACGCGACATGGTGTCCGCTAACGATTGGAGCTAATTTTCCATTCAAAAAGTCAAATGGCACGCCTCCCCTTCCGAGCCTTGCCGTGCAACCAAACAGTAGTTTACAACCACATATGAGGTATCGGCGTACTCAGGAGAAATTGCCCAACAAATTTTAGGATCCATTTTATCCTGTTGCCCATGTGAAAATGAAAGAATTGAGGCTAAAAGAAATTTTGTGTGAAAAAAAAGTACTTTTTCATTTTTGCGGATCAATTTGTGAAGCACCTGGGGGTTTAAAGTGCTCACTATGCCTCTAGATAAGTTCCTTGGGGGGTCTAGTTTCCAAAATGGGGTCACTTGTGGAGGAGCTCCAATGTTTAGGCACACAGGGGCATTCCAAAAGCGACATGGTGTCCGCTAACGATGGAGATAATTTTTCATTCAAAAAGTCAAATGGCGCTCCTTCCCTTCCGAGCCTTACCATGTGCCCAAACAGTGGTTTACTCCCACATGTGAGGTATCGGTGTACTCAGGAGAAATTGCCCAACAAAATTTAGGATCCATTTTATCCTGTTGCCCATGTGAAAATGAAAAAATTGAGGCTAAAATAATTTTTTGGGGAAAAAAAAGTACTTTTTCATTTTTACGGATCAATTTGTGAAGCACCTGGGGGTTTAAAGTGCTCACTATGCTTCTAGATAAGTTCCTTGGGGGGTATAGTTTCCAAAATGGGGTCACTTGTGGGGGAGCTCCAATGTTTAGGCACACGGGGGCTCTCCAAACGCGACATGGTGTCCGCTAAAGATTGGAGCCAATTTTTCATTGAAAAAGTCAAATGGCGCTCCTTCCCTTCCGAGCCCTGCCGTGCGCCCAAACAGTGGTTTACCCCCACATATGAGGTATCAGCGTACTCAGGACAAATTGGACAACAACGTCCGTGGTCCAGTTTCTCCTTTTACCCTTGGGAAAATAACAAAATTGTTGCTAAAAGATCATTTTTGTGACTAAAAAGTTAAATGTTCATTTTTTACTTCCATGTTGCTTCTGCTGCTGTGAAACACCTGAATGGTTAATAAACTTCTTGAATGTGGTTTTGAGCACCTTGAGGGGTGCAGTTTTTAGAATGGTGTCACTTTTGGGTATTTTCAGCCATATAGAAGCCTCAAAATGACTTCAAATGTGAGGTGGTCCCTAAAAAAAATGGTTTTGTAAATTTTGTTGTAAAAATGAGAAATCACTGGTCAAATTTTAACCCTTATAACTTCCTAGCAAAAAAAAAAAAATTTGTTTCCAAAATTGTGCTGATGTAAAGTAGACATGTGGGAAACGTTATTTATTAACTATTTTGTGTCACATAACTCTCTGGTTTAACAGAATAAAAATTCAAAATGTGAAAATTGCGAAATTTTCGCCAAATTTCCGTTTTTTTTCACAAATAAACTCAGAAATTATCGACCTAAATTTACCACTAACATGAAGCCCAATATGTCACGAAAAAACAATCTCAGAATCGCTAGGATCCGTTGAAGCGTTCCTGAGTTATTACCTCATAAAGGGACACTGGTCAGAATTGCAAAAAACGGCAAGGTCATTAAGGCCAAAATAGGCTGGGTCATGAAGGGGTTAAAGCTGCTATTGACATGAAATTCTCACCAGATGCTAGTAACAACCCATTCAATCCACACAGGCAAAAAGCCATGGAAAGTCATGATAGCAGCTGAAATATATCAGAAATTAGAAAGCAATCCTGCCACGTAGTGACAAATAATATCAGCTAGTTCAACTGATGGCCTATAAAAAGGTGCCACACTAGAAAAATCTCATGGTGCGTAAAACCTGTGAGCTGTCTCAAGAGTTTTGCAACTTTATTGTTGCAAAACACACTGATGAAATTGGTTACAGAAGAATTTTTAAACTACTTAAGTGAATAAAAAAAACCTTACCTAGTCCTGAACTGTAGAGGAGTTTCATGACGCTATTCAGTTCATCAGACAGTGGACTAGAGTAGAACCTACTCAAAGCTTGTGCCCCAGCATCAATCTCGGTGCGCACATGATCTATTTATAAAAGATAAAAATGTAATTTGTCAGTGTAAGTTTGTCTAATCAAGGGGGCTCTAAGTAATATGAAAGTATGACTGTTCATGAGCTGCTTTGTTATGTTGTGGTATCATTTGTTAGGACTATTTAACATAACAGATTATTATTCCTGTTCACACCGAAAAATTAAAGGGAATTTGTCATCAAGTTATTGCCATCTCACCTGAGAGCAGAAGGATATAGGGGCAGAGGCCCCAATTCTAACGATGTTTCACTTACTGGGCTGCTTGCTGTAGTTTTTGTAAAATCAATGTTTTATCAGCAGGAAATTATCGCTAGAAGAATAGTGAACCTGCAGCCATGCAGTCCTCCATATTAATGAACCCTGTATAACCCCACCTCCGACACTGTCAGTTTTCTGCCTATGCACAGTGTACAAAGTAGGGGTGGGCGGGGTTATAGAAAGGTCAGTATTCAGAAAAGTAGTAGATCTGCAGCAGAGACAACCGTGATTTTATCAAAACTGCAGCAAGCAGCCCAGTAAGAGACACATTGCTGGAAACAAGGTCTCTGCCCTCATCATGGTCTCACATGGGGTAGCTAAAAGCTGGTACCAAATCTCCTTTAAAATGCTTAAGTTAATAGTAACATAACATAGTTGGCAAGGCCGAAAAAATAAATTTGCCCATCCAGTTCAGCCTATATTCCGTCAGAATAAGTCCCCAGATCTCCGTCCTTCTAAAGAACCCAATAACTGTAAGATACAATATTGTTTCGCTCCAGGAAGACATCCAGGCCTCTCTTGAACCCCTCGACTGAGTTCGCCATCACCACCTCCTCAGGCAAGCAATTCCAGATTCTCACTGCTCTAACAGTAAAGAATCCTCTTCTATGTTGGTGGAAAAACCTTCTCCCCTCCAGACGCAGAGAATGCTCCCTTGTGACCGTCACCTTCCTTCGTACAAACAGATCCTAGGAGATATATATGTATTGTCCCCTTATATGCTTATACATGGTTATAATAAAATACTTGCACTTGTGTGCATGTCATTAAGGCCATGTTCACACATTCAGTATTTGGTCAGTATTTTACATCAGTACTTGAAAGTCAAAACCAGGGGTGGAACAATTAGAGGAAAAGTATAATAGAAACATATGCTCCACTTCTGTATTTATCACCCACTCCTGGTTTTGGCTTACATATACTGATGTAAGATAAGGACCGAATACTGAACGTGGCCTAATGCCCAGACTACATTGCTTTGGCTGTGACAAGTCACACAGCCAAAGCTCACTGTATGCCATGTTGCGACATACCGTATATACTCGAGTATAAGCCGAGATTTTCAGCCCAAATCTTTGGGCTGAAAGTGCCCCTCTCGGCTTATACTCGAGTCATGATCGGTGGTGGGGTCGGCGGGTGAGCACTGTCATATACTTACCTAGTCCCGGCGTTCCTGTCGCTCCCCCTGCACGTCCCACTGTCTTCGGTGCCGCAGCCTCTTCCCCTGAGCGGTCACGTGGGACCGCTCATTAGAGAAATGAATAGGCGGCTCCACCTCCCATAGGGGCGGAGCCGCCTATTCATTTCTCTAATGAAGCGGTGCCGGTGACCGCTGATAGAGGAAGAGGCTGCGGCACCGAAGACCAGCTGTCCGGGGGAAGGAGCGGGACGCCGGGAGCAGGTAAGTATGACATATTCACCTGTCCTCGTTCCACACGCCGGGCGTCGCGCCATCTTCCCGGCGTCTCTCCGCTCTGACTGTTCAGGCAGAGGGCGCGATGACGCATATAGTGTGCGCGCCG
Source organism: Ranitomeya variabilis (assembly GCF_051348905.1). Classification (NCBI taxonomy): domain Eukaryota; kingdom Metazoa; phylum Chordata; class Amphibia; order Anura; family Dendrobatidae; genus Ranitomeya; species Ranitomeya variabilis. Next base: position 768,990,590 of record NC_135233.1, on the reverse strand, counting down.
CCCTCTGCCTGATCAGTCAGTGCGGAGAGACGCCGGGAAGATGGCGCCGAGGAGCTGCAAGCAAGACAGGTGAGTATGTTTTTTTTTTTTTTTTATTGCAGCAGCAGCAACAGCTATGGGGCAATAATGGATGGTGCAGAGCACTATATGGCACAGCTATGGGGCAACGGTGCAGAGCACTATATGGCACAGCTATGGGGCAACGGTGCAGAGCACTATATGGCACAGCTATGGGGCAACGGTGCAGAGCACTATATGGCACAGCTATGGGGCAACGGTGCAGAGCACTATATGGCACAGCTATGGGGCAACGGTGCAGAGCACTATATGGCACAGCTATGGGGCAACGGTGCAGAGCACTATATGGCACAGCTATGGGGCAACGGTGCAGAGCACTATATGGCACAGCTATGGGGCAACGGTGCAGAGCACTATATGGCACAGCTATGGGGCAATGGTGCAGAGCACTATATGGCACAGCTATGGGGCAATGGTGCAGAGCACTATATGGCACAGCTATGGGGCAATGGTGCAGAGCACTATATGGCACAGCTATGGGGCAACGGTGCAGAGCACTATATATATGGCACAGCTATGGGGCAACGGTGCAGAGCACTATATGGCACAGCTATGGGGCAATGGTGCAGAGCACTATATGGCACAGCTATGGGGCAATGGTGCAGAGCACTATATGGCACAGCTATGGGGCAATAATAGACGGTGCAGAGCACTATATGGCACAGCTATGGGGCAATGGTGCAGAGCACTATATGGCACAGCTATGGGGCAACGGTGCAGAGCACTATATGGCACAGCTATGGGGCAACGGTGCAGAGCATTATATATATGGCACAGCTATGGGGCAACGGTGCAGAGCATTGTATATATGGCACAGCTTTATGTGGAGCATCTATGGGGCCATAATGAACGGTGCAGAGCATTATATGTGGCACAGCTTTATGTGGAGCATCTATGGGGCCATAATGAACGGTATGGAGTATCTATTTTTAATTTTGAAATTCACCGGTACCTGCTGCATTTTCCACCCTAGGCTTATACTCGAGTCAATAAGTTTTCCCAGTTTTTTGTGGCAAAATTAGGGGGGTCGGCTTATACTCGGGTCGGCTTATACTCGAGTATATACGGTAATTGAAGTGGATATGAGCCGCAAGGTACTGCAACAAGCAGGTTACAAAACGGCAGCACTAGATGGATTTTTTGTGACTTGCTCATCATGATCAAGGTAACATGCCGATCACAATACGCCCACATTCACTCGCATTATGGTGTGATTAATATGCAGTAACTGAATATCACAGACTTAAAATGTATTCTACTGGCCTAGCATAAAGCAACATCATGAACAGTAAGTTAAAAAAAAGGACTAAAAACTGAAGGAAAAAACTTCAATAAACACACCCAGCTCAGATGGTATTTTTTTTGATAAATGACTTAACCATCGCATCCTTAGTATCCTATCCAATGATGTGGATTTCTCAATGATCAGCTGGACAGAATGTTTAATAACTACAGGGTCATCCATCCAAACACCTTCCATTTCCAAAGCATTGAAACTGAGATTTTCTGCATTGGCTGACTTTGCTATTAACTGAAGATCTTGTATAGCCAGTGGATTATTCCTGCAATGGGAAAGAATGAGATCAGCGCTAAAAGTCTGTCAAATTATGGAAGTGAACAAGCAATCAGAACAAAATGGTTGTCAAACAAGGAGCAAAGACATAAGGAGGGAACTAAGGTTTCCAGAAAAGCAAGTACAGAAACCCAGAAAAATAATCTGATTCAATTAACACCCTAACAAATGTAGAAGAAGAGAGCCAATTTACTTTGTATCACATCACAGCTGCAATCCTAACAATATACACTGCTCAAAATAATAAAGGCAACACTTAAATAACAGAATATAACTCCAAGTAAACCAAACTTCTGTGAAATCAAACTGTCCACTTAGGAAGCAACACTGTTTGACAATAAATTTCACAAACTGTTGTGCAAATGGAATAGACAACAGATGGAAATTATTGGCAATTATCAAGACACTCAATAAAGGAGTAGTTCTGCAGGTGGGGACCACAGACCAGATCTCAGTACCAATGCTTTCTGGCTGATGTTTTGGTCACTTTTGAATTGTTGGTTGTGTTTTCACACTCGTGGCAGCAGGAGACGGACTCTACAACCCACTCAAGTGGCTCAGGTAGTGCAGCTCATCCAGGATGGCACATCAATGCGAGCTGTGGCAAGGTGGTTTGCTGTGACGTCAGGGTAGTGTCCAGAGGCTGGAGGCACTACCAGGAGACAGGCCAGGAGACAAGCCAGCACACATGAAGGGGGTCGTAGAAGGGCAACAAGCCAGAAGCAGAACCGCTACCTCAGCCTTTGTGCTAGGAGGAACAGGAGGAGCAATGCCAGAGGCCTACAAAATTACCTCCAGCAGGCCACAAATGTGCATGTGTCTGCACAAACGGTTAGACACCAACTCCATGTGGATGGTCTGAGTGCCTGACGTCCACATATGGGGTTGTGCTCACAGGATGCTTGGCATTTGCCACAGAACACCAGGATCGGCAAATTCGCCGCTGGCACCCTGTGCTCTTCCCAGATGAAAGCAGGTTCACACTGAGCACATGTGACAGATGTGACAGATTCTGGAGACGCCAAGGAGAGCGATCTGCTGCCTGCAACATCTTTCAGTATGACCGGTTTGGCAGTGGGTCAGTAATGGTGTGGGGTGGCATTTCTTTGGAGGGCTGCATAGCCCTCCATGTGCTCACCAGAGGTAGCCTTACTGCCATTAGGTACCAAGATGAGATCCTCAGACCCCTTGTGAGACCATATGCTGGTGCGGTTGGCCCTGTGTTCTTCCTAATGCAGGACAATGCCAGACATCATGTGGCTGGAGTGTGTCAGAAGTTCCTGCAAGATGAAGGCATTGAAGCTATTGACTGACCCGCCCATTCTCCAGACCTGAATCCGATTGAACACATATGGGACATCATGTCTCGCACCATCCACCAACGTCACGTTGCACCACAGACTGTCCAGGAGTTGGTGGATGCTTTAATCCAGGTCTGGAAGGAGAGCCCTCAGGAGACCATCAACCGCCTCATCAGAAGCATGCCCAGTCGTTGTAGGAAGGTCATACAGGCAGGTGGAGGCCACACACACTACTGAGCATCATTTCCTTGTCTTGAGGCATTTTCACTGAAGTTGGATCAGCCTGTAACTTCATTTTCCACTTTGATTTTGAGCATCATTCCAACTCCAGACCTCCGTGGGATATTGGTTGTGATTTAAGTTGATCATTTTTAGGTTTTATTGTTCGCAACCCATTCCACTATGTAATGAATAAAGATTTATAACTGGAATATTTCGTTCAGTGATATCTAGGATGTGGGATTTTAGCTATCCCTTTATTTTTTTGAGTAGTGTAGTATTTTTGACAATGAAGGCTAGTATTTAACCCCTTTATTCCCAGGCAAATTTATCGTTTTTGTTTTTTCCTCCCTTTCTTCCAAGGGCCAAACATTATTATTTTTTCCACCACATAGTCACTAGATACAGTAAAGACCCCAAGATGCAGTTTTGATACAGTATGTTTATTGTAGTACTTTCTCCAATTTGCTTTATTTAGGGTTACCTGCTTTTCTGTAGGCAATGTCTGTTCAGAATGTAAAGGAGGACTTGACTATCCCTCAGAATAGTAGATAATGTGGAGTCCTCAGAAGAAAAGATGGCGTCTGGTACTTTATCAGGCCACAATCCAATAGATAACAAACAACCATCATGTGTGGGTCCAAGAAGACACACCTGACCTTGAATAATATCCTGCACTTGCTGAAAAAACAACATATAGATAAAATGAAAAACTAGACAAACTAATTCATGCTGCAGTGGTTTCAGATATATTAAAAAGGAAAGCTGAAACTATTTTGTTGGAAGTGAAGAATATCACACAAGGCAAGCCAACTGCATTTCACACAACGTAAAAGGGGACGAATGAAAAGGCAAGTTGCTTGCATGGAAGATAGAGAAATGGGTTTCCTTAGGATTACCTAGAATTATAATAAAGTAAACCACCAGAGATGAAACATTACACTATCAATCAGGTTTCAATAAATACATTTCTGCACTGTAACTAGGGAAAAGTTACATTATTTCTTACATGTAACGTTCATAGGTGAACAGAACATTCTGGGAAAGTCTGTGTTGTACGTTAACACAATATTATGCAGTAAGAAGGAAAAACAGGGATTTTTGTGAGCACTCACCCAAAAAAACTTTTCTCCGAGCCACTCATTGGGGGACACAGGACCATGGGTGTTATGCTTCTGCCACTCTGAGGCAGACACTAAGTTAATACAAAAAAGTCAGCTCCTCCTCTGCAGTACACACCCTCGTGATGTGTCCAAGAGAGCCAGTTCGGTGCAAAAGCAGTAGGAAAACATTAACAACTTACAGGAGTACAACATGGCAACCCAAAGAACCGGTCAAACTATTAGGCTAACAGGGTGGATGCTGTGTCCCCCAATGAGTGGCTCGGAGAAAAGGATTTTACGGCGAGTACTCACAAAAATCCCTGTTTCTCCATCGCCTCATTGGGGGACACAGGACCATGGAACGTCCCAAAGCAGTCCCTGGGTGGGATAACAACATAAAAAAGTAGGCTTCATGTAACAACTGTCTAGGTGTGCGCAATCGCGTCTTGCAGAATTCTTCTTCCCAAGCCTGCATCCGCGGAAGCCTGAGAGTAAGTATTATAATGCTTTGAGAACATATGTAAGCTGGATCAAGTTGCAGCCTTACAGACATGTTCCGCCGACTCCTGATGTCGATTGGACCAAGAAACTCCCACCACTCGAGTGGAGTGTGCCCTGATCCCCGCTGGAATGTGCTGGCCTCTGACACCTGAATGGAGGAACGAATCCACCTGGCTATCGTGGCCTTTGAAGCAGCGAAGACCTTCTTATGCCGCTCGGGGATCACGAACAAAGCGTCCGTCCTTCTGAATAATGCTATCCTCGAGACATACCTTCTCAGGGCTCTGACCAGATCCAGAGTGTGGAGAGCTCTTTCCATTCTGTGAATGGGAGCCGGACAAAGTGAAGGAAGAACAATGTCTTTGTTCATATGGAAGGACGAGATGACCTTGGGCAAGAAAGATGGGGATGGCCTAAGGACAACCTTGTCCTGATTTTAATTGAGGAAAGGCGCCCGACAAGACAGGGCGGCTAGTTCTGAGTCAATCGCCGGATTGACGTGATTGCCACCAGGAAATCGACCTTCCAGGACAAGAAAGTCAGCGAAATGTCCTGGAGCGGTTCAAAGGGGGGTTCCTGTAGAACACTCAGTACCAAGTTGAGATCCCAGAGCTCTAAGGGCATGCAATAGGGGGGTACCAGGTGTGACACCGCTTGCATGAAAGTCTTCACCTGAAGCCTAGTCGCGATATTCCTTTGAAATAAGACCGATAGGGCAGAGATATGACCCTTGAGAGAACTAGGGGCCAGGCCCGAGTCCAGACCGGTCTGTAGAAACTGTAATATGTTGGGAATGGAGAAAGACAAGAGGGGGAAGACCTCGATCATTGCACCAAGCTAAAAACATCTTCCAGGTGCGACGATAAATACATATTGACGCCGGCTTGCGAGCACTGACCATTGTGGAAACAACCTGTTTAGAAAAACCAGCCTGGGTCAGCCTGGTATTGTTCGATTGAATTCGAATGGGGTGGCCCACTTGTTGAAGGGATAAGACATTGTCTCGAGTAAGAATTACTAACCCTCGAGAGGTGTCCAGGGTCATCCTTAAAAAGGATATCTGCTGAGCTGGGACAGAGGATGACTTGCTTAAGGTTATCAGCCAGCCCAGGTGAGAAAGGGTATCGCAAGTAAAGCAAACATAGACCTCGCAATCATGGAAGGATGGACCTTTGACCAAGAGGTCGTCCAGGTAGGGCAGAATGACCACACCTCGAGAGTGTAAGATGGCATGACCTTTGTGAACACTCTGGGGGCCGTGGCGAGGCTGAAAAGCAGGGCCGTGATTTGGAAATGCTGGTCGTGAATGGCAAAGAGCAGGAATCTCTGGTGGAAAGGAAATATCGGGATATGTAGGTAAGCGTCTCGGATGTCGATGGATGCCAAAAACTTTCCTTCTTCCATAGAAACGATGACTGAACGCAAAGATTCCATGCGAAAATTATGAACCTTGACAAACTTGTTTAGAAGTTTGAGGTTTAGAATGGGTCTCACCTTTCCATCCTTTTTTGGGACCACGAAAAGGTTAGAGTAGAAACCTTTCATTTTCCGGAACGGGGACAATGACGCAATCGTGACGCAATGTATCTATGGCTCTTAAAAAGATCTTTGCCCTAGCCTCTGGAGGACAGGAACGGAAGAAACAACGTTGTGGGCGTGTAGAAAAATCGATCTTGTATCCGGATGACACCAGGTCTCTGACCCATTCGTCGTGGACGACGGACAGCTAGGCCTGACAATAGAAGTAGGCGGCCGCCCACCCTGCCGATGTCAACTGGACAACGCCAAGAGTCAGCGGGCGGAAAATCTCTGAGACCTAGATCCCTTAGATGTTTAGGGTGAGCTTTCCATTGTCGACTAGGTCTGTAGGAGACTCAAGAGCCTCTGTCCCTGTGTGGGGAGCGCCCTGACTTGGGGGAGGTAGTGGCAGTGGACCAGCCCGGGTTGGAGCGAAAGGATCAGAAATGGAACTGTTGTTGTCTCGGAAAAGGACACCTAAGCCTCTGCTTGGGAAGAAATTTACTCTTTCCTCCCGTGGCATCAGAAATAAGCTGATCCAGCTTCTCACCAAATAAGCGACCACTATGGTAAGACAGAGATATTAAGGACTTTTTGGATGCAGAGTCCGCTTTCCACTCTCTGAGCCATAATGCTCTTCTGATCGTGACTGCGTTCGCTGCCGATAGAGCAGAACAACCAGCCGCGTCCAGGGATGGGTATACCAGGTAATCTCCAGCCTGAGAAATTTGACTGGCAAGATGTACTGCATCAGAGAGGAGATTGCAGCTCTGAATGGATTTGGCCAGGGTATCTGTCTAGAAGACTATCGCGTTAGAAACCCATGCCGCAGCAAATGAAGGACATCCGATACGGATAAAAGGGTCTTGGATGCCAGGTAAGGCACTGGCGGGTCTACAACAGGGGATTCAGCCCAGTCCTTCCTCGGCACAGCCGAAAAAGGATATTTCGCTTCAAGAGACTTTTGTCCTGTGAAGCGTTTGTCCGGTCACTCCCTGTGACAATTGAGTATGGCCGTAAACTCAGGGTGAACTGCTAAAGTTTTCTGGAAGTCTGGTGAACCCAGGTCCAAGGAGCCATCCGTCGTACTCAGATTTGCGTTAGCAACTGACCCCTGGAGAGGGAGAGCGAGAAGCAGAACTCACGGACGAGAATGCACGTGAATGCTCTGGGGACATGCTGTGGCTCCTTTTCCCAGATGCCTGTAGGTTTCTAGAGTGCTCTCAGCCCCCGCTGACCAACTGCTTAAGTATGGGAGAGGGTCCAGTTATGTCAGACCTGCACATACTCCGATCCCTGGAGGGGTTCAATCGCTTTGGCCAGAGAAGCCATTGGTTGTGACAGTGACGAAGCCCACTCAGGGGGGCTAGGTACACTGGGCTCGGTGGTGGCGGAGGGCTCCTGAGGGCATTTGGGGTCACAGGCATTGCAGAGCGGTAATGTCTGAGCCTTAGAAAAGACAGACTGGCAGGAGGTACATGAAGTGAAGAAGACTGCAATAGCCTTGTTAGCCTTTTTAGATGCTTTAGGCTGCGACATTGTACCCTTCTATGCGTTCCCTTTAAAAACTTAGGGAATTCCTGCAGTGAAAATGGATTACAGCAGGGAGGAGGAGGGTGGTCTAGAGCAGCGTTCCTTTACCCAGATCCTGTGTCCCTAGGTCCTTCTGCGTGGCACTGTAGCTGCTGAGCGTCCCCAGAGAGTGTTGACGCCTGCGGTGAGTTGTTCCTGACAAAATCGCCTCATAGACCACTGCCGGATGCCGATGTGTGTCCGGAGGGTCCGTCGGAGAAGGGGAGACGGCCGCCGAGATTAGGAGAGATGCTTCTCGTACAGGATGGTGAAAGGTGACCAGAAAGGTGGGCGGAGCCACCGGGACGTGTCATAGCAGGGGCGGAGTTACAGAATTCGGCCTAGCAGAGAACCGAAGCCGGGGACTAAATTTATCGGCATTGGCTGCTGCAGGTACCGGAAGACCAGGAACCCCACGCCGCCAGGAGAAGCCCCCCTCCTCTATCCAGCGCCGCCTCAGACTGCTTGCCCAGAGCCCTCCAGCCCCGACACTTACCTGGAGAAGCTGCTGGGTGGCAGGTAAGCAAGCGATATGCGGTGGGTACATGTCTTCCTGCTGCCACTGCTGGACAGTGCAGGGATAAAGGGATCATCTTCGATCCACCATCCCTTTAATAGGGAGGTGGAGAGGGACCATCCGCCTCCTTGTGCCATCCGCTTTAACAGTGGTGGTGCAATGGGGGCTGCTTGGTCGCCACACAGGGGCCTCTGTACATCCAAGGGGTTAATCTCCTAGGATGGGACAGGGCTAATGTCCGGCATTAGACCTGGCTGCGGAAGAGGATACGTGGAGGCGATACTCCATGTGCTTGTCCGTAAGGTGCAGGGAGTTCGGAGCCCTTTAAGGGACCCGTCGCCCCTAAAAAAAATTCAGCACAGGCATGGCATCCCACGTCGCAGGAGAGGATACGGAGAGGCGACACTATTGATGGTTTGAGGAGATCGGAACCTTGAAAGGATCAGTCGCCCCATTCGTCTGTAGTAAAAATAAAAATAAAAAATGAAAAAGGTAAAAAAGTTGAAAAATAAAATAAAAAACTTTAGGTCTTAAGACCAGACCAGTGTGCCTCCTACGGACACTAAGCAAGAACTGGTTCTCTGGTAGCCAGCATGAGGGTGTATACTGCAGAGGAGCTAACTTTTTTGCATTAACTTAGTGTCAGCCTCCAAGTGGCAGCAGGATACACCCACGGTCTGTGTCCCCCATGAGGCGATGGAGAAAATTATTTTGGTAGCAGCCTTGTGTTGGGCAAACCAAATATGCACCAAATTTACCATTTACTGAGAGAACTTACCCGCTGGACCACAGCCGTGGGTTGTGAGTAGACAAACACTTCACTACAAGCCTTTTGGAATGCATGTTCTAGGTCAATTCCTCTTTGTAGCTGCTGGGATAGCAGAACACCAGCATGAAGCAAATAAGAAAGCGAACTGCATGGAGAACCTTAAAGTGATGTAAACATTAAAAAAGTAACAATGTTAGCTCATAAAAGAATATAAAAATCACCAACTTTTGAGAAGCAGTCTACAGAAGACCTGTCATCAGGGCAATAGTGGCCAGTTTTTTTCTCCTATTCCATGTCTGATCTTTGGAGGATACTTTTTTTTTTTTAAACATCCGCATTACAGTTACTGAGAAATGGGCCTTTTCTGGTCTTTACAAGGAGGTGATGCTCACAGGGTAATTATACAAAGCAGCCTAAAGAGATGTCCCCAGGTAATCCTGTGATTCTCACTCCCTTAGAAGATTCTGTAGGGTGGATAAAAATCATGTCATAATTACGGTGGGCGAGGGGGATTGGCAACAAAAATAAAATGAAAGCAAAAACTGGCCAGTTTTGACCTGGTGACAGGTCCTCTTTGAAGGTGTTGCCTGAAACCAACAGTAAATTTTACATTAAAAGTCTTAACTATTTAAAAGGAATCTCTCACATTTGACATATCTAAACAATTAATATTGGCATACAGGTTATAGACTCCTGAGAAGAGTCACCCTTGTATCCGTCGTATCAGATGCCTTGTTGATGAGAATCATCTTTTATCACTTTATGTAAATGACCTCTTCCAGGCTATGGGGAAGATGTTGCCTGGAAGATAACTCTGCCTCCAGAGATTTTTTTACATGAAGGGGGAGTTACCAGTGTGAGACAATTTACTAGGGCCAGGTTCACATTCTGTTAAGTGCAGTTCGTTTAACGCATGCGTTAAACGGACTGCACAACGCAAGTGCCTTTTAAAGATCGCGTTATGCGATCGCGCTAGCACAGATGCTCCATCTGCACTAGCGGTGACGGACCCCGAAAAGCTGCAGACCGCTTCCGAGGGTCCATCACAGAATGACGGCACATCGCTAACGCATGCCAATTATGACATGTGTTAGCAATGCGCTACATAATGGCAGTCAATGAGTGCCCTAACGCATCCATTACATAGCGTTAGTGCCGCTATGTAACGGATGCTGTCAGCGCATTGCCATTGACGCAATGTGAACCCGGCCTAACACAGAACAGGAGAAATAAACTTTGTCTTCTGGTAAACACATCTTTTGCATCTCCATGAGCTCTGCTGTATTGCAACAGTATTGCAACCCTGTCTGCCTGTGAGATGGAAGCTGAGAGGAACCTGCAGATGTGTCAGTTATAACCACACACAGCTCTGCAGTGAGATCAGGAGAGCGGCCATTACACTTTACAATGGTAATGCCCCCTTCATATAAAATAATCTCTGGAGGCAGAGTTATCTTCCAGGCAACATCCTCCCTGAGCTTAGAAGAGGTCATTTATGTAAAGTGATAAAAGATGATTTCTCAACAACATGGCATCTGATACGAGGCATACAGGGATGACTTTTCTCAGCATTTTATCATCTTTATGCCCATATTAATACTTAAAAATGATGAAACTGCTCTATGATGGTATGTTAGCATCAGTCTCTTCTACTTACCAATTATGGTCTCATTGATCTCTTTATGCACATGTTTCAAAGCATTGCATAAATTATCTCCAATCACGCCAAGACTGTTCAATAAAGTCTTAATGTCATAAGAATCCAGTGCAGAATCACCATCTTCATGTATGTATAGCTCAACACCACGATTCCTCATGGCTCTGGAGATTTCCCCATGAGCAGGATCCATTGTCATAAAAAGTCTACAGAAAAAAAAATATTTCAAACAAGTAAGACAAACTGAACTCAGTTTATGTAAAGAGATCTAAATTTAACAGAATGAAAGTTTTGCACCAACATGAGCCTAAATTCAGTTCTCAGCACTGCTGTAACTACCAAGAGTTAGAACAGGTTCCAGAAGATAACGAGGAAACATTGTTCTAGATAAACTTCTGATTTTGGGTGACGAACTGAAAGGAGAGTGGAAGTGATCCTTACAGAAAACGTGGGAACAGCCTCGAAAATTAAAAGGCATTTTAGAAAAGTCTAAAGATACTCATTTTGCAATTTTCAAACTCTTTTTTTGGAACACAAAATATTTTTCCATATATTCTAGAACTACAGAAAAATTCACCTGAAGTTAGGGTGCGGCAATATAGTGGGGATGGTTCCATCAATGACTCCTCGCTCACTGACTGTGAGTACTCCTCCAGGTTCAAGTAATGCATTGAGACGATCCAGCACAGAGGAACTGCAAAAATAAAGAAAATTAATTTATTTTCAGATAAATAAACAGACGACTTTGTAGAGTAGAGAATTACACCTTACAGTCATAGCATAATTCCCCTTAATGAATTGCAACCATTTTTTTTTTAAAGCAGAGAACCATAAACATGCAACACAGATTAATATATATTAAATATTCCTCTTTAATAGAACTAGGGGACGCTCTCGACCGTGTGACGTTCTGGTCACTCCATGGGCAGAGTTTTCTCCCTTCCTTCCTAAGTAGAAGGTGTTCTAGCCTTGGATTGGCCTTGCCGGGCACGGTACGCTAACCTTATCCAGCTAAGCACAGATGCCTCATGGCACCACCCCTCTCTCCCCGACAGTCTGTCAAAAGGCTACCCACTTTCATCCCGCATAACCTCAGCTTCGTTTAATAAAGTGCCTGCTAAAGCAGGGGTTCAGGGATTAAATGGTCTGTCCGAGTGCAGTTCAGACTATGCTATATATAAAGAGGGGATGATATCTGCGTGCATCACTAGTGGCTCGTCCTTTAAGAGGAGCGTTTATATCAGCAGTTTACTAATGTAGAACAGGTGACCTATGAGCCATGATATTTTTTAAAGTTCAGCATTATACCTGGAGATCTAACTTTCTTTGATGTGAAGAGGAGGGCTTCCATCCAATTTTTATTTATTTTTTTTCTTTCTAGAATTCTTTCCTTTCTTCAGTGTTGTCTGGATGCAGACCTCAACCTAGTCTCCTTGAAGAGGCAGATTTCCACCGTTTCAATGCGCTTTTGGTGCATGCAAGGTTAAAACTTTCCTCCAAACTCCCTGCATCCCTCCTTACAGGTATTCAGTGGAACCTTAGGACCTCAAATCTGGTTATATCTGCGCTCCAAGAGTCAACCTAAGAGCCCCTACCTAGTACCTCCTCAAAATTCTTTTAATGGAAAGTGGCATTTCTGATGGCCATAACCTCCATTTGAAGGGTGTCTGAGTTGACTGATCTGTCCTCCAGAGCTCCCTTCCATGTAATCTTTTCTTCCAAAGTCGGTTTTGGCCCCCCTCCTTTTGTACATGTCTGGTTAACCCCTAGGAGCATTCACTTTATTGTCTTAACCTGTATACAGAAAACACGACCTATCTTTCGGTTATAGAAGCCCTTCAGAGTTCCATGAGGTTAATACGGAACAATTAGCAATTAATGTTTTTTCCCCCCTCATAATATACATTCTCTTTACTTGATTATTTATAGGGATATCTGGAGGCGCAGCTATAGCCTGCTCAGCATTATTACACTGCTTCAATGCCCCCTTAGTTAACACCATAAAAAAAATCACTATATAAAAAAGCTCATATCTATGGAACCATTTGGAAAATAAAAAAAAATGAAAACTTAGGGTGGGGGCACAAGGTCTGCAGGTGCAGGAGGATTAAAAGTAGGAGCAAAATCTGACCACTTTTGACTTAGATACAGGTTCCCTTTAAAGTTTTGCATTACTACATGAATATAATGTCAGGTAGAAAAAAAAACCAAAAAAAACCCAAGATTTCTGCGAGTGTACATTTTTGGGCATGTCCCGTTAAGAACGTGGGGTTGGAGCAAAAAGATTAGCAGAACGATGGTCCAGTAGCCAAATTAGTAGTTGATGGTTGAAAGGAGGTGAACCTCCTCTTACTTGCTGGCACCCCCGATGCCTCTTCTGATTAGAAAGCCACATGATGGGATTACGTTGCAGTAAAATGCATAAATGATACGACACACCTGGCTTGCAAATTAGAAGAGGAGACAGGGATACTGGTAAGTACCAGCACGTTCACAAGACTATGGGACCAGCATATAAGGAGTACAGAGGCGGCTGCTTGACCATGATCCTGAAAATCTTTGTGCTAAACTCTCGCTTCCAGCTTTAGGATTGAACACTCAGAGCATAGTGCGGAGATGTCCATTGTACGCCAGGGCAACACAGCACTATGAAATGCCATTTCCAGCTGTTTAAAACTTTAATGGCAGACATATTTGTCCCGGGGCAAACTCAAGGTCACCACCTGCAGCTAATGAAGTTTGCCATGCATAGAGGAAAAACGATGACTCTGATACATCAAGATCGGCATTGTTCACGAAAGTCTTGTAGAGGGGGCATGTTGGAGTTAGACACTCCTGATTCTATTAATGACTCAGCAATATCTCAAAATCGGTGTGTGCCTTTCCACAAATGTTACTCCTGTCATTGACTGGAGTAAAAATTGTGGTGTAAGGTACGCCGCAGCTTGTCATGAATTAGACAAGCAGGGGTCACCACACGGCATTTTGGCCAAGCTGGATGAAAATAGTGTGAAAATGCAGAACGTTGCAAATTTTGCTACTTTTCAAAGCATTTTAAGCAAGATTTCTCGTGTAATCGCCTTGATGAATCTGAGCCAATGGATTCAATAATCACAGTGTCCTACAATAAGGCTCAATGTGGAAAAACAGGGGGCTAAGGACCCCCTCTCGATTAGTGGGTGTTCCAAGCCATCAGGAGGCAGATAAGCGAGACATCAATTGTAGGAAAACACTTTTATTGTTTTTTTTTTTTTTTTTAAGTAATGCTACTCTATGTAAGCCACTGAGACCTGGTTCACATATGTGCCTGTTCCATTTTTTTGTGTGCTGGTAAATACAATTGGGTTAGTGTCATATGGTTCATAGTGTGGCAGAACACATAAATATAATATTTCACCCATTATTCAGTGTGGGGCTAGATGGTGCATCCTCCGTATATTTCTGCTATAGATGAGCTTTAAACTTACTCTTCATGATTATGTTAGCTTGGGGAGATTCATTATTATCAAAAAAATTACATTATATCTCTCAGAAGGGGAGAAAAACCATGAGCGGAAAAAAAATTCACCTGGTTATAATTAGTCTAAGAAATTGCATCTAAATTCTACAATCAAGCAACCATCAAGACATTTGCCAGCAATTCTGAAGCCCAAAAAGGCTAATTGAATAAAACATACCTACAAAAGTTGACATTGTCCATCAGAAGCCAGTCTCCTGCACGCAGAGACTGCACCAAAATGCCATCGACCCATTCAAATGTTCCACCAGTCTGTCCCTCTACAGAATGAAGGAGCTGATCCTTAAAATTGCGCAAACTTTCCAAAATGGCTGTAAATTCTGAAAATAAAAACCACACGCTTCAGGTAACAATAAAATCAGTAACATGTTTATTATTTCAATTTTTTTCTCCTCCACCATCTGAAGTTTTACGGTGCACAGAACATGTATATTCAGAAAACAGAAATGTACACACCTGCTTTCGAGAAGGAGTTGAGTTTTCCATTCAGCTTCTGGATTTGCACCAGCAAAGCATCCAGCTTGTTCAGCACCTCAGTAGAAATGCCATGTCCTTCATCTAGCATAGATTTGGCCTTGTGTGAGAGATTTAAATTGCTCCAGGAACGCAACAAAATTTCAGTTTCATCTGGAGATATGTCTGTAGCAAGAAGACTATCCCTTACCAACGTTACCACTGCATTCCAAACCTGATCAAGGAACTGCTGCCACGGTCTGTTGATATCAGCCTAAAATGTTAATATGAAGATAAGTTAATAAGAAGATGTTTCCAATATATAATATTTTAGTTAGTCACTTTAAGATTATATATGCTTTTTAATGCAAGGGAATGTGCACACGTTGCGGTTCCATTGCGGATTTTTCCGCGCGGGTTCTGCAGAATCCGCAGGTAAAACGCCCTGCATTTTACCTATGGATTCCCTGCGGATTTGGTGCAGTTTTTGTGCGGATTTCGCCTGCGTTTTTACACCTGCGGAATCTTATAATGGAATAGGTGTAAAACGCTGCGGAATCCGCACAAAGAATTGACATGCTGCGGAAAATAAACCGCAGCGTTTCCGCGCGGTATTTTCCGCAGCATGTGCACTGCGGATTTAGTTTTCCAAAGGTTCACATGGTACTGTACACCGCATGGAAAACTGCTGCGGATCCGCAGGGCCAAATCCGCTGCGGATCTGCAGCCAAATCCTAAACATGTGCACATACCCTTAAAGGGAATCTGTGAGCAGGATTTTACCCCCAAACTATTTATGTGCACTTGTACCTCTTTCAAAGACAAGCCTAGCAATACCTTTACATTGCCAGCCTGTTCCTCCTTGACTCAGAAATCAATGTTTACATTGATATGCAAATGAGGCTGAAGGACAATGGTAGATCTGGAGCCTGTGTCACTCCAGGTCTATTTCCTGGGCAGTGTCAGCTCCACCTGCTCGATTAACAGCCTCTAAAGTGCATGACTTCAGATAAAAGGAGCCATTAGTCAAGCAGAAGGCGGCAGCACTGGGCAAGGAATAGACCTGGGGCGACAGATTTCAGATCCACTAATAATTTAGTTTCATTTCCATATCAATTCACAGGTCGATTTCTCAAAAAACAGAAGAACAGATTGGAAATATAAATGTATTGCTGGACTTTGCTTTGAAAGAGCTACATGGTCATATAAATAGTAAACCGTCAACTGAGCAGTGACCCAATGGATACTCTAAAAACCAAACCTAAAAAACAGTGGCAAGATAGCATTTTTTTCCCTTCATTATATCACCTCACTTGTAATTTAACGGTTTTCCAGTAGTACAGTGAATAATGTTCACTCAGAACTACAACTTGTCCTATAAAATACAAGCCCCTATGTGGCTATGTTAACAGAAGGGGAAGAAAACTTCTGCCCTAGAATAGGCTTTCCCTCTGACAGCATGGGGAACACAGCGTTTTGTAAATGAAAATTACACAGCAATTGTTCAATATATCCCTACAAATCTCTGCATCTACAGACATGAGAGAAACCAAGTACAACTTTTAACCCCAAATCACATATGTATTTGTGAAGATGATCACGTATGGAGAGTGCTCAGGAACTCAACTCTCAACGTGCGGCAGATACCGGCTATGCTAAATAGCCAGCATCTAACAGCTATGGCCAAACCTAAGCTGTGGTAGCCCTGACAGTGGTGTTTGACAGCCGGGGGCTGGATGAGAGCCCCCAATGCTGCCATCTTGGTACTCCTCAGGCCTAGGTGAAGCTTGAAACAACAATGTGATTTTTACTACATACTGCAATCCACTGTGTGTATTATAGTATACAGTAGTACAAGCAATCAAATCCCCCCACCCTTCTCCCTAATAATAAATAAATATATCTGTCATCGCCGTGTTCATAAAAGTCTGATCAAAAAGAGGATTTTTGGCACTGTAAAGTCCCTTTCTTGTAGCCTTCATTGGGTTGACACAGGAAACCATGGATGTACGCCAATGCTGCAGCCGGGAGGATGACACTAAGAGCTACACTTAAAAGAAGTCGGCTCCTCCCTTGCAAACTACATCTGTAGATACCAGACTAAACCAGTTTAGCTTAGTGTCACATAAGAGGAAGACAGGCTGGAGGCCCAGACCTGTCTCAGCCTACGGTATTTTGACCTAATCTGTAAATGACGTAACAAGAAGGAAAAAAAAGATTGAAAATGCCAGAATTGCGTTTTTTGGTCTCGTATCGGATTCTGGTCGACTCTAACTACAAAGTGTCCTGGACCAATGGCTACAAAACCAGCCTAAATCATCCGTACATCACCGTGTTTGACATTCGGCATAAGACGAATGTGCTGATATGATTATTTTCACCAAACATGGCATAGGGCATTATGGCTAAACATCTACACTTGCTCTCATCTATCCTAAGGACATTGTCTAAGAAGCCTTTTGGTTGGTTAACATGCAACTTAGCACCTTGTCATGTTCTTTTAAGACAGAAGAGGCTTTCGCTTGGCAACACTCATAAACAAGCAGTTTTTCTGCAAGCTAACTGAGGCGCTTAGAGTCAAAGTTGTATCTCTAGGGTTTTTTTATCTCCATTTCGCTGAGAGCATGGTCTGAGCTTGGGGTGGACTTGCTGCGACACACTTCAACTGTATTGAATGTTTTCAACTTGTGAATAATCTTTCTCACAGTAGAATAACGAAATTCAATTTTTGGGGAAATGTCTTATAACCTTTCAGACTGACGGGCAGCAACAATCACTTCTCGAACATCATTGCTGATGGCTTCCCTCATTGGCATTTTCTAAGTTACCTGAACCCTGCAGACCAGCCAATTGCCAACACTTCTATCTTTGTTGAGGTGGTCACACTTGTCAATGAAGAATCAAAAGCAATTGATTAGAATCTCCTGGTTGCTACCTTCCCTTTTCATTCCTATGGTATGCATAATTTTTTGATGATAACATATTGTAATCTGTCACTTGCTGTTGTCATCTGAAATTGTATTATCAAATTTTAAGTATTTCGAAGGACAAGATTTTTTTTTCTTTATTGTATCCGGATATCTAAAACATAAAGAGGGTGTACTTTGTTTTTCCTCATGACTGAATAAATCTATATATTAACAATTTCAAGGCAAAAACAATTTTAACACATCTGATACACTTGGTAACCAACTGATTACGCTTCAAAATCTAAGTAGGTAGATTACTTTCAAATGTAATTTACAAAGTTTTAGTACCTGCTCGAATCCACCAAGAAGCTCTGTGGTGTCCATAGCACTATTCATTGCCATGATGTTCAATTTATTTCCTGTCAAAAGGGCCAACAGCTGAACAAGGCTGGTCTTCCCCACAGCTGCAGGGCCTACAAGTATAACCATCCAGCCCATTTCTACGCATTTCATTACTGGTTCAAGGGATTGAAGGGAGTGGTGGAGAAGAGACAGGTGTTGGCGTTTAGTTGTAGAGCAACTGGCACCACGAGGAAGAACAGAAAAGCCAACCTGATGTATGAAGGCACAAAAAAACAATGGTAAGGTAGAATATTTCCGACATCTTCAATTATTGAAATAATTATTGGAATAACCTTTAGGAAAGCAAAGTTGAGAAGAGGAAGAAAAACACATGGCTTTTACATCAAATGTGTGTAGTTCGGTAATCATTTCATTTAGATACAGTTACAGGTTACGGTCTTCATGTTCAATTATGAAACAAAAGCTTAAAGAAAGTTATATTTACTAATTAAAGGGTTTGTCCAACAGCAAAATAATAAAAAGGCTAACTCGCCTTCCAGCAGCCCCGCCGATCCTGCGCAGGCCAAGTCGGAGGTCTCCGCCAGCTGTCTGCCCTGTCCCAAAATCACAGCAAGGCTGCAGCCTGTAATTGGTTGCAATGATCAGGTGACTACAAGAACCCATCATGGTCATCTAGTCTTCTGGAGTCAGCGAAGACCCTTACAGCTGCCTGAACTGGATCTGCGGCAGGCTGAAAGGCCCAGCATGCCTAATCAGTCCATTCCTTATATTTTACGGTCAGTCAACTCCTTTAAAATATTTTCATTTGTTACACATAGATCAGTGAAATAAGACCTATCTTAGAATACAAAGGTCTCCTTCCCTTGAGTACAACCCTACTGCTTTCCAACCTTGAGCATGAGGTTATTCAAACGATCATACAATATGGCAACAATTCACATTGCAGATTTACCTGTATATTTTGAGGATTGATGTGAAAATGTCGTGTTCCCAAGTAAGGGGCATTTTCTTCTCCAAATACTGCCACATAAAGGGAAATAAGCTACAATAAAAGATTAAAAAGCATAGACTAGTTAAGCCTTTTTAATAGAAAATAAAATACATTAAAGTTTCATAAGCTACATAAAAAGAGGGATTTTTGTGTACTCACCGTAAAATCCTTTTCTCCGAGCCAATCATTGGGGGACACAGACCGTGGGTGTTATGCTGCTTGCCACTAGGAGGACACTAAGTGATACAAAGAAAGTTAGCTCCTCCCCTGCAGTATACACCCTCCTGCTGGCTCTCAGCTAATCAGTTCGGTGTAAAAGCAGTAGGAGATCAGTAACAACATATGAGCTTACAGCATGTCATATTATATATGAGAGTATAGCATATCAGATTATAAAAACAAGCATAAGCTAATACCAGGGTGGGAGCTGTGTCCCCCATTGATTGGCTCGGAGAAAAGGATTTTATGGTGAGTACACAAAAATCCCTCTTTCTCCTTCGCCTCATTGGGGGACACAGACCGTGGGACGTACCAAAGCAGTCCCTGGGTGGGGACAACATCAGATCAGGCCCTGTGTAACCGCTACTTACAAGTGCGCCACCGCGGCCTGCAGAGTCCGCCTGCCCAGACTCCCATCTGTGGAAGTGTGGGAATTATAGTGCTTCAAGAATGCATGCGGACTAGACAAATCCACAAGCTTGCAGGCGTGTCTTGTCGACACCTGGTGCCTAGAACCCACGACAGACAGGGAGATAGGCTGACATCTAACAAGGAAGGACTCCTGGATGGTGAAAGGAATACACCAGGCTAAATGGCCGATGAAGACGGCTAAACCCTTCCTGTAAACGTCAGGAAGCCTTCCTCTTACCGTCAGGAAGCCCAAGATACAGTGTCCAACCTTCGGAAGGACGCCGTCCCCGAGACGTACCTACTCAGAGCACTCGCTTCGTCCAAAATATGGGGAACTCATTCCATTTTGTGGACTGGTGCCGAAAGAGATGAGGGAAGAACTATTCCCTCATAACAGTGGTAATACAATACCACCTTGGTAACAAGGGACGGGGATGGCCTGAGGACAACCTTGCCTTGAAGGAAATAAGGGAAAAAAGTCTGAAAGGACCCGTTAGCACCGAAGACTCGTCAGGATGAGGGTATCGCAGAGAAAAAAGGGGCGACCTTCCCTAATAGTAAGGTCTGTCCGGATCAAAAAAGGAGCCTACTGTAATACTCCTAGAACCATTAAGGTCCCAATGATCTAATGGTGTGCGATAGGGAAGATAGGGAAGAACTACGTGTGAAAACTTCCTGCGAGAAAGTCCCTACTTGCAGTTTTGTTGCAGAAAGGCGGAAAGCTACCAGCTCCGCAAGCAAAAAAAAAACAAAAAACTGATGTGGTCAGTGCGGATTTCCGAGGATCACTGGTGCCCTTTCTGCTTCTGAAAAGCTTTCGGAAGTAGTGGAAGGGGAGTTATGGAAACTGGTACCACGGAAGAACCAGAGCATGCAGTGCGATGGCTCTTGGATCTCGAGGCCGAACCACGAATTCGAGTACACAGGCGATCAGTCTGGATGCCATCCGAACTACAACTGGAGAGCTCCAGTGAAGGCAGGTCTGATGGAAGACTTCCGGGTAAAGTTCCCACTCACTTGAGGCGAAACCCTGACGGCTGAATATGTTCGCCGCCCAGAGTTATACTCCTGGGATATGTACTGCCGAGATCACCGAGTGATAGATTTCGGCCCATCAGAGAATGTGAGGTACCTCGGCCATGGCGCCTGAATGTGGGTACCTGCTAGATGATTGACGTATGACACAGCCGTGGCATTGTCCAATTTAATTCAGATGGGTTGACCCGCCAGAAGGCAGTGGACCTACTGTAGGACTACCGTTCGGATCTCCAGAGCAATAATCGGGAGTAGAGGACTGGCATTGGTAGTTACTAGTAACCACTGAACTGGGAGAAAGGCCCTGGATGAATAAGGAGCTCAGAGACTACCATCTGAAAGTCTGTTTGACTTGCTGAAAACGAGCAGAGCGAAGGAAATTGCTTCCATTGTTATCACCATTTTTCCTCAGAACCCTCCCAGCAAATCGAATGAAATGAGGGGATGAGTGATCAAGTGCGCAAGCTCCCTGTTGAAGGACCATGACCTTGTCTGGAGGGAGAATTACCATCCTTCTGGAAGAGTACCGGATCATCCTCAAAAAGGATATCTGCTGGGCTGGAAATGAGAAGTTGTCTAAGTCTAGCCACCAGCCCAGGTGAGAGGGTATCGCAAGTGATATAGACTACTTAGCGTAGTCCTAGAAGGGCGGCTAGACAGTCGACCAAACAGGGCAAGACTACCACGCCTCTAGGGTGCAAGAGGAACAGGACAGCCACCATGAGCCTTGCGAACACTCTGGGTGCGGTAGCAAGGCTGAAGACAAGGTCGTGACTTGAAAATGCTGCTCACCAATGGAAAGGCGAAGGAATTTTTGAAGAGGGTAAGCATCCCGAATGTCGATGGATGCCAGAAACTGCACCTTTTTCTGGTGAAGTAATGGCTGAGCGGAGGAACTCCATTCGAAGAAGAAGAATCTTGTGAAAGGTTGTTAGAAGCTTGAGGTCCAGGATCGGTCCTACTTCTCGTTCCCCTTTTTGGAACCAAGATCCCTTAGATCTAGACTGTCCTGGACAACCCTTCCACTGCTGGTCGGGGCTGTAGGAACGTACGATCCTTTGTTAGTCTCCCGCTCAAAAGATCTGATTGACCAGCTGTACTGTCTTCAGGAAAGGGTTACTGGTGTGAATCAAAAGTAGTTAAGGTCTCCAGCCAGGAGACCATTGCTCTAGCAATCCATGCGGCGGCTAGGGAGGGTAGAGGGCTGGACCCGAAGCTATAAAACGGAACAAACCATATTTGCTATATGACAGACCGTGGCATTTTCAATTGATGACACATCGGGCAGGGATACTGGTAGGTAAATCACAGGAGATGGTACCCGGTTAATCTGCCAAGTGGCAGAATGCGCGGCCGCATCCAGCAGGTCATAGTCTCTTGCCATCGCCGCTCTCTTTTGACGGTGCAGAGTTAAAAATTAGGAACCCTCGATCCACCATCCTCTTAACAGGGAAGTGGAGAGGGATCATCAGCCTTCTTGCATCTTCTTTTAAATAGTCGTGATGCAGAGGGGGGTGCTCAGACGCCCGAAAAGGGTGCCTCTGTACATCCACAGAGTTCAGGTCTTCGGGTGGACAGGACAGGTTGTCTGGCGTTAGGCCTGGATGCAGAAGTGGATACCTGGAGGCGACACTCCGTGTGCCTGTCTGTTGATGGTGTGAGGAGATCGGTGCCCTTAAAAATCAGACCAGGCATGGCATCCCACGTAGAGGCTTCTGTCCACTGAATCGCATATCCGGACTGGATGGCAAATGCTCTACGAGGGAGTTTAGTCTCCTTATGAAGGACACTGTGTAGTCTAGAGTAGGACAAAAGTGGTGGTCAATCAAATAACTAAAAATAATAAAGCCACAATTGGGCTGCAATGATAATTTGTGTAAAATTGTACAATTACAAGAAGACCACTACTTATTAGATGAATGGCAAACCATTCGGTGTAAGAGTAAAACAAAGATCCTAAAACTATGGAATCCAAGATATAAAAACAATAAAACTTAAAATAAATCTATAAAAAATCTAAAAATTTTTTTGAGAAATAATAATGAGGAAAGGTACAATGCACTAAAATGCCTTTATTACATAAATATGTATTTATACAGGGCAACAATAGGCAACTCAAAAGTGTGCCTGTAACTGGAGGACAAAATGGTAAAATTAAACAGCAAAAATAGCACCAATATTGTAACGGACACCGAGAAGGCAGAATATAAAAGAGAAAAAGTTCATACATATATGTAAGAAAGTATAAAAACATATATATATGTATATATTATGTATATAAATAACAAATTTAGTAAAAAATCTGTATATAAAAAGATGGCCGTAAAAAAAGGGGGGGAGGGGAGATATAAACACTGAGCAAAGCTGAATAAGGTACGATCATAAAATATATATATGTGCAAAGACGTGTATAGTAAACACATACTACATATAAGGTGCACACAATGAGTAATAAGGTGCAAATGAAAGTGCAAAGTGTAATGCAAGCTGGTTGAAACAAAAAATATATATATATATATATAAAACAAAATGAGTGATAAGATACAATTGAACACACAAAGTGTTAAAGTGGTGAGGGATAAACCCTAAATCACGAAACTTGCTCAATGTGAAAATTACATACGGCCACAAAAAATATATATATATTTACCAATGCCCGCTAAGTGTCCAGGTCCTCCAGATACCGCACACCCCGACGCGCGTTTCGGACTGTGTCCTTCGTCAGCCACCCCCTGACGAAGGACACAGTCCGAAACGCGCGTCGGGGTGTGCGGTATCTGGAGGACCTGGACACTTAGCGGGCATTGGTAAATATATATATATTTTTTGTGGCCGTATGTAATTTTCACATTGAGCAAGTTTCGTGATTTAGGGTTTATCCCTCACCACTTTAACACTTTGTGTGTTCAATTGTATCTTATCACTCATTTTGTTTTATATATATATATATTTTTTGTTTCAACCAGCTTGCATTACACTTTGCACTTTCATTTGCACCTTATTACTCATTGTGTGCACCTTATATGTAGTATGTGTTTACTATACACGTCTTTGCACATATATATATTTTATGATCGTACCTTATTCAGCTTTGCTCAGTGTTTATATCTCCCCTCCCCCCCTTTTTTTAAGGCCATCTTTTTATATACAGATTTTTTACTAAATTTGTTATTTATATACATAATATATACATATATATATGTTTTTATACTTTCTTACATATATGTATGAACTTTTTCTCTTTTATATTCTGCCTTCTCGGTGTCCGTTACAATATTGGTGCTATTTTTGCTGTTTAATTTTACCATTTTGTCCTCCAGTTACAGGCACACTTTTGAGTTGCCTATTGTTGCCCTGTATAAATACATATTTATGTAATAAAGGCATTTTAGTGCATTGTACCTTTCCTCATTATTATTTCTCAAAAATTTTTTTAGATTTTTTATAGATTTATTTTAAGTTTTATTGTTTTTATATCTTGGATTCCATAGTTTTAGGATCTTTGTTTTACTTGTAGTCTAGAGTAGGACTGGAGTCCTCGTCAATGTACAGAGATTGGATGATGATATAAATAGGCGAGTTCATCCTTTACTGAAGCTCTGGCAAGTCCAGGTCCAAGGCAATATCCGATCCATGTTCAGAGTCTTGTTGACAGCAAATCCTTGGAGAGAGATCATGAAATGAAAACTTCCGTTTTGTAGATGTTTGTACGTTTCTAGACGCCTGTACTTTTCTAGAATACTCGCGGCCCCTGCTAGCTGACGGATCCCATGTAGGAGAGGGACCATGTATATCGGTCCTGCGAGCACTCCGAGCCACGGAGGGATCACGGAGGGATTCAATTTCTTGGTCAGAAAAACCATGGGTTGCGGCAGTGACGAAGTCCACTGACGGAACTAGTTACACCGGGATAAACTGGGATCAGCGGCGGAAGGCTCCTCATTTATGACCGGCTTCGGATTGGTCATGTGCCTTTAAGACCAGGGAATACTGCTGGTCGTGTGCCTTTAAGACCAGGGAATACTGGTCGTGTGCCTTTAAGACCAGGGAATACTGGTCATGCGCCTTTAGATAAAATCTCGCAGAGAGCGAGAAGCGCCAATTCGGGGGGCGGAGCCACAGGCACGTCGTGGGCGGAGCCTCGAGACTTCCATGAATAGGCCCAAGCCGGGGCCTAAATTTCTGCAGCCGGCGCCAGCGTAGAAGTGAAGAGGCGTTGCAGTGGCCGAGAAAATTGAGCGCTTCCGTGCCAGGCGAAAAGCGCCAGGAAAACGGGCAGAGCCGCCTTAGGGCGCCATAGTACGCTTCCGGGGTGCGGCCTACACCGGCTGAAGCCGGGGGCTAAATTTATGTAGCCGGCCGGAGCGTTACCTCAGGGAGGTGGGCCACAGGGAAGCCTGAGACTGACTGTGAATATCCCGCTGAAGAAGCCCATCGCTGGCAGGATCCACTCACCATCGGTGGAGCCGCCGCGGATGTCAGGTATTGCAGCGCGGATGGTGCAGGGATAGAGGGCTAAACCTCAATCCATCATCCCTTTGTTAGGGAGGTGGAGAGGAACCGTCCGCCTCCTTGTGCCATCCGCTTTCACAGTGGTGGGACAGTGGGGGCTGCTCGGACGCCATAGAGAGGGGCCTCTGTACATCCACGGAGTTCAGTCCCCAGGTGGACAGGGCCAGTTGTCCGGCATTAGGCCTGGCTCCAGGAGAGGATACATGGAGGCGACACTCCATGTTGTCGCCTGCTGCTGGTGTGGGGAGATTGGGACCGTGAAGGCACCGTCGCCCCTGAAGTGAGTTGGGCGGGGCTCCGGCGGTTGGCGGGGATTTCAACTGCGGCCTAGTCTGGCTCAAAAAGTCGGTGACTAAATTTATGGAGCCTGCCGATGCAGCGCGTCGGCAGGCTGCGACGTAGCGCCGAATGATTGCCGCTGGCGTCCGGCCAGCGGCACCTCTCCCAGGGACCAGGACCGCACCTTCCACGCAGGCAGCGTGAGGAAGGAAACTACTCACCGCCACCGAGCAGAGATGCAGCTTCTATTGCGAGGGAATAAGCTCAATCGATCCCCCCTTTGCCGGGGGATGGAGAGTCTCTGTCCATCTTCATATGTGCCTGCCACAGGGGACTTACGGATGCGCCTGCCGCAGGGGACTTACGGCTACTGTGGAGACTACATGACGCCAACAGGTGAGGGCTTAAATGCGGAGGAGCCCGGGAGATGCACATAAGAGGTATACTCTATGTGCTGACCATCTTACAGGGGGGAGATCGGGACCGTATAAGAACAGTCGCCCTAGCGTAGATTAGGCGTGCCCCAGTCGTCGCAGGAAAGGTATGGGGAGGTATACTCGCCGTGCTTGCCTGTTGATGGTTCGGGGGAGAGCGGACCCTAGAAAGGAATCCGTCGCCCCCTTCACTCCGTTAATTAAAAAATAAAAATTTACAGAAAATAAAAATAAAAAATGTTGGGGTCTGAAGACCCAAGTGCCTCCTACAGACACTAAGCAAGAACTGGTTAGCTGAGAGCCAGCAGGAGGGTGTATACTGCAGGGCAGGAGCTAACTTTCTTTGTATCACTTAGTGTCATCCTAGTGGCAAGCAGCATACACCCACGGTCTGTGTCCCCCAATGAGGCGAAGGAGAAAGAAACACTTTAGAAAGTTGGTATGAGCAATACTCCTGACTTGCACATTAAACTATCAATGTTTAGCTTATTGGAACCTGACAGCTTCTGCAGATCCCCCACACGGCCACCATATATTTATCGATATCTTTAGGATCTCTGCCTCCATGACAATTCGCAGTTAGCCGGGTGTTCGCACCTTTGCGTCATCAGAGCACTGAAAATGTGTAGGGAGGCAGTGGTGACACAGGACAAGGCCAGCCACCTGATTTGCAGTGGCGGCAGTTATGGATGGCTGCGCACTGTGTCACCACTGCCCTAATGGCCACACATGGTGAGCGTACATCCGGCTTACTGCACAGAGATTTCCAAAGAGCTGGCAGTGACACCACTTTTGCCAATCACGTTACTCAATTCCACATGGGTGTGATAAAATGACTAGCGGGATGATTAGTCTAGGGTTAACATCACTCCCACGACTCATTAAACACTATATTGCAACTGCAGTTATAAAACAATTTGGGGGGAGGAGGGGGCCATATATAGTAATTCACAAGACTATTAAAAGGGCATGTTAGGAAAGGTATAGAATAGTAATAAATACAATACATGGTGGCGGTTTGGGGGGGCCTGGAGAAACGGTCAGGTACCATTTAACATAATATGGGCGCAGAAGCTGTGTCTAAAATAGTGTAAATTGTCAGGTTCTTCAGTACCCGTCAACACTAACCTTTTGTCGATCCTCTTTAGACCTCATTCGTTCGCCGTAAACCAGAAATACATGTTGGGATGGATCATAATTTCCAAGTGACTGATCGTGCAACATAAGATTACACCATCGAAACAGATCCCTCAAATTAAACTCCCATGGTCCTCCTTTTTGGCCCCATTTTCTCTCAGTCATAACTTCCAAGTCAATCTAAGGCAGGGACAAAGCACATTTTGTATAAATTTGTTTAGAAATCATAGTAAGCTTGTGGCCATGTAACATATCGGAGAA
Source organism: Ranitomeya variabilis (assembly GCF_051348905.1). NCBI lineage: Eukaryota > Metazoa > Chordata > Amphibia > Anura > Dendrobatidae > Ranitomeya > Ranitomeya variabilis. Next base: position 768,963,261 of record NC_135233.1, on the reverse strand, counting down.
AAAAAAAACAGTTTACCAAACTAAATATAATAAATATTTAAAAATATAAACACACAGAAATAAATAAGTCAAATATATACCTGGTTATTGAATGCAACAATTTTATCAATGATGTCTTCACCCAAGGCAGGAAAGAGAGAAAAAGCTATGAACTGCATATCAGATGATGAAAGTTGATCCACAAAGACCTAAACAACAAAATAACAAATAAAGCAACATAGTGAAGCACGGAAAACGACGCCATATAGCACCAGACACAATACGAGCCCATACTTTTGAGCACTAAAATAACGCTTTGCAGTAATGGAACTAAGTGCTACTGACCATTTTCATGGCAAAATCCATAAACACACAAACCTGAGTAAACCTGTTCAAAAAGGATCGTGGAAGTCCTTTCCGACCACCTCCTTGACGAAATGGGTTCTGGCAACCAAAGATCTTTGTTTTTTTATGTTGCACCTGAAAGCTCATTCCAAGTTCTGGAACGTACACCTCGGCACGGTGGTCAAAGCATGCATTGAGTCCTTCTAGCACAGACTGAGATGCCAGATTAAGCTGGTGGAAAAAATAAAAAAAAATCTGAATTACGACATAATAAATGAAGCTGCATACTATGCTTCACTTCCTGCACTGTGCATCTAGCATGGTGATAGTCCTGAAAATAAGCAGTGTAGTAAAAGGCTACAATATCGAGTAATATACTTACCTCATCTAGTACAATCCAATGTCCTGCCTTTAAAGCTGAAAGAAGCGGTCCATCACGCCAAGCAAATTCACCACCTTTGCCTCCTTCAATTGGAAGGTCAGTACCAAATAAATCGGTTACATCCTTCAGAAAAGAAAAAAAATAAACAGTAGTAAAAAACTTTTTGTACAATTCCTAAAATATAAACACAACCACACTCTCGAATTTACAATTTGTACTGGCTTAAAGGAGTTGTCCAGTCTTAAAGGAGTTGTCCAGTCTTAAAGGAGTTGTCCACATCTCTGACTTCGTCCTCATGTTCAATTTGTCTAAAGGCGGGGACAGTGACCCCAAAAAACCACATGACAGCCCCAGGGAGATGGAGAGCGAGTGCCGACACAGCGGGAACAGCGCCAGCATGGGAGGCGAGAATAAGCTTTTTTATTTTATCATGGCCAGGCGTTTGGTGTGAGAAGAGGTTGTCCTAGTAACAGACAATCCCTTTAAGTTACAAGTTTGCAGTCAGTATTTGACCAGTGAATCCTCACATGGAGCTCATGGCGGGAGCGGGTGATGGGACCACAAGTATGCAGTTTTCATACTTCTGGCCACATTCTAACCAGATTGTATCCAGCATGGCTGTGAAGTCGGTAAGCCAAACCTCAGACTCCTCAATTTCCATGACACCGACTCTTACCAAAATGAGCTCCGACTACACAGCCCTGGTATCCAGCCTTGCTCAAAACACTTGCATTGAGTGACACTGTGCCCATCTAGTCGGCACACGAGAGCATATATACAAATCACATACTTGTGGCCATACACCTGTGCTGCTCTCTGTGTCTGCACCAGAGAGAATCATCACAGCGTGCAGTGCGCTTTATGTTAGGATTCACAAGTCTGCAGTTACAGACAGTGACTGCAGACTTGTAGCTTAATATCGGACAACCCCTTTAACAGCTATTCAGAATACCTGGGAACTCCCCAACCCAAAGGTTAAGTTTTTACAAAAAATAGAAACCTATATAAAATTGCAATTTTATCATTCGATGTAATATCAAAAATGCCAGGATCGCCCAATGGACTTATGCGCATAAAAATCACCTAGGATTTCAATGCAACGTTTCCTGAAACTGTCGCCACAAACAATATAAACCAATCTGACCAGCTCCTCCTGAGGATCAGACACCATCTTCAACAGGAGAGGTTCCCTTTAAAGGGAACCTGTCACCCTGTTTTTTCCGTATGAGATAAAAATACTGTTAAATAGGGCCTGAGCTGTGCATTACAATAGTGTATTTTGTGGACCCCGATTCCCCACCTATGCTGCCGAAATACGTTACCAAAGTAGCCGTTTTCGCCTGTCAATCAGGCTGGTCTGGTCAGATGGGCGTGGTGTCTTCCCCCAGATCTTGCTTATTTTTCCGTTGGTGGCGTAGTGGTTTGCGCATGCCCAAGTTCAGAATCTACTGCACAGGGGAGGGAAAAGAGCGCGATCTGCGCTATTCCCCTGGTGATCGGTGGGGGCGGCCATCTTCCTGTGGCCGCGCGTGCGCAGATGGAGCGCTCTGCTGCCTGGGGCTTCAGGAAAATGGCCGCGGGATGCCGCGCGTGCGCAGATGGAGCGCTCTGCTGCCAGGGCTTCAGGAAAATGGCCGCCGCGATCTCCATCTGCGCACGCGCGGCATCCCGCGGCCATTTTCCTGAAGCCCCGGGCAGCAGAGCGCTCCATCTGCGCACGCGCGGCCACAGGAAAGATGGCCGCCCCCACCGATCACCAGGGGAATAGCGCAGATCGCGCTCTTTTCCCTCCCCTGTGCAGTGGATTCTGGACTTGGGCATGTGCAAACCACTATGCCACCAACGGAAAAATAAGCAAGATCTGGGGGAAGACACCACGCCCATCTGACCAGACCAGCCTGATTGACAGGCAAAAACGGCTACTTTGGTAACGTATTTCGGCAGCATAGGTGGGGAATCGGGGTCCACAAAATACACTGTTGTAATGCACAGCTCAGGCCCTATGTAACAGTATTTTTATCTCATACGGAAAAAACGGGGTGACAGGTGCCCTTTAAGATGTGCTCAATACATTAAGAATACAAACTTGATAGAAGAAATATTAACCAATTTATTTCTTTATAGCAAAAATACAGAAACCAGACAAATGTGTCACCAGAGCTTGAAATATTAAAAACCTTCCAAAAAAATGTAATAAACCCTCACATTGTCCATGTTTACTTCAGCTTTATTAGAAAATAATGACAGGTCTTTACCGTTTGTTCGGAAAGGTTAATCCGAACAAGATGATTTCCAGACGCTTTGGCCAACGCAGTGACCAGGCTGGTCTTGCCAACACCTGGGGACCCCTCTAATAAAATGGGTTTGTTGAGTTGCATCGCCCTCAGCAGCCTCTGTGCATTCATTGAAGTGGTTTCTGAATTCAGGGCATATTCATTCAAAGCGTCTTCATGAAATATAGGACCTTGAGGAACAGAAACCGAAACACACAACATGGCTTTATAAATCAGTTTACAACCTGAGCAATCTATAGAATAAGTATTAATTACACAGAGCTTGGAATCAAGAAGGACCTTGACCAGCACAGAATCTGTAAGGTAACAAAAAGACACTAAATCCTGTGTCCACTACCTCTGGTTATGTAGAAGGGCTCAATCCCAAACAAGCTTTCCAAATAATTAATCTTCCGCTCTATGGTTCCCTCATACATCTGTAGGTCGAATTCCACCTCTTCAGTAATGTCGACAATAGCAGAGAGCTTCTCATGTAAGAAACGCATGCATTGCTGCCTGATAGATGTGGCAGAAGCCGAAGAGCAAAATGTAGTGCCTACAAAAGAAACAGGAAGCTTAAAAGACGTATTACAAAAATTTAAGAGGAAGACATAATCGAGCATTTCTTCTTAAAATAAAAACCTCACAATGTGCGACGATTATGAAAGGGGCTGTCCATTGGTCAGACAATCCCATCTCTATCACTAGGTTCCCCCCAAGTAATATATATATATATTATATATACACACACACACACACACACACAACACACACACACACTCACCTCCTATGCGGAGGCCTTCCGGTGATGTCAGCGCTAGCCCTCCTGACGGTTTGTGCGACATGGTCACACGGTCCCTACAGCCTATCAGCGACCTCTTGTCTGTCACCTCCTTCGGGCAAATCTGACATCTGGAGGAAGACACAGCTGTGGCTGCTCTCCGAACGTCACATTTGCCAGAAAGGAGGTGACAGACAAAAAGTCGCTGATTATGTCACGCGAACCCTGTGCCAATGTCACACAAGCCCCAGGAGAGCAGGCGCCAACACCGCTGGAATGGCATCCACACAGGAGGAGAGAATAGTGGTTATTTTACTTGAGAAAAACACAGTGATTGAGAAGGTTGTCCAAGCAGCGAACAAACCCTTTAATGTTTTTTTCTATTTAAGAGAATCTGTCTCCAACCGAGCGTAGAATAATATAGGGGCAGAGACACTGACTCCACCGATGACTTGATGCAGTTTTGATAAAATCACTTTTTTATCTGCATCGGATCTCCCGACTGTACAAGCCCGTCCACACCACTGAATAATCTTTATCTTTATATAGCGCTAACATATTCCACAGCACTTTACAGTTTGCACACATTATTATCACTGTCCCCGATGGGGCTCACAATCTGAATTCCCTATCAGTATGTCTTTGGAATGTGAGAAGAAACTCCAAAAACCCGAAAGAAACCCATGCAAACACGGAGAGAACATACAAAGTCCTTGCAGATGTTGTCCCTGATGGGATTCGAACCCAGGACTCCAGCGCTGCAAAGCTACAGTCCTAACCACTGAGCCATTGTGCTGCCCATTGGCAGCTTTCGATGTACACTCTACATAGGCAGAAGGCAGCAGGGTTATAAAGAGCTCATGAATATGGAGAACTATAAGGCAGAAGCTTTACTCTTCCTCTAGTGATAAAATCACTTATTTGAGAAATGATCAAAACTACAGCAAACAGCTTAGTATGTGAGACATCACTGGAAACGGGGTCTCTGTCCTTACATTCGCTGCTCTCAGAATAAGTGGCAAAAACCTGGTGACAGAATCTCTTTAAAGAGGAATTATGGATCTACATAGTCACACGTAAGGGGAGATCTTGCGGTGTTGATTGGTTGCTATGACAGTTGAGGGGGCTAGCAATGCCATTTTAACACACCCATTGGGCTCTTTAAGGGTACATGCCCAAGGTCAGTAATCGCTGAGGGTTGGACGATGGGTACATCCACATCGTGCAACCCGCGGTGACCAGATTTTACGAGATAGTGGATGGGATTTCAAGAAATCCCATGTCCACTATGTGTCCAGAGATGGACATGCGGCGCGTCTTTCCAGACCGCAGCATGTCAATTTATCTTGGAGAGACGTGAGCCTCCAAAAGACAAATGTCACCCGTACAATGTATTGGATGCGGTGATTCTGCACAGTTCGATGAACACATGCGGAATCACCTGTGTTTTCAATAACCAGCAGCGTGGGAACATAACCTAATAATAAAAAATGCTTAACTGCAGACATTTATGGCATAACTAGTACCTCAGAACTAGGGCCCTATTTCAAACCTAATTTCTAAATAATAACTTTATTTTTTGTACGTACATTGCTATCAGTTTACAGAAATGAGCAAAAAAAAAAAAAAAGAAAAACCCAAGAGCCGGGTCCAGCGGTCACTGAATTCTGATGTCACCACCTTGTGAACCGCCTTTTACCTGCAGGTATCCCCAGCTCCTTTTTCGACTAGCTTGTCTCTGGCAATGTCCTCATTGTGGCGTGAAGCACACTAGACACTGCCCCGGGCTCATTAAACAAAACAGAAGGCTGCAATGCCAGTAGGTAGGGGCAGTTCATAGGATTCCTGTGAATTCATTCGCTCATCTCTAATTTAAAAAAAAGATTTTCCCAAAAGAAAAAATGATCCCCTGTCCAAAAAAAGTCAATTTCTGATTAACACAATATAATTTGAAAATAAAATTGCTCAGTCATTACGTAACAGGAAACGTATTCCCATATTTATTTATTTTTAGCTTGTTGTTTGCATTCAGACATCAGGAAATCATTCACATAATAAAAAATGTTTATTTCAAAAAGCAAATAAACCTGAAAGCCTAAAAACCCACCTGATCCCAAGCCATCGATGTAAACAAGACAAGCAGCATGTATTAGAGCGGTGACGGTGTCCAGGTTAGTTCCTTCGTACGCAGTTTCTGAGAAGTCACTTTTTACCGTGACATTCATGAAATGTACCCAGGAAAGGATGTCTCGTATACTGAGAATGCAGCGGCGTCCAAATTCTTGGTTTGTCAACCATTCAATAAAATCAATGATCAGATCTGCTACTAAAACGGCACCTGAAAATGAGATTGGTCACAAAATGGAGTGAGAACAGCAATCAGTCAGCTAACATATAATCAGACTTTCAGACCTCAAGACACTTTTTAACAAGAAGCAAATATTAGTAAAAAGTCTGCAATCATGAAGACCCAGCAGGGAAAGAGCATACTGTACCTATGAATTGCTGCAATGAATGGTATGACAAGACATATTGCTGGAGTCCGGAGAGGTAACAGGGCGCCTAATCTGGATTGTGTGGGAGAAGGCGGCAGTTTCTCACACTGGGTTATTTCACTGTACAGATCACTGTCATCACGACACAAAGCTGAAGGCCACCTAATATTAGCATGCGGCTGCTCATACCGGACACAGAGCAAAACGACAATGTCAGCTATAACAAACAGTGATTGACCTACCAACGAGAGTGTGCAATACAGAAAAAGAGGATTTTTTTGCCTCTAGAAAATAGCTTGAAAGTAGATAGATCTGATCAGACGTTTAACACTTGATGCAGATTTCATTTGTGACAGCAGCATTAAAGTGGTTGGATATGAGGGGCATGGCAAGTCACTTTTTTACGTAGTTTTATTTTTTAATTGGAGAGGTGTAAATACACACAGACAAGTTTGGCATTACCATAACCGAACTCAAAAAAGGAAACATGCTGTTTATTCTTATCCTTTTGACAAGAGGAATGAGCAGTTTGACAAAATAAAGGGCATCAGTCACAACCATCACAAAAGATTGCCAGCCGTCATTGATGCAAAAAGTCAAAACTGAGAATAAGCCACCCCCTCCCCTCCCATGTTCTAACAAAACTCCTCTCCACTTTCAGGAGTGCTACCTAACACATTCAATTATTCCTAAAGTATTAATAAGTTGAAGAACACATGAAAAAGGGTTGATGAAAGAAAAAAAAAAAAAGAGGGGGGACATGAGGGACCTCAAGGATTTTTAATATTTTCTATGACAGCATCTAATCCAAATACCCCTTTTTTTTTACCAAACTGTCGTTGCTCACCTTCTTTTCCACCAGCATTGTGTTATTCAGACACCAGGCTATTTTGTCTATCTAGGGAGATCATTTGCTAACTAGTGTTTGGCTATGGATTTTCTGGCTTAGTATAGTTTAGCTATGGCCAGCTGGATTGGTTCGGACCCTACCTAATCTCCAACAAGGCCCAAAATATATCTCTTAAGATTGAAAGAAATTTGGAAGCCATTAAAGGGAATCTGTCACCTCATTTTGGCCCTATAAACTGCAGCCACCGCCATTAGGGCTTATCTACACATTCTGTAATGCTGTAGATAAGCCCCAGATGTAACCTGAGAGATAAGAAAAAGAGGGTAGTTAGATTATACTCACCTAGGGGTGGTCCGGATAAGATGGGCATCCCAGGTCTGGGTCTGGCGCCTCCTATCTTCATGCAATGACGTCCTCTTCCTTGCTTCTGTAGCGGCTCCTGCACAGGCGTAATTCTCTGCCCTGTTGAGGGCAGAGCAAAGTACTGCAGTGCGGAGGTGCTGGGAAAGGTCAGAGAGGCCCGGCGCCTGCGCACTGCAGTACTTTACTCTGCCCTCAACAGGGCAAATCAGTACAACTGCACAGTAGCCGCAACAGAAGTAAGGAGGATGACAACATCGTATGAAGATAGGAGGCCCCGGACCGGACCGCGACGCCCATCAGACCGGAACCAAACCGGGACCGCCCCTGGGTGAGTATAATCTAACTCGTTTTTCTTATCTTTCAGGTTACATCGGGGGCTTTGTGTGAGTTCTGCACCAGAAATAATTGAGACTTTCTCTGGCTCGTATTAATCAAGATCTTCTCTGTCAATTCAAGAACATCTTCCCACTCCTTCAAAGAGATGTGTTTTTATTTTAACAGGGCAAACATCCAGAATGAGAAGGAAATGTCCTAGTAGTGGACAACCTCTTCAACCTGCAGATAAACCCGCTATACGCAGGCTAATTGCTTTTTTTCAGAGGTTCTCTTTAAACTGTATGGCTAGGTGTACTTTCCTTTGAATAAGAGTGTAAATACTTTCTAATTAGGCTTGTTTCCATACTTTAGAGGGGAAAATAAACAATAACTACCATTGTCATCTGATAAAGTGAGAGTCATTCCTGGATTCAGATTGTGCTTGATTATTTCTATGAGATCCAGTCGATCGTTACTTTGAGGACACCAAATCTCTGTAAATCTGTTGCGAAGGGCAGGTGAAAGCTGTAAAACAAAATTTTTTTGACAATTTACTAAACAATCTTGACCACAGTGTTAAAAGCACAGTTTATAAATCCTAGTTGTAAAGAAACTTATGGGTTTTAAAGGGACACACTAAATACATAGCCATATGGCGTAGTTCCATTTTAGGTGAAGAATCAAAGCGAAATGTTTTTCTCTGGGAGCAAAAAGAGAACTGGGCGATAGTTTGTAAACAGCTGTTCTCTGTTCTTAAAAGTTTTCAACAGCTTCAGGAGGAATTTAATTTATCTTGTAACACTTTTTACCAATATGTAAAAATCTGACATGTATCAGGTATGATAGAACTTGGAATACAACGTCATCCTTTAATACATTGCTGGGCAAACTGTGGTCCGCGGGCCACATGCGACCCTTTGGCTGTGACTGTCCCGCGGGCAGGCACAGAAAGTATCATGAAGTACAATATGTCAAGAGAAAACAGTCTCAGAATTGGTAAGATCCACTGAAACGTTCCAGAGTTATCTCCTCATAAATTGACAGTGGTCAGAATTGTAAAATTTATATAATTTATACAATGTGATTTTCTGGATTTTATTTTCGATATTCTATCACTCAATTATAAAATTAACCTACACTTAAAATTATAGACTGTTCATGTCTTTGTCAGTGGGCAAACTTACAAAATCAGCAAGGGATCAAATACTTATTTCCATCACTGTAAATGGAGGGGAAAGGAACACCACTTTCTCAAGGCCAGATGAAGGGCAGTTTAGTTACCCTGTAAGCGTCTGCCTGTTTGTCAACTCCCTGGCACTGCAGTCAGTGTTTAAATTTCATCCCTGTCTTCTGAGAACTTTGTCGGGTTATCCCATTCCCCCAATAAAACAGATGAGAAAGTCAAGCTACACTATGTAAATTTGACTTGTGACAACACGCACACAATTATGTACATTTACAGTTTGTGAAGAATATACTTTAACATTATAAACGGAATACCTCTTTTTTTCCAAAATCTCCACCAGGGTTCATAGTAGCAAAAATTCGGAAATTTGGTCCAGCTGTTAAAAGTTCCACCTCGTTGTCATCCTGTTTGCCCCCCTTTTCAGCCAACACCAACGTCTTTTCCACTTCAAGAACACTAAAATGACATTAGTGATTTAAAATTACTTTACCCAAAAAAGGAAGTAATGAAACATAAAATAAAACAAAAAGACAAGCATTCTAAAAGGGTTGTCTGCTAGTCATGAGCAAGTGTGCTCGCATAAGGTCTTATCTGAGCATGTTGGGGTGCTAATAGAGTATTAGAGCACGCCAAAGCTAATGTTCGAGTACCCGCGGCTGCATGTCTCGCAGCTGTTCGACAGCTGCAACACACGGCGACTGGAACATCGTATTAGAGTACGTCAAAGATACTCTTAGCACCCGAGTATGCTCAGATAACACCTTATCCGAGCACGTTCGCTCAGCACCGTTGTCTACTTTAGAAAAAAAAAAATCTGTTCTATACCATGTTGCTCGTAGAGAGAACGGACTGATCACCTTTTACATGGTCACTGCAGGGAAATGTAACAAATACTGTCAAGTTTCCCTATAACTTTTAGCAGATGGTGTTCCAAGGAGTAGGACACTTCATCATTTCTTCAACATTTTGAAATCACATAGCTGCCTAAAACCCACAACAAACTGTTAAGCAACTACCTACCACATATGAATGACTTACCTGTTTAATCTCTCCAATACAGAGTCATCTGCAAGTGAAATTTCATCCAACAAGAAAAATCCATCTTCCACCATAGCCAATACTAATGGACCATCATGCCACTCAAACAGCTTTGAGCTGTCGTCGTCATCCTCATCCTATAGAGAAAAATATTCATTACTGGCAAACACAGCAGTGACAAACCAATCCATGCAACTCGAGAATAAACTTACTTTGTCTTTGGACTTGTGTCTGACAGGTCGCAGCCCTCCCAAAAAATCGGAGGTTTCCATGTGTTGATGACAGTTAACAGAGTAAAGCTTCTGATTTTGTAAAGCTGCAAACAATTGGCAAATGGTGGTTTTGCCACATCTATAAAACGAAGGGGAAGAGACTGTAAAGTAAGAGACACTAATAAAAGAACAAAATTACCGAATTAAAAACAGAAACTAACCCTGTATCTCCTACAAGCAATATAGGTTCACCAAATTCCAATGCTCGACCCACGAGAACTGCAAGCCTTCTCATTCCTTGAGTCCATACAACATGTGAAAAATTATGATCCATTGCATCACCTAAAACAGACAATTTTTCTGCAATAAAAAAAAACAAAAACACATTTACATCAGGCTATGTTATTTCTTCTCCAGAAGTCAAAAAACTCTGTATTCTGAAATAGAAATTGACTTGGAAAAAGCTTCTTGTGATGCAAGTTACCTGCGGTGAAGATCCAGACGCAGATTCCTGTCTAAACACTACAATCCACTAACATTCCGCATTCTATGCTGATAAATACATCTTATCATATGTATTCAGGAAAGCTACAGGTGTCCGCTGAACATTTGGGCATGGCGAAAAATTTAAAAGCAAGCCAGATGCAAAACAGTGGTGGAGAACCATGTACTAACTATATGCATCAATAATAAACTTCTGATGGGATAAAAACCTGCTCTAAAGTAAAAACAAATACTATTTTAACTGCCAAGATCAATCATATAAGGAGCATACTGTCCATGAAACTACTGAAGAATTAGGTTTAAGGTTACAGGGATTGTCTATTACTTGGATAAATCCTTCTTAAATGGAATCTGTCATCAGGTTTTTACCATTTCATCTGAGAGCAGCATAATGTACAGAAATAGACACCGATTCCAGTGATGTTTCACAACTCAGCAGAGCTCAAAAAGCTGACCCCGCCCACACCACTGATTAGCAGCTTTCTGTGTATTGACAATAAGCTACTAATCAGTGATGGGGGTGTGGTTGGACCAGAATGCATCTGGGCAGCTGGTCGAGCAGTGATAATCTCCTGCAACAACAGCTCGCAGCCTAATAAGCGACATATTGCTGAAATCAGTGTCTCTGCCCCTACGTCATGCTGCCCTCAGATTACATAGCAAAAAAACAGCTGACAGTTTCTCTTTAAATACTATGCTCCACGGTATTAAAAAAAATAATAATAATCATAACTCACCCCGGATCTCCTAGGGTTCACATGACAAGGATATGGCACGTAAGCACTGCAGCCAAACAGCCATTAGTGGCTGCTGATTGGCTACAGTATTCTTGAGGCATAAAAATGTCATGTGGTTCAATCGAGACTTTGTGCCAACATCACTGTAGCAGTTCCTGTGCCGAAGGCTTATTTTTATTTTACACTAGGGAACCAGTATTAAAAAAAAAAAAAAGTTGTCCAAGAATAGACAACCCTTTATCAGTGTTTCATGGAAGGCCCTAATCCTTGAATACTTACCCAATTGCTTTTGAACACTATCCATGGAGAAGAGGATTTCTGGCACTACTTCTTTCTTGAAGCACTTTTTTATTACTTTTAAGATGACATCAACCTCCTCCTGTTTTCTCACTCTGCCAGCAAGCAGCAAGAAGCCTAAAGGAATAGACAAATTGGTCAGATCTAACTGGTCACAGCACCGATTGATCTGTTCATAGACACAAGTATCTATACCGTCGTTGGCCAAGTGCTGTAGCCAGTCATAATCTTTTTCGGTTTGTTCTGATAAGCGGTATCTTTCAGCCCATCTGAAGAGATCGCGTAGTGTGATAAATCCGTGCTTTCCAGCAAACACAGAGGATCCTCTTCTATGTGACTAAAGAATGAATGAAGCCATATGGCGTTAGAAGGCAAGATTCTATATAGTCAGTGCTATCGCTCTTCATGTCACAGAGCATTTACCTGCAGCTCTAACATCACAGCAACCAGCTTATTACAGTATGATGGAGGCAGGCAACAGCGTTTGTGCAATATGGTTTCCAGTTCAGCACTTGGCAATTCGTCATAATGCAGCTCCACAAACCTGTTCCGAAAAGCTCTTGATAATACCTATTAACAATAAAAACATAGAAAAATATGCATAAAAGGCGAATTGGATACAATTATTTGCATTCTAAGGTAGATTTCACACCATCATGCTGCTCTCAAGCGTGGTGACAGATCTCCTTTAACCCCTTACTGACAGAGCCAAATTTAAGCTTAATATCCAAGCCACGTTTTTCAAATCTAACCAGTGTCACTTTATGTGGTATTAACTCTGGAATGACTCTGTATCCTGGTGATTCTAAGAATGTTCTTTCGTATCACAATGTACTTTATAGTAAATCGGTAAACGGAAGTTTTTGGGTTTTTTTTGTGAAAATATCAGAAATTTTAATGTAAATTTAGAAAAAATTAGCAATTTTCAAACTTTGAACGCTTAGATCTTTAAATCAGATAGTCAGTCATACCACAGGAAACAGTTAATAAAATTTCCCATATGTCTACTTTACATGAGCATCATTTTTCAGACAACCTTTTATTTTGTTCCGATGTCAGAAGGGTTAAAATTAAGCTGCATTTTTCATTATTTTCAAGGAAATTTAAAAATCCAGTTTTTTACAGACCTACTCCGTTTTGAAGAGACTTGTATTATCAGAAAACCCTCAGAAATGACATTTTAAAATCTGAACCCCTTAAATAATTATAGATGTCTGTTAAGAAATTTGTTAACCCTTCTGGTGCTACACAGGAGTTAAGGCCTAGTGGATTAAAAGAAAATGAAAAATTACACATTTGCCACTAAAGTATTTAATTTTCACAAAGAATAAGAGAAAACGGACCCTAAAATGTATTACGCAATTTCTCATGAGCGTGGCAATACCCCATATGTGGTCGGACAACACTGCTTGTTCACCCAACAGGGCTCGGAAGAGCGCCATTTGTTATATTTGGAGCATAAATTTGTTTGGAATAGCTTGCAGACACCATGTCTCATTTGCAGAGCCGCTGAGGCACCAGAACAGGAGAAACCCCCACCACACGTGACCCCATTTAGGAAACTGAATCCCACAATTAATTCATATAGGTGTGTGTTTAGAATTTTAAACTCATGGGTGCTGCACAAAACTTTATATCATTCAACTGTGATAATGAAAAGGAGATTTTTGTGTATTCACCGTAAAATCTCTTTCTCTTAGCCTCTAATTTGGGGACACAGGACTATGGGTGTTATGCTGCTGTCCACTAGGAGGCGACAAAGCACTGAGAGAGCTGACACCTGGCTCTTAAGCGAGCCCAGGAACAGCCTGGCCTCCAGACTCGATTGGAGAAAACCAAGTAGTTTGAGGAGGGAATAAAGGAATGGGGTCTGGCCACAAGATTCGCACCAGGTAAAGAAAGCTTTCCAGGTACGATAATAGATCTTGGCAGAGGCTGGCTTCCGTGCCCTGATCATGGTCCTAATAACGTCAGGCGAGAGCCCTGCCTGGGTTAGAACCCAGGTTTCAAGGGCCACGCCGTCAATTTGAGGGCCCGAGTTCTAGTGGTAGAACGGGCCTTGTAATAGAAGATCCGGGCGGTCGGGGAGGCGCCAGGGGGCGTCTGCTGTAAGTTGAACGATGTCGGCGTACCATGTACGTCTGGGCCAGTCCAGTGCGATTAGGATGGTTGGAACTCCCCCTTGCTTGATCTTCCTCACCACTCTGGATATCAGGGGGAGAGGTGGAAAAATGTACAGACGCTGGAACTGGGTCCAGTCCTGAACCAGAGCGTCTGCTCTGAGCGACCGTGGATTGTGTGTTCTGGCCATAAAGTTGAAGACCTTGGTATTGAAGTGGGATGCCATTAGGTCCACATCTGGGGTCCCCCAGCGATGGCAGATCTGGCGAAAAATTTTGGGATGGAGAGACCACTCTCCCGAATCTATTTCTTGTCGGCTGAGGAAGTCTGCTTCCTAGCTGTCCACACCCGAAATATGGACCGTCGAGAGAACCAACCCTGTGTCCTGCGCACAGCGGAGGATGTGTGACACTTCTCGCATCGCCTGGGTGCTGCGGGTCCCCCCTTGGTGGTTCACATATGCCACGGCCGTGGCATTGTCCGACTGTATTCTGATGTGAGAGGCTGCCAGTAAGTGATGGAAGGCCCTCAATGCCAGGAGGATGGCACGACTTTCCAGGATGTTGATGGGCATGGTCGCTTCCACTGGGGACCACTTGTCCTGTGCCCTGTGGTGTAGGTGCACCGCACCCCAACCAGTAAGGCTCGCATCGGTGCTCAGAACCTTCCATTGACCTGTGAGAAAGGATTTCCCCTTTGCTAGCGAGGTTGGCTTGAGCCACCAGTGCAGGGACCTCCTGGTTGATGACGTTAGCTAGAACTCCCTGCCGAGAGAAAAGGGATTCCTGTCCCAGGACTTGAGAATGGCTAATTGGAGAGGTCTGAGGTGAAACTGGGCAAATGGGACCGTTTCTATTGCTGCCCCCATCCTGCCGAGGACTCTCATGGCAAACCGGAGAGATGCTTTTTGCGGAGGAGGGTGCGAACTCCTAGGCGGAGAGCCAGTGCCTTGTCCTTGGGAAGGAGCACTAGACCCCTGTAGGTATTGAATAGCATTCCCAGGAATGTCAGAGACTGACTCGGGGTTGGTGATGACCTTTGTAGGTTGACCAACCAGCCCATGCGACTCAAGAGTGTCGATTGTGATTGAGACGCTGAGCTCGCAGGCCTTGAAGGTGGGAGCCTTGATGAGATCGTCCAAGTATGGAACGACTACTATGCCTCTGGAGTGCAGGACGTCCATGGTGGCTGCCATGACTTTGGTAAACACTCTGGGAGCCGTGACGAGTCCGAACGGGAGAGCCACGAACTGGTAGTGGCCTTGGTCGATTGCGAACCTGAGAAATCTCTGATGGGCAGGTGCAATCGGTATATGCAGGTATGCGTCTTGTATGTCTATGGAGGCAAGATATTCTCCCTTCTCCATGGACGCAATAATGGACCGAAGGGACTCCATGCGGAAGTGACGAACCTGTACATATTTGTTGAGTTGTTTTAGGTCCAGTATGGGCCATACGCTGCCTCCTTTCTTGGGGACTATGAATAGATTGGAGTAGAACCCTCGGAAGCGCTCGGCCGTGGGGACCGGTACTATGACTCCTGCTTGAAAAAGCGAGGAGACCGCTTGTTGGAAGGCACGAGCCTTGGCTAGTGGTTTGGGGGGGACAGAGAGAAAGAATCGGTCCGGTGGGTTGGAGGTGAACTCTATCTTGTATCCGGAAGACACTAGTTTCCTGACCCACCTGTCTTCTGTAATAGGCAGCCAGACTTGATGAAAGAGCAAAAGTCAGCCGCCTACGGGTGTGGTGTCTTCCGGAATCCGTGAGCCATGATGAGGAGAAAGTCTGAGATTTTCCTCTTCTGGGCTTAGACTGGCCTGCTTTTGACTGCCAGGTCTTGTTCGACCTTTGCGTCGATCGTGAGTTGTCCCTGCGTGGGGAACGGTTACGATTTTGTGCTGGACGCGAGACGAACCAGCCCGAGGACTTACGAAAGGATCGGAATTAAGTTTGGTTACGCTTCTTGTAAATGCGTTTAGGTTTCAGTTGGGGAAGAGAGGTACTCTTACCCCCGGTGGCGTTGGATATCATCGTGTCCAACTGTTCAACGAAAAGACGCCCAACTGAGGTAGGGGAGGTGCATGAGGGACTTCTTTGAGGCTGCGTCCGCTTTCCATTCCCGCAGCCAGAGGATACGCCGAATTGTGACGGCGTTTGATGCTATCCCCGCTACACCCCTTGCTGAATCCAGAGCTGCATGAAGCATGTAATCTGCTACAACTGCTATTTGAACTGCTTGGTCCGACAGCTCAGGAGCGGATGCTTGGAGGCCAGCTTGTAAATTTTTGGCCCAGGCCAGAATGGCCTTGGCAGCCCAAACTGAAGCGAACGCGGGAGCCAGGGATACCCCTGCAGCCTCGAATATTGAACGAGCCATGCCGGTCTGCTGCGTCCCTGAGGGTTGAGCTATCTGGCAGTGAAAGGAGGGTCTGTGCTGCTAGTCTAGAACTGGGGGGGTCCACTTCGGGTGGATCTGTTCATTCCTTGGTGTCCTTCTGCGGGAAGGGATACCTTGCCTCCAGATATTTGCAATTAGCTAATTTTTTTCTTAGGCTGTGAGAGCGGCTTTTTAAGGATCGCCTTAAACTCTGGGTGGTTAGAGAAAACCTTAGGCGGCTTCAGAGGTCCTTCAAAGGAAATCTTGTATTCTGGGGCCTCTGGTGGAGGATCAGACATGTCCAGCACCCGATGGATGGAAGAGATTATGTCCTCAACTAGCGCTTTATTGCTAGGGGGGATTGGGATCAGGGACCCCTCTGATTCCTTGTCTGAGTCGGAGTCACAGATGTCTTCCGAATCCTGTGTATCACTGAGGCATCCCCTGCTGTGTGAGCTGGGGCGGAGGTCTTCTCTGGTCGGGGATTGCGGAGATCTGCATTGTCTACCCCTGGAAGGGGACAGTCTAGATGACCTGGAACTACGGTGTCTGTCCCTAAAAGGGGATGACCATGTGCTATGGGATGACGCAGATGGACTTGACCTATGGGTCCGCTTGTGTCCTGACCTAGACGTGAATGTGCCAGGGTCGTCCTGTTCCTGAGTCAAGCTCTCCCTTTGCTGGGTAACGGTCATAGCTGAGGCATGACTCTGCAGAGCCTAAAGCAAAGTGGAGGTTAGGTTATCTATAGACTGCGTCATAGATTGCAACATCTGAGTGACCCATTCCGGGGTGGCATTAGACACCGAAGCATTGGCAGGGGCTTCTTGGGGCTCTGACAGTAGTCTGGATGCAGTCCTGGCAGTGCGGGCAGGTGCTGCCACTGGGGACAGCGGTCCTGCAGGCTGTGCAGAATGCATAATAGCAGTCCTGCAGGCTGTGCAGAATGCATAATAGTAGTCCTGCCTGGTTCTCTTGGACCTTGAGCCCGGCACAGCGCACAGAGTGCAGAAGGGCTGGCTATGCAGAGGAACCTATAGGGGAGCCTTATAAGGAATATGGATTCACAGCCGAGTAAGAAACCCAGCTGTGATCTTATCCCACCAGTTTGCCCCTAGGTCCAGCGCCGAAGATCCACAGTCCTGTGCCCCCCAGAGACTGGCTGGCCTGGTCCTGCTGACCGGGAGATGCAGGGTTAATCCTTGCTGCAGCAGAAATGGCCGCCGAGAAGAGGAATGGGGAGAAGGGGGCGGAGAGCTGAAAAAAGGCGTCAGAGTTGTGTAAAAACGAGCCCTTTCTGTCTCGATCCGCCCCCTCTATGACACTGTAGAGTGTCATATTTGTCAACAGGGAACGGGCCGGGGGGCGGAGAGGAGGCGGCGGCTTCAGCTAGGCCAAAGTCGTGGCCTAAATTAGATGCCTAATGCCAGAAAGGCTCCAGGCCGGCGCGAAAGTCCGGGACTGGGTCAGATCTGAACCGGACCCCCCCCTGGATTTAAAGGCAGGACAGCGGTGGGGCTATAAGCGTAAGGGGGGCCCGGTGAGGGGTCCCCCTGATGCAGTATAGAGCTGGTGCTGCCGCAGAGACAGGGTCGCAGGGAGCCCTGTGTCTCTATTATGCCATGCCTGCCTGCACTCCCCCAGGCCCCGACAGGAGCCCGCAGCTGGGCTGGGGTCCCTGGAAGCAGGCGCAGTGTGCTGGCCCATTGCTGGGAGCTGCAGAGTACTGCCTGTACAGGCCCTACCTGAGGCGTCTCAACCTAATGCCCCCAAAGGGGGATTAGGGAGGGTGCTGCTGAACCAAAAGGAATTGGGGAAGGAGGGGGGGGTCTCGACTTCGAACCAGCACCCGAGGGACAGGAGAAGGAACGACATGGGGAATAGCCATCTCAACTTCAACCGGGCACCCCGTAATAGGGGGCCGAGGAAGGAGTCATGCCGGGAGTCTCACAGGAAACCCACTTTTCTTCATCTGTAATCCGTCGTAAAAAAACGTAGTAAAAAAAATTTCTTAGATGTGCCTCCTATGCGACACTAAGCAAAAACTGGAGAAGGCTGACACCGTCCAGGGGTGTATACTGCAGAGGAGGAGCCACGGTTAATCTTTTTCAGATTATGCATAGTGTCGCCTCCTAGTGGACAGCAGCATAACACCCATGGTTCTGTGTCCCCCAATGAGGCGACAGAGTAAACAATTTTTTTTCCAGTAAAATGTTATTTTAGTCCGAAGTTTGTAATTTTCAAAAGGATTAATAGAAAATGAACCCCATAATTTGTTACACAATTTCTCACAAACGTAGTGTTATCTCATATGTGGTCAAAAACTGCTGTTTGGGCTCATGGCATGGCAGGATCCAAAATGTAAAGAACTCTACTTGATTTTTGGAACATAAATTTGGGTGGAACAGATTGTGGACACCACATAGTATTTGCAGTTTTCGTGACATGCCAAAGCAGTAGAAACCCCCAATTTGGAAACAAGACCCCTTCAAGATTTGCACATTCAGAGGCTGAAATGTTTGCCCATTCTTCTTTTGCAAACCAGCTCTAGATTAGTGAGATTGGCTGGAGACCGTATGGGAACAGCAATTTTCAAGTCTCGGAGCAGATTCTCAAAAGCATTTAGGTCTGGACTTTGACAGGGCCATTCATACACAAATATGCTTTGATCTAAACCATTCCACTGTAGCTCTGGCAGGTTTTTTAGGATCATTGTCCTGCCGGAGGATAACCTACGCCCCAGTCTCAAGGCTTTTGCAGCCTCTAAAAGATTTTCTTCCAGGATTGCCATTCATTTAGCGCCAACCATCTTCCCATCAACTCTGACCAGCTTCCCTGACCCTGCTGAAGAAAAGCATCCCCACAGCATGATGCTGCTGCCACCACAGTGTATGACAATGGGGACGGAGTTTTGCAGGGGGATGAGAAGTGTTAGCTTTCCACCACACATAGCATCTTGCACTTAGCCCCAAAAATTCTACTTTGGTCTCGTCTGACCAGAGCACCTTCTTCCAAATGCCAGCTGTGTCCACTACACGGCATGTGGAAATAGGTGAAAATATACCAGTTTAGTGCTCACACATTGTGCCCAGTTTGTGTTTCTGGAGACAAGCACCCCGTAAATTGTGTTCTCCCTACAACAATACTGCCAAACGTGTCTGCTTACTGCGATTTACGCACAGTGGGGCTCAGCAGGGGGGCGGATTTAGGAGCACAGAGTTCACTGGATTTTATTTGAGGGGGCGGGAGTCATGTCACTTTTCCAGAGTGTTTGTTGTACCGATAATCTGGGAACATTTCCAGTGACATATGACAGAGTAAGGGCTGGTTTTGTGCGGGATAAGAGGCTCCCCACTGCTGAAGTGTGGCTCTACCTCTACGGTACAATGCGCAGGATTTTTCAAAGTAGATTTGAGCAACGGCGGCAAAACCCCAGGAAGATCATTCAAATTGTGTGGGCTGGTGTTTTTAATGAAAAAAAATCAGAGTCACAAAATTTAGGCACAACACTAGGTTGGGATAATATTTTGCAACTTTTGGCACTCAAGTGATTTCCACCCAACGCTGACAAAATAGTTGGAGCTGAAGTAGAACGGGGACGTTGAAAGCTTTGCTTGTAAAATTCATGATGAGCAGCGGCATTCCTTACATAACAAATCTTAGTCCATATAACAAAGAAAATACAGCTCCACTCACGTGCTATAACATGCAAATATTTAATTCAATATTTGCAGATTACAGCATTTCAAACAGCAGCTGTACTTCCAGGTTTATCTTGAATAGTCGTGACGGCTTGCACCTATTCGCACTTGTCTTATTCTGTTTGGAGGTGCTAGTCATTTTTTTTGTATAAGTTTTACTGCAGTCTTAGACTGAAGATTTGTGTTGAGGTGCACACACAGGAATTTACTGAATCCAGTATGTTCCATCTTTAAGACCAGTGTAAAAAATAAGGTCGGTCTTGATGAGTGAGGCCAAAGTGAACAGCTTTTTTTCAATGCAATCAATCACCAGAACCTTACTAAGTGAACACAGCAGTTACAATATAGGTTGAGGAGTTAACTCCTGAGATATCACTCAACTCTGCTTTCTATACAACAGCGAGATGCTCACCTCCTCCTGATCCTGAGCTGCTATAAACGTACCTTCACACTGAGCAACTTTCCAACGAGAACGACAGCGATCCGTGACGTTGCAGCGTCCTGGATAGCGATCTCGTTGTGTTTGACACGCAGCAGCGATCAGGATCCCGCTGTGATATCGCTGGTCGGAGCTAGAAGTCCAGAACTTTATTTCGTCGCTGATGACACGCTGTCATCGCTGGATCGGCGTGTGTGACGCCGATCCAGCGATGTGTTCACTTGTAACCAGGGTAAACATCGGGTTACTAAGCGCAGGGCCGCGCTTAGTAACCTGATATTTGTCCTGGTTAACATTGTAAAAGTTAAAAGAGCTTCCTGCACTGTCAGCGCCGGCCGTAAAGCGCCGCTGACACATTCAGTGCAGGGAAGCTCTCGGCAGCAGCGCAGCATTAGCAAGCGCTCCTGCCGAAAGCAGTTTTAACCCTGTGGACGCCGGCGGGGGACGTGACAGACATCAGAATGTGAGTATGTAGTGTGTTTTGTTTTTTTTACTTTTACAATGGTAACCAGGGTAAATATCGGGTTACTAAGCGCAGCCCTGCACTTAGTAACCCGATGTTTACCCTGGTTACCCGGGTGCTGCATAGGGACTTCGGCATCGTTGAAGACAGTTTCAACGATGCCGAAGTCGTTCCCCTGATCGTTGGTCGCTGGAGAGAGCTGTCTGTGTGACAGCTCCCCAGCGACCACACAACGACTTACCAACGATCACGGCCAGGTCGTATCGCTGGTCGTGATCGTTGGTAAGTCGTTTAGTGTAACGGTACCTTTAGTCATAGAAAACTACTGGAAAGAGGGCACCATCTATATCTATCCATGTGCTCAACCTGCTGCATGTCAACAATACCTCATAGACACAACAGAAACAGAAACATGCAAAAACTGCAGGGATCAACAAATATAACAATTTTTATTAGTTACAAGTCCTAACACAATACACTAGAAAAGTTAAAAACATTTAAAAAATCAATAGAAGAATTACCCAAGAAGACTAGTTTTTTCACACGGGGCCTAAAATCCTACAAAAATATGCCTCTATAATACTGGGTTTGTAGCTATAGCTAAAAGTCTGTAACTCAATACAAGCCACAAAATAAAGAAAAAGTAGCTGTTAAACCAAAATACAATTGTTGCATGAGTATGCTCACAGACTACTAGGCCAATAGATAACATAGAAATTATATTATTAACTAGCTATTGAACCCGTTCTACGCCAGGGTGGCGAGCATTTATATTGGAATATGGTCTCCATCCTGGTATGTGCTGCTCCTATCCTGTCATATGCTGCTCCATCCTGCGCCCCCATCCTGTCATGTGCTGCTCCACCGTGTCATGTGCTGCTCCATCCTGCGCCCTCATCCTGTCATGTGCTGCTCCACCGTGTCATGTGCTGCTCCATCCTGCATCCCCATCCTGTCATGTGCTGCTCCACCGTGTCATGTGCTGCTCCATCCTGCGCCCCCATCCTGTCATGTGCTGCTCCACCGTGTCATGTGCTGCTCCATCCTCATCCCCATCCTGTCATGTGCTCCCATCCTGCGCCCCCATCCTATCACGTGCTGCTCCATCCTGCGCCCCCATCAGTGCGGGCGGCTGTGCTGAGTGCGGGAGGCTGTATGTGGCTGTGCTGAGTGCGGGCGGCTGTATGTGACGTGGCTGTGCTGGGTGCGGGCGGCTGTGCTGGGTGCGGCAGCTGTGGACGGCTGTGCTGGGTGCGGTGGCTGTGCTGGGTGCAGCGGCTGTGCTGGGTGCAGCGGCTGTGCGTGGCTGTAGGCGGCTGTGCGTGGCTGTGGGAGGCTGTGCTGGGTGCGGCGGCTGTGCGTGGCTGTGGGCGGCTGTGCTGGGTGCGGCGGCTGTGCTGGGTGCGGCGGCTGTCCGTGGCTGTAGGCGGCTGTGCGTGGCTGTGCTGGGTGCGGAGGCTGTGCATGGCTGTGCGTGGCTGTGCTGGGTGCGGCGGCTGTGCTGGGTGCGGCGGATGTGCTGGGTGCGGCGGCTGTGCTGGGTGCGGCGGCTGTGGGTGGCTGTGCTGGGTGCGGCGGCTGTCCGTGGCTGTAGGCGGCTGTGCGTGGCTGTGCTGGGTGCGGAGGCTGTGCATGGCTGTGGCGGCTGTGCGTGGCTGTGCTGGGTGCGGCGGCTGTGCTGGGTGCGGCGGATGTGCTGGGTGCGGCGGCTGTGCTGGGTGCGGCGGCTGTGCTGGGTGCGGCGGCTGTGCTGGGTGCGGCGGCTGTGCATGGCTGTGGGCGGCTGTGCTGGGTGCGGCGCTGGGTGCGGCGGCTGTGCGTGGCTGTGGGCGGCTGTGCGTGGCTGTGCTGGGTGCGGCGGCTGTGCTGGGTGCGGCGGCTGTCCGTGGCTGTGGGAGGCTGTGCGTGGCTGTAGGCGGCTGTGCGTGGCTGTGGCAGCTGTGCATGGCTGTGCTGGGTGCGGCGGATGTGCTGGGTGCGGCGGCTGTGCTGGGTGCGGCGGCTGTGGGTGGCTGTGCTGGGTGCGGCGGCTGTGCGTGGCTGTGGGCTGTGCGTGGCTGTGGGCGGCTGTGCTGGGTGCGGCGGCTGTGCGTGGCTATGGGTGGCTGTACGTGGCTGTGGGCGGATGTGCTGGGTGCGGCGGCTGTGCGTGGCTGTGGTCGGCTGTGCTGGGTGCGGCTGTGCGTGGCTGTGGGCGGCTGTGCGTGGCTGTGGGCGGCTGTGCTGGGTGCGGCGGCTGTGGTCGGCTGTGCTGGGTGCGGCGGCTGTGCGTGGCTGTGGTCGGCTGTGCTGGGTGCGGCGGCTGTGCGTGGCTATGGGTGGCTGTGCGTGGCTGTGGGCAGCTGTGCTGGGTGCGGCGGCTGTGCGTGGCTGTGGGCGCCTGTGCGTGGCTGTGGGCGGCTATGGTCGGCTGTGCTGGGTGCGGCGGCTGTGCGTTGCTGTGGGCGGCTGTGCGTGGCTGTGCTGGGCGCGGCGGCTGTGCTGGGTGCGGCCATTTTCTTGGTCCTGCTCCCGGAGTCGGCGCCTGCGCAGTCCGCGCTTTCCGGCGCCATTTTCTTGAAGACACTGCAATGTGTCTTCAAGAAAATGGCGCCGGAAAGCGCGGACTGCGCAGGCGCCGATTCCGGGAGCAGGGGGACAGTCACGGCCCGGAAGCGCGTCGGTGGAACGGGTCAGGTAAGTATACTCACCCTCCGCCTCCTGGCTCGTCCCTGCTTGTCCGGTGGAGATCGCGGTGTGCGTTCAGCGCTTACGCATACCGCGATCTCCTGGGAGCGTCGCTCTGTGCGGTCCAGACTGCGCCGGCGCTTGCGCAGTCTATAGAGGCTTCGGACAGAGTGACGCTCCCAGCGTTATATTATAGATAATCACTCAAAGCCTATATTTACCAAAACCAGAAGGTCCTAGTGGACATGCTCATAGCTGATCAGTATGCTGTGATAAACGAGGTCATGAGGAAGTGAGCCCCCCGTGTGAACCACCCAACGCGTATCGTCACACAAGTTTATTACCCCTGATGAAGTCACTTGTGTGACGATACGCGTTGGGTGGTTCACACGGGGGGCTCACTTCCTCATGACCTCGTTTATCACAGCATACTGATCAGCTATGAGCATGTCCACTAGGACCTTCTGGTTTTGGTAAATATAGGCTTTGAGTGATTTTTTTTTTTTAATCAGATATTTTTATTGTACATAATAAATACAACATTATTCATGCAAATAAACAGGGTACATTTGTGTTTTTGTTTTAACAGAAACAACCCTTCCCCCTCCCCCCTCCCCTCTGAAGACCCATCTCCGACCAAACATTACTCCTGGAAAGAAGAAATAACAACAAAGACAATACATACATATTATAGTATGCACAACTTTTTATCACAATCACTCAATTATTCCCGTCCAGCCATGGCTGCCACAGCTTTTGAAAGAAGCCCATTCTTTTCCTTTTATTATATATACTTTTTTCAAGCTGGATAATATGATTTGCCTGTGCAATAAACTCACGTTTAGTAGGAGGTTCTTCTCTAAGCCAATACCTTGCAATCACCTTTCTTGCGATGAACAATAATCTAGCCATCGCCATTTTGACAGTCTCGTCGGCCAGGATTTCCTCCACGTACCCAAGTACACAAACCACCGGATCCCTGGGAATCGAACACCCATATATCACCCCAATTTGGTTCAGCACCACTACCCAGAACGCAAATAGTCTGGGACAATGCCACAACATGTGCAGTATGCCCGCCTGTGACTGGGAGCACCTAGGACACCCAGAATCGTCTCTTAGCCCGGCCTTAAACAACATATCAGGTGTCCTATAGGCCCTATTTATCACATACAATTGCGACATTCTCCCAGGTTCACTCATTGATAACCTGGGTATGTATTCTAAGATAGATTCCCACCTATCATCGTCTATTTCCCCCAATTCGGCCTCCCACTTCCCTCTGGCCTTTATAGGGTAATCTAGTAGAAAGGTGTGTAGCAGATCTCCATATACTTCGGATATAGCTCCTTTTGTTCCATTATTATTTAATATAAAGTCCAACATTAGATCCTTCTGGATCACTATAGGCCCCCTCCTCTTCTGTGCCTGAAATGCATGCTGAAACCGTCTGTATTGGTATATTTTTAACCCCGGGAACTGGAACTCCTGCTGCAGCATATCGAAAGGTTTAAGGTTCCCATTCTGCATCAGCTGACTTATCAACCCAATGCCTCTTTTCTCTCCACTCCCCCATTCCTTCCATATGATTGAATTCTTGAAAGGAAGGGTTATCCCAAATAGGTGAAAATTCCGTGAATTCCACAACCCCCCTTATTCGTTTAAGCGTCTGCCATACCTTATGAACTAAATTTATGGTGTGAAGACAAGTTCCCAATTTCTTGAATAGTCCTGCTTCTAGGCCCTGACATAGTGGCAACCTGCCAATAATAAATATCAGACTGTTATGACCCCAGCCTTCCTCAAGACCTTTCCCCCATCCCCTAAGATGTTGGCTTTGCGCCGACAAAAAGTACAACCAGGGATTAGGCAGGGCAAGTCCCCCCTCATCTTTAGGTCTCTGCAGTATCTCTTGCCTAATTCTCGGGCACCTCCCACCCCATACTAACTCTCCAAATAATGATTTAAGTCTACGGAATCTAGTCCTTGGGATCCAAACCGGAGAATTATGTAAAATATACAGAACCTGTGGCATCACAACCATCTTAAGGAGATTTACTCTACCCACCACCGACAAATGCAGCTTATTCCACGCTAAGATTTTGGCACGCAGTTTGATTATTAATGGATCAAGATTGAGCTCCTCAAATCTAGTCAAGGGGAGAGACACCTGGATCCCTAGATATTTAAATTGTGAAACCACCCTTAATTTTGTACCTTCCTCCACCTCTCTTGTACAATCCACTTCTCTATCCACCTGTAAAAACACTTGATTTGTCCCAATTGATAATCAACCCTGAAATTTGCCCAAATTCTTCAATTAATGAAATTACATTCCTCAGAGGTTCCCCAGGACCCTCAAGAAAAAGCAGAATGTCGTCAGCATACAGAGCAATTTTTTCCTCCATTTTCCCATACACAAACCCCTTTACTAACTGAGACCCTCTAATAGCCGCCGCCAGAGGCTCCACCGCTAGAGCAAACAGCAACGGGGACAACGGGCATCCCTGCCGCATACCCCGAAATAGCTGAAAACCGTCTGACATTGCATTGTTCACCCTGATCTTAGCCACTGGAGAGGAGTACAGGAGCCTCATCCACGACACAAAAACCGGCCCAAACCCAAAGCGACTCAGAACCGACCACAGGTATTGCCATTCTATACTATCGAAGGCTTTATGCGCATCAAGGGAGACCACCACCCTCCCCCCAGCATTTTCCGCCGGTATCTGCATATTAAGAAATAACCTTCTCAAGTTAATGGCAGTGGAATTATTAGGCATAAAGCCCGATTGGTCCGAATGGACCACCTTTTCTATCACCCTGGTCAGTCTGTTCGCCAAGGCTTTAGCCAAAATCTTAACATCTGTAGTCAAGAGTGATATTGGTCGATATGACTCCGGCAATCTTGGATTCTTATCAGGTTTAGGGATGACCACAATAATGGCCTCCCTCATGGAAGCAGGCAATATTCCCCTCTCCAGTGACTCCTCAAAGACCCCCAACAATCTGGTCAACAACTCCTCAGAGAGGACACCATAGATTTCAACAGGGACACCGTCAGCCCCCGGAGCCTTCCCCCCCGCCATGGACCTCAAGGCACCTTCCAACTCCTCCACCGTAAGCGGCCCATCTAACCAATCTCTATCCTCTGCTTCTAATCTAGGTAAATTTGCGTCTTCTAAAAATCTATCAATTTCACCTTCTCTCTGCCCAGTATGTGATGCATAAAGTTTGCTGTAAAATCCCTTAAAACCTTCCAGGATTTGAATCCCCTGTGTTACGATACTACCATTCTCTAATTCTAGAGCATGGACATGTGTCGAATCCCTCTGTGCAGACGTCACCACTGAGAGCAGGTTACCAACCTTCTCTCCTTCCGCGTAAAAGGCCTCTCTTTGAAAAGCCCTCGCCCTCTCTGCTTTGCGTAGATGTAGTTTGTTTACCTCTTCCTGAGCCGTTTTCATACGATTCACGGTGTCTTGTGAACGTAAACTACTCAATGCAGCTTCCGCTGCCTTCAATTCCTCCAATATTACTTTATCAGATTCCCTTGTTTGTGTTTTATGCCTAGATATCTCCTTAGATAATATACCCCTCAAATAAGCCTTCATGGTGTCCCAAACCACATGTTTCGCTGCACTACCATCATTAAATTCAAAGAATTCCTTTATCTCTTCCCCGATCTTCCCCATATCAATAATTTGTAACCAAAAGGGATTTATCTTCCAACCCAATTTAGCCATCCCCCCAAGGCCTTCAATTTGCAGTGTTACCACCATTGGACTATGATCCGACACTATTCTAGGCAAATAATCCACCTCTTGTACAAACCTATCCATTTCTTCGTTACCTAGGGCCATGTCAATACGGGATAGAGAGCCATATGTCGCCGAGTAGCATGAGAAACAGTATGTATCAATATTACGCACTCTCCACAAGTCTTTCCATGCCACTTCTTTCAAATAACTACCGAACGCTGTCAAATTCCCCTCCTTCCTCAACATAGCATGCTGCCCCCTATCCCAGTGATCGTCAATAATATTGTTAGCATCCCCTATTATGAGCAATGGGACTCCTCCCCACCTGCCAGATAAATTTAGGATTTCCTGTAGTTTTTTCCCTGAGAACGGTGGAGGAATATACACTGACGTGACACACATCAATCTAGCGAACACCTTACACACAAGGAATACATATTGTCCATCATTATCTATTACCACCTCCTCGAACGGTACACTTGTATGCACGAGGATTGACACTCCCCTAGCATAGGTCGAGAATGTCGCATGGTAGGCCTTCCTCACCCATCGTTTCAGCAATATATCTGTTTTTTCTTTCACTAAGTGAGTCTCTTAAAGGCACACCAGCGAGGGTCTCTGTTTTACAATATATTGCAAAATAGCCTTACGTTTTGTATTATTGGATAGACCTCTAATATTCCAGCTCAAAATTTTAACTCTATCTCCCATCATTTTGCATAATAGTTAACCATCTCTTCCTCTTTCCATTGGTCTTCTTTATCCCCCTCAACTGAGCCCTCTTACCCAAACCTCCCCCCCAAACCCTCATTATTACAAAATAACCCCTAACCCTACCCTTCCTTTCCCTCTATAACTTCCTCCCCCAAAACGTTATAACAAACAACGTTCAATCTTCTACTCCCTCTCTGTATGAGAAAAGGGAACGCGCTGTTACTCTCCCAGCAGTGGCTCAGAAGCCGATACCAACCAACAGTAGATTTCCCACTATCTTCCAGTCGTTCCTCCCCCCGCCCTTTAGAAACAGGATATATAAACAGTTGCGCCGCCGAACACAACCTCAGCGCATAAGAACCATACATCAAATTCTTTTAGTAGCAAATCAGTATTAACCATCAACTCAATTTTCCTCCTCCCAATCTATCACAATAGCCAGAAAACCACATTTGACCCTCCTCGGCGGGTCTTTTCCGCTCCAATACGTTTTGCATTCAAGTCCAGCCAATGTGATATTTCCTCAGGATTTTGAAAAAAGTGGACCTTGTCCATGGCCACCACACGTAATTTAGCCGGATACAGCATAGAATAAGCCAGACCCAGTTCACGTAAGCGTCTTTTAGCCTCTCCAAACTTCATCCTGAGCTTCTGTACAATTGTAGAATAATCAGGATATATAGATACTCGGTTGCCGTCAATTGACAGTTCCTCCATATTCCTGGCCCTCCTTAGCAGAATATCCCGGTCTCTGTAATTTAGGATTTTAGCTAGAAAGGTCCGTGGGGCGGAGCCAGGGGGCAGAGGTCTGGTCGGCACTCGGTGAGCTCTTTCGACTGCAAAAAGTTTAGTGAGACTGTCCCCTCCAACCTTAGTTTTCAGCCATGACTCTATAAACTCAGTGGGGTTGTTTCCTTCTGCCTTTTCTGGCACTCCAATAATTCTCAAGTTGTTCCTGCACGAACGATTCTCCAAATCATCAGTTTTAAGCTCCAACTCTGCTATGCGCTGAACATATTTTTTCTCTCTCTTTGCCAGTTCAGCAATCTGATCTTCAGCTCCCCCCACACGTTCCTCCAGCATTTCAACTCTCCCCTCCATCTTATGCATAGCTGAGCGAAAAGAGACAACCTCCCCTTTCAGGTCATCCACCTGGACAGTTAAGGTCGTCAAAGCAGACTTACAGAACATGACCGCAGAAAAGATATCCTTCAGGGTCGGCTCCCCAGTCTCAACAGCACACATGTTCTCCATTTGAGCAGCACATTCCGGGGTCAGCTCAGCTAACTCAGTCAGTGGGGCATTTCTTATATCTGGTACATTGCTGGGTGTTATGGGGGATCCGCTCCTCCTCCCCTCTGCCTGCGCCCCAGCCTGCTCACACACCTGTTCCCCTGAGTCCGCTGCTCCTCCTGTCCCCTCTCCACCGGCTCCCTGCATCAGCTGTACTGCACCTTCTGTCCTGGCGAATTGCTCCAATCTGGCGATCACCTCCAGCCGCTTCTGATAGGCAGCGCTCGCTTTCGCCGCCTCTTCCACAGCGCTGTCGGCGCCATCTTGGGAGCGCGTGCTGCCCGCCATCCCGACTTCCTTCTGCCTCTTGCGCGTCATCCTGTGGCTTCCCCGCCGTGCGGCTGGTGCTCTCCGCTCCCCGGATACTCAGGGACTCCTCCACTAGTAATTGGCGTTCGGCGGCGCCTCTATTTCACCCGGATTACCGTTCGGGCAGCGGGAGAGGTCCGGCACGCGTCCTCTCACATCTCCTGCTAGGCCACGCCCCCGAGTGATTATTAATAATATAATTTCTATGTTATCTATTGGCCTAGTAGTCTGCGAGCATACTCATGCAACAATTGTATTTTGGTTTAACAGCTACTTTTTCTTTATTTTGTGGCTTGTATTGAGTTACAGACTTTTAGCTATAGCTACAAACCCAGTATTATAGAGGCATATTTTTGTAGGATTTTAGGCCCCGTGTGAAAAAACTAGTCTTCTTGGAAGCCCCGCCGGCAACTCCATCGGTGTAATGCGGTGGCCTCCGGGAAAATGGCCGCTGCTTAGATTCAGATCTCGTGTCCCGAGATTTCGGGACGAGATCTGAATCTGAGCATGCGCAGCCCCCAGCGGCCATTTTCCCGGAGGCCACCGCATCGCACCTATTGAGCTGCCTCCGGGAAAATGGCCGCTGATCAGATTCAGATCTCGTCTCCCGAGATCTCGAGTTGCCGGCGGGGCCTCCAGGCTTTAATGAGATGCCGGAGGAGCCCCGACTGCATGAAGATACGCCGCCGCCACTCCACAGCACAGAGGCCCCACACTGCAGAAGAGGAGCCGCCGCACCACAGCACAGCAGCCGCCGTTCCCAGCACAGAGACCCCACGCTGCAGCGCTATGATAAGGTAATGGGGGATACTCACTTTCCTGTGAGACGCCCCCTCGTCGTCATCAGGATCACTCCCCCCCCCCCCCCCCCAAAAGGCACATATTCACCGGCCCTATAAGACGACATACGGTGTATAAGAAGACCCCCGACTTTTAAGAAGATTTTATTTTTTAACTGGTAAAGTTGGGGGGTCGTCTTATACGCCCAGTCATCTTATACGCCGGAAAATACGGTATACGTTTGGCCAGTTGGCAGAGCGACATTCAAATGTTGAGGAGAGCCATAAGATCAAATACTTAATTAACCTCAACACATAAGGTAATTGAGAGAAATAACCCATAACATTTATTGTTTAACCTTACATAAGTTTTCCTCAGACAAAGTAAGACACTTAAGATGGCTGCCATCTCCTATACCAGAGCCATGCGGTCTGGTATCCAAGATGAACAATGAAGACACTGAAGATGGCTGCCATTTCCTGTTTTAGCAGACCATGCGGTCTGGTATCCAAGACGACGCCCACACTGATGACCTCATGGATCCACCCACAGCGACGCCCACTCTGATGACCTCACGGACCAACCCACCTTGATGACCTCATGGATCCGCCCATGGACTTGCTCATGCCCAACCCACTAACCAATGGAATACATCCGATCACTCCCATTTTAGAGCTAACCGAGCCCCCTTACAGGAGATATATAACATTGTGTTTTCACTAATAAAAGCCCTTCTTGGAGCTGAGCCACACATTGATCAAGGAGAGTTACAGCTGACTGTGTCTGGTGTATTTCTTTAGTGCACATGATCAATATCCATTAGGCCAGGAGTAGGCAACTAGAGAATTGAACATTTATATTAATTGTTCAACCCTAATATTTGGCCGCCCAACCTGGGGCCAGCAGAGGAGAGCCCTGAACCCTGAAAACCGGCGACTGGAACGGCTGGATGCACTGAGTACCCCGAACCTGGAGACTGATCAACTCCTTAACAGAACACGGTAAGTCTGCTGATTTTTATAATCTGTAGTCTTTACCTGTGTCCTTCGGGGTATCCTGTGCAGATTGCCTGACCGTGTCCGGTTTTCTTGGTATCTGTAAGACGGCAGAAAGGGTATCTCCGCTGCTGGTCATTTAATTGCAAGAACCGTCACGTTTTAGTTGCCTACTGCCTGTTACATGTTGTGAAGAGGGGAGATGACTTAAAAGTTAAAAGATGCGAGTTTTTTTTCTCTACAGAGGGCTAGAGGCAAGTGATAAAACAGGAAAAACGGGTTTCTAGGAAAGAAAGAATAAGCAAGTGTTTACACTGGTAGTTAGAAGCATTGTGTTTGGAACAGGATGAGCAGGAAAAGCATGTGGAGAACGGGATTAAGCAGGTTTTTTTTATAGAGAAGGAAAGCAAGCAAGTGTAGAAAAAAATAAAATAATTTTTGTCTGTGGTATACGGTTGTCGCCTGTGATAAGATTTTCAGTTCTGTACAAGAGAGACTAGGACCTGGAGTGAATTGACTCGGCCTAGGGGGGCCCGGTAAATCTTGGAGCGAGTTGGCTCAGTTCGGGCATAATAAATTGTGTAGCGGCTCATTGAAACTTGGAGCGAGTTGGCTCAGTTCGAGCCAATTAAATTTATAGTTTTTCTTTTTTATTTTGCCCCGTGACATCGAGTGAGTTGACTCTGCACGGGGACCGGTAAGTTAGGGAGCAATTTGACAAAGTAGGGAATAATTGGTTTGTAAAGTACGGAGCACGGAAGTCAGACAGGGACCACGTGACAAGAAGCAATAGGAACTGGGTACTGCAGACTCAGTTCCCTTTAGAATCTCAGGTTTGAGTCATCTCCCCCGTCTTATTGTTTGTTTGGTGTTTGTTATCTTGATAGATAGATATATATACTGTGTATCTATAGAAAGATGGAGAAAGTAATGCAGTTCTGCCGTATGGGCACTAAGCCAAATTCAGATGGCAAGTTAGACTCATGCACATTAGTGGAAATTGTGTGGAATGCCAGAAGGGGGGATGGTTACAGCCCCTGGAGTGGAAGCTTGTCTTGAAAGAAAGAAAAGGTATCCTAGAAGATAATGGATTGTTGTCTATTGCTAGGGCAGGAGAAAGAGTCTCTGAAAGTCTGTATAAAAAAAAAAAAAAAAAGGAAAAATTGGAAATTGGGTAGAAGAGAAAAGGAATAGAAAGAATAGAGTTTTGAGTTGTGTATTACAAAAATATATCTTGTGAGCGTCCACCACCGTATAATGGTGGCCCAGAGCCATGTGGTAAATGTAATAGCGGCCATTTTGTTAATGGCGAATGTGTTAAATGTAATAGCAGCCAAAATGGTGGCTCAGAGCCATGTGGTAAATGTAATGGTGGCCATTTTGTTAATGGCGAATGTGTTAAATGTAATAGCAGCCAAAATGGTGGCTCAGAGCCATGTGGTAAATGTAATGGTGGCCATTTTGTTAATGGCGAATGTGTTAAATGTAATAGCAGCCAAAATGGTGGCCCAGAGCCATGTGGTAAATGTAATGGTGGCCATTTTATTGGTGGTAAATATAATTCTGATGGCGGCCATCTTGGTGGTGGTAAATATAATTCTGACGGCGGCCATCTTGGTGGTGGTAAATATAATTCTGACGGCGGCCATCTTGTGGATGGAAAAGGTGTTAATGCTGACGGCAGCCATTTCGTGGATGACAAATGTAATTCTGAAGGCAGCCATGTTGTGGATGGCGAATGTGCTGCTCCTGGTGGTGAACACCTCAGATTAAGGCTACACGCCACATCACCAAATCCTTGTTACCCAGTAATGACCACTAACGGCCAATACTATATTCCTTCGGGAAGTGAACAGGCTTTACCCATGTTTCCTATCTCTGTTGTTTCCAATGGGGCACCAACCCTTTCCTCTATCACTCCTGTTGTGAATCCAGCAGTCCTCCCACCTGGATCGTCCCCAGCACCTACCCTTTCTACTGTCACTTCCACTGCCAATTTAGCCGCACACCCACATGAGATGCTCCAAACAGCGGCCTCTCCTCCCAATGCTTCCACAACAGCACTCTCATGCAGTCTACCTAACCCTATACCTGGTACCTCACAGGCTGTCTCACAGCCAAGCGCACACCTGTATGGGACGGTGGCGACTGTATCAAGGGGGGGCTCAATGTGGGAGGGGGATACCAATAGCACAGGAAGCACAAAGGGGAGGGAATGTTGGCAACCTATTTTTGAAAAAGAACTTCCTGAGGGACCCTTGTTAGTGGTGGGAAAGGGTGACATAACAACAATGGAGACAGACGCTATTGTTAATGCTGCCAATTCTCGGTTAGAGCACAATGGAGGTGTAGCTAGAGCTATAGTGGAAGCAGGAGGGGCGACTATTCAAGCTGACAGTCATATCATTGTTGAGTCACGTGGTCAGATAGCTGTTGGGGACATAGCGGTGACTAAAGCTGGCAATCTTCCATGTAGAATGATCATACATGCTGTGACCCCTACTTATGACCCTATTCATCCAGACGTTAGTGCTCAACAACTTCGTGCAGCAATAACTCGCATTTTAGAGTATGCAAATATTAGTGAGCACATTGAGACCTTGACAATTCCCGCCATTGGTGTTGGCATTTTCGGTTTCCCTGTTCATGCATGTACAAGGGAAATCGTTGAAATTATAATAAACAAGTGTAGCCCCCCAAGCATTTGCTGCCTTTCTGAAATCAGGTTAATTAGTAATGAGGACAGGGCTGTTAAAGCTTTTAAGACTGCCTGCATCACCTGGACCCCACACCATGATACTGGAGCTGCCCAAATAGAGCCCCTCATTCCAGGACTGTTACCTCCTCCTGTTCCTCATAAACAAGGGATTACATCTGTACTCGCGGTGCCATCTCTACTCCCGCCTCAGGTGCCGCCACCAACAGTGCCGATGCTCATGTCTGAAGAGCCCACCCTCTATGTCAAGTTTACACCCCAGCAAGCTGCTACTCTGTTGAACCAACTTCCAGATCCAGAAAAACAGCCGATGCCTTTCTACAGGAGCATGCTTCAAATACAAAGGAATTACTCAGCCACGTGGCAAGATCTCATTTCCCTGGCAAATCTTAAAGCGGGCGATGCATATTGGCCTGTTATATGGAGGCCGCATTCAATGATGCCTCACTTGCCAGTGACACCACATGGGACTCTGGTATTTTGTTTTGCCAACAACTTAAGACATGGGCCTCGGATAAGTTGGCGGATCAGTCAACATCTTTCAAGGATGTCACGCAGGAACCAGGGGAATCAGTGGAGAGATATCATGCTCGTTTAGCCCAAATGTTTAATGACCTCGGCTTCAGTAACCAAATAAAAGTTCAACGGACACTGCTCGTCTCCTCTTTTGTTGAAGGCCTACGAGAAGCCCTGAGGAAGCAATTTCAAGCAATCAGACCTGAATATGCTACATTGGATCCTAAGGATGTTTTAACAATAGCTAAGGGATTCGAGAAAACACTCCCTGAGAAATCGATAACCCCAAACAAAAAGACCCATATTCTATGGACTGATGTGCAATATCAAAACCAGCGACTTCTATCACCTCGTAGCAAAGACGTCTGCTTCAATTGTGGCAACCCAGGTCACCAAAAACGAGATTGTAGGGTCCCTTTTCCAAGACGCAGATTCAGGAATTACAACGAGGATAATCGTAGATTCAACTATCCTCGTTACAATGACCAATACTACGAACGACCACTACAAGCTCAGATGCATCCCGATGTCAATCACACCGCAGCTCTGATGGATCTAAGCACCCGATAGGACAAGGGCAAGCCCGTGTCCACTACTTTGGCTTCCATGTCTGGTCCTATAGCCAAAGTAACTATCAACGTTCAAGGCAAACCCTTACCGTTTCTTGTGGATACAGGTGCAGCCAGAAGTGTTATCAGATTACAGGACCTGCCTTTTCCCGATCTGATATCCTCTGAAGCCGTGACATGCGTGGGAGTGGATGGCAAGCCTACTTCTAACAAGCTCACCCGTAAGATACAGGTTGGACCATACGAAGATATGTTTATGCGTCTAGTAGTGTCCCCCACTTGTCCTACCAACCTTCTGGGAGCAGACCTTCTCCAAAAGCTGAGAGCAACTATAGCTTATTCATCAGATGGTCTCACCATCACCATCACTGACCCGCTCGATCCGAGCGAAGAGTGTCAACTTCAAGCTGCACCTCTGCTTATGATGATGGATGAAGCTGCTAAAACAGTCTCGAGTGTTCCGCCAGAAGTAATGTCACAAGTTCCATCTAC
The DNA here is from genome assembly GCF_051348905.1 of Ranitomeya variabilis. Taxonomy (NCBI): domain Eukaryota; kingdom Metazoa; phylum Chordata; class Amphibia; order Anura; family Dendrobatidae; genus Ranitomeya; species Ranitomeya variabilis. The sequence continues at coordinate 768,927,592 of NC_135233.1, read as the reverse complement.
TCTATGGTCTACTGGCCCTGAAGATATTGGACGTCTTGCTGTGCCCCCGGTGCGGGTCATTCTTAAACCTGGAGCTCAGCTTCCAAGGGTGCCCCAATATCCACTCAAATCTGTCCAAGAAGAGTCTTTAGCCACTCAAATCAAGAATCTCTTGGAGAACGGGGCACTAGTCAAATGTAACTCTCCCTGTAACACACCTTTGTTTCCAGTAAAGAAGAGGACATTAAAAGGAGAAGCTCCGAAGTATCGTATGGTTCAAGATCTCCGGGCTGTTAACGCAGCAACTGTACTAGAAAGTCCAATTGTGCCCAATCCACATACATTGCTGTCGGAAATACCATCAGATGCAGAACGTTTCACTGTCATAGACCTGGCCAATGCTTTCTTCAGCATACCACTGCATTCAGAAGATTGGTACCTGTTTGCTTTCACTTACAGAGGATCACAATATACCTGGACGGTCTTACCACAAGGAGCACAGAACTCACCAAGTCATTTCTCTCAGGCCCTTGCCACTTGTCTACAGCCATGGAGAGAGATTAACCATCAAGTTGTCCTCCTTCAATATGTGGATGATCTCCTACTATGCTGTCCTAATCAGGCGACCGCTGAAGAGTCAAGTCTCAGTCTTCTTCTTCATCTTGCACAACAAAACTGTAAGGTGTCCCTCAACAAAGTCCAGTGGTGTCAGCCTAAAGTCGTGTTTTTAGGCCACTGTCTCTCTCCGAAATTGAAACACCTAACGGATGAAAGGAAGCTTGCTATTAAGACCGTTCCTCTACCAAAAGGACCTAAGCAGTTACAAGCTTTTTTGGGACTTATCACATATTGTCGCCAATGGATTCCAGACGCCTCCAAGCTGATGCAACCGTTGTACGATGACCTTAAGACGTCAGCATTTCCACTATGTCCCAAATCTGTTGAAGCCTTCTATGCTCTTAAACAGGCCATACAGTCTGCACCAGCTCTTGGAATCCCAAATTATCAACTACCTTTTTACTTGTTTGTCAGTGAAGTAGCAGGACATGCTTCCGGAGTCCTAGCACAAAAACATGGGGGAAGAACAAGACCAATCGGCTACTACTCTGCCCGCCTGGACTCTGTGTCTCAAGCTTCCCCGACTTGCCTCAGAGCTGTTCATGCTGCACATATGCTTCTGGACAAAACTTCTGATATCATCTTAGGACATCCGGTTCTCTTAATGGCTCCACACGACATAAAAGCTATTCTAGGCCAGACTCAACCAAAACACCTGTCGCTACAGCGTCATATGAGACTCCAATGTTCCCTCTTGATTCCGGATAATGTCACTCTTGTCCGCTGCACCATCCTCAACCCGTCCACGCTGCTTCCTCTTTCCAGGGGGGATGTGGATGATGATACTGATGCTCTCGGAGAAGATGCCTCTACACACTCAGAGGATCATGACTGTCTCAAACAAATGCAGGAAGAAGCAGCCTCCAAGAAAAACGTGTCTGAAGACCCACTCCCACATGCTGACCTGACGTTCTTCACTGATGGTTCCAGATTTGCAGATGAAACTGGAAGATTCCATACGGGGTATGCTGTGGTTACACATGACCAGGTCATCTGAGCTGGATCGCTACCACCGCACATGTCTGCACAAGAAGCGGAACTTAAAGCCTTGACGTTGGCTTGTCAGGAAGCGACGGAGAAGGTGGTCAACATCTACACGGATTCAAGATACGCTTTTGGAGTGGCTCATGACTTCGGCAGTATCTGGGCAGCCAGAGGATACCTAACGTCCAGTGGAACTCCTGTAAAACATGCTGCTATCATACAAGAACTTGTGGTCGCTCTAGATCTACCTTTGGAGGTTGCAGTGATCAAGATCAAAGCTCACGGGAGATTGGATTCTCCAGAAGCAAGGGGGAACTTCTTTGCTGACAAAACGGCAAAAACCTATGCTGTGGATCCATTTGGGAAAGAAAAAGCAGCGGTGTACGTGTCACAAGACACTGAAGAAGGGACTAAAGGCTCTCTTATGAGGATCATCCATCTACATCAAGACAAGACATCAGATGATGAGAAGAAGTCATGGCAAGAAGGAGGAGCTAAAAAGGATGAAGATGGAGTCTGGAGGATGAACAAAAAGGTCTGTCTACCCCGTAATCTGTACCCTTCAGTGACAGAATGGGCACACGGTATCACCCACAGAGGCAAGAATCAGATGAATGACCTAATTTGGAAGACTTATATGGCACCTGGAATCTCTACTGTTACCCAAAAATATTGCAAGTCCTGCCTTGTGTGTGCAACATGCAATCCAGCACCGCCTCAGAAAGTTACTCAGAAACATTTGGCTAAACCACTTTATCCCTTTCAGAGGATTCAGATTGATCACATTCAAATGCCAAAAGTAGGGAAGTACGAGTATGTACTGGTAGTGACTGACATGTTCTCAGGATGGCCCGAAGCCTATCCAGTAACAAACATGACTGCCAGAGTGACTGTTAAGAGACTGGTGACTGAAGTAGTAAGCAGATATGGGGTCCCAGAGGTAATTGAGAGTGACCAAGTACCTGTGTTCACTGCAGCACTGTCTAAGGAACTATGGACATTGGTGGGAGCTGATTTGGGTTTACATACTCCATATCACCTACACAGCAGTGGGAAAGTAGAAACACTGAATGACGCCTTCAAAATTAAAATACTGAAAGCCAGTTAGGAGGTCAGACTTGGACAGACATTTTGCACGTTGCCTTATACTCAGTCAGAAACACTCCAAGGGGTTCCACTAAACTCACACCATACGAGATTCTTTTTGGGGGGCCTCCAAGATTGGGTCAATATTTTCCACAACAGCTAGCCTTAGGAAGTGATACTCTTGTAAATTATGCAATTGTTGTTACTAAAGAACTGTCAGTAACACATGTACGAGTTTTATCATCCATTCCAGGTCCAGATTCCAGTGACGGTACCCATACTTTCTAACCTGGTGACTACATGCTGGTAAAGACGTTCATCAGAAAGACATTCCTGGAGTCGAGATTTGAGGGTCCCTACCAAGTGCTCCTGACTACTCCTACTTCAGTCAGGGTTGCTGAGCGCCTCCTGGATCCATCTCTCACATTATAAATTTGTTAGACAGTTAGGGACAGAGTAGGATCTGACCTGCTTGTCAAAGTCCAGCTACAAAGGGAGGTTTTCCACAAGGGAAAACTTGTCTCAAACTGGTGAAAACTCCAATTCCCCCCTCCCGGGCAAGACGGTCAGATCTAGGATGTGTACAACAGGGTTAGTCACATGTGTATTTTAAGGAACCATGGAGATGGGAGATTGGAGAGTAATAGATCCAGCAGGTTGGGAAGTCCCGAGGACACTGGTAACACGCTCCGATATACCTCCGCAGTATACCCATAATTGGTCACACATTCTCTGGTGTCTATAGCATCCATATTGTCATGAAGCCTCTGATGTCATAATAACACTTAACATCGGTGGGTTAGGGAACCACGGTGGGATCAAGATAAAAGAAAAGGTTAATAAAGTATTTAGGGGGGACTGTTGAGGAGAGCCATAAGATCAAATACTTAATTAACCTCAACACATAAGGTAATTGAGAGAAATAACCCATAACATGTATTGTTTAACCTTACATAAGTTTTCCTCAGACAAAGTAAGACACTTAAGATGGCTGCCATCTCCTATACCAGAGCCATGCGGTCTGGTATCCAAGATGAACAATGAAGACACTGAAGATGGCTGCCATTTCCTGTTTTAGCAGACCATGCGGTCTGGTATCCAAGACGACGCCCACACTGATGACCTCATGGATCCACCCACAGCGACGCCCACTCTGATGACCTCACGGACCAACCCACCTTGATGACCTCATGGATCCGCCCATGGACTTGCTCATGCCCAACCCACTAACCAATGGAATACATCCGATCACTCCCATTTTAGAGCTAACCGAGCCCCCTTACAGGAGATATATAACATTGTGTTTTCACTAATAAAAGCCCTTCTTGGAGCTGAGCCACACATTGATCAAGGAGAGTTACAGCTGACTGTGTCTGGTGTATTTCTTTAGTGCACATGATCAATATCCATTAGGCCAGGAGTAGGCAACTAGAGAATTGAACATTTATATTAATTGTTCAACCCTAATACAAATGTGTTTAATGTGCTATTATAATAAGAGATATCATTTCTATTTCCTTCTCATTCTTGATAATTTTAAAGAAACAAACCTTTCTTCCGCCGTAAATGCCTGGAGGATTCTGAGTCGCAAAAAGCATGAACCTTGGATGGGCTTTAACGACTTCTTGAGTTTCGATAATAAAAAGTTCTCGGTTATCATCCAGCAATCGGTTGAGAGCTTCAAGAACATCTGTAGGAGCCAGATTCAACTCATCCAATATAATCCAGTAACCGTTCCTCATGGCATGAATTAGGACACCTGATGCCAAAAATAAAAAGAATAAAGTTAAAGGAAGTCTATCAGCACAAAATGACGGGGCTCCAGCGATGCACCCTTGGAATGAGGGTGGGGAGAAGATGATAACAAGTAGGGAGGACATTGGCTCGGAAAAGGATCAGAGTTTGAAGTCAAGCAGTACCCAAAGGATATATATATCTGCTGGACGGGAGGCCTGGGAATCTCTTTACCTCCCGACATTCCCAACTGTGCATTTGATTAGCCAGACTGAGGTGATTGATGGTGTCATCATTTCCGCATGATGGACACACAACACAGCTATTCCCAGCGGTCACAGATTACGGACCAGGCCTATGGACCAGAGTCCCATGAAGCGATTATCCCATCTCCAATATACTGTTATACTGTACACATCCACACAAGTACACTGACCTTCCTGGAATACAAGTTTTCCTGAAGCATCTGAAGTATAGCAGCCAATGTACTCCTGGATATCTGTGTGCTCGTGATTGTTAATCCTTACACAATGATTACCACTGGCACATGCCAACCAGCGAATTAAACTGGTTTTACCAACAGAGGTTTCTCCCTGGATGAGCACTGGGTGGTTTCTGAAAAATTATAAACAAATTATTAGTTATAAAAAATGCCAACCTGCCATTATTTTTTTTTTTTAAATACCTGCCCTGTAGATGTATGTGACATATTCAAAATTGAGGGATAAACTGTATTTAGGGTGCTTTCACATTGCGCTCTGTGTCCTGGTCGGGCATTGGTCCAAAGTCCCCAACAAAACTGGGTGCGGACGAATGCGCCGACGGAGCCAATAGACCAATTGTGACAGCAGAGCAAACGTGTCAAGTCAATTGAGGGAGGCCTGACATGTCTAGTCTGAGTATGTAAAATAGCACGCTTCAGGAGCCGGCACCTGAAAATCGTGACAGTGCACAGTATGCGCGGTGTGAAGTTTCACAAGTCGGCAGTGACAGAGTGATTGCAGACTTAAATGCCAGGCCAAGGTCATTTTTAGAAGTCTCCCCCTGGTGTATGAGAGAGGACAAATTTGGGACGTCTATAAAAAGACACACTTTTTAGCATTTTTAAAGGCTTGTTAAAAAGATAAAACCATTAAAAAAATTAAGCATCGCAGTCTGGAAAATAAGGTAATGTTTTAAAATATACACAAATTAAAAACTTTTAAAAAATACTAATCCTTTACATATACATACCCAGCAGAAACGACTCTCACAAGGTCTCGAAGATTTAATTTTACCGAGGATGTTAGGATGTAGCTTTCATCTATGGTGGGATCCTGACCTCCCACTGGTATCCAGTATCCTTCTATCTGGATAAACCTGCCTCCGTAAGGTTCTGGAAGAGGCTGAAAATAAAGCAGGATTTGCTCATTTTGCTGCCAATTTACATAAAATAAAGTAAAAACTGCTGTCGGTATGAACGCGCGGTGCAACAGAAAGTGACTGCACATACCTGCTTCAGTAAAGATTTAATGTTCCCAGGCACAATGCAGCGACACACTAACGCCTGCACGCTGGAATGAGACGCTCTGTCCAGCTGTGTGAGGAAGGACAGGCAAAATCCCTGAAAGGAAAAAACAGCATGGTGGTTTCAATTCCTTTCTTTTTTTTTTTCTACTAGACCATTTTCAATTTTAATATGAACTTGCTTTTAGGGGCAATTATTTTTACTTAGATGCATGTATTTTGGGCTAAATATATTTTTGCAATTGGTTTTCATTAACAATTTTATAAAAACCTGCTGACAGATTCCCTTTAAATTACTGTGGTCTATATTAACTGCGGTCTCTGAGTGGTCAAGAGTCATTCTAACCTTTGGCTAGAAAATATGGCACTGTGTCCACCTATTCCTATTAACTTGCACACATGGGGAAGATGGTACAAGATCATAGGATTTAGGAATCCTCTTCATTGTCCTTCATGGAGGTGTAAATCCACAGGAAAATGGGGATATAGGGATTAACACTGTCAGATTGAGGGGTGAGAAGAAGGTATGGGGGGACAGGAGAAAACGACATCTAAAAACCCTGTCACAGCTGCTGCCCCCAGTAATCTAAGTGATACTTCACTGGAATCAGGGTCTGTTTTTCCTACATTATGCTGCTCTCAGTTGAGGTAGCAAAAACATGCTGACAGATTCCCTTGAAATCAATATTTCTACTCCAATATCAGCGCCTGACAATTTATTTTTATTTTTTTCACCCATTGGCACAAATTCACAAAGCCACTCTCTGGAGGCTGTTCCAGGGCAAAAGGGAGTCAGTTCTCTGTAAAGTGTTCATGGTTTTGGGATGGGACTAACAAGTCATTGGAGGGCTAAATATTTTTGGCCACACAGTCCTTAGGCTACGTTCCCATGATGAGCTTTTGGTGAGGTTTTTTAGAATGAATATTAATTTAAAAAAAAAAAAAAAAGATACAAGTAACTTATTTTTCTCAATATATGCTCTCACATCGAATGCTGTATGTCAGTGTGACTCCGACATTAGTCGAGCAATTCTGTAGTTGGCAACAGGGATTTTACCTTTGAATTTGTTAAAACTCAGCATAGACTAACTGCAACACAACACAGCAGCAGTGAGACTTTTAGACAGGCCCTCCCTCTCCCTTCCCATAACAGAAGAGCTGTAAATGCTCAGAATGAGTAAGTCATGCACGGGGGGCTGCAGGTGGCTTACCTCATACAGGGATCGCTGAATGTTGTTGCATGGATTTGCAGCTGCGTATCGCAGGGCCCTGCATAGAGTCCGCAAGCTAAAATGTGGTCTGTGACCAGTGCCGTCCACAAGCTCGGAAACAGATCGCTTCCGAATTGTCAAATAAAAACTGAAGACAAAATAAAGAAATGAATTAGAGACTTAAAAAGGATTATTAAAGGGTTTATTTGAAACCTAAAATCGGCATAGCACCAGCAGATTGGGAGAGGTCTGCTGCAGAAATGTTTGCCCCAGATATCAGTCTGATACATCTAAGTTGGACCGTAAAAATTCCGTGTTCATGCTGCGGAGAAACTGCCTCATTTATTCAGCAGTACGGAATGGATTTTTAACCAAACCTAAAAAAGGTAGGGTCAGAGAGTGCAGCATGACACACCGCCCGACACAAATGCTGGACAATTAGCTTTCAAAATCGTGCGGCTATCGGCTCACATGGGGGACGGAGCTCCGGCCTAATCGCTACCACACCATTAGGCCTTACCCTGACGGATTAGCATGGGGTGACACATAGTACGTGTCCACGGTGCGTCTATCAATATGCAGCTTCTGAAATGTCGCAACATTAGAAATGAAAGGGAACCTGTCACCAGGAAATTGCAGTCCAATCTGCAGACACCATGTTTATAGAGCACTGAAGCTGAAGGGAATGAGATTTGTTTTGTGAGAAGAGATCCAGCATATCTTGGTTTTTTAATCATTTAATCCTCTGTTCTGTCTGGGACTTTCAGTCCAGTGGGCGGTCCTATCAGTGACTGACAGCTGTCTGTGTATGCTTGCTTATACAAGGAAACTGTCAGTCACTGATAGGACCGCCCAGTGGACCGAAAATCACAAAGTGCAGAGGATTAGATGAATAAAACACAGGATGTACTGAATCTTTTCTCATAAAACTATTTATCAATGTATTCAGGTCCTCTTGCTCTACAAAATGATGGTTGCAGATTGAACTGCAATTTCATGGTGACCGGTTCCCTTTAATATAAATAGCCACAGTTTCTGTAATGTGTAATCACCCCAGCCTCAGAAGAGCCAGAAGGCGTTTGAAAAACCATTGAGCCCCAATATGGGTACTTTGACCCAGATTCAAAACAGTTTTCAACAGAATTCTGGCTGAAAACTATAATTTCAGGACTTTTCCAATTTTTGCATCAGTCCCAGGCAGCTTTTTGGAAAGTGGGTGGAGCCTAGTGAAGAGTAGGCATTAGTGATGAGTGCGCGTGCTCGGTAAGGCGTTATGCTGGTGTACTGAGTGACTTCTGCGTGCTCCAATGATATGTTTAAGTCCCCACACCTGCATGTCTCGCGGATGTTCGACAGCCACAACACATGCACGGATTTTCTATTAGGCAGTCCCTGCATGTATTGCGGCTGTCGAACATCCACAAGACATGCAGCCAAAGTGACTCGAACATAGCATTCAAGCACGCCCAAGTAATTCGGTTAGCACACGAGCATGGATAACGCCTTACCCGAGCACGCTCACTCATCACTAGGTAGGCATGACTATCAGAATTTCCGACATAAACGTGGTGTAAGTTACAACAAATGTACGCCATTTCCTGTGCAGGTGCACACAAGCTGAAAGATGAGCCACATTCTTTAAAAGGTGCACGTCTTTTAATGAATCTTGTTCATCTTAATTCAGAGCATCGTTTGTCAAAACCAACGGAAAAAAAAATCACTTGTGTTGTATGGAGAATAAAAAAAACAAAAAGCATGATACTACTACAAAAGCATTTTTTTTACCTGATAATTCCTTGGACTACAGAAATGTTGACATTTAGACCCTTCAAATAATCGGTGATAAGTATCTGTAAGTCACTCTCATTTTCCAGCTCTTCCACATAAAGCTCAGTAAATCTATAGACAAGAATACAAGGCAGAAATTAAGTCCTGTTCGTACAGTAGAACATGATTTGTGCTTGTTTGGACCTAAACAGTGGTGCGTACACAAACTCCGTGTATAAGGCCCTATATTCTCCCCTAGAATCAAAGCGCTAAGAAAGCAGCCACAATCCCACCTAATGCTATGTAACATCAAATACCTGCAAAAAAATAGCACGAGGCTAAGGATATCTAAGTGTTTTGTGTTCCCAAATAATCTATATAAAGAGCTTCTTCTCATGCCATTATCTCTAGGCAGCTACAAGGGCCATTCCATGGCACTGGAAGCACAATGCCTCCCCTAATCAGGAGGAACAAAAGATGTATCCAAGCTACAGAAAAACAGCACTGACTGCTGAGGTTACTGCTACTAGCTACAACATCCAAGCAACATTGTCTAAAGGCACAAAAAACATTGTTAAAGCTAATCTGTAGGAGAATTTCAACCCCAAACTATTTACATGTGTATGGTGCGCTTTAAGAACAACTTCTGCACTAGCTAAAACAAAGTCTAATGTTCAGCTGGTACACCTTCATGACTTCTGCTACAGATGGAAGCCATGACACAAATCTAAATGAGACCTTATAGAGGTCTACTGACCAAAACCATGTATCCCTAACCCACTGGATAGGTAATAAATGTTAAAGGTCTGCCCATCACTGGTATCAACCAGTATCAGTGGTCATCAGGTGACATAAAGAATGAGTATTTGCAGTCCTGTGCCAACTAAAATCTCAGTCGCATAACTCAACAGAACATTGAGAGACGAGGCTGAAACTCTTGACAGCCAACAGAGCTGAATCCTAACGGTGTGCATTACACACCATTGCGACTTGACAAGCTGCAGCCCTTTCCAAAGATTTCATCAGGAGTGAACAACCCCTTTAAAATCGGTCCATACTTTGGAAACACAATATTCATTGGCACTGTGCTTGGCTATTTTCATCAGTGACAATAACTGTAAATGAATAAAGCAGCGGGGCGAATTCCGGACTACCACTTAATGCAAACACCTACTAGCTGAGGGACGCCCCACAAGTATATAAATGATGAAGTGATATTCCTGCCAAAAGCATTCATCAGGAGTAAAACAGTTACCGATTTCTTATTCCAGGTGGCAAATTCCTCTTGCCCACATCTGTAGCAGGATTCATGCAGGCAAATAATCGAAAGTCAGGATGTCGAATGAGAGGCTCTGCGCAAAAGTAGGAAACAATGTAGAAAAGGCAAGAGATTACACTTTTTAATGGATTCAACTTAGGCAGGTTTCATGCATCGGTTAAATCTGGACCATTCTCTCATCAGACAACCAGGCCCAAAAGTCAGGTCTCCTGGCCTGGGCTCCTGCTTCACAGACATATACAAAAGCATGTAGCTTAGGTCTGGGGGCTCTTAGGGTACCGTCACACAGTGCAATTTTGATCGCTACGACGGTACGATTCGTGACGTTCTAGCGATATCGTTACGATATCGCAGTGTCTGACACGCAGCAGCGATCAGGGATCCTGCTGAGAATCGTACGTCGTAGCAGATCGTTTGGAACTTTCTTTCGTCGATTGATCACCCGCTGACATCGCTGGATCGTTGTGTGTGACAGCGATCCAGCGATGCGTTCGCTGGTAACCAGGGTAAACATCGGGTAACTAAGCGCAGGGCCGCGCCTAGTAACCCGATGTTTACCGTGGTTACCAGCGTAAAAGTAAAAAAAAAAAAACCGTACATGCTCACCATCTGATGTCCGTCCGGTCCCTTGCCGTCCGCTTCCTGCTCTGACAGATCCGGCCGGAAAGTGAGAGCAGATCACAGCAGTGACGTCACCGCTGCACTCTGCTCTCACTGTACGGCCGGATCTGTCAGAGCGGGAAGCGGACGGCAAGGGACCGGACGGACATCAGATGGTGAGCATGTACGGTTTGTTTTTTTTTACTTTTACGCTGGTAACCACGGTAAACATCGGGTTACTAAGCGCGGCCCTGCGCTTAGTAACCCGATGTTTACCCTGGTTACCCGGGGACTTCGGCATCGCTCCAGCGCCGTGATTACAACGTGTGACCGCAGTCTACGACGCTGGAGCGATAATCATACGATCGCTGCGACGTCACGGATCGTGCCGTCGTAGCGATCAAAATTGCACTGTGTGACGGTACCCTTAGGCTGGGTCTTCCGAGATGTCTGAAACTGGCTTTATTCACGCAAAAAGAAAAGCAACCATAGAAATGGTGGTCATTTTACATATCACATTGCAGTATCAGTAAAGTAATGCAGTCATGAGAACGCTTTATAACCGCTCCTGACTATCTTTTTCAGACTGCACAGCGCTCAATGAATACGATGTTGTGAACAGCACACGTGGCATAGTTGCTGCCCATTTTGAACCCAGTGATCATGTGCTCTGCTGATGACTGCTGTCATGACAGAGGGCTGATTTCCTCTATAAGGGTATGAGTCCATAGGCCGGATTAGCTGCGGATTTAGTGCTGCGTACAACCGCAGCATCCAGATGTTACAGCATAGTGAAGGGGATTTTATCAAATCCCGTCTCCACTATGCGTGCGAACACACATCCAGCAGCCCTGCATTTACGGACATGCGGCACGTCTTTTTAGACCGCAGCATGTCCATTTACCTTGCGGCGACGCTCCGTTGCCACAAGGTAAATCACAGGGTCCTATGTATGGGGTGCGGAGATTCCGGATGTGTGCAATGAACACATCCGGAATCACCGTGCATACAGAAGGGGGGCAACGCTTTGGGCTGAGCGGGTTTTCCGCTCCATCCAAAGCGCCATCAATGCGGACAGTGGACATGCACCATTATTTGGACTTTAATGGATGCCTCAGTTTCTGCGGAAAAAAATAAAAACTGCAATCTTAACTACAGAATATATCAAAACAACCAAAACAAGGAACCCACTCACTTCCAGTCAAGATGCCAGTGCATGGGGCAGCAAACAGTGAGCGCACTGTAATCACACCCACTGCTTCCGCACTGCGAGCGCTGAATAAGAGGTCCACCGAGAAGCAGTGGGGAGTGATTGTAGCACTCATTGTGTAGTTAGTGATGACTGTCCACTGCCCTGATTTCGTCCAGATGAACAAAAGAGAGCGGCTGTCGGGAGAATATGATTTTATTATTTTCTTATTGCAGCCAAATTTCCATTTAGAAAGCCAGATCTATTTCAAACTGTATTTTCCTGCAGATTACCCCTATGGCTGCAGGTAAATACAATTTAAAAAAAAATAATAATTTGTTTTTAAGGTTCGCTTTAAGCCACCAGTAACGTAAAATCACGCAACAGTATCTTGTCATTCAGGACCTAACACTTTGGTTGTTAAACTTAACTCTAAGGGTACCGTTACACTAAACGATTTACCAACGATCACGACCAGCGATACGACCTGGCCGTGATCGTTGGTAAGTCGTTGTGTGGTCGCTGGGGAGCTGTCACACAGACGGCTCTCCAGCGACCAACGATGCCGAAGTCCCCGGGTAACCAGGGTAAACATCGGGTTACTAAGCGCAGGGCCGCGCTTAGTAACCCGATGTTTACCCTGGTTACAAGCGAACACATCGCTGGATCGGTGTCACACACACCGATCCAGCGATGTCAGCGGGAGATCCAGCGACGAAATAAAGTTCCAAACGATCTGCTACGACGTACGATTCTCAGCGGGGTCCCTGATCGCTGCTGCGTGTCAGACACAGCGATATCGTTTGGATATCGCTGGAACGTGACGGATCGTGCCGTCGTAGCGACCAAAGTGCCACTGTGAGACGGTACCCTAAGTTTAAGCCTGTAACAACCAGTGTTAGGTCCTAAATGACAAAATACTTCTGCATGATTTAATGCTAATGGTGGTTTAAAGAAAACCTTAAAAACAAATAAAAAAAAAAAAATCTGTCTGCAGTATTTCAGATCCCACTACTAAAATGTGAATGTAGCGCTTTCAAAGACAAGTCCAGCAATACCTTTACATGGCTGGTCTGTTCCTCCATTACCGAGAAATCAGTGCTTGAATTGAATTGTGAATGAGGCTGTAGATCTGAAGCCTCGGTCACTCCAGCTCTATTCCCCGCGGTTGACGGACTGCTCCTTTGCTTAAAATCACACATCGCGAACGATGTCACTCAAGTAGGAGCAAGCAGCGCTAGGATGGGAATGGAGCTGGAGTGACTTAAGCGTCAGCTCTTCAGCCTCAGTGGCAAATCCATTCAAACTCTGATTTCTCAATAATGGAGGAACAGGCTGGCCATGTAACGGTATTGCTGGACTTGTCTTTGAAAGAGCTACATGTACTTATAAATAGCGGATAGTGGAGTGGAGTGATGAAATCCTGCTGATGGATTCCCTTTAACCCCTTAATGACCAGCACTGTACATATATGGCACTCGTTGGCAAAGGATGAATGGAGAGGTCTAAGGAGCCCCATTCCCAGCAGATGATGGCCGTTTAATTCAACCATCATCTACCTCTTAGATCCAAGTGTGGAGCGGAGCTCTGCCCGTGGCTGTTAACCTACTAAAATGTTGCTGTCATTCTCTGATAGCAGAATTTACAGTGCAAGTCCCGGGTGGTGCATTTTAAGTTACCGTGTGATGCATTTGGGTTGCTATGATAACTAGGAGTCTGTTAAAGATCCCCAAACCTGTCATTAACAATACTCCCGTGGATGCCAGCTTATGGCTGGATTTCATAGGAGACCCCTGAGGGGACTAACAATACAGCTACAGCTGCAACCCAACACAATACATTGCTTTGTATGCAATGTGGTGGACTGCAGTGGTCACTTAATTAAAATCAATAGGCAGCGCTACAAATTGGGGCAGTGTATATACCAGTGCTCTGCATACTGAGGAACCCCTAGTTATTGGTGACACTCAACTGAGGAGACAGCTTTCATCTAGCTTATTACCAATCTGGCAGTCCTATATATGGCTGCAGCAATTTCTGGTATAACATAATATACCTATTTTTATGATACAGAGCTCACGAGACGAAGAAAATGGAAATTGAGCAGCATTTTTTTTAGCACTGCCTGTGAGAACAGATAATGGTGAGGGTGAGAATTCGGTAGGAAAAGTCGGCTACACAAGTGGTTTTTAAAAGGTAAAACACCTGCTGCTAATTGGTCGTTTATGGTAAATGTAATTATATGTTAGAAAACAATATACCTGTATCGCCCCTGTCCAGCAGAACAAGAGAACCCGATGAGCCCTCAAGTAAACCGCACAGGCACTCCAGTGTTTCTGCAGCCGCCAAGTTAATTTCATCCAGCAGAATCCACTCTCCCTTTTTCACTGCCTGAGCTAAAGTACCCTATGGTAAAACAGTAGAATATCATTTGACAAAAAAATAGATTTGTGGCTTTAAGGAAATTTTTAAATTATTTTTCTTTTTAACTCAACATTTTTTTTCCCACTAATGTAACAATAGACTTGTCATTTGTACTGCACGGTGAGCGCCATAATAAAGTGGGGCAATAAAAGTTATTCTATTCTATTCTATTGTCATGCATAAAAATAAAATAAAAAATGAAGCCCTTCTATTCTGTAGCTTGCATAACCTTTGCTCATAAGGACCCATTCAGATGTCGGTTTTCACGTGCCAGTACAGTTTGTTTTCATAGATAACTGTACTAGATACAAATTCTATGGGGCTGTGCACACGTCCGATTTTTTTTTTTTTGCAGACCAAACGGCATGTGCAAAATTGGGGAGACATGTCCTCTGTTGAATTAAAATATATTAGATTACCGTATTTTTCTGATTATAAGATGCACTTTTATCCCCCAAATTTGGGAGGAAAATGGGGGTGCGTCTTAAAATGCGGATATACCTTACCAGCCACAGGCTGGGATGAGGGGGTGTTTGGATGTGCAGTGTGGACTGCCGCTGCGGGTGTCCGATGCTGCGGGGGGCTAAGCAGACATCTTGTGAAAGCCCAGAGCCCCCGCAGTGACATGGTTTGGTTTCCTATGTGGTGGACTGGACTACGGGAAAATGGCTGCCGGCGGCGCATGCGTAGTTGGAGAGCTCGGCACCATGATCTCAGGAGATGAGATCTCAGCCGCACCGCACATCCAAACACCCCCTCATCCCAGCCTGCAGCAACTCCACTCTTGCCTCCTCCAGCAGCGACCCTGGGACCCCGCTTCACCACAGCCACCACCCCCGGTAACCAATAAGACGCATGGATTATAGGAAGCACCACCATTTTTCCCTATTTTTCCGGTGCATAATAGCCCGATTTAAACAATAGGTCATTTTTGGATGACACAATCCCATTAAAAGACAGTACACCAATGAACAAAACGACCTTTTGCCTAATAATAAAAATGTTCTCGTCCATGTCATTGGCAAACTAAGATGGTGAACATGGGACTTTTAAAAAGCCCGGGGCTGACTGATTAAGAGACTGGTCTGACAGCTATTCCCTTCACATCACGGAGAGGGAAGAAGCTTAGGTAACCTCTGCTAGACCTCAGTTTTCTTGATTTATGAAAGAAATGGACTGAGTTTCATCAATGATTTTCAGCAGTTTCACCAGATTTTCATCAGGTTTTTGCACTGATGGGAAAAAAAAAAAAAAATGTCTCTATTTTCTCCTGTAGGCTAGTGAAAACCAGATGGCATCTGAGTGCTGTCAGATTTTTTCACTGACTCGCATTGCACATTTTGATCTGACACTTGGATCAATATCAAATAGGACTCTTCGATTTTGCATGGACCACTGGGTCCGAGGAAAAAAAAATGTTAATGTGTGAACAGCCCCATACACCATCATAGGTTGTAGGTACGAGTGCTATCCGTGGGGAAAAAAAAAAACAACACCGATAACACTTGTATGCAAAAAACTAATGTCTGAATGAGGTTTTAGAATTAATTAACATTTGCATGCACCTTTTTATTTTCTTGGAGAACCCATTAATATTGGCCTTGGATAAAGAAAAAATATTTTACATTCATAATTTTCTAAAAAAGCCTTATGTTCTAAAATGTTAGTCATGTTCTGTGATGTATGCAGCTTGAAGCAAATGCTGAAATTAGAACTTTGCACAGTGACAATTTGCTGCAATATAAAATGATGTTGTTTTCTACAAGGAAATATACCTCTACAAATGCAAAAAGCACAGCGTTCTCCGTCATCCTCATTTGCTGCTGGGCTTGATTAAGACGCAGAGAAAAGGCTTCCCATTTTTCTTTTAACAAGAATTCTAATAGGAAGATAAAGTAGGCAGGTAAGAGGAATTATGTACATCCGAACGAATATGAGAAGAGAAACATTGTCACATGGCATCATGAAATCAAGAACTAAAATGACACTTTGTCCAAGCCGTTCTGTGCCAACTCACCGGTGTCTCCAGCCTGAACCTTAGCCATGGCGTTTTTCAGAACATGTTGCATTAATTTAAGGAGATCCTGCCACCTCTTCTTTTTATAACATGTGTTAATGTGGCCCAAAAATGCTGTGTTTTGTTTCCTTGAAAAGGTTTGTGTAAAAAGCCCCTCAAAGCCTTCACGCAAAGGTAACCATATTAGTTTGTGGTCCACAGGCTTGTACCTAAAATCAGCAGAGTTATTTAAAACAAATAAAACAAAAGGAGAATGGTCACTTTCCACTAAGTATTAGCCATTTTGAAAGGTAAAGAATAAAAATTGTAATTTTAACGTAAATGTTTATTATTGGATACCCTTGTTGTTTGGAAGAGAAAAGTAGACTATTCCTGTCAGTAAGCTTGTGGACTATTGAAGGAGACCCAAACAAGCTGATTAATGTCCAAAAAGTGAACAATGACTTCAAAGTGAACCTGTCATGTGAAAAAACGCTATTAAGCTGCAGCTATGGGGTTAATTTACATGTTAATAGCATTATAAACCTGCCCTGCACTTAAAAGGCCCACTGCCAGGAGGAAATTAACTTTATTCCTCCCGGCAACCTCGCTCCTTCAGTCACGGGGGCGGCACTAGCACGGGTTTAGTCACCGCTCCCTGCATATTGAGCAGTGGCTGTAACCGCGCTCCCGGCACTGCCTGACAGCTCACCCTAATGAGTCCATCAGTCAGTGGAGGGAACGTGGTTACAGCCGCCACTCACCATGCACCGAGCAGTCACTGTACCAGCACCGGCGTGACCCCAATGGCTGGTAGCAGAGTGCTGCTGAAAGGAATAAAGTTCATTTCCTCCGGCAGCAGAGCTCTAAGTGCTGCCGCTGAGCAAGCCAACCTCATATCTGCAAGTTATTTACATTTTTTTTTATTAAAACTTTGTCCTTTATTCACATGACAGGTTCCCTATAAGTAAGAACAATAGTGATAGAGGAATCATCATTCCAGAAAGCAGACCGATTAAGAAGTAGATCACCAGGCAGCAGTTTTTAGCAGTCACAGGATATTTACAGGCAGAGTTGATGCTGAAATTTTGTTTCATCTGAAGGAGAGTATTTTTGCAACATGTGCATGGATTATAGCAAATCCTAGAGAAATATGTGAGACAGTTGTAGAAATTTCAGCAACAAATCTGGTAAGCGTGAATTTACCCGTAGGCCTCATTCACACATCTGTTTATGGTTGTGCGTGTCCTGTCCATTTATTTTTTTAAAAAAACTATTCGGATAGCACAGACATCTATTCCATGGGCCTTTTCACATATCCATTTTTTATCTGGAAATCAAAAGGTTCAATTTCAAACCCGACTTGCCTACACAAGAGAATGAACCTGCAAATAAACAGACAGCATATAGATGTCAGAGTTACAAATCTCAATCTCAGTACTTTTCGCTTTTAACAACTGGTTGCAAGAAGAAAACCGCCAGTAATTTTTTTTTCCAATATGAGAAAAATTATACATGACTGGTAAATAAGGATACACTAATCAAAATGGGATGAAAATCTGATCCAGCAGACCGGTCAAAAATGTCAGTTTTACGCACACGGCACATGTGAATAAGCCCTTACGCCAATATATTAGTTGGGAATACGTATATTTTCAACAGAAATAGCAATGCAAAGTTCTAAGGAAATATGATTCAGAAGTTATTTTATAAGGAATCACAACTATTGACAACAATCATCAGGAGGGAGGAAGGTCCTCTCTAAAGCTAACACATAATGTACATGAATGTCCACCTTTTAACACCTGGGTTGTAGGTTCAACATTACGTGCGCCTCTTATCAGTGTAAGATCCCGTCAGACACTTACAGTGGGGCAAAAAAGTATTTAGTCAGTCAGCAATAGTGCAAGTTCCACCACTTAAAAAGATGAGAGGCGTCTGTAATTTACATCATAGGTAGACCTCAACTATGGGAGACAAACTGAGAAAAAAAAATCCAGAAAATCACATTGTCTGTTTTTTTATCATTTTATTTGCATATTATGGTGGAAAATAAGTATTTGGTCAGAAACAAAATTTCATCTCAATACTTTGTAATATATCCTTTGTTGGCAATGACAGAGGTCAAACGTTTTCTGTAAGTCTTCGCAAGGTTGCCACACACTGTTGTTGGTATGTTGGCCCATTCCTCCATGCAGATCTCCTCTAGAGCAGTGATGTTTTTGGCTTTTCGCTTGGCAACACGGACTTTCAACTCCCTCCAAAGGTTTTCTATAGGGTTGAGATCTGGAGACTGGCTAGGCCACTCCAGGACCTTGAAATGCTTCTTACGAAGCCACTCCTTCGTTGCCCTGGCGGTGTGCTTTGGATCATTGTCATGTTGAAAGACCCAGCCACGTTTCATCTTCAATGCCCTTGCTGATGGAAGGAGGTTTGCACTCAAAATCTCACGATACATGGCCCCATTCATTCTTTCATGTACCTGGATCAGTCGTCCTGGCCCCTTTGCAGAGAAACAGCCCCAAAGCATGATGTTTCCACCACCATGCTTTACAGTAGGTATGGTGTTTGATGGATGCAACTCAGTTTTTTCTTCTTTTTCCTCCAAACACGACAAGTTGTGTTTCTACCAAACAGTTCCAGTTTGGTTTCATCAGACCATAGGACATTCTCCCAAAACTCCTCTGGATCATCCAAATGCTCTCTAGCAAACTTCAGACGGGCCCGGACATGTACTGGCTTAAGCAGTGGGACACGTCTGGCACTGCAGGATCTGAGTCCATGGTGGCGTAGTGTGTTACTTATGGTAGGCCTTGTTACATTGGTCCCAGCTCTCTGCAGTTCATTCACTAGGTCCCCCCGCGTGGTTCTGGGATTTTTGCTCACCGTTCTTGTGATCATTCTGACCCCATGGGGTGGGATTTTGCGTGGAGCCCCAGATCGAGGGAGATTATCAGTAGTCTTGAATGTCTTCCATTTTCTAATTATTGCTCCCACTGTTGATTTCTTCACTCCAAGCTGGTTGGCTATTGCAGATTCAGTCTTCCCAGCCTGGTGCAGGGCTACAATTTTGTTTCTGGTGTCCTTTGACAGCTCTTTGGTCTTCACCATAGTGGAGTTTGGAGTCAGACTGTTTGAGGGTGTGCACAGGTGTCTTTTTATACTGATAACAAGTTTAAACAGGTGCCATTACTACAGGCAATGAGTGGAGGAAAGAGGAGACTCTTAAAGAAGAAGTTACAGGTCTGTGATAGCCAGAAATCTTGATTGTTTGTTTCTGACCAAATACTTATTTTCCACCATAATATGCAAATAAAATGATAAAAAAACAGACAATGTGATTTTCTGGATTTTTATTTCTCAGTTTGTCTCCCATAGTTGAGGTCTACCTATGATGTAAATTACAGACGCCTCTCATCTTTTTAAGTGGTGGAACTTGCACTATTGCTGAATGACTAAATACTTTTTTGCCCCACTGTATGTTCCCTGTAGGTGTCACTAAGAAAGGGGCGATCTAGCATTTCATTCAAAGGAATAGTAAGACGGATAAAATGCTTGGATTGACTTTTCCATTAGAGCAAGAGAAAGGCTCATTCAGAGCCGAAACGTTGCCCAGACATGTGGGTCGATTAAATCCTGCACGTTTTCATTTAGACAATGGAGTGGTGCCTCCTTTTTTTAATTTAACAGAAAAATCAGTGATTAAAGTGAATCTGTCAGAATGATTAACACAAATGAGCCGTTAAGATCTATGAGTCGGACATAAATTTCCCTGAGAATCTACTTCCAGAGACTTACTAGTGTGAGACATGCAATGACTGACAGTCTGCTGTCGTCTCACACTGGTAATGTCCTCTCTCTAGAGGCAGATTCTCAGGTAGATCAGTGACCAGCCTATACATCGTGTTCCAAATTATTATGCAAATTGGATTTAAGTGTCAAAGATGTAATTGTTTAGTATTTCAAATAAACTCATGGATGGTATGGTGTCTCAGGGCTCAATGGATCACAGAAATCAATCTTAACCCCTTCATGACCTTAACGTTTTTTGCAATTCTGACCAGTTATGAGGTAATATTACCCTTTATGAGGTAATAACTCAGGAACGCTTCAACGGATCCTAGCGATTCTGAGATTGTTTTTTCGTGACATATTGGGCTTCATGTTAGTGGTAAATTTAGGTCGATAATTTCTGAGTTTATTTGTGAAAAAAACGGAAATTTGGCAAAAATTTTGAAAATTTCGCAATTTTCACATTTTGAATTTTTATTCTGTTAAACCAGAGAGTTATGTGACACAAAATAGTTAATAAATAACATTTCCCACATGTCTACTTTACATCAGCACAATTTTGGAAACAAATTTTTTTTTTGCTAGGAAGTTATAAGGGTTAAAATTTGACCAGTGATTTCTCATTTTTACAACAAAATTTACAAAACCATTTTTTTTAGGGACCACCTCACATTTGAAGTCAGTTTGAGGGTTCTATATGGCTGAAAATACCCAAAAGTGACACCATTCTAAAAACTGCACCCCTCAAGGTGCTCAGAACCACATTCAAGAAGTTTATTAACCCTTCAGGTGTTTCACAGCAGCAGAAGCAACATGGAAGTAAAAAATGAACATTTAACTTTTTAGTCACAAAAATGATATTTTAGCGAAATTTTTTTTATTTTCCCAAGGGTAAAAGGAGAAACTGGACCATGGACGTTGTTGTCCAATTTGTCCTGAGTACGCTGATACCTCATATGTGGGGGTAAACCACTGTTTGGGCGCACGGCAGGGCTCGGAAGGGAAGGAGCGCCATTTGACTTTTTCAATGAAAAATTGGCTCCAATCTTTAGCGGACACCATGTCGCGTTTGGAGAGCCCCCGTGTGTCTAAACATTGGAGCTCCCCCACAAGTGACCCCATTTTGGAAACTAGACCCCCCAAGGAACTTATCTAGAAGCATAGTGAGCACTTTAAACCCCCAGGTGCTTCACAAATTGATCCGTAAAAATGAAAAAGTACTTTTTTTTCACAAAAAAATTATTTTAGCCTCAATTTTTTCATTTTCACATGGGCAACAGGATAAAATGGATCCTAAATTTTGTTGGGCAATTTCTCCTGAGTACACCAATACCTCACATGTGGGGGTAAACCACTGTTTGGGCACATGGTAAGGCTCGGAAGGGAAGGAGCGCCATTTGACTTTTTGAATGAAAAATTATCTCCATCGTTAGCGGACACCATGTCGCGTTTGGAAAGCCCCTGTGTGCCTAAACATTGGAGCTCCTCCACAAGTGACCCCATTTTGGAAACTAGACCCCCCAAGGAAGTCATCTAGAGGCATAGTGAGCACTTTAATCCCCCAGGTGCTTCACAAATTGATCCGCAAAAATGAAAAAGTACTTTTTTTTCACACAAAATTTCTTTTAGCCTCAATTCTTTCATTTTCACATGGGCAACAGGATAAAATGGATCCTAAAATTTGTTGGGCAATTTCTCCTGAGTATGCCGATACCTCATATGTGGGGGTAAACCACTGTTTGGGTGCACGGCAAGGCTCGGAAGGGGAGGCGTGCCATTTGACTTTTTGAATGGAAAATTAGCTCCAATCGTTAGCGGACACCATGTCGCGTTTGGAGAGCCCCTGTGTGCCTAAACATTGGAGCTCCCCTACAAGTGACCCCATTTTGGAAACTAGACCCCCCAAGGAACTTATCTAGATGCATAGTGAGCACTTATAACCCCCAGGTGCTTCACAGAAGTTTATAACGCAGAGCCGTGAAAATAAAAAAATAATTTTTCTTTCCTCAAAAATGATTTTTAGCCCAGAATTTTTTATTTTCCCAAGGGTAATAGGAGAAATTGGACCCCAAATGTTGTTGTCCAGTTTGTCCTGAGTACGATGATACCCCATATGTGGGGGTAAACCACTGTTTGGGCGCACGGCAGGGCTCGGAAGGGAAGGCACGCCATTTGGCTTTTTGAATGGAAAATTAGCTCCAATCATTAGCGGACACCATGTCGCGTTTGGAGAGCCCCTGTGTGCCTAAACATTGGAGCTCCCGCACAAGTGACCCCATTTTGGAAACTAGACCTCCCAAGGAACTAATCTAGATGTGTGGTGAGCACTTTGAACCCCCAAGTGCTTCACAGAAGTTTATAACGCAGAGCCATGAAAATAAAAAATAATTTTTCTTTTCTCAAAAATGATTTTTTAGCCCACAATTTTTTATTTTCCCAAGGGTAATAGGAGAAATTGGACCCCAAAAGTTGTTTTCCAGTTTCTCCTGAGTACGATGATACCCCATATGTGGGGGTAAACCACTGTTTTGGCACACGTCGGGGTTCGGAAGGGAAGTAGTGACGTTTTGAAATGCAGACTTTGATGGAATTCTCTGCGGGCGTCAGGTTGCGTTTGCAGAGCCCCTGATGTGCCTAAACAGTAGGAACTCCCCACAATTGACTCCATTTTGGAAACTAGACCCCCAAGGGAACTTATCTAGATGTGTAGTGAGCACTTTGAACCCCCAAGTGCTTCACAGAAGTTTATAACGCAGAGCCGTGAAAATAAAAAATGTGTTTCCTTTCCTCAAAAATATTTTTTTAGCCCAGAATTTTTTTATTTTTGCAAGAGTAACAGGAGAAATTGGACCCCAAAAGTTGTTGTCCAGTTTCTCCTGAGTACGCTGATACCCCATATGTGGGGGTAAACCACTGTTTTGGCACACGTCGGGGTTCGGAAGGGAAGTAGTGACGTTTTGAAATGCAGACTTTGATAGAATGCTCTGCGGGCATCAGGTTGCGTTTGCAGAGCCCCTGATGTGCCTAAACAGTAGGAACTCCCCACAAGTGACTCCATTTTGGAAACTAGACCCCCAAGGGAACTTATCTAGATGTGTGGTGAGCACTTTGAACCCCCAAGTGCTTCACAGAAGTTTATAACGCAGAGCCGTGAAAATAATAAATGTGTTTCCTTTCCTCAAAAATATTTTTTTAGCCCAGAATTTTTTATTTTTGCAAGAGTAACAGGAGAAATTGGACCCCAAAAGTTGTTGTCCAGTTTCTCCTGAGTACGCTGATACCCCATATGTGGGGGTAAACCACTGTTTGGGTACATGCCGGGGCTCGGAAGGGAAGTAGTGACGTTTTGGAATGCAGACTTTGATGGAATGGTCTGCGGGCATCATGTTACGTTTGCAGAGCCCCTGATATGCCTAAACAGTAGAAACCCCCCACAAGTGACCCCATTTTGGAAACTAGACCCCCCAAGGAACTTATCTAGATGTGTGGTGAGCACGTTCAACCCCCAAGTGCTTCACAGAAGTTTACAACGCAGAGCCGTGAAAATAAAAAATAATTTTTCTTTCCTCAAAAAAGATGTTTTAGCAAGCAATTTTTTATTTTCACAAGGGTAACAGGAGAATTTGGACCCCAATATTTGTTGCCCAGTTTGTTGTGAGTACGCTGATACCCCATATGTGGGGGTAAACCACTGTTTGGGCACACGTCAGGGCTCGGAAGGGAAGTAGTGACATTTGAAATGCAGACTTTGATGGAATGGTCTGCGGGCGTCACATTGCATTTGCAGAGCCCCTGATGTGCCTAAACAGTAGAAACACCCCACAAGTGACCCCATTTTGGAAACTAGACCCCCGAAGGAACTTATCTAGATGTGTGGTGAGCACTTTCAACCCCCAAGTGCTTCACAGAAGTTTATAACGCAGAGCCGTGAAAATAAAAAATAATTGTTCTTTCCTCAAAAATTATGTTTTAGCAAGTAATTTTTTATTTTTGCAAGGGTAACAGGAGAAATTGGACCCCAACAGTTGTTGCCCAGTTTGTCCTGAGTACGCTGGTACCCCAAATGTGGGGGTAAACCACTGTTTGGGCGCACGTCGGGGCTTGGAAGGGAGGGAGCACCATTTGACTTTTTGAACGCAAGATTGGCTGGAATCAATGGTGGCGCCATGTTGCGTTTGGAGACCCCTGATGTGCCTAAACAGTGGAAACCCCTCAATTCTAACTTCAACACTAACCCCAACACACCCCTAATCCTAATCCCAACTGTAGCCATAACCCTAATCACAACCCTAACCCCAACAAACCCCTAACCACAACCCTAACCGCAACACAACCGTAACCCTAATTCCAACCCTAATCCTAACCCTAATCCCAACCGTAACCCTAATCCCAACCCTAACCACAACTGTAACCCCAACACACCCCTAACCCTATCCGTAACCCTAACCACAAGCCTATTCTTAACCCTATTTCCAACCCTAGCCGTAATTCCAACCCTAACCCTAAGGGTATGTGCCCACGTTGCGGATTCGTGTGAGATTTTTCCGCACGATTTTTGAAAAATCTGCAGGTAAAAGGCACTGCGTTTTGCCTGCGGATTTACAGCAGATTTCCAGTGTTTTTTTGTGTGGATTTCACCTGCGGATTCCTATTGAGGAACAGGTGTAAAACGCTGCGGAATCCGCACAAAGAATTGACATGCTGCGGAAAATACAATGCAGCGTTTCTGCACGGAATTTTCCGCACCATGGGCACAGCAGATTTGGTTTTCCTTAGGTGTACATGGTACTGTAAACCTGATGGAAAACTGCTTCGAATTCGCAGCGGCCAATCCGCTGCGGATCCGCGTCCAATCCGCTGCGGATCCGCGGCCAATCCGCTGCAGATCCGCGGCCAATCCGCTGCGGATCCGCTGCGGATCCGCGGCCAATCCGCTGCCAATCCGCTGCAGATCCGCGGCCAATCCGCTGCCGATCCGCTGCGGATCCGCGGCCAATCCGCTGCCAATCCGCTGCAGATCCGCGGCCAATCCGCTGCGGATCCGCTGCGGATCCGCGGCCAATCCGCTGCCAATCCGCTGCAGATCCGCGGCCAATCCGCTGCGGATCCGCGGCCGATCCGCTGCGGATCCGCGGCCGATCCGCTGCGGATCCGCTGCCGATCCGCTCTGTGTGCACATGCCATAACCCTACCCCTAACCCTACCCGTAACCCTAACCCTACCCCTAACCCTACCCCTAGTTCTAACCCTAGTTCTAACCCTAACCCTAGTGGAAAAAGAAAAAAAAATATTTTCTTTATTTTATTATTGTCCCTACCTATGGGGGTGATAAAGGGGGGGGGTTTATTTATTATTTTTTTATTTTGATCGCTGTGGTAGAACCTACCACAGCGATCAAAATGTACCTGTAATGAATCTGCCAGCCTGCAGATTCGGCGGGCGTACTGAGCATGCGCCCGCCATCTTGGAAGATGGCGGCGCCCAGGGAGAAGACGGACCGACTTCGGGAGGATCGGTAAGTATGAGGGGGTGGTGGGGGGGGGTGGATCGGAGCACAGGGGGGGGGGGGATCGGAGGACGGGGGGAGCAGACAGGAGCACGGGGGAGCGGACAGGAGCACGGGGGAGCGAACAGGGGGACGGAGGGGGGTACCTGACAGAACGGAGGACTGGGGTGGAGATCGGGGGCGGTGGGGGGGGCCAGTACATGATTTCCAGCCATGGCAGATGCTATTGCAGCATCGGCCATGGCTGGATTGCAATATTTCACCATTTTCATAGGTGAAATATTGCAAATTGCTCTGATTGGCTGTTGCACTTTCAACAGCCAATCAGAGCGATCGTAGCCACGTGGGGGCAAAGCCACCCCCCCTAGGCTGAAGTACAACTCCCCCTCTCCCTGCAGATCGGGTAAAATAGGAATTAACCCTTTCACCCGATCTGCAGGGATGCGATCATTCCATGACGCCGCATAGGCGTCATGGGTCGGGAAGGGGTTAAACACGTGTGATAATTTGTTTTCCAGGTGATTCTAATTAAAGGAAAACTACTTAAAAATGATGTTCCACATTATTAAGCAGGCCACAGTTTTCAAGTAAAATGGGAAAGAAAAAGTACCTCACTGCTGACTAAAAGCATCAAATAGTGCAATGCCTTGGTCAAGGGATGAAAACATTAGATATTTCCTGAAAACTTAAGACTGATCATCGTACTGTTAAGAGATTTGTGGCTGAATCTGAGCACAGACGTGTTCGTGCTGATAAAAGCATAATGAGGAAGGTTTCTGTCACGCAAGTTCATCGGATTAAGAGAGCAGCTGCTAAAAAGCCATTACAAACCAGCAAACAGATATTTGAAGCTGCTGGTGTCTCTGGAGTCCCTCGAACCTCAAGGTGTAGGATCCTTCAAAGGCTTGCTGTGGTGCATAAACCTACTATTCGGCCACCCTTAAACAGTGTTCACAAGCAGAAATGGTTGTATTGGGCCCACACATACATGAAGACTAATTTCCAAACATTCTTGTTTACTGATAAGTGTTTGAGCAACCCTGGATGGTCCAGATGGATGGAGTAGTGGATGGTTGGTTTATGGCCACCATGTCCCAACAAGGCTGCAACAACAGCACGGAGGTGGAGGAGTCATGTTTTGGGCTGGAATCATGGGGAAACAGATGGTAGGGCCCTTTAAGGTTCTGAAGGTGTGAAAATGACCTCTGCAAAGTATATAGAGTTTCTGACTGACAACTTTTCTCCATGGTATAAAAAGCAGGAACGTGCCTTCAGGAGCAAAATCATCTTCATGCTGACAATGCCCCATCTCATGCTGCAAAGAATCCCTCTGAGTCATTGGCTGCTATGGGCATAAAAGGAGATAAACTCATGGTGTGGCCACCATCTTCCCCTGACCTCAACCCTCTAGAGAACCTTTGGAGTATAATCAAGCAAAAGATCTATGAGGGTGGGAGGCAGTTCACATCAAAACAGCAGCTCTGGGAGGCTATTCTGACTTCATGCAAAGAAATACAAGCAGAAACTCTCCAAAAACTCACAAGTTCAATGGATGCAGGAATTGTGAAGGTGATATCAAAGAAAGGTTCCTATGTTAACATGTAACTTGGCCTGTTAGGATGTTTTGGAGGTAAATAGCTTTTTAGTTCAGTGAATGTGACCTCCTAATGCTGCAAATTCCACAAATGAACATTTTCAGTTCTTTAAAACATATCAAATGTTTAGAAATTCTACTGTGCCTAATAATTTGGAACAGTGCATTTTGAGTTTGTATTCATTTTGGAGATTATACTGTTATCATTGGGAGGTTTCTTCAATAAAATTCTATGTATACTCTAACGAGTGATGACTTTTATTAGACTGTCATTTGCACCGACCATTTAGGAAAATCCGAGAAAAATATCATTTGCATAATAATTTGGAACATGATGTATATCTTAACAGCTCATTTACATACTGAGAAAAATGTGGATTTGTAGGGCATAAGATATCACATAGCAGATATTAAGGTATCACTTTATTCAACTTTCTATGACCTGCATGTCCATGCAGTCGGCTTGGGAGGGTCGATGCTACAGACAATTCTCTTTAATATTTAGGGAATCTTGAATCATACTATGAAATGCACTTACCCGCCTAAGAGATCAGCTGTATCACTCTGCTGGTTCATATTGACAATGCGAAGGCGCTGACCTGTACATGCGTAATAGATGAAAGTGTTGAATCACAATGGCCACTAACCAATTAACACACATAGCATAATGCTACCCGCAATTTATCAGGTAGATGGGTCTTAGGCCAACATGCCCAAGAAAAACGGATACTTTTTTGTGCAATACAGTCCATTATGTAATGGTGTAATTGAGAAACTCATCTACATGTGACCGATTTTCCCACAGAGAAAGTATGCTTCCGACCCATGCCATTTACAGCAACATGCACAATTAAAAACAGTCAGAAAACATGATCCAGAGGACAACTCTCAAGACCAATGCCTGCCCCCAAATGTATAGACGATACAAAATTTTGTATCAGGTTAAAAAAAAAAATATATAATTTAGTTACAGAAATGCTGATATTTGCATGAATAAGTAATGTACTACAAGAATGTAAACTCAAGAGCAAGAGCTATTCAAATCTGTATATATGGGCCAGAATCGTTAATTCAATTTACCGTATACACTCAAGTATAAGCCGAGAATTTCAGCCAATTTTTTTAGGCTGAAATTGCCCCTCTCGGCTTATACTCGAGTAATTCCCAGGAGAGGGGGAGCAGCAGCTGTGTAATAATACTTACCTGATCCTGGCGCGGTCCCTGCACGTCCCTGGTTCTCCGGACGCTGACAGCTTCTTCCTGTAGTGAGCGGTCACATGGTACCGCTCATTACAGTAATGAATATGGACCCAACTCCACTCCCATAGGGGTGGAGCTGAATATTCATTACTGTAATGAGCGGTACCATATGACCACTCAATACAGGAAGAAGATGCCGTGCTGGAGAACCAGGGACGTCCAGGGACAGCGCCAGGAGCAGGGGAGTATAACGCAGTGCGCGATATTCACCTGTTCCCCGTTCCGATGGCCGCTGCTGTGTCTTCCGTGTCCTCTGCAGTGACGCTCAGGTCAGAGGGTGCGGTGACGCGATTAGTGTGCGCCGCCCTCTGCCTGAACATCAGTGCAGAGGACGCGGAAGACACAGCGGTGGCCGTCGGTGGAATGCGAACCGGTGAATATAGCAAGTGACGGGGGCCTGAGAGGTATGTGATTTTTTTTTTCTTTTAACCGCAGCAACAGCATATGGGGCAAATGTCTGTATGGAGCATCTTATGGGGCCATGTGCAGCATTATATGGGGGAAATGACTGTATGGTGCCATGTGCAGCATTATATGGGGCAAATATCTGTATGGGGCCATGTGCAGCATTATATGGGGCAAATATTTGTATAAGGCCATGTACAGCATTATATGGGGCAAATATCTGTATGAGCATCTTATGGGGCCATGTGCAGCATTATATGGAGCAAATATCTCTATGGGGCCATGTGCAGCATTATATGGGCAAATATCTCTATGGAGCATCTTATGGGGCCATAATCAGCATTTGTGGAGCATTATACGGGGCATATGTCTGTATGGAGCATCTTAGGCTGGTTTCACACTTGCGTTTTTTGCCGCTGCGTTTTAGCGCTAAAAAACACATGCGTTTTTTTTTCTATACTTAACATTAAAAACGCATGCGCTTTTTTGCATGCGTTTTGACGCGTTTTTGGCAACGCATGCGTTTTTTATGCTTGCGTTTTGTTGCAGAAATGCAACCTGTAGTAATTTCTAGCGGCGTTTTTTTGCCACAAAAAAACGCATGCGTTTTTTCGTGGCAAAAAAATGTATTGCTGTCTATGTAAACGCATGTGTTTTTAAGCACATGCGTTTGCATGCGTTTTTAAACGCATGCGTTTCTATAGAAAAACACAAGAAAAAACAAGAAAACCGTAACCCTAACCCTAAAGTTAGGATCCCTAGTAAGCCTAGGGATCATAACCCTAACCCTAACCCTAGGGATCCTAACCCTAACCCTTAGGGTTAGGATCCTAACCCTTAGGCTTAGGGTTAGGATCCCTAGGGTTACGGTTAGGCTTAGGATCCCTAGTAACCCTAGGGATCCTAACCCTAACCCTAGGGATCCTAACCCTAACCCTTAGGGTTAGGATCCCTAGGGTTAGGATCCCTAGGGTTAGGATCCCTAGGGTTAGGATCCCTAGGGTTAGGGTTAGGATCCCTAGGGTTAGGGTCCCTAGGGTTAGGGTTAGGATCCCTAGGGTTAGGATCCCTAGGGTTAGGGTCCCTAGGGTTAGGGTTAGGATCCCTAGGGTTAGGGTTAGGATCCCTAGGGTTACTAGGGATCCTAACCCTAACCCTAGCTATTTCTGTTTATAGTAGGTTTTCTAGTTGATTTTGATGATTGGCAGCTGTCACACACTTCTCATCAAGCGTTTCAAAAAACGCAAACGCAGGAAAAAACGCTTGTAAACGCATCAAAACGCCGCATTTTTTTTACCACATGCAAAAACGCATGCGTCTAAAAAACGCAGCGTTTAAACGCGTTTACATGCGTTTTTGCACCAAATGCGTTTGCGTTAAAAACGCTGCGTTTTTAAACGCAAATGTGAAACCAGCCTTATGGGGCCATAATCAGCATTTATGCAGCATTGTATGGGGCATATTTTAATATGGATCATCTTATGGGGCCCATCATAAACTGTATGGAGCATCTTATGGGGCCCATCATGAACTGTATGGAGCATTATATGGGGCTCCTGATTCAATATGAATATTCAAAAACACAAACTACTGATGTCTCAATCAATTTTACTTTTATTGGTATCTATTTTTATTTTTTAAATTTACCAGTAGCTGCTGCATTTCCCACCCTAGGCTTATACTCGAGTCATTATGTTTTCCCAGTTTTTTGTGGCAAAATTAGGGGTCTCGGCTTATACTCGAGTGTATACGGTATGCTAAACCAGACAACTCATCTAAACGATCATTTTTAACGGATCTTTTTTTTTCAACTGCAAAAACAGACACTCATCAGGTAGTGTCCAGGCTATGAATACAGCACAAATGCAACAATATACCTGCGACATGAGCAAGATACTGAACGGTGGAGGTTTTGCCTGTGCCAGTTTCACCAACAAGCAAGACAGGCTCTGCTTTATTAACACACACTGCAATCTGTTCAATTAATATTGAAGATGGTCGTGTTGCTGCAAAATTTATCTTCTCTCTGAAAACAAAAATAAAACCTATCAGTAAAAACATTTAAAATAAAGCATACACTGCAGATCAAAGTAGCATTAAACATGGAAAATGGCCAAAGATGTGCAAAAAATGAATAAAAAAATGGAGATAAAAGCAATAAAATGTTTGTACCAAAAGCTCCTCAAAAACAAAAAAACATGCACAGCTCCTTCATAAAAATTATGGGCCTCAAAGTATGGTGACACATTCCAATTTTTCACCGTTTTGAAAGGCGGTTAAACACCACTGCGGTCATACAGATCAGCACAATACAGTCACCAGGTAATTTTTACCAATCAATGAATGCTGTGAAAACAAAACCAGAGCAATGATGGCAGAATTGTTCGGTTTTCCCCATACAACTCCACAAAGATTTTTTCTTTCAGCTTTTCTTTACATTGTATGGTAAAATAACTTGTATCACAAGTGAAATAAGCCTTTGTACAGCTTTGTTGATGGGGAAAAAAAATGATGACTTATTAAAAGGGACATAAAAATAAAAACACCACATTTTAAACCGGGGCTAAAAGTAGCCTACCGTCATTTAATTGCTCAAAAAAATTAAGGAAATACTTGCACATATCATATATAACCCCAAGTCAATTGGAGTAAGTGCACATGTTATTTGCTACATTTTTGCCATACGTATAAGTAATGAAAAGGAAGTTGTGGCCAGATGCAGCGCTCACCTCTTAGGCTGGTTTCACATTTACGGACGAGGGCTTTGCGGAGGGCTGCGTAGTTCCTGCGTGAAGCCCCGCCCACTCACACGCCTCTTCCTTCAGCTCCACCTACGTTGGCATGAGTCCTGCGTACCCTATCTTTAACACTGGGTACGCAGGCCATGCCGATGTATGCGGATGCCTCCGCATGCGTCGTTTTGACGCTGCTCCGACGGCAACATGTTGTATTTTTCCCTTATTATAAAGGGTTGTATCCATATCCTTAAAGTCTGCCACTATCAACGCTGACAGAACTGTGCAAAGCACACTCCACAAAGCCCAGCTCCTAGTTTATTCACACTTTTCTGGAAGTATCAGGGAAACGCCATAACAAAGTTCTTAACCCCTTCATGACCCTGGGATTTTCCGTTTTTCCGCGTTCGTTTTTCGCTCCCCTCCTTCCCGGAGCCATAACTTTTTTATTTCTCCGTCCAGATGGCCATGTGAGGGCTTATTTTTTGCAGGACGAGTTGTACTTTTGAACGACATCATTGGTTTTAGCATGTCGTGTACTAGAAAACGGGGAAAAAATTCGAAGTGCGGTGAAATTGCAAAAAAAAGTGCAATCTCACACTTGTTTTTTGTTTGTTTTTTTGCTAGGTTCACTAAATGCTAAAACTGACCTGCCATTATGATCCTCCAGGTCAGTACGAGTTCATAGACACCTAACATGACTAGGTTATTGTTTATCTAAGTGGTGAAAAAAAATTCCAAACTTTGCAAATAAAAAATAAAAAATTGTGCCTTTTTCCCCATACTCGTAGCGTTTCCATTTTCCATCTGGGGTCGGTTGAGGGCTTATTTTTTGCGTGCCTAACTGGCGTTTTTAATAATACCATTTTGGTGCAGATACATTCTTTTGATCGCCTGATATTGCATTTTAATGCAATGTCGCTGCGCCCAAAAAACCGTAATTCTGGTGTTTCGATTTTTTTTCTCGCTACGCTGTTTAGCGATCAGGTTAATGCTTTTTTTTATTGATAGATCGGGCGATTCTGAACGCGGCGATACCAAATATGTGTAGATTTGATATTTTTTTTATTGATTCATTTTGAATGGGGCGAAAGGGGGGTGATTTAAACTTTTATTTTTTTTATTTTTTTATTTTTTTTTACTTTTGCCATGCTTCATTAGCCTCCATGGGAGGCTAGAAGCAGGCACAACCCGATCGCCTTTGCTACATAGCAGCGATCTGATGTTCGCTGCTATGCAGTAGAATTGCAGGTGTACTGTGAGCGCCGACCACAGCGGAACCGTCCCTGGGTGAGTATAATCTAACCTGATGCCGGTGGGCTTAGCTCAGATAGATTTTTGGGATGACAGAGTCCCTTTAATGACCAGGCCAAATGTTTGAACTTTGACCAGTGTCACTTCATGTGGTAATATCTCTAACGCTTCAACGGATCTCACGGATTCGGATATTGTTTTTGTGACATATTGTACTTCATATGCTAGTGGTAAATTTTCTTCAATATTATTTAAGCTTATTTGTGAAAAAAAAATTACATTTTTATGCCTTTAAATCAGGTAGCTATACCACACAGAAATTAACAAATAACTTTTCCCATTTGTCTACTTTACATCAGCATAATTTTTTTAAAACATTTTTTTTTGTAGGAAGATATAAGTGTTAAAAGTTGAACTGCAATGTCTCAGTTTTCCAAAAAAAACAAAAAACATTTTTTTTATGCACCACAAAGTGACTTTGAGGGGTCTATATGACAGAGAATACCCCAAAGTGTACATTTTTAAAACTACACCCCTCAAGGAGCTCAACACCACATTCAAGAAGTTTATTAACCCTTCAGTTCTTCACTACTATTTGGGCACATGGCAGGGCTCGGACAGGGAGGAGAACAGTTTGACTTTTTAATGCATAAAAAGCAGGAATCAAGAGCGGCCATCAAGTTGGGTTTGTAGACCCCCCTGATGTGCCTTAACAATGAAAATCCACCACAAGTGACCCCATTTTGGAAATTACATCCCTGAAGGATTTTATCCAGCGGTATGGTGAGTATTTTTAACACAAAGGTACTACACAGAATTTGATAATATTAGGTCGTCATATTAAATATATTGTTTTCAGCGTTGAGCACAAGTGCTCGCTACTCGAGTATGCATCGGGTATACACCAAGATAGACCCTATCACGGTGATCAAAATTACCAATAAGAAAAATCCCCGCCGTTGCCAGGTGCTGGCCGGCAGATCTCGGCAGGCGCACTGCGCATGCACCCACTTTTTTTTTCCAGGAAGAGTTGGCGGAGGGCTGGGGACAGACCTGCAGGGATAGGGGTAAAGCGGAGGCACCAGGGGGGTTTGGGGACCTCATTTCTTTCTCCTGTGACATGTATATTATGTCAGAAAAGAGAGAGATATTTTTAAAAGTTTTTTTTTTTTTTTTACGTGATAGGGGACTGGAAAAACAGGCCTTGATCATGTTCTCCAGGGTCAGAGCTACCCCTGGTAGCGGAAATGCCGGAGAATTTCTGGCGCTGGGAGGGCGCTAAATACTTATTCCCGATCGCCGTTTTCAAACGGCAATGAGGGAATAAAGTCCCTTAACCGCCACCGTTTTAACGGCAGTCGTTAAGGGGTTAATGAACAGATTTCTTAAAATGTTTCCCTTTTTGTTTTCAACTGGAGATATATTTCAAATTCTGAAGCGGTTGGAGAATGTTCACAAGCTACAGATATTTGCATACATGGGAGATTTGAGACGAACATTTACATTTCTGTGTGGATGTGCTGTTGCTGTGTATCCTGGAGGAGTTAACTCTTAAAAATCATTATTATACACAACTACATACCTGTGAACACGAATGCTTTCAGTTTGTCTTCTAAGCATCTCAACTCTGCCAACAGAAACATCCAGCTCTCGCACTGTAATCTCTGGTTTATAAAGCTGACAGAAAAATTCTGCCTGTGGCACAAATTAAAGGGTTAGGTAACATTTTTGCCAATTTGTTTTGATAACAATAAACCATATACTACAGATGCTCTCATGTATGCAGAGTATTACGGCTTTAACTGCATGTGAAGACATACAGAGGGACGAGGAGAGGAGTTGGGGTGGTGGATAGGGGAATGAGAGTTGTCAGCAAGGATGTGATAGGTGTGGATGTCATCCTGCAGCTCACAGACCAGCTTCCTGTCTATATATTAGCACGTGTGCTGGACAAGTTGGCAAATATCTATAATGAAGGTGGAATGTATAGATGTAACAGAGGTGGACAGTACTACATTAAAGAGACAGTATGGTCCATTAGTGCTGCTTTAAATTAAGTATATGCAAAGACTGTCAACTGGAACCGTTTGAAGCCAGAAGATGAACACTTAGGCTACTTTCACACTTGCGTCGTACGACGCACGACGAATTGCGTCATTGCGACGTACCGACGCAAGCAGTGAAAGCACCACACAACGGGGGCAGCGGATGCTGTTTTTCAACACATCCGCTGCCCCATTGTGAGGTGCGGGGAGGAGGGGCGGAGTTTTGGCCGCACATGCGCGGTCGGAAATGGCAGACACGACGCACCAAAAACCGTTACATGCAACGTTTTTTGGTGCCGACGGTCCAACGCAACCGTCGCACGACGGTTGCGACGTGTGGCAATGCGTCGCTAATGTTAGTCTATGGACAAAAAACGCATCCTGCAAACAATTTGTGCAGGATGCGTTTTTTAGCCACAACGACGCATTGCGACGTGCAGTGCACGACGCAGGTGTGAAAGTAGCCTTAAAGTACCTAACATGGCCTTCATGCAATCACCCTTTAAGCAGGCATATTATCAGAGAGTGCAATATCAGTTTATTTAAAGGGAACCTGTCACCCTTTTTTTCGATTTGAGATAAAAATATGGTTCAATTGTGCATGAGCTCTGCATTACAGCAGTACCTTTCATTTCCCCCGATTCCCCACCTTTGCTGAGAAAACACCTTTGTAATCTCTCCGTTTTCCTATGTAAACTACCCCGACCCAGTCTGATGGGCGGGGCCTATTCACAGTTTCTCCCCACCTCCTGCCTTGCTCTACGCATTAATTTTTCTTCTTTCCTGCGTTGGCGTTGTTTTCCTGAGTCTGCGCATTGAAGTATGTTTTGCCCAACAGTGGGCAAAGCATTCAACTCATTATTGCGCATGCACCATTTTACATTACGCTCTGTGAGCCGGAAGTCTTGCCATGCAAGGAGGCATAGAACGTAATGAAAAATGCTGGCGCATGCGCAATAGTGATTTTATGCTTTGACCACAGTTGGGCAAAACATACTGCACAGGCGCTAGAGGCCAATTCAATGTGCACGTGCAGAAACTGTACGGGATCTGTGCTATTCACAGGTCTCGTTACGTCGAGAACGCCGAGGGGAGAGACGGTGAATAGGCCCCGCCCATCGGACCGGGGTAATTTACATAGGAAAACGGAGAGACTACAAAGGTATTTTCTCAGCAAAGGTGGGGGATATGAAAGGTACTGCTGTAATGCAGAGCTAATGCACAATTTAACCATATTTTTTATCTCAAATCGAAAAAAAAGGGGTGATAGACTCCCTTTAAAACTAACTTGGGGGAGAGTGCTGTGAGCATGCTTAGTAACATGTGCAGAAGACACTGTGCAGAGAGGGGACGAGATGTGGGAGGGAGAGGGTTATGAGCACGCTTTGTGATATGATTAAGACATATAGTCAATTGTGAGATCCTCTTATCTGTCTTCAGCTGTCAGAAGGCTCTCTGCACAATTTGACCTTACACTGAGCAAAAACTCGCAGAATATAACCAAACATATCCATAATCTCGCCATTAAGCCAAAGTTAGCCAAGACTAGAGATGAGCGAACATCGTCGGCTCCCTCCTTATTCGGCAAGCTCTAGTGCATACCGAAGAAGCTGCATCGGGAACCCGGATACCTGGATCGCTCCGGCTGATCAGCTGTTTGGCGTCGCAGCTGCATGTGTCGTGGCTGTGTAACTGTCACAACACACAACTCTCCATACATGTGCTGTGACTGTCACACAGATGTAACAACATTCAGCTGCAGCGCCGAACAGCAGATCATTGGGAGCACTCCAGGTGTCCAGGTTGACTATACTTTATGGTCATGTCACAAAGCGTGCTCACAACCCTCTCCCTCCCACATCTCGTCCCCTCTCTGCAGTGTCTTTCTGATGGAAAGCTTTTAGCATGATGAGAACAGAGTCTAACACGTGCTATTTTTCATCAAAATCCTGACTCTCTTGATATAGAGGACCGTGGCGACAGAGAACATAGCTGAAGCGTCAGCCTACTGTAATGATCAGAAGCCAGAGTTTCCAGGATTTTTTTCTACAAAGAACTTGACATAGAAAAAACCCAAAAAGGAATGAAAAATATCTAATATATAATTGCCTAGAATACTACTTCCTGCAATTTGTGCCAACTTCCGTGGCTTTGTCCGGAGCTAATGTCCGGAGCTAATGTCCGGAGCTAATGTCCGGAGCTAATGTCCGGAGATAAGTGACGTCACCAGTGTCCTACACCCAGGCAGAGCACAGTGGCCCCAGGCAGAGCACAGGGGCCCCAGGCAGAACATGGGGCCCCAGGCAGAGCACAGGGGCCCCAGGCAGCATATGGGGCCCCAGGCAGCATATGGGGCCCCAGGCAGAGCACAGTGGCCCCAGGCAGAGCACACACCAAATCGGAGGCCGAGGGGCCCCGCCAACCAAATCGGAGGCCGAGGGGCCCCGCCCACCAAATCGGAGGCCGAGCGGCCCGGCCCACCAAAGCGGAGGCCGAGGGGCCCGGCCCACCAAAGCGGAGGCCGAGGGGCCCCGACCACCACATCGGAGGCCGAGGGGCCACGCCCACCACATCGGAGGCCGAGGGTCCCCGCCCACCAAATCGGAGGCCGAGGGTCCCCGCCCACCAAATCGGAGGCCGAGGGTCCCCGCCCACCAAATCGGAGGCCGAGGGTCCCCGCCCACCAAATCGGAGGCCGAGGGTCCCCGCCCACCAAATCGGAGGCCGAGGGTCCCCGCCCACCAAATCGGAGGCCGAGAGTCCCCGCCCACCAAATCGGAGGCCGAGGGGCCCCGCCAACCAAATCGGAGGCCGAGGGGCTTCACCAACCAAATCGGAGGCCGAGGAGCCCCGCCCACCAAATCGAAGGCTGAGGGGCCACGCCCACCAAAGCGAAGGCCGAGGGGCCTGGACTCGCCCACCAAAGCGGAGGCCGAGGGGCCCCGCCCACCAAAGCGGAGGCCGAGGGTCCCCGCCCACCAAAGCGGAGGCCGAGGGTCCCCGCCCACCAAATCGGAGGCCGAGGGTCCCCGCCCACCAAATCGGAGGCCGAGAGTCCCCGCCCACCAAATTGGAGGCCGAGGGCCCCCGCCCACCAAATCGGAGGCCGAGGGTCCCCACCAACCAAATCGGAGGCCGAGGGTCCCCGCCCACCAAATCGGAGGCCGAGGGTCCCCGCCCACCAAATCGGAGGCCGAGGGTCCCCGAAAACCAAATCGGAGGCCGAGGGGCCCCACCAACCAAATCGGAGGCCGAGGGGCCCCGCCCACCAAATCGGAGGCCGAGGGTCCCCGCCCACCAAATCGGAGGCCGAGGGGCCCCGCCAACCAAATCGGAGGCCGAGGGTCCCCGCCCACCAAATCGGAGGCCGAGAGTCCCCGCCCACCAAATCGGAGGATAAGGGGCCCCGCCAACCAAATCGGAGGCCGAGGAGCCCCGCCAACCAAATCTGAGGCCGAGGAGCCTCGCCCAACAAATCGAAGGCCGAGCGGCCCTGCCCACCAAAGCGGAGGCCGAGGGGCCCGGCCCCGCACACCAAAGCGGAGGCCGAGGGGCCCCGACCACCACATCGGAGGCCGAGGGGCCCCGCCCACCAAATCGGAGGCCGAGGAGCCCCGCCCACCAAATCGGAGGCCGAGGGTCCCCGCCCACCAAATCGGAGGCCGAGGGTCCCCGCCCACCAAATCGGAGGCCGAGGGTCCCCGCCCACCAAATCGGAGGCCGAGAGTCGTCGCCCACCAAATCGGAGGCCGAGGGGCCCCGCCAACCAAATCGGAGGCCGAGGGGCCCCGCCAACCAAATCGGAGGCCGAGGGGCCCCGCCAACCAAATCGGAGGCCGAGGAGCCCCGCCCACCAAATCGAAGGCCGAGTGGCCCCGCCCACCAAAGCGGAGGCCGAGGGGCCCGGCCCTGCCCACCAAAGCGGAGGCCGAGGGGCCCCGCCCACCACATCGGAGGCCGAGGGGCCCCGCCCACCAAATCGGAGGCCGAGGGTCCCCGCCCACCAAATCGGAGGCCGAGGGTCCCCGCCCACCAAATCGGAGGCCGAGGGTCCCCGCCAACCAAAGCGGAGGCCGAGGGGCCCCGCCCACCAAATCGGAGGCCGAGGGGCCCCGCCCACCAAAGCGGAGGCCGAGGGGCCCGGCCCCGCTCACCAAAGCGGAGGCCGAGGGGCCCCTACCACCACATCGGAGGCCGAGGGTCCCCGCCCACCAAATCGGAGGCCGAGGGGCCCCGCCCACCAAATCGGAGGCCGAGGGCCCCGCCCACCAAATCGGAGGCCGAGGGTCCCCGCCCACCAAATCGGAGGCCGAGGGGCCCGCCCACCAAAGCGGAGGCCGAGGGGCCCCTACCACCACATCGGAGGCCGAGGGTCCCCGCCCACCAAATCGGAGGCCGAGGGGCCCCGCCCACCAAATCGGAGGCCGAGGGCCCCGCCCACCAAATCGGAGGCCGAGGGTCCTTGCCCACCAAATCGGAGGCCGAGGGCCCCCCGCCCACCAAATCGGAGGCCGAGGGGCCCCGCCTACCAAATCGGAGGCCGAGGGCCCCGCCCACCAAATCGGAGGCCGAGGGTCCCCGCCCACCAAATCGGAGGCCGAGGGTCCCCCGCCCACCAAATCGGAGGCCGAGGGGCCCCGCCTACCAAATCGGAGGCCGAGGGTCCCCGCCCACCAAATCGGAGGCCGAGAGGCCCCGCCCACCACATCGGAGGCTGATGGGCCCCGCCCACCAAATCGGAGGCCGAGGGTCCCCGCCCACCAAATTGGAGGCCGAGGGGCCCCGCCCACCAAATCGGAGGCCGAGGGTCCCCGCCCACCAAATCGGAGGCCGAGGGGCCCCGCCCACCAAATCGGAGGCCGAGGGTCCCCACCCACCAAATCGGAGGCCGAGGGTCCCCGCCCACCAAATCGGAGGCCGAGGGTCCCCGCCCACCAAATTGGAGGCCGAGGGTCCCTGCCCACCAAATCGGAGGCCGAGGGGCCCCGCCAACCAAATCGGAGGCCGAAGGGCCCCGCCCACCAAATCGGAGTCCGAGGGGCCCCGCCCACCAAATCGGAGGCCGAGGGTCCCCGCCCACCAAATCGGAGGATAAGGGGCCCCGCCCACCAAATCGGAGGCCGAGGGGCCCCACCAACCAAATCGGAGGCCGAGGAGCCCCGCCCACCAAATCGAACGCCGAGCGGCCCCGCCCACCAAAGCGGAGGCCGTGGGGCCCCGCCAACCAAAGCGGAGGCCGAGGGTCCCCGCCCACCTAATCGGAGGCAGAGGGACCCCGCCCACCAAAGCGGAGGCCGAGGGGCCCCGCCCACCAAAGCGGAGCCCGAGGGTCCCCGCCCACCAAATCGGAGGTCGAGGGTCCCCGCCCACCAAATCGGAGGCCGAGGGTCCCCGCCCACCAAATCGGAGGCCGGTCCCCGCCCACCAAATCGGAGGCCGAGGGTCCCCACCCACCAAATCGGAGGACGATGTGCCCCACCAACCAAATCGGAGGCCGAGGAGCCCCGCCCACCAAAAGTAAGTGCGGCCCCAAAAGTAAGTGCGCCCCCGGGTGCAAAAGTAAGTGCGCCCCCGGGTGCAAAAGTAAGCGTGCCCCCGGCCCCGGGTGCAAAAGTAAGCGCGCCCCCCAGTCCCGTGTGTGAAAAGTGCTGCTGTAAAGCTGGTAGCGCTGTTCAAGCACCATGTATTTCCTTCAGGAAATGCCCATCTAATATATAATTGCCTAGAATACTACTTCCTGCAATTTGTGCCAACTTCCGTGGCTTTGTCCGGAGCTAATGTCCGGAGATAATGTCCGGAGCTAATGTCCGGAGCTAATGTCCGGAGCTAATGTCCGGAGATAAGTGACGTCACCAGTGTCCTACACCCAGGCAGAGCACAGGGGCCCCAGGCAGCATATGGGTCCCCAGGCAGAGCACAGTGGTCCCAGGCAGAGCACAGGGGCCCCAGGCAGCCTATGGGGCCCCAGGCAGAGCACAGTGGCTCCAGGCAGAGCACAGGGGCCCCAGGCAGCATATGGGGCCCCAGGCAGAGCACAGGGGCCCCAGGCAGCATATGGGGCCCCAGGCAGAGCACAGTGGCCCCAGGCAGAGCACAGGGGCCCCAGGCAGAACATGGGGCCCCAGGCAGAGCACAGGGGCCCCAGGCAGCATATGGGGCCCCAGGCAGAGCACAGGGGCCCCAGGCAGAGCACAGGGGCCCCAGGCAGCATATGGGGCCCCAGGCAGAGCACAGTGGCTCCAGGCAGAGCACAGGGGCCCCAGGCAGAACATGGGGCCCCAGGCAGAACATGGGGCCCCAGGCAGAGCACAGGGGCCCCAGGCAGAGCACAGGGGCCCCAGGCAGAGCACAGGGGCCCCAGGCAGAGCACAGGGGCCCCAGGCAGCATATGGGGCCCCAAGCAGAGCACAGTGGCCCCAGGCAGCATATGGGGCCCCAAGCAGAGCACAGTGGCCCCAGGCAGCATATGGGGCCCCAGGCAGAGCACAGTGGCCCCAGGCAGAGCACAGGGGCCCCAGGCAGCTTATGTGGCCCCAGGCAGAACATGGGGCCCCAGGCAGAGCACAGGGGCCCCAGGCAGAGCACAGGGGCCCCAGGCAGCATATGGGGCCCCAGGCAGAGCACAGGGGCCCCAGGCAGCATATGGGGCCCCAGGCAGAGCACAGGGGCCCCAGGCAGCATATGGGGCCCCAGGCAGCATATGGGGCCCCAGGCAGAGCACAGTGGCCCCAGGCAGAGCACACACCATATCGAAGGCCGAGTGGCCCCGCCCACCAAAGCGGAGGCCGAGGGGCCTGGCCCCGCCCACCAAATCGGAGGCCGAGGGTCCCCGCCCACCACATCGGAGGCCGAGGGTCCCCGCCCACCACATCGGAGGCCGAGGGTCCCCGCCCACCAAATCGGAGGCCGAGGGGCCCCGCCCACCAAATCGGAGGCCGAGGGGCCCCGCCCACCAAATCGGAGGCCGAGGGGCCCCACCAACCAAATCGGAGGCCGAGGGGCCCCGCCCACCAAATTGGAGGCCGAGGGTCCCCGCCCACCAAATCGGAGGCCGAGGGGCC
Source organism: Ranitomeya variabilis (assembly GCF_051348905.1). Lineage (NCBI taxonomy): Eukaryota > Metazoa > Chordata > Amphibia > Anura > Dendrobatidae > Ranitomeya > Ranitomeya variabilis. The sequence continues at coordinate 768,885,567 of NC_135233.1, read as the reverse complement.
CCGCCCACCAAATCGGAGGCCGAGGGGCCCCGCCCACAAAATCGGAGGCCGAGGGGCCCCGCCCACCAAATCGGAGGCCGAGGGGCCCCGCCCACCAAATCGGAGGCCGAGGGTCCCCGCCCACCAAATTATTCTTACATTTGAATAAATAAAGTATATATGGATTCTAGACTCCCGATTCTTTAGAATCGGGCTGCCATCTAGTCTAATATATAATTGCCTAGAATACTACTTCCTGCAATTTGTGCCAACTTCCGTAGCTTTGTCCGGAGCTAATGTCCAGAGATAATGTCCGGAGCTAATGTCCGGAGCTAATGTCCGGAGCTAATGTCCGGAGCTAATGTCCGGAGATAAGTGACGTCACCAGTGTCCTACACCCAGGCAGAGCACAGTGGCCCCAGGCAGCATATGGGGCCCCAGGCAGAGCACAGTGGCCCCAGGCAGAGCACAGGGGCCCCAGGCAGCATATGGGGCCCCAGGCAGAGCACAGTGGTCCCAGGCAGAGCACAGGGGCCCCAGGCAGCCTATGGGGCCCCAGGCAGAGCACAGTGGCCCCAGGCAGCATATGGGGCCCCAGGCAGAGCACAGTGGCCCCAGGCAGAGCGCAGGGGCCCCAGGCAGAACATGGGGCCCCAGGCAGAGCACAGGGGCCCCAGGCAGCCTATGGGGCCCCAGGCAGAGCACAGGGGCCCCAGGCAGCATATGGGGCCCCAGGCAGAGCACAGTGGCCCCAGGCAGAGCGCAGGGGCCCCAGGCAGAACATGGGGCCCCAGGCAGAGCACAGGGGCCCCAGGCAGCATATGGGGCCCCAGGCAGTGCACAGGGGCCCCAGGCAGCATATGGGGCCCCAGGCAGAGCACAGGGGCCCCAGGCAGCATATGGGGCCCCAGGCAGAGCACAGTGGCCCCAGGCAGAGCACAGGGGCCCCAGGCAGAGCACAGGGGCCCCAGGCAGAGCACAGGGGCCCCAGGCAGAGCACAGGGGCCCCAGGCAGAGCACAGGGGCCCCAGGCAGCATATGGGGCCCCAGGCAGAGCACAGGGGCCCCAGGCAGCATATGGGGCCCCAGGCAGAGCACAGTGGCCCCAGGCAGCATATGGGGCCCCAGGCAGAGCACAGTGTTCCCAGGCAGAGCACAGGGGCCCCAGGCAGCATATGGGGCCCCAGGCAGAGCACAGTGGTCCCAGGCAGAGCACAGGGGCCCCAGGCAGCTTATGGGGCCCCAGGCAGAGCACAGTGGCCCCAGGCAGAACATGGGGCCCCAGGCAGAGCACAGTGGCCCCAGGCAGAGCACAGGGGCCCCAGGCAGAACATGGGGCCCCAGGCAGAACATGGGGCCCCAGGCAGAGCACAGGGGCCCCAGGCAGAGCACAGGGGCCCCAGGCAGCATATGGGGCCCCAGGCAGCATATGGGGCCCCAGGCAGAGCACAGGGGCCCCAGGCAGCATATGGGGCCCCAGGCAGAGCACAGTGGCCCCAGGCAGAGCACAGGGGCCCCAGGCAGCATATGGGGCCCCAGGCAGAGCACAGTGGTCCCAGGCAGAGCACAGGGGCCCCAGGCAGCCTATGGGGCCCCAGGCAGAGCACAGTGGCCCCAGGCAGAACATGGGGCCCAGGCACAGCACAGGGGCCCCAGGCAGAGCACAGGGGCCCCAGGCAGCATATGGGGCCCCAGGCAGAGCACAGTGGTCCCAGGTAGAGCACAGGGGCCCCAGGCAGCATATGGGGCCCCAGGCAGAGCACAGGGGCCCCAGGCAGCATATGGGGCCCCAGGCAGAGCACAGTGGCCCCAGGCAGAGCACAGGGGCCCCAGGCAGAACATGGGGCCCCAGGCAGAGCACAGGGGCCCCAGGCAGAACATGGGGCCCCAGGCAGAGCACAGCGATATTTTGGACCACTGTGCGGTGTTTCAGACCCCCTGTGTGATGTCTGGGGCCCTGTTCTTAAGTATATTAAAGATTAAAGTAACGTATATTAAAGTATATTATAGATCAAATTTGACACGTTTATGAGCACCATTGAGTGATATACTCAAGAATGACATAATTTTTCAACATTTTATGGTTTCAAACTGTAAACACTCAGTTTTTTTTACTTCAACCAGAAAACCTTAACGGTTCATAAAAAACTTGACTGTTCAGGATATGATAAAAGTCATAGTATTCTGAATCTTTAACTTATAAAGATACCTTTACATGGGGTGATTATTGGTTCCAGAGAGGCTTTCGGCCGATAATCGTACACATGGCTGGTGACAGGACAATACAATATAAAAGTTCAAAGGTAAACACTGATAACATTAAAATCTAATATATAATTGCCTAGAATACTACTTCCGGCAATTTGTGCCAACTTCCGTGGCTTTGTCCGGAGATAATGTCCGGAGATAAGTGACGTCACCAGCGTCCTACACCCGCTCAGGGTGGACAAAGATATATGCCTTCGTGGTGCGCGGCACTTTTCTGATTGGTTGCCGCCTGCCGCGAGCGACCAATCAGAAATGTGCCGTACTGTCAAGAATTGTCAAGAGCTGGTGAGTGCAGCCATTTTTTGTTCTTTCTTACTATTATTTATTAATTGTATTATTCTTACATTTGAATAAATAAAGTATATATGGATTCTAGACTCCCGATTCTTTAGAATCGGGCTGCCATCTAGTCAAGTAATGTTTTAATTTTCACTGCAGCTCACCTTTTGCTTGGAAATGTTCAGTTTGCTACCAATTACTTCTGCCATCTTCAGTCTAGCCACAGGTGCTGACAGCATTGCAGTAAAGCAGTCGAGGGCCTAGTACGGAAATATAAAAAATGTGATCATGCCTATTTTACTTCTACAATCAAAAATTTGTAAATATTCCTAAACATTTTACCTCATGGAAAATATTTACAGCAGTGCTTGATGAAGAACCATCAAAACTGTATGCAATTCTGTTGCTCCACTTCAGTAGGTCTCTATAAAATAAAAACAAAAAAACATGGTTTAATAATATATTTTATTGTTAGCTATTTAGCATTTTGTTCTTTGAAAGATATAAAATTTGTATTTGGAATTTTTCAATAAAAATGATTTTATTTAAAATAAAAGAGGCTGTCTCAATTTACACTAGTCTGTCTCCCGTTCTACTTGCCGAGGTCAGACATACAGCACAGCTAATTTGATAGAAAGTCGATGTACGCATCAGGAAGTTTTGGGGATTGTGAAAGAAAACATGGGAATGCAGATGATATCCTATGTCGAACCATGGTGCTGCAAAGAAACAATTTTAACTATGAAGCCACCATTTTGTTTAACCCCTTCTCGACATCTGAAGTATATTTACACGTCATGGTTGGGAAGTACTTCCCGAATGATGAGGTCATGGCGATCACCCGTGCACAGGAGCTGACACTTACTGCTAGCAGCTGTGCCCACACGGCTCCTGGCAGTTTAACCCGCTAAATGTTGCGATTGATATTGAGGGGGTTCTATCTGCCCTCCAATCGGCGTCTCCACAGAGTCATCACGAGTGGCCCGATTAGGTCACTATGGCAACAATGTCATGATGACAGCCGGGTCACCAGAGCTAGCAAGCTTGTTACACCATGCTCTAACAAGCTTGTATGTCATTGCAGCTATGCTGTATAAGTGATCAAAGTAAAAAAACAGGGACTTTTGTGTACTCACCATAAAATCCTTTTCTCCGAGCCACTCATTGGGGGACACAGGACCATGGGTGTTATGCTGCTGCCACTAGGAGGCTGACACTAAGTGAACACATAAAAAATAACTCCTCCTCCGCAATATACACCTATCACTGGCTCCAGCTCGAACCAGTTCAGTGACAAAGCAGTAGGAGATCAAAATCATCAAATACTGGTACAACATGTCAAACCGAAGAAGAAACACAGCCGTCCGGCCAATAGAGTGGGTGCTGTGTCCCCCAATGAATGGCTCGAAGAAAAGGATTTTATGGTGAGTACACAAAAATCCATGTTTCTCATTAGCCTCATTGGGGAACACAGGACCATGGGACGTCCAAAAGCAGTCCCTGGGTGGGGAACCAACAACAGATCAAACCCCATGTACCAACTGTCTATAGATGCACTACCGCCTGCAAGATTCACCTGCCCAGGCCCGCATCTGTTGAAACCTGAGCATGAACGTTGTAGTGTTCAGAGAATGTGTGCAGACTGGACCAAGTCACAGCCTTGCAAACCTGTTCCGCCAAAGCCTGGTGCCGAATGGCACAAGAAGCACCCACAGACCGAGTGCGCCTTAATCCCCACTGGGATAGGCTTGCCCATGAGACAGTAAGACTCTTGACTAGCCGAGCGTATCCACCTGCCTATTGTGGATTTTGAAGCAGTGAGCCCCTTCCTGTGACCCTCAGGAAGAAAGAATAAAGCATCTGACTTACAGAAGGATCCTGTCCGTGAGACGTACCTCCTGAGAGACTTTACCAAATCCAGAGTGTGAAGAGCTGGGCGAAAAGAGGGCAGGACAAGGTCCTCATTAAGGTGAAAAGAGGAGACTACCTTGGGTAAGAAAAACGGGGACGGCCTGAGAACCATCTTGTGCTGGTGCAAAATTAGAAAAGGAGCGCGACATGACAGAGCGGCCAGCCCTGAAACCCGCCTGGTTGACATCAACACCACAAGGAAAGCAACCTTCCATGAAAGGTGGGTTAGCGAAACGTCGAGCAGTGGTTCGAAAGGAGACTCCTGTAGAACACCCAGGACCAAGTTAAAGTCCCAGACATCCAAGGGCGTTCTATAGGGAGGTACCATGTAAGTCCTCACTTGCGGCTTGGAAGCGATCCTGCGCTGGAACAAAACAGATAAGGCGGAAACCTGGCCTTTGAGGGAACTAAGCACTAGGCCCGATTCCAGACCGGTCTGCAAGAACTTCAAAATGGTGGGAATGGAGAAAGCGAGGGAAGGATGACCGCAGTCTCTACACCATGGAAAAAAAAAAAAAAAAAAGTTTTCCAGGTGCGAAGATGGATGCGCACCATTACAGTCTTCCAAGCGCTGATCATGGTGGACACTACACTTCTTTGGAGAACCCAACTTGGGTGAGGACCCAGGGTTCAATAGCGATGCTGTTAAACACAGGGTCCCCGAGTTCTGGTGGCAAATCGGACCCTGGGAGAGTATGTCCTGATGACCCTCCGGAGTAACAGAAGTCGGGGAAACAAGTACGGAAGACGAAACGGACGCCACAGAAAAATCTGTGCATCCGCCCCGATAGCTTTCGGATCCCGGGACCTTGATATATATTCTGGCACCTTGGCGTTTAGTCTTGATGCCATCAGATCCATGTCCAGAGTTCCCCAGCAATGACAAATTTGTTGGAAGACCTCCGGATGAAGTGACCACTCTACCGAGGCGAGGCCCTGACGGCTGAGGAAGTATGCCGTCCAGTTTTCCAGCCTCGAAATGTGAACTGCAGAGATGACCGAGTGGCTTCTCTCGGCCCAGAGGAGGATATGTTCCACCTCACGCATTGCAGCCCTGCTGCAGGTGCCCACCTGATGGTTGATATATGCCACAGCCGTGGCATTGTTCGATTGAACTCGGATGGGGCGACCCGCCAGAAGACTATGGAAACACCGCAGGGACAGGCAGATCGCCCGAATCTCCGGGACGTTGATCGGAAGGCGCGATTCCCGAAGTGACCAATGCCCCTGAGCAGTGTGGTGACAGAATACCTCTCCCCAGCCGAGGAGGCTGGCGTCAGTAGTGACCACCAGCCAATGAACGGGCAGCACGGTGACACAGTGGTTAGCTCAGCAGCCTTGCAGCGCTGGAGTCCTGGGTTCAAATCCCACCAAGGACAACATCTGCAAAGAGTTTGTATGTTCTCTCCATGTTTGCGTGGGTTTCCTCCGGGTCATGCGGTTTCCTCCCACATTCCAAAGACATACTGATAGGGAATTTAGATTGTGAGCCCCAACGGGGACAGTGATGTTAATGAGTGCAAACTGTAAAGCGCTATGGAATAGGTTAGCGCTATATATATATATATATATATATATATATATATATATATATATATATATATATATATATATATATATATATATATATATATATATATATATATATATATATATATATATATATATGAAATAAAGAATGAACCGGGAGAAAGGATTTCCTTTGGATGAGGCAGGACCACAACGTCCACCACCGGAGTGCCTGCTTGACCCGCCGGGACAAACGGCACCGTCAGTTGAGGGAGAACGGGGTCCTGACCTGCAGAGGGTGGAAGTGTAGCTGGGCAAAGGGAACCGCTTCCATTGTTGCCACCATCTTGCCCAGGACCCCCATGCCGAAGCGGATGGTTTGAGGATAAGGCCAACAAAGTGCCCGGACTCGTGGAAGTGTCCAGGGTCATGCCTAAAAAGGATAACTGCTGAGCTGCCACAGGGGAAGACTTGTTTAAGTTTATCATCCAGCCCAGGCAAGAAACAGTATCCACAGTGATACGCACGCACTCCGGGCAGGCCTGGAAGGACGGTCCCTTGATTAGAAGGTCGTCTAGGTAGGGCAACACGACCATGTCCCGAGAGTGTAAAATGAACATAACAGCCGCCATGACCTTTGTGAACACTCTGGGGGCAGCGGTGAGGCCGAAGGAAGGACAAGAGGGGAACACCCTTGCTAGAGGGCAGGAAGAAAATTCTATTTTGTATCTGAGGACACCAAGTCCCTGACCCAATCGTTGTGAACGACAGAGAGCCAGGCATGACAAAACCGGAGTAGATACCGCCTACTCTGCCGGCGTTGACCGAATAATGCCACAAGTCATTTAGGCGAGAATCTATGGGACCTGGATCCGTTAGATCTGGACTGCTTAGGTCGGATCTTCCATGACTTGTTGGTCTTATACGAAACCCGGGGACCTCTTTCCTCATGAGGGGAGAGCCCTGATCCAGATGAGTTGGCTGTAGAGGACCAACCGGAATTACTGCGAAAGGACTGGAAGCGAGACTGTTGCAGGTGGTGAAAGGGCCACTTAAACTTCTGCTGATGGAGGAATTTACTCTTTCCCCCTGTGGCGTCAGAGATAAGCTGATCCAGCTTCTCTCCGAACAATCGACTGCTCTGGTGAGGCAGAGAGGCTAGGGATTTCTTGGATGCAGAGTCCGCTCGCCATTCCCTGAGCCACGGTGCCCGCCTAATAGAAATGGCATATGAAACCGCAAGCACAGTTACCGTGTCCAGAGAAGCGTGTACCAAATAGTCTCTTGCCAAACTGATCTGATTGGCCAGATCCGCTGCCTCCGGGGAAGCTCACTGCCATGTATGGTTCTGTTCAGAGTCTCCACCCATGAAACCATTGCTTTGGCTACCCAAATCACGACGAAAGAGAGGGAGAGAGCTGAGCCTGAGGCTTCAAAAACCGAGCGGGTAAGGTTCTCTATCAGAAAGTCCGTGAGATTTTTAATCGAGGATCCGTCTGGTAAGGGTAGAAAGGTTTTGGAAGCCAGACGGGATACCGACCAGAGGGGATTCCACCCACAGCTTACGCAGATCCGGTGAAAAAGGGTATCTCGCCTCAAGAGGCCTCTGACCTGAGAAGCGTTTGTCCGGCCTCTCTCTATGAAGTCGCGCTATGTCCTGAAACTCGAGGTGATTGGCAAACACCCTATGAGGACGTTTGGTCCTTTTGAAAAAAAAAACCACGTTCCAGGGTGGAGGTAGAGTCCTCTTCAACCTTCAAAGTCTGGTTGACGGCCTCTGTGTGTCTATCCACAGTCGCTTGATAGTCCGGCGAATTGAGGTCAAAGGGCTCGTCAGACTCATATTTAGAGTCCTGATCGTTGCAAACCCCTGGTGAGGGGAGCGAGAAACGGAGCTCATGAATGCCGAGGCGCGAGAAGACCCGGGAGATGTGCTATGGGTCCGTTTTCTAGATGCCTGTGTATCTTTTGACTGAGAACGGCCCCTGCAGGCCAACTGTTCCCGTGTGGTGGAGGAACTCTCTAAGACAGGCAGACGAATGCCCCACCCAATGAGGGGTCTTGGAGGGACTCAAATCACTTTAGCTAGTGAAGCCATGGACTGTGGCAGTGCCGAAGCCCACTCAGGGGGGCTAGGTACACTGGGTTTGGTAGCAGCGGGGGGCTCCTGAGTGCATTTGGGATCACAGGCCTTGCAGAGCGGTGTACTCTGTCCCCGTGGCAACGAAATCTGGCAGGTGGTACATGAGGTAAAAAACGCTGTTTTGGTGGCCCTCTTACAGGTCTTGGAGAATGACATGATGTACCCCAGCCTGTCCTGACTCAATGCCCCAATAGAGAGTTTTGATGGCTAGTCACTGGTGAAATAATACAGAAAAAGGGACCAACGGGTGATACAGTACAGCTCTTACCCAGGTCCTGTGCCCTGTGAGGTCCCTCCAGTGTTATCGATCCGTCTGGCGATAGCCGCTGGGATGTTGATTCTGTGATGCAGTCCCCGTGGCAACGTGCCGAGAGGCGGCCGGTAAGGAAAAGATGGCTGCCGGGAGAAGGAAAAGCAGTGTCGCTCTGAGCGAGAAGCGCCAAGAGGGTGGGCGGAGTAGCCGGCATGAGGAGAATGAGGGGGCAGAGCTTACGGGTTGCAGCCTAGCAGACGCCGAAGCTGGGGACTAAATGTCCGGCGCCGCCCCCCCCCTCCCTTTGAAGAAGTGCAGAGCTCAACTGTGCAGGTGCAGGCACCTGATGTAAGTTCACGGGCAGCGCGCACAGCGCTTGCCCGAGAACTGATTGCAAAGCACAGGCGCCAGTGAGAGAAGGAGAAAGAAGAGGCGGCTGTGAAGAAACCAGATTGTATCTTAATTTCCCAGAAAACCATGTTTTTGCAAACCAAAAGAATTGGCTTTTTATCTGTATATGGGCTTGTGAATTTAAGTGTTTATATCTGGTGGGTCAAGAAGACAGACTTGCCAACTGATGTACTATCTAACATACTGTGTAAGGGTACCGTCACACATTGAAATTTCCATCGCTACGACGTTACGATTCGTGACGTTCTAGCGATATCGTTACGATATCGCTGTGTCTGACACGCTACTGCGATCAGACACCCTGCTGAGAATCGTACGTCGTAGCAGATCGTTTGGAACTTTCTTTCGTCGCTTGATCACCCGCTGACATCGCTGGATCGTTGTGTGCGACAGCGATCCAGCGATGTCTTCGCTTGTAACCAGGGTAAACATCGGGTAACTAAGCGCAGGGCCGCGCTTAGTAACCCGATGTTTACCCTGGTTACAAGCGTAAACGTAAAAAAACAAACCGTACATACTCACCCGTCGGTGTCCTTCAGGTCCCTTGCCGTCTGCTTCCTGCTCTGAGTGCCGGCCGGAAAGTGAGAGCAGAGCGCAGCGGTTTGTTTTTTTACGTTTACGCTGGTAACCAGGGTAAACATCGGGTTACTAAGCGCGGCCCTGCGCTTAGTTACCCGATGTTTACCCTGGTTACCCGGGGACTTCGGCATCGCTCCAGCGCCGTGATTGCAACGTGTGACCGCAGTCTACGACGCTGGAGCGATGATTATACGACGCTGCAACGTCACGAATCGTGCCGTCGCAGCGATGAAAATTTCAATGTGTGACGGTACCCTAAGGGTACCGTCACACATTGAAATTTCCATCGCTACGACGTTACGATTCGTGACGTTCTAGCGATATCGTTACGATATCGCTGTGTCTGACACGCTACTGCGATCAGACACCCTGCTGAGAATCGTACGTCGTAGCAGATCGTTTGGAACTTTCTTTCGTCGCTTGATCACCCGCTGACATCGCTGGATCGTTGTGTGCGACAGCGATCCAGCGATGTCTTCGCTTGTAACCAGGGTAAACATCGGGTAACTAAGCGCAGGGCCGCGCTTAGTAACCCGATGTTTACCCTGGTTACAAGCGTAAACGTAAAAAAACAAACCGTACATACTCACCCGTCGGTGTCCTTCAGGTCCCTTGCCGTCTGCTTCCTGCTCTGAGTGCCGGCCGGAAAGTGAGAGCAGAGCGCAGCGGTTTGTTTTTTTACGTTTACGCTGGTAACCAGGGTAAACATCGGGTTACTAAGCGCGGCCCTGCGCTTAGTTACCCGATGTTTACCCTGGTTACCCGGGGACTTCGGCATCGCTCCAGCGCCGTGATTGCAACGTGTGACCGCAGTCTACGACGCTGGAGCGATGATTATACGACGCTGCAACGTCACGAATCGTGCCGTCGCAGCGATGAAAATTTCAATGTGTGACGGTACCCTAAGGGTACCGTCACACATTGAAATTTCCATCGCTACGACGTTACGATTCGTGACGTTCTAGCGATATCGTTACGATATCGCTGTGTCTGACACGCTACTGCGATCAGACACCCTGCTGAGAATCGTACGTCGTAGCAGATCGTTTGGAACTTTCTTTCGTCGCTTGATCACCCGCTGACATCGCTGGATCGTTGTGTGTGACAGCGATCCAGCGATGTCTTCGCTTGTAACCAGGGTAAACATCGGGTAACTAAGCGCAGGGCCGCGCTTAGTAACCCGATGTTTACCCTGGTTACTAGCGTAAACGTAAAAAAACAAACAGTACATACTCACCCGTCGGTGTCCTTCAGGTCCCTTGCCGTCTGCTTCCTGCTCTGAGTGCCGGCCGGAAAGTGAGAGCAGAGCGCAGCGGTGCTGCGCTCTGCTCTCAGTGTACGGCTGCACTCAGAGCAGGAAGCAGACGGCAAGGGACCTGAAGGACACCGACGGGTGAGTATGTACTGTTTGTTTTTTTACGTTTACGCTGGTAACCAGGGTAAACATCGGGTTACTAAGCGCGGCCCTGCGCTTAGTTACCCGATGTTTACCCTGGTTACCCGAGGACTTCGGCATCGCTCCAGCGCCGTGATTGCAAAGTGTGACCGCAGTCTACGACGCTGGAGCGATGATCATACGACGCTGCGACGTCACGAATCGTGCCGTCGCAGCGATGAAAATTTCAATGTGTGACGGTACCCTAAGTCTGTAATAGTCACTGTACATAGGGTGTGTTAAGCTTTGTTTATTGATGTGTGCTGATATGCTAATAGTGCAACTTGATCCCATCACCATTGTTTACCGTATCTTGATGTTGGACTGAAGGACCCTGGGTAATTCTAAAAATAGCTTACATGCCTTGGGTATAAAAAAACTCAGATCACATCATGGGAGGCAGAATTAAAACAGAGCTAATAGCCAGACATTCTGCAAACCACCCAACAGACAAGAGAAAGGACTGCAGCCAATTCATCATGGCACCATGACGAGGGACACTGATCTATGATTCTATAGGAAACAACCTAGGGGTTTTCAGCTCCGGTTGGAACTTGAAGGGCACAGATCTGATGCAGTGACCATCTCCGAAGCATGGATATGTTTGGAGAAAGCCAGGTTTGGGACCCGCTGGTCGCCTGATTCCATGGAAATGGTCAGATAAGCCAGGTGGTGACTCTCGTGTGAACTGGCTTTGGACCTTGTATGGACTCTATGGACAGTTCTTGGTCATCTCCCTACGCTTGTCGTTACCTCTTCTCTGTGTGTGTGTATCACAGGTGGAATAGCGACCCTGGGAGGTCTGACATCATGTCAACTGGCTTTTGACCTTGTACGGACTCTATGGACTGTTATGTCATCTTCCTCCGCTTGTCGATATCGCTTCTCTGTGTGTATATCACAGGTGGAATAGCGACCCTGGGAGCTCTGATATAACATCTACCATTATCCCAGAAAGACAACGGAAAAGTAAGACCCTGTCATGTGCACTATGTTGGGGTAATTGGTGAGATTGTTCTGTTTGCTATTGCGTGTTGTGGTTCAATAAAGTATTACCACACTGTTTGACCTTAACCCTGTGTTGTCTGTGTAGTGTATTGCCCACCGGGAGATAGAGCGGGCGTTCAGTGGTATGAGCCCTGGTCCATGCAGTCTTGCTAAAGGCAGCCGGGCCAGCGGACGAGAGCACCCACTGACCCCGTTTCTCCACAGCGGCGCACGGAGGACAGAGCTGGATGATGGACGGCGATCACCTAATCAGAAGCACATTAAGTAGAATCAGGTGTACTCTGGTTGGAATTCAGCTGACACTGTCAGACATGTAGATAAGCTGATTTTTATAAAACTGTGCAGTGGTCTCAATTTTTGCCAGAGCTGTATATACTGTAGCCATAAAAACAGGGATTTTTGTGTACTCACCATAAAATCCTTTTCTCCGAGCCAATCATTGGGGGACACAGGACCATGGGTGTTATGCTGCTGCCACTAGGAGGACACTAAATAATACAGAAAGAATAGCTCCTCCCCTGCAGTATACACCCTCCTGCTTGCTCCAAGTGAACCAGTTCGGTAACAAAGCAGTAGGAGCTTAACATTTAACCAGGATGAACAATGTCAAAACCAAACCAACACAGAAAACCAAAGCCGTTCGGCTAACAGGGTGGGTGCTGTGTCCCCCAATGATTGGCTCGGAGAAAAGGATTTTACGGCGAGTACACAAAAATCCCTGTTTCTCCTACGCCTCATAGGGGGACACAGGACCATGGGACGTCCTAAAGCAGTCCCAGGGTGGGGAACAATCAACTGTAATTGCTCCTTGTACCCACAGGTTACAGATGCGGCACAGCCGCCTGCAAAATTCATCTGCCGAGGCCTGAGAATGAATATGGTGATGTTTTGTAAACGTATGCACACTGGACCAGGTCACAGCTCTGCAAACTTGTGCTGCCGGAGCTTGGTGCCGGATGGCCCAAGACACACCCACTGACCGAGTGGAATGAGCCTTAATCCCTGCTGGGACAGGATGACCTCTGACTCGGTAGGACTCCTGAATAGCTGAACGAATCCATTTGGCTATTGTCGCCGCCTTGGAAGCGGGAAATCCCTTCCTTAGCCATTCCGGGAGCACAAACAGGGCATTCAACCTGCGGAAGGACGCCGTCCGCAAGACGCATCTCTTGAGAGCTCTCACTAAATCAAGTGTGTGGAGGGCCTTCTCGATGCGATGTACTGGTGCCGGACAGAGACGGTAAGACAATCTCCTGATTGAGATGAAAGGATGAGACAACTTTTGGCAAAAAGGACGGGAATGTTCTCAAAACCACCTTATCCTGATGAAAATTCAGGAACGGGACTTGACAAGACAAAGCCGCCAGCTCTGAGACTCGTCTAATGGACGTGACTGCAACCAGGAAGGCAACCTTCCATGAAAGAATGGACAGGGAAACCTCCTGTAGAGATTCGAAAGGAGCTTCTTGCAAGGCTCCGAGGACCAGATTAAGGTCCCATGGTTCCAACGGAATCTTATAGGGCGGCACCCTATGGGAGACTCCCTGAATGAACGTCTTCACTTGTAATCTGTTGGCATCCTGCGTTGGAACAGAACGGACAGGGCTGAAATCTGCCCCTTGAGAGAACTAAGGGCGAGACCTAAGTCCAAACCCGTTTGTAAAAATTCGAGGATGGAAGGAATGGAAAATTCAAGAGGAGAACGTCCCCGGTCTTGCACCAGGAAAAGAAGGTTTTCCAAGTGCGATCATAAATGCGCATAGACGTAGGCTTTCTAGCGCTGATCATGGTAGAGCTGACTTCCGGAGAGAAACCTGCCTGGGTTAGAACCCAGGACTCAACGGCCATGCCGTCAAACACACTGCCTCGGAGTTCTGGTGGTAAATGGGGCCCTGTGATAGCAGGTCTGCGCAATTCGGTAATTGCCAGGGAACATCGGCGACTAGTTGAACTAGTTCCGCATACCACGCTCGGCTCGGCCAATCTGGCGCAATCAGGATTACCGGTACTCCCTCCGCTCTGATCTTCTTGATGACTCTCGGCAGTAAGGGGAGCGGGGGAAATATGTACGGAAGCCGAAAATGATGCCACGGGAGTACGAGTGCATCTGCCCCGATGGCTGCTGGATCGTGGGACCGAGCTATGAAGTCGGGAACCTTGGAATTTAGACGTGAGGCCATCAGATTCAGGTTCGGAGTTCCCCAACGACAGCGGATCTGGTGGAAGATCTCCGGATGGAGAGACCACTCCCCGTAGTCGAGGCCTTGACGACTGAGGAAATCTGCCTCCCAATTGTCCACTCCCGGAATGTGAACCGCAGAAATCATTGAGCGGTTCTCCTCGGCCCAATGGAGAATGTAGCCTACTTCGTTCATAGCTGCCATGCTGCGGGCTCCCCCTTGTCGGTTGATGTATGCTACTGCAGTGGCATTGTCAGACTGAATCCTGATGGGACGACCTGCCAGGAAGGGATGGAATTGGAGAAGAGCTAACCTGATTGACCAAATTTCTAAGATGTAGATCGGAAGGCGTGATTCCTGAAATGACCAGCGGCCCTGAGCAGTGTGATGTAAGAACACCGCTCCCCAGGCTAGAAGACTGCCAACTGTTGTCACAACTAGCCAATGTACTGGAAGAAAAGACTTCCCTTGATTCAGGGAGGACTTTAAAGTCCACCACCTGAGACACTGACTCGATGGGAAGGAAGAACCGACGGTCGAGGGAGAACGGGTTCCTGTCCCAAACAGCCAGGAGGGCATGCTGTAAGGGACGGAGGTGTAATTGGGCAAATGGAACCGTCTCCAAGGCTGCTACCATCCTGCCGAGGACTCTCATACTGAAGCGCAGAGAGTGAGTGCGAGGTTGAGAGAGCTTCTGAGCTTCCCGCTGTAAGGCTGAGAACTTCTCCGGGGGAAGAAGCACCAACCCCTGGGACGAATCCAGTATCATTCCTAGAAAGGAAATTCGCTGAGCCGGTACTGGGAAAGATTTTTTGAAGTTTATCTTCCAACACAGGCGAGAAAGAGACTCTATTGTGATGTTCACGGCCTCCTTGCAGGCGCAGAAAGAGGGGCCTTTGATGAGGATATCGTCTAGATACGGTAGCACCACCACGCCTCGGGTGTGAAGGATGGCCACGGCGGCCGCCATGACCTTGGTAAATACCCTGGGAGCGGTGGCGAGGCCGATAGGCAAAGCAACAAATTGGAAGAGTTGTTCCTGAACTGCGAAGCGAAGGAACCTCTGGTGAGAAGGGAAAATTGGAATGTGGAGATACGCGTCCTGGATGTCTACAGACGGCCAGGAACTCGCCTTTTTCCATGGAGACGATGACAGGACGAAGCGATTCCATTCGGAACCGTCGTACCCTGACGAACTTGTTCAGCAGTTTTAGGTCCAGTATGGGCCGTACTGTACTGTCCTTCTTTGGAACAATGAAAAGGTTTGAATAAAAACCTTTAAACCTTTCGCTTTGAGGGACCGGGATAATAAAACCGTCTTCTTTTAGAGAGCTTATGGCTTGAAAAAAAACTCTGATGCCTTTGCCCTGGGAGGCGAAAACAGGAAAAAACGATTTGGTGGAAGAGAGAAGAATTCTATCTTGCATCCGGAGGACACTAGGTTGCGGTCCCATTCGTCGTGAACTACCGAGAGCCACGCGTCGGAGAAGGAAAGCAGGCGGCCGCCTACTTTGAGGGTGTCCTCCGGATACGACCGGGAGTCATTGTGTGGGAGATCTGCCCGGTCTGGACCCCCTGGATCCTGACTGCCTATGCCTGTCTCTTCCTGAAGGGGAAGGTTTGTAAGAGGTCTGGGGATCTCTACCCCTACGTTGTGCCTGGCCACCGCTGACCAGCTCTATCCTCACCTACTGTATTCTCACCCATCCCTTGTAGATTGTGAGCCTTCGCGGGCAGGGTCCTCTCTCCTCCTGTACCAGTTATGACTTGTGTTGTTTAAGATTATTGTACTTGTTTTTATTATGTATACCCCTCCTCCCATGTAAAGCGCCATTGAATAAATGGCGCTATAACAATAAATAATAATAATAATAATAATAATAATAATAATAATAAGTAGAGGACCAATTTGAGTTGGAATGAAAAAAAAAAAAAAAAAAATCGGGACCGAGCCTGCTGTTGCTGGTTCCGAAAGGGTCAAAAGAGTTTCTGTTGTGGGGGAAATTTACTCTTCCCTCCAGTGGCGTCAGAAATTGATTGAGTTTTTCGACAAAAAGGCGACCGCTCTGATATGGTAAAGAAGTCAATAACTTTTTGGAAACAGAATCCGAACGCCAGTCCCTGAGCCATAAGGACCTCCGAATGGTGATGGCGTTTGCTGCTGCTTGAGAAGTGCAGTCAGCGGCATCCAGAGACGCGGTCACTAGAAAATCCCGAACTCCGGCTATCTGAGTAGCAAGGTCTGCTACCTCGGGGGGAAGATTGGTATCCAGAACAGCTGAAGACAAGACCTCAGCCCAATGGGTCATAGCCTTAGCCACCCACGTAGCAGCAAAAGATGGAAAGAGTGCAGCTGCTGAGGCTTCAAAAGCTGAACGAGCCATATTGTCGAACTGACGAGAATAAAATAGATTTAGTAGCTAGGCGCGATACTGGAGGATCTACCAGAGGAGACTTAGATCAGGAGCAAAGGGATATTTTGACTCCATGGGCTTTTGCCCTGTGAAGCGTTTATCTGGACGGATCCTATGAGATTCAACGATTTCCTTAAATTCGGGATGATTGGCAAACACTCTGTGAGCCCGCTTGGTCCTCTTAAAGGACACAGCATGATCCGTTTTAGATAAAGGTTCCTCATCTAGCTTCAGGGCGTTGTTTACTGACTCAATCGTCCTCTGAGCCAAGTTCTCTACTAGCCTCAAGGGAGGGGGAGCGAGAAATGGAACTCTCAGAACCCGATTCCCGGTGATGGACTGGGGACAAGGCATGAGTCCTTCTCCTGGAAGAGCGAGAGCTCCTTGGTAAGGTACGACCCCTAGTGTACAAGGGGTTCTGATCATCGGAAGCGTTATCCGTAAAGGTGCCATGGTTAGAGGAAGGGTCTCGGAACGAGTCTAACGCTTTGGCCAGGGATGCCATAGACCGGGTAAGGGAGTTAGCCCACTCAGGGGGACTAGGCTCACGGGGTTCGGTATCAGTAACAGGTGGTTCCTGAGCAGTCATCGGTTCACAAGCTGAGCATAACGCAGTATTGTGACCCCGGGGAAGAGATACCTTACAAGCGGTACAAGCAGCAGAAAACACAGTGTGGGTTTTCCCAGACTTTTTGTTAGGCTTTGATTGAGACACAGTGTAGCCTTGAGGAGAGCGCTTACTAGCAGGGGAAGGGTTAAGCTATGTTTCTGCAGCTTACCCAGGTCCTGTGTCTTGAGTCCCCGGGGGAGGTCCGCAATTGATTCAAAACGCTGGAGCAGCGCTGCAGCATCAGCCCTGTGAGTGTCCAAAGATGGCCGCCGAGATCAGGAACAGAAGGCGCTTCTCGCACAACGAGAAGCGCCAGAGAGAGTGGGCGGCAGTAAAGGCCGGTGGGCAAAGCTAACGTTCCGGCCTGGACGAGAGAGAAGCCGGGGGCTAAATTTTAAGCTTGCAGTAGCGGCCTACAGCGCCGCAGCCACTATTTGTGCGGACAGACATGACCCACACACCCGGGCTTTAAGGCATATGCGGACCTCCCTTATCCCAGGGACCAAGACCCCCCAGCGCCTCGGCCCGCATGTGTACTCACGATTGATGGGCCGGTGCTCAATCCACCTTCGCCATAGTCAGGGAGGTGGTGGAGAGCTTCTGCCGCCTTCCATCATCCGCTATAACAGTGGTGATGCAGTGGGGGGCTGCACGGACGTCACAAACATCATGTCCGGCTATGCACCTGGCTCCAGGAGAGGTAAATTGAGGGCTACTCCATGTGGTCGCCTGCTATAGAGGGGGGAGCTCGGAACGCGAAGGAACCGTCGCCCGTAAGGTGAGCTCAGGGCTGGCATCCAACGGTGCAGGAAAGGGTACGGGAGGGACGCTCCGCGTTCTCGCCTGTTGATGGTTCGGGGGAGATTGGAACCTAGAAAGGATCCATCACCCCCATTCGCGCCGTTAAGGGAAAAATAGAATAAAAATAAAAATAAAAACGGTGGGGTCTGAAAGACCCAAGTGCACTCTACAGACACTAAGCAAGAACTGGTTCACTTGGAGCCAGCAGGAGGGTGTATACTGCAAGGGAGGAGCTATTCTTTCTGTCCTCCTAGAGGCAGCAGAACAACAGCCATGGTCCTGTGTCCCCAAATGAGGCGTAGGAGAAAAATATTTTTATGAAAGAAAAAAAATACACATTTAGTATTGTCACGTTCAGACCTATAAAACTGTCCAACTAGTTAACCCCCCTTCAGTGAATTGGTATCTCTGAAAAAGTAATCTTGTCGAGCAAAAAACAAGTAGCCACACAGCTCCATCAGCAGAAAAATTAAAAAGTTAAAGCTCTCAGAATAAAGCAATAACATTTTTTCTCTATAAAATTATTTTTTGTGTAAAAGCGCAAGAACATATAAAAACATAATATATAAATGTGGTATCACTGTAATCATACTGAACCAAAGAATAAAGGTGCCTTATCAAATTTACCACATGTGTAACGTCAGGGAAAAAAATAATTGTTTTTTGGTCATTCTGCCTCCCAAAAATCAGAAAAGAAAGCAATCCAAAAATTTGCCTGAAAATGGTACCAATAAAAATGTCAACTTGTCCTGCAAAAAAACAAGCAGTCACATGCTATCAAAATCTTGGTTTTGCAATAAAAAGCATGTTTTAGTGTGTCACAGCAGCCAAACAATATGAATCTGGTATCACTGTAATCGCACTGACCTGAAGGATAAAGTCGTCTAATCACTTATAACGCTTGAGACACGGCGTAAAAAATAAATAAAACCAATTCTTAACCTGCTGTTGATTTGTTCAGTCTGTCTCCCAAAGTTCACAGTAAGGCCCAGCGCATACTTATCCTGTGCTCTGCTCTGAGCGCTTACACCAGGGTTTCCGTGTAAATATCTGAAATATGTGATTCAAACGGAATCCCCGGAGGAAGATTACCTATAATGAGGGAGATGGAGGGACTAAAGATGCTTACCAGGCTTATAATCTGGTGGTGTCCATATTTTTAGAAGTGCCTAAAAGTGAGGTCAGTCACTGTTTTGTGCACTTCTGATAAAAAGAACGACACTGAACAGAGTCCATAGTAATTTTGCTACCTCATTATAGTGAATAGATCCATCTGGTGTTTCATCTGAATCACATCACTCCAAGATGTAGATGAAAACCTTAAAGTGCTCAGCATAAAGCACAGGATAAATGTGATCCAAAAAGTTACCTATAATGTTCCCAATAAAAGCTTCAACTCAACCCACAAAAAAAAAAGTACCCACTTAAGTCCATCATCTGTTAACAGAAATATAGGGGGCCTACACGTCACTGATCATACAAAGGCTCTACAAAAGAAAATTCTGTGCTCCAAAATCCAAATGCCCACATCCCTTCTGAGCCCCAGTGTGCCTAAGGCCAGTTTCACACGTCAGTGGCTCCGGTACATGTGGTGGCAGTTTTCTCACGTACCGGAGACACTGACTCACGTAGACACATTAAAATCAATGTGTCTCTGCACATGTCAGCGTGTTTTCACGGACCGTGTGTCCGTTTGAAAAACACGGAGACATGTCAGTGTTCGTGGGAGCGCACGGATCACACGGACCCATTAAAGTAAATGGGTCCGTGTAAAACACGTACCGCACACGGATGCTGTCCGTGTGCAGTCCGTGTGCCGTGCAGGAGACAGCGCTACAGTAAGCGCTGTCCCCCCCAGCTTGTAGTGCTGAAGCCGCCATTCATTTCTTCTCTCCAGCAGCGTTCGCTGGAGAGAAGGAATGAAAAATCAATGTGTTTTTTTTTTTTTGCGGTTGAAATAAAGTTCCCGGTAACCAACTCCCTCCCACCCCCTGTGCGCCCGCCCGCTGTAAATAAAATACTCACCCAGCTCCCTCGATGCTTCCTCTCAGCGCCGCAGCTTGTCCTGTTATGAGCGGTCACATGGTGCCGCTCATTACAGTGATGAATATGCAGCTCCATCTCCCATAGGGGTGGAGCCACATATTCATCACTGTAATGAGCGGCACCACCTGACCGCTCATACAGGATAAGCTGCGACGCTGAGAGGAAGCATCGAGGGAGCTGGGTGAGTATTTTATTTACAGCGGGCGGGCGCACAGGGGGTGGTAGGGGGTTGGTTACGGAAACTTTATTTCAACCGCAAAAAAAACCAAAAAACAATGATTTTTCATTCCTTCTCTCCAGCGAACGCTGCTGGAGAGAAGAAATGAATGGCGGCTTCAGCACCCAAAGCAGAGGACAGCGCTTACTGTAGCGCTGTCTCCTGCACGGTCCGTGTGATACCCAGTCGGCAAATGGGCGGCACACTGCTGCCGCACGTGTGCCACACTGATGTGCCAAGTGAGCACACGGACATGGATAACTCCGGTACCGATTTTTCCGGTACCGGAATTATCTGGACGTGTGAGACTGGCCTAATCCATATTTAGCGTCCATGTTTGGCATTTCTGTAGCGACAAGAGCCCACCTAATTTAAGTGTGCAGATTGTGGCTGATGCAGAAGGGTGTCTGCTATACTAGACAGCAAACTCCAACTGCATTTTTGCCCATCGGTGGGGAGGCACTAATTTCATATTTCTCAGGTCAGTAAAATGGCACACTGGGAGATCAGTAAAGGTTAAAATCTTGCATTGAGGAAAGACAAGAGAGTACAAATAAAAAGAAACTACCGTAATGATAATCCTCTGCCTTCAAGACTGGGTCTTTTGTCGTATATTTTTAGGCCTTCAGTGGCAGGCATATTTTCTGCTTCAGTGCTGTCAATTAGCACAGTATGGTGCTTATCTCCTGTAAGTTGGATGTAAATGTCAAGCAATCGGTCTAGCGCTAGGTCCAAATTAGGGTAAAGTTGCTGAAGAACCTGTAAAGAAAATTATTCAAGGCTAAGTAAAAAAACATTTACATTAAAACAGAACATTTTATTTATAATTTATACATAAAATTTATAATGACCAACTGAGGCCAACACAGAAAACAGAAACCTCATAACAAAACTATTTATCGTATATACACTCGAGTATAAGCCGAGGAACCTATTTTTACCACAAAAAAAAATTGGAAAACTTATAAGCCAGGTATGTATTGTTCCATCGTCCCTATCCTGGTATTATGGCTCGTCATTCCTATCCTGGTATGCAGGGCCCCCTCATCCCTAACCTGGTATGCATGGCCCCCTCATCCCTATCCTGGCATGCAGGGCCCCCTCATCCCTATCCTGGCATGCAGGGCCCCCTCATCCCCATCCTGGTATGCATGGCCCCCTCATCCCTATCCTGGCATGCATGGCCCCCTCATCCCTATCCTGGCATGCAGGGCCCCCTCATCCCTATACTGGTATGCATGGCCTCCTCATCCCTATCCTGGTATGCATGGCCCCTCATCCCCATGCTGGCATGCAGGGCCCCCTCATCCCTATACTGGTATGCATGGCCCCCTCATCCCTATACTGGTATGCATGGCCTCCTCATCCCTATCCTGGCGTGCAGGGCCCCCTCATCCCTATCCTGGTATGCAGGGCCCCCTCATCCCTATCCTGGCATGCATGGCCCCCTCATCCCTATCCTGGCATGCAGGGCCCCCTCATCCCTATCCTGGTATGCATGGCCCCCTCATCCCTATACTGGTATGCATGGCCTCCTCATCCCTATACTGGTATGCATGGCCTCCTCATCCCTATACTGGTATGCATG
The DNA here is from genome assembly GCF_051348905.1 of Ranitomeya variabilis. Classification (NCBI taxonomy): domain Eukaryota; kingdom Metazoa; phylum Chordata; class Amphibia; order Anura; family Dendrobatidae; genus Ranitomeya; species Ranitomeya variabilis. The sequence continues at coordinate 768,863,936 of NC_135233.1, read as the reverse complement.
GCCCCCTCATCCCTATCCTGGCATGCATGGCCCCCTCATCCCTATACTGGTATACATGGCCCCCTCATCCCTATACTGGTATGCATGGCCTCCTCATCCCCATCCTGGTATGAAGGCCCACTCATCCCTATCCTAGTATGCAGGGCCCACTCATCCCTATCCTGGTATGCATGGCCCCCTCATCACTATCCTGGTATGCATGGCCCCCTCATCCCCATCCTGGTCTGGCACAGTGTCAGCCAACAGCTTCCTGCTGCTACAGTCGGTCATATGTGCCGTTACTTAAGAGAAATGGAATATTCATCTCTCAAGTACCAGCACACATGACCGCCGATAGCAGCAGGAAGCTGGTGGCTGATAGTGCACGCTACTGAAGAGAAATGGATTCTCACTGCTCTCTTCCATGAACAGTCCCGGTGAGTATTCTGGCAGTTGTGCTCTGTTTGTGAGCAGCGCATGATGTCCCTGCCATGTGCTGCTTACAAGCATTAAGCAGCTGCTGGCAACAGAGCAGGACACTGCAAGGGACAGAAGGAAGGTAAGTGTAATGGTTTGCTTTTTTTAATCTTTTCTGAAGGGGCCATGCATACCAGGACCAGGATGGGGACAATCATACCATGATAAGGATGGGACTAATCATACCAGGAATGGGATGGGGGCCAATCATACCAGGATAAGGATAAGACTATGCATACCAGGATAAAGATGGGACCATGCATACAAGGATAAGGATGGGACCATGCATGCCAGGATAAGGATGGGACCATGCATGCCAGGATAAGGATGGGACCATGCATACCAGGATAAGGATGGGACCATGCATAACGGGATAAGGATGGGACCATGCATGCCAGGATAAGGATAGGACCATGCATACCAGGATAAAGATGGGACCATGCATGCAAGGATAGGGATGGGGCCGTGCATAACGGGATAAGGATGGGACCATGCATGCCAGAATAAGGATGGGACCATGCATACCAGGATAAAGATGGGACCATGCATACAAGGATAGGGATGGGACCGTGCATAACGGGATAAGGATGGGACCATGCATGCCAGGATAAGGAAGGGACCATGCATACCAGGACTGGGATGGGGGCCAATCATACCAGGATAAAGATGAGACCATGCATACAATGATAGGGATGGGACCATGCATGCCAGGATAAGGATGGGACCGTGCATAACGGGATAAGGATGGGACCATGCATGCCAGAATAAGGATGGGACCATGCATACCAGGATAAGGATGGGACCATGCATACCAAAATAAGGATGGGACCATACATACCAGGATAAGGATGGGACCATGCATACCAGGATAAGGAAGAGACCATGCATACCAGAATAAGGGTGGGACCATACATACCAGGATAAGGATGGGACCATGCATACCAGGATAAGGATGGGACCATGCACAGCAGGATAAGGAAGGGACCATGCACAGCAGGATAAGGATGGGGCCATGCATGCCAGAATAAGGATGGGACCATGCATGCCAGGATAAAGATGGGGCCATGCATAGCAGGATAAGGATGGGACCATGCATGCCAGGATAAGAAAGGGACCATGCATACCAGGACTGGGATGGGGCCAATCATACCAGGATAAGGATAGGACCATGCATACCAGGATAAGGATGGGACCATGCATACCAGGATAAGGATGGGACCATGCATACCAGGATAAGGATGGGACCATGCATACCAGGATAAGGATGGGACCATGCATACCAGGATAAGGATGGGACCATGCATACCAGGATAAGGATGGGACCATGCATACCAGGATAAGGATGGGACCATGCATACCAGGATAAGGATGGGACCATGCATACCAGGATAAGGATGGGACCATGCATACCAGGATAAGGATGGGACCATGCATACCAGGATAAGGATGGGACCATGCATACCAGGATAAGGATGGGACCATGCATACCAGGATAAGGATGGGACCATGCATACCAGGATAAGGAAGGGACCATGCATACCAGGACTGGGATGAGGCCAATCATACCAGGATAAGGATGGGACCATGCATACCAGGATAAGGAAGAGACCATGCATACCAGAATAAGGGTGGGACCATGCACAAGCAGGATAAGGAAGGGACCATGCACAGCAGGATAAGGATGGGACCATGCATGCCAGGATAAAGATGGGACCATGCATGCCAGGATAAAGATGGGACCATGCATACCAGGACTGGGATGGGGCCAATCTTACCAGGATAAGGATCAGACCATGCATACCAGGATAAGGAAGAGACCATACATACCAGAATAAGGATGGGACCATGCACAGCAGGATAAGGATGGGACCATGCACAGCAGGATAAGGATGGGACCATGCATGCCAGGATAAAGATGGGGCCATGCATGCCAGGATAAAGATGGGACCATGCATACCAGGACTGGGATGGGGCCAATCTTACCAGGATAAGGATCAGACCATGCATACCAGGATAAGGAAGAGACCATACATACCAGAATAAGGATGGGACCATGCACAGCAGGATAAGGATGAGACCATGCATGCCAGGATAAAGATGGGACCATGCATGCCAGGATAAAGATGGGACCATGCATACCAGGACTGGGATGGGGCCAATCTTACCAGGATAAGGATCAGACCATGCATACCAGGATAAGGAAGAGACCATACATACCAGAATAAGGATGGGACCATGCACAGCAGGATAAGGATGAGACCATGCATGCCAGGATAAAGATGGGACCATGCATGCCAGGATAAAGATGGGACCATGCATACCAGGACTGGGATGGGGCCAAGCTTACCAGGATAAGGATGGGACCATACTTACCAGGACTGGGATGGGGCCAATCATACAATGATAAGGATGGGGCAATGCATACCAGGACTGGGATGGGGCCATGCATACCAGGACTGAGATGGGGCCAATCATACCAGGTTAAGGATGGGGCCCTGCGTACCAGGATAGGGATGGGGCCATGCATACTTGGACAAGATAGGGACCCTGCATTCCAGTATAGGGATGAGGGCGATTAATCCTGCCAGGATAAGGATGAGCGGGACCATTCCTACCAGGATAGGGATGAGGGAGCCATGTATACCAGGCTAGGGAGGAGGAGGCATGCATACCAGGATGAGGAAGAGGACCATACATATCAGGATAGGGATAAGGGGACCATGCATACCAAGATAGGGATGAGGGAGCCATGCATACAAGGAAGGGGATGAGGGGCCATGTGTATCAGGATGGGGATGAGAGGACCATATTTACCAGGATAGGAAATATTAAATACAGAATTGACCACATTTTTTGCTTCAGTTTTTTTCTCCTAATTTCCTTCTCTAAAACCAAGGTGCGGCCTACGGTCCAGTGCATCGTCCGAAAAATACCGTAAGACTAAACAGTTTTCCATTTTATTTAAAAATAACAAACACAGTTATACTCATAGAAAGCTATATGTAATATTTGCGCTAAGGACACCTATATGAAGCCATAAATAGTTAAAATGCTAGGACATGTCATAAGCAAGGTTCTTCGTTAAAGACTAGGATTAACAAGATGTGTTTACCTTAATATCAAGGAAAAGGAAAACTGTATCCAGTGCTGGCATGCGGAAAGGTCCTTCACTCATGCACTTAAAGGTTGGTATCTGAAGCCTTCTCTGAATCTCTGTTCCAAAAATATCCAATATGTTGCAGAGCAAATGGTGGTATAGGAGACGCTGTCCCGGCCGGTGACTAGCGTACTCCCCCAGAGCTTGGTGACTGCCGTGAACAGGCAGTGGTGGCCGCGTGTGTATAGCTAAAGCCGACAAGGTGCAGGACCTTGTGTGACGTCACAGTCACGTGATGTGTACACATGACCAGCTACAGATCCCTGACGAAGGAGTCAGTGACTCTGAAACGCGTAGGATTAGTTGGTCCTGTGTGCTATTCGTAGCTCCTTAGCTCCGCAGCTTTGTAGCTGGTCACGTGTACACATCACGTGACTGACGTCACACAAGGTCCTGCACCTTGTCGGCTTCAGCTCTATACACGCGGCCGCCACTGCCTGTGCACGGCAGTCACCAAGCTCTGGGGGAGTACGCTAGTCACCGGCCGGGACAGCGTCTCCTATACCACCATTTGCTCTGCAACATATTGGATATTTTTGGAACAGAGATTCAGAGAAGGCTTCAGATACCAACCTTTAAGTGCATGAGTGAAGGACCTTTCCGCATGCCAGCACTGGATACAGTTTTCCTTTTCCTTGATATTAAGGTAAACACATCTTGTTAATCCTAGTCTTTAACGAAGAACCTTGCTTATGACATGTCCTAGCATTTTAACTATTTATGGCTTCATATAGGTGTCCTTAGCGCAAATATTACATATAGCTTTCTTTGACTAACCACTTCTGGGACGATTGGGAGTGATCTCGTCCATATATTTGCTGCTTATTCACCTGGAGCAACTAAGCAGCGCCGTATGGTTTATTTTTAGACACAGTTATACTCATCTAATGCCTAATTCCACTGAAGCCAGCGTTCTCCTGTAATAAAACTAAAATTAAAAAAAAACAACAATATATCATATCTGTCAGTCGTTCTGTCCTCCGTAATCCATGTCTGGGGGGATCAATAGTTTTCAACCTGGACGGTGCCAAGATGCAACTGTCCAGGCTGAAAAAACACTGCTGAATGAGCTGCTGCGAGCGCAACCTCAGTGACGTCATCGAGGCTAACTGCAGTGAATGAGGCTGCATTCCCAGCAGGGATGAACTGACCTCAACACCATAGGAAAAAGTCAGTGAAGAGGTCACCGCAGTTCAAGCTCAGTGACTTCACAGCAGATCACAGATCAGCAGAATTTCACCGTGTGCTCAGTGTCTGCCTGTGAACTGCTATTCCCTGTCTGAGGGCAACACGAGTGTGAGAAAGTTCTCCTGCTCGCAGTACCATCTGACAGGTCCTGCGAGTTCATGGCCAATGAACTCACTTCACCTATGTGAAGTAAGCGTGAGCGCCGTGGGAAATTTTGCTCAGGGTCAGGGTGCTCAGGGTCAGCTGGATGACAGGCTGTATGGATGCATCATGCATCCATGCAGCCTGCCATCTAGATGTAGCAGTGCTGGACACGTCGTGGGATGAAAGGATTAAAACCATCTCTGCGGAAAGGTGAGGAATTCTGGGGATTTTTTTTACCTCTTTTGTAGATGACGAGGAAATCGGGGGGATGGCCGAGATCATAAGTATGGTTTAATTAAGATTAAGAGTCTGTGTCTTTCTTTCAGTTAAAGAACTTTTTTCTTGGTGTGTGTGTGTTTCCTTACAATGTGACTATGGGGTTAGTAATGGGGGCGTCCTATTGACGCCTCTCCATTACCAATCTCGAGGCTTGATGTCACCTGACAATACAAAGGTGACATCAACCCCCCCAACTATCACCTCACTTGCCACTGCTACAGGGCAAGTGGGAAGAGCGAGGCTAAGTGCCAGAATTGGCGCATCTTAGAGATGTCACTCTTTGTGACTGCAGACTTGTGGAATCCTCACTACTCACGTACTACGTGCTGTAAGGATTCTCCTGTCATGGGAGTGTGTGGTCATATGATTTGCATACTCATGGCCACATTCCAGCTAGAGGATTCCAGCCTCGCTCAATACACTTGCATTGAGCTAGGCCTCACCCATCTAGTCGGCATGTGAGCACATGTATGCAAATAACATATATTTGGGGTTACGTGCCCACCACATGCACTGAAGGAATCCTCATATCACGCAGTGACTGCAGACTTGTACCCCAAGGCTGGACCAACCTTTTAAGTACAGCCATCTTTCACTGTAAGACTAGCAAAACTGTTCTCTGGGAAGCATAATTTTTCCCCAAAACTCATTCTTGCACTGCACACAAATCCACAGTGTAAACTGACCAATGATGGGGATTTGAAATTCTGCACTGACAATTAGTACAAAGATATCCACATGGATTTCAGCTTTGAAGTAGAAAAAAAGGGGAGAAATGCATAGCAAAAACGGGGAGAAATGCATAGGAGCATTTTAGAACATACCCTTGAAGAGCACCCATCACCATTAAGTGGCTGCCCATTGAAAGATAATGATAGGCAACCAGATAAAAACTTTCTAAAACAAACAATTAAAATTAAAGAAAACAGCCTAAGAAGCAGTGATAATCAACTCCAGTCAAGGCTCCCTAACAGGTTATGTTAATATTCTAGAATATTGCACATGTGATTATTAGCAAGGCACCAGAAATTGCACAAATCATGGTTCGGGGATCTTGAGGGAACCTATGCGTCTGCTACTAAAATATAGGCTTGGACACAGGTCCTCGGATGATAGCTTATAACGAAAAGCATTAGAAAAGAATATTAAGTATGTGGACACCTTCAGGGCTTGTGCACACGCTGCGGATTCCATTGCGGAATTTTCCACAGCGGAATTGATAAGGCTAGGTTCACATTGCGTTAGTGCAGTCCGTTCAACGCATGCGTTAAACGGACTGCGTTAACGCAAGTGCCGAAAAAGATCGCGTTATGCGATCGCGCTAGCGCAGATGCTTCATCTGTGCAAGCGGTGACGGACCCTAAAACGCTGCAGACCGCGTCTGAGGATCCGTCACAGAATGACGGCACATCACTAACGCATGCCGATTATGACATGCGTTAGCGATGCGCTACATAATGGCAGTCAATGGGTGCGCTAACACATCCGTTACATAGCGTTAGTGCTGCTATGTAACGGATGCCGTCAGCGCATTGCCATTAACGCAATGTGAACCCGGCCTTAATCCGCAGTGCAAAACCACTGCGGTTTTTACTGCAGATTTATTGCGGTTTCTAGTGCGGTTTCCGCTGCGGGTTTACACCTGCAGGTTTCTATTGGAGCAGGTGTAAACCCACAGCGGAATCCGCACAAAGAATTGACATGCTGCAGAATATAAACCGCTGCGTTTAAGCGCGTTTTTTTCCGCAGCATGTGCACTGCGGATTTCGTTTTCCATAGGTTTACATTGTACTGTAAACTCATGTGAAACAGCTGCGGACCCGCAGCTGCGGTTCCGCAGCGAAATCCGCAGCGTGTGCACATACCCTCACAGTAACTCATGTCTACAATACCTCTTTCAGCTCACTGCGGTTCATGTTGTCAAGATGTATTTTTGTCCAATACTTGTCAAGCAATGAAGCGTGGCTGTTCTGTGGTCTGTACCACGATCCGGAACCGGAAGTATGTAACCTGGAACAAAATAAGTTCACATTTTCTTTAGTCGGTTCCTTTGGTGTTTTGTATAACTCACATAGGCAAGGTACAAATAAAAAAAAACAAGTGTACTGAAATACAGCCATTGTTTTCTACTGTTTCCAAGTACTTAAAGAGGACTTGTCACCAAGTGAATAGGTGGCCACTTTGCTATTATTTTATTTTAGCTGCACTCCTCAATATTACGATTTTCTTTAAATCCACTATATGGTTCCATAAACATGGGCCTTTTAAATTGGTGCTAATTTTTATCGCCTATCCAAAAAGGTGTGACTCACAAATCACAAGGTGATAATGCAAAGAATCCTAAAGACAGGCGTCCAGAGAATCCTGTGAGACACATTCTCTTTTAGGGCCCATAAAAATCCCCACTAAAGAAGAAGGCCCATATTTATTTCTGGTATCATATAAGGGTTTAATGTTGGGGCTTTAAGGAGACAGGATTTAAGTTACTAGGTGTTGTTGCTACATTGTACCGCAATACAAGTCCATGGGGCAACATTGCAACCCGGGGGTACGGAGACCGTGATAAGAAAGTAGCTATCAGTCCAACGGAGTCAAATTTTTGGTGACTTCCTTGTAGCAGTAGCCCAGGAGTAGCTATGCCACCCCATTCACTTGTAGTGATCTGCGATGTGGAGGTAACATCTAGCGAACATTGGTAGTGTGATAGATGTCAAGGCCACAGTTCCTTCTTAACCTCAAAAAATTAAATCCCCAAGGGTGCAGCAGAAATATAAGAGCAAAAACTGGTCACTTTTGATTTGTTGACAGGTCCCCTCTTTAAACCTATACTTAATAGATCCACTAACCGAACACATCTGGACAAAACTGCACAATAATGCTGTTGCAAAAGTGACATAAAATAGGAAACATGACACAACAACAAGCATGGATTTCTAACCTTCTAGTGGCAAATAGCTGAAAACCTGGAGACACCTTGATGCAGTCACCTCTTCCAGGAATAACAAGCTGGCCATTTTCCAAAACTGAGATTAACACCGATATCTGTGAGAACAGATGAGGAAAAACTCAACAGAAGCTGGTACCAGTGTCGCAGAGGTATGGTAAGGGAACAAAATGTTAGAAACACACCGACAAAGTTTCATGTAAAACACAGCATAGGAACAACACTCATTATTAGTAGTGCAGAACATATACAAACCAAACAATATGGGACACAAGACATTTCCTTACCACGTCAAGTGGTGCATAATCAATGTCCTCTAACAAAATCCAGTAGCCATTGGCCACAGCTTGTGTTAAAGTTCCCGGCTGCCACACAAACTCTCCTGGTATATCGGTGCAGCGATACATCCCAAGCAACATCTATGGAGGGAGAAAAAGAAATGAATTGATATGCTATGGGCTTATGTTATCTTACATAGCTGATGGCTGCTGACTTGTCTACAGTTAGTACAAGGATAAGGAAAATATATGTGTCCAATGCTAAAGTGTGTTAGTGCAGACATTACATTAAGATGTAACTCTTCCCATTACCAATACTCCTTACCTTGCTGTCAGTCTGATCCCCAAGCTGAACCTTCAATAAATCAGGCGCTTTCAAGCGTCCTGTAACCCTAGCCAAGTGCTCCACCAAAGCAGTTTTCCCACATCCTATGGGACCTTCCAAAAGTACAGCATTCTGATAGGAGACTGCATGAGCAAGACTCTGGAGACTTCTACAAGTTGTTTCCACCAACACAAGCTGATTACTGTTCATTTCCTGTAAGAGAACAAACATAAAGGTAGGTTAAAAAAAGAAAACAATTACTAATAGTAGGTTTGAACATGTTCTAAAGCGTTTGAGTGTGAACAGAGGTTACTATACACACTTCTCACAATCATGGCACACAGATTATTCAAAAAATATTTTATTCGAAAGTTTATTTTATTTTATTAATATTGTCATTTAAAAATTCTTTAAACTTACATTTTACCATTAGAAAAAAAGGTAAAATTATATAACATTATATAAATAATGTTACATAATTGAATTTTAGCAAGTGCTCTAATACAGGGCACAGAGGTTACAAAGATGGTCTTTGATTTTGGAAAACATGGCACATCCGTGCATTCCATGGACACAGTGCATTAGTTACCAGGTCCTGGTACATATTCCATCCAGAAATAAAAGCCAATTGCTGGTGTTTCTAGAAGTGAAACATCTTGTGATCAATATACTGATCTAACAAAAATGAATTGTCTACAAAGCACAACTTAAGAAAAAAAAAAATAAGACATTTTCATCTATTTTCAACCAATCGAAATTTATGATACAGATGATCTTAAAAGTTGTAACCCTTCCCCACTCACTTTCAGAACAGGAGTGGAGATGCATGGCATGCACAAGACGTGCAGATACCTGGAAAAAGGGATTTTTGGTACTTACTGTAAAATCTCTTTCTTGGAGCCTTCATTGGGGGACACAGGTTACCATGGGTGTATGCTGCTGTCGCAAGGAGGCCGACACTATGCAAATAAGGAAAAAAAATAGCTCCTCCTCGGCAGTATACACCTTCCGACAAGCACAAGCCAACTCAGTTGGTGCTAAAGCAGAAGACTTCACACACTTCAAATTTATGTTAAGGACCTATAACTCTGCCCTTCACCTCGCCAAACAGACCTACTTCACTACCCTGATCTCCTCACTATCCAACAACCCCCAATTAACTTTTTGACACCTTTCACTCCCTCCTCAGGCCAAAAGTACAAGCCCCTATCACAGACATTTGTGCTGATGACCTGGCCTCCCACTTTATAGAGAAAATAGATAATATCTGTCAGGAAATCCACTCCCATTCACCAAGTTCAGTGACTCCCATCCCTCCCTGCATTTTCCCTGGCTCACTTTCCACATTCGATCCCATCACAGAAGAAGTCTCCAGGCTCCTCTCCTCTTCTCGTCCGACTACATGCACTACCGACCCAATTCCCTCACACCTCCTCCAGTCTCTCTCTCCAGTCGTCACAACTCACCTAACTACAATCTTTAATCTCTCCTCCTTCAAACACTATCATTACTCCAATCTCCCCTTCATCTCTAAACTCTTGGAGCGCCTGATATACTCCCATCTTACCCGTTACCTCTCCACGCACACCCTCCTAGACCCTTCACAGTCCGGTTTCCGCCCCCTACATTCGACAGAAACTGCACTCATCAAAGTGACCAATGACCTTCTGACAGCAAAACGTAACGATGACCACTCTCTGCTCATTCTTCTCGACCTTTCTGCAGCTTTCGACACTGTTGACCACCCTCTCCTACTCTCTAGGCTCCAGTCACTAGGCATTAAGGACACTGCTCTCTCCTGGTTCTCCTCCTATCTTTCTGACCGCTCCTTCAGTGTTCTGTTCGCTGGCTCCACTTTGTCTCCTCTTCCTCTCACTGTCGGGGTACCTCAGGGCTCAGTCCTTGACCCCCTTCTCTTCTCTCTCTACACGGCCCCAATTGGACAGACCATCAGCAGAGTTGGCTTTCAGTACCATCTTTATGCTGATGACACACAACTATATACATCATCCCCTGACCTTACCCCCGCTGTACTACAGAACGCCACTGACTGTCTGTCTGCAGTCTCCAACATCTTGTCTGCTCTCTATCTGAAAATCAACCTCTCCAAAACTGAACTACTTCTGCTCCCGCCATCTACTAACCTCCCTAAATCTGACATTTCCCTCTCCGTGGGTGGCACCATAATAACACCCCGGCAGCAGGCGCGCTGTCTGGGTGTTATGTTTGACTCCGATCATTCCTTCACATCCCATATACAATCTCTTGCTCGCTCTTGCCGCTTACACCTAAAGAACATCTCTAGAATCCGCCCTTTTCTCACCATGGAAACAACAAAAACCCTCACTGTCGCCCTGATCCACTCCCGCCTGGACTACTGTAATGCTCTATTAATTGGCCTCCCCCTCACTCGACTTTCCCCTCTCCAGTCCATCCTTAATGCAGCAGCCAGGGTCGTACATCTGGCTAATCATTACTCGGACGCGTCAGCTCTTCGCCAGTCGTTACACTGGCTGCCCATTCATTACAGGATACAATTCAAAGTACTTGATCTCACCCACAAAGCTCTCCACAGTGCGGCACCCCCTAACATCTCCTACCTAATTTTTGTCTATCGGCCTAATCGACAGCTGCACTCTGCAAATGACTTTTGACTAACCTCTGCACTAATCCGTACATCCCATTCCCGACTCCAAGACTTCTCCCGTGCTGCGCCAATCCTCTGGAATGCTCTACCCCAAGATATTAGGACCATCCACAATTTGCATAGTTTTAGGCGCTCGCTCAAAATACGTTTGTTCAGAGCTGCCTACCACGTTCCCTAATCAAAGTCATTTTATGTTTGTGTGTGTGTAGCCCATTCAATATCTCCATCTATCCCCCACTCCCTGAAGATGGCTGGACCATCATTGTAAATACATCATTGTAAATACACACCTGTACTTTGTATCTCCCCCACCTCATGGTAGATTGTAAGTTCTCACGAGCAGGGTCGTCTTATTGTGCTTTAATTATTGTATTGTTAACGTTGTTACTTATGACTGTTGTGTTTGAAACTGTTAAACTGTAAAGCGCTGCGGAATATGTTGGCGCTATATAAATAAAGATTATTATTAGGCCATGTTCACACTTTGCGGGTTCCTCTGCGGGTTAATCCCGCAGCGGAATTGATAAATCTGCAGGGCAAAACCGCTGCGGTTATCCCTGCAGATTTATCGCGGTTTGTTCCGCGGTTTCCGCTGCGGGTTTCCGCCTATACTATTGATGCTGCATATGCAGCAATATGCAGCATCAATAGTAATGTAAAAAAATAATAAAAATTGGCTATACTCACCCTCTGACGTCGCGATCTCCTCGGCGCTGCAAGCGGCTGTGCCGACAAGGACCTTCGTGACGTCACGGTCATGTGACCGCGGCGTCATCACGGTCATGTGACCGCAACGTCACCACAGGTCCTGTTCGGCACAGCAACTGAGACCGGACGCCGCGGGCAGCGCTGAGAGGTGAGTATAGCATCATTTTTTATTTTAATTATTTTTTTTACACCAAAATATGGTTCCCAGGGCCTGGAGGAGAGTCTCCTCTCCTCCACCCCGGGTACCATCGGCACATTATCCGCTTAACTTCCCGCAACGTGGGCACAGCCCCATGCGGGAAGTGAGCGGATCAATGCATTTCTATGGGTGCAGAATCGCTGCGATTCTGCACCAAGAAGTGACATGCTCCTTTTTTTCCGCAGAAAACTTCTTTGAAATCTGCAGCGTTTCTGCGCAGATTTTTCTGCACCATGTGCACAGCTTTTTTTTTTTCACATTGATTTACATTGTACTGTAAATCACAGTGCAGTTCTGCAGCGTTTCTGCAGCAGAAAAATCTGCTGCAGTTCTGCACCAATTCTGCACTAAATCTGCATCGTGTGCACATACCCTAAACAGACTCAACCTATGTACCAACCCAAAACAACGGCACATTGGTCAACACGGTACAACATAAAGGGAGGGTGCTGTGTCCTCCAATGAAGGCTCCAAGAAAGATTTTACGGTAAGTACCAAAAATCCCTATTTTTTTCTCGCTTCATTGGGGGACACAGGTTACCATGGGACGTCCAAAAGCAGTCCCAAAGGTGGGAAAGGTATGCAGAGAGAAGGGAACTTAGGTCGGCCGGTGGGAAACCGCCGCATGCAGTATCTTCCTACCCAGGCCTGCATGAGCAGAGGCATGAGTATGCACCTTGTAAAACCTTACGAAAGTGTGTGAGACGACCAGGTTGCGGCCTTGCAAATTTGTAAAGCCGAAGCCTGGTGACGAAAGGCCCAGGAAGCTCCCACAGCCCGGGTAGAGTGAGCCCTCACCCCCGGAGCAGGCTGTTTGTCCTGAACGCGGTATGCCTCCAGAAATGCTGAACGAATCCAACGAGCGATTGTGGATTTAGAAGTGAGGAGCCCCTTTCGACGACCTTCAGAGACGACAAACAGAGAATCGGACTGACGAAAAGAAGAAGTCCTAGAAATATAGACTCGAATAGCCCTGACCAAATCCAGCTTGTGGAGAGATCTTTCCAAGGGATGAACTGGGGAAGGGCACAAGGAAGGAAGATGTCCTCGTTGATGTGAAAGGCCGAAACTACGTTTGGCAGAAAGGAAGTAACAGGCTGGAGGGACCACCTTATCCTGGTGCAGAATCAGGAAAGGAGAACGGCAGGACAGTGCTGCTAACTCTGAGACTCTCCTAATAGAGGTGATGGCGACCAGGAAGGCCACTTTCCACGAAAGGAGGGAGAAAAATGTCATGAATTGGCTCAAAAGGCACACGCTGGAGGGCGCCCAGGACAAGGTTGAGATCCCATGGATCAACCGGAGAATGGTAAGGGGGCGTTATGTGAGCAACGCCCTGAAGGAAGGTCTTCACCTGGGGAAGGGAAGCCAGATCCCTTTGGAAGAGAACGGACAGAGCGGACACCTGACCCTTTATAGTACTTAGGGAAAGGCGAGAGACCCGTTTGTAGAAAACCAAGGACTGAGGGAAGCGAAAATGTCACAGGAAACAAACTGTTGTCTTCACACCATCGGAAGAAGGCTTTCCAACACCTATGATAGATGCGTGAAGATGCAGTTTTTTTTGCCTTAATCATGGTTTGTATGACGCTGTGAGAGAAACCTGCGTGCCTTAGGACCGCAGCCTCAAAATCCATACCATTAAATTAAGAGACCGAGAATTCGGGTGGAAGAGGGGCCCTGGTGATTGAAGATCTGGACAGTCTGGAAGCCTCCAGGGGAGGTCTGATAGCATGTTCACTAGCTCTGTATACCAGGCTCTCCGAGGCCAATCTGGAGCTACTAACAGAACGGGGACCCCCTCTGGCTTTACCTTTTTTACGATCCTTGGGATCAAGGGAAGATCTGGAAATAGATAAGGCATCTGAAACTGGGACCACGAGTTCACAAGTGCGTCGCAACCGACAGCCATCGGGTCCCGGGACCTGTCTACGTACTGGGGAACCTTGTGGTTCGCTCGAGAAGCCATTAGGTCGCCGTCCGGAACGTCGCTCCTCTGACAAATTTGGTTGAAAACGGTGGGGTGGAGAGACCATTCGCCTGACACGAGCCCCTGACTACTCAGAAAATCGGCTTCCCAGTTGTCCACCCCTGGAATGTGGACAGCTGATATGGCGGGAACATGGCTTTCCACCCAACGCACAATCTTTGCCACCTCTATCATGACCTGCTTGCTGCGAGTCCCGCCTTGGTGGTTTATGTAAGCCACGGCAGTGGCGTTGTCCAACTGAATGCGGACCGGTTTGCCCGCGAGGAGGGACTGCCAGCGAAGGAGGGAAAGAAGGATTGCCATGATCTCCAAGAAATTGATTGGGAGGAGGGCTTCCTGAACATTCCAGCGACAGTGCGCTGTGAGATGGAGGAAGACCGCTCCCCAACCCTGAAGACTGGCGTCGGTGGTGATGACCTGCCATCGGAGAGGGAGAAATGACCTCCAGCGCAGGACAGAGGCGGATAGCGTCCACCAAGTGAGAGACTGCCTCACATTGAGAGGTAGGCGAACTGGATGATCCAGGGAAAGTGAGCTCCTGTCCCAGGTAGACAGGAGGGTCAGCTGGAGAGGGCGGGTGTGGAACTGGGCATAAGGTACTGCTTCCATGGAGGCGATCATCTTCCCCAGTACTCTTATGCAGAGCCGCAGGGGAAAAAGGACAGGGCGCTTTACGGCTTTGATTCCCTGCCGGAGAGATAAGAACTTCTCCTTTGGAAGGATGACTTGGGCTTGGATGGTGTCGAATTCCATGCCCAGAAACACGAGATGCTGAGTTGGAATTAGGGTCGACTTCTCTTTGTTGATTATCAAACCGAGACGGATCAGTGTGTCCAGAGTGAGACGGGCCCTTGACCAGGATATCAGAGAATAGAATTAATCTTACCGGTAATTCGGTTTCTAGGAACCTTCCACGACAGTCACCTTGGAGGATGTCTCCCCGCCCTAATGGGGGACAGGACACAAAGAGGTTAAATAACCCTCCCCTTCCTGCTAACTCCAGTGTTTTTTCTGGCCATAGTAGCGTGAATAGTTACCACTAAAGTGCAGGAATCATCCAGAGAAACATCAGATAGGGTGGGAAATTAGTGCTGTCGTGGAAGGTTGCTAGAAACCGAATTACCGGTAAGATTAATTCTATTTTCTCTAGTCACCTTCCACGACAGTCACCTTGGAGATATACCAACGTTAATTTCTTTAGGGAGGGACCACAGCATGTAGAACACGTCTGAGGAAGGGCAGATCCCTGTCGAAATTCAGCCTGTAATGTCTGGTGAAGGTATGAACAGAAGACCATGTGGCGGCTCTGCATATCTGTTCTGATGAGGTGTTTCTTCTTGCTGCCCATGACGTGGATACCGACCGGGTAGAATGGGCCTTCAGAGAGACCGGCGGAGGGAGATCTTTAGCTGAATATGCAAGGCAGATGGTTTGTTTTATCCAGCTTGCAATCGTGCTTTTAGCCGCCTTCTTCCTTTTATTTTATCCTGAGAATTGGATAAAAAGATTCTGGTCGACCCTCCAAGATTTGGACTGCTCCAGGTAATGGAAAACTACCCTGCAGACATCCAGGGTATGGAAGTTTTCTTCCTTCTCGTTGGAAGGGTTTGGACAAAATGAGGGCAAAACCACATCCTGATCCCTATGAAAATCTGAAACGACCTTGGGCATAAAGGCAGGGTCTAGACGTAGGATTATGCTGTCAGAATTTATGGATAGAAATAGCCTGCAATTCTCCTACCCG
This sequence comes from Ranitomeya variabilis, assembly GCF_051348905.1. Lineage (NCBI taxonomy): Eukaryota > Metazoa > Chordata > Amphibia > Anura > Dendrobatidae > Ranitomeya > Ranitomeya variabilis. Next base: position 768,847,877 of record NC_135233.1, on the reverse strand, counting down.
CCTAGCTGTGGTAATAGCGACTAGGAACACCGTTTTAAGTGTTAGGGTTTTAAGGGGTAGAGAAGACAAGGGCTCAAAGGGTGGTTGAGTCAAACTATTGAGTACTAAATTTAGATCCCAAGGAGGGATCCGACTACGGAGACTAGGACGTAGTCTACTAGCTGAAGTTCTAAATCGCTTGACCCAGCGGTGGCCAGCTAGATCTTGGTCAAAAAAGGAACTGAGGGCCGATACCTGAACTTTCAGAGTACTCGGGGAAAGTCCAAGATCTAAACCCTTCTGGAGGAAGTCCAGGATTTGAGAGATGTTGGGGTGGAAGGGATTCGGGACACTGGGAAGACACCAGGAAGAGAATTTCTTCCATACTTTGTTATAGATAGCGTTAGTCACCGGTTTCCTACTCTTTTGGAGAGTTTGGATAACCCTATCTGAGAGACCTTTGGCTCTTAGAATGTTGGTTTCAGTAGCCAGGCAGCTAGATTCAATTTTTTGAGATCCGGATAAAGAGGGGACCTTGGAAGAGGAGATCGGATCTTTGAGGAAGAATGGGACCTTCCTTGGTCATTCCCCTCAAGGTGCTGTACCAGCTCCGTCCTAGCCACAATGGGGCGATCAGGATTGTTGTGACTGTCTGACCGGATTTTCTGCAGTGTCTTTGATAACATCGGAATTGGCGGAAAGGCGTAAGCCAAGCTGAAGGTCCATGGATGAATGAGAGCATCCATTCCCAGAGCACCCTGCACAGGGCTGAGGGAGAAATATGTTTCAGACTTTGCGTTTTGGGAATTCGCAAACAAGTCGACCTCCGGGGTTCCCCATCTCGATGTTAAGAATAGGAAAACCTCCTGATTCAGGCACCATTCTCCAGGATGCACGTCTTTCCTGCTGATGAAGTCCGCTTTGGTGTTGTCTGAACCTTTCAGATGAACCGCGGAGATTGAAAGGAGGTGTTTCTCCGCCCAGAGAAATATCCGAGCTGCCACTAGTTTCAGACTGGTATACTTTGTGCCCCCCTGGTGACGAAGATAAGCCACAGTCGTCACGTTGTCGGAGTAGACACGAATATGGTGGCCTTGGATTAGAAGTGAGGCAGCTAGCAGCGCTTCCTCTACTGCCTTTCATTCCCTCAGATTGGAGGATCTGGAACTTATGTCTGTGGGCCATAAGCCCTGAAAATATGTTTGATCCACCACGGCACCCCAACCTCTTCGACTGGCATCTATGTGGAGCACTTTCAGAGGGAGCTGATCCCAGCTCACCCCTCGCCGAAGGTTCCGGCCTTTTAGCCACCACAACAGGGCTGCTTTCACATATCCGGGAAGAGGGATTCTCCTGGACAGGGTGTTTTGATACCTCCGAGAATGTAGGAGAACGTGAGTCTGGAGGGTCCGAGTGTGTGCCTGTGCCCAGGATACTGCTTGAATGCACGAAGTTAGGGATCCTAGAATGGACATGGATTCCCTCAGAGATGGGGATCTTTGTTGCTTGAATTCTTTGGCAAAGGTCGTGCTGACGGTCTTCGGGAAGGAAGGACATCCTTTCCTCTGAATTCCAGGAGAATCCCCAGGAATTCCTTCTTCGTAGAAGGCTGTAGGTCCGACTTTAAGGAGATTCGGGATCCAGCCCAGGGACTCGAGTTTTTAATACGTCCTGATTCAGCTGTGACGTTGAAGGAGCCATGATGAGAAGATCGTCTAGGTAAGGCTACTTTCACACTAGCGTCGTACTCGGCCCGTCGCAGAGCGTCGGGCCGACGTACCGATGCTAGCAGTGAATGCGCCGCACAACGGGGGCAGCGGATGCTGTTTTTCCACGCATCCGCTGCCCCATTGTGAGGTGCGGGGAGGTGGGGGAGGAGTTCCGGCTGCGCATGCGCGGTCGGAAATGGCGGTCCGTCGGCAGCAAAAAACGTTACAAGTAACGTTTGTTGCAGCCGACAGTCCGCCACAACACGGCGCAACCGTCGCAATGCGATGCTAATGGTGAAAAAACGCATCCTGCAAGCACTTTTGCAGGATGCGTTTTTTCAACCAAACGACGCATAGCGACATGCAGTGCACGACGCTAGTGTGAAAGAGGCCTAAGGGACGAGGCAGATTCCCTGATGAGGGAGGAAGATGACTGTTTCACTCATGATTTTTGAGAATACTCTCGGGGCCGAGGATACTCCGAAGGGAAGGACGTTGAATTGGTAGTGAGAGATCTTAAGGTTGTGGGAGATTGCGAACCTGAGGAACTTCCTGTGATCCGGATGTATTGGAACGTGATAATAGGCGTCCCTCAGGTCTATCGTTGCCATCACCCAGTCTTGTCCAATAAGCGGGATTGCGGTTTTGACTGACTCCATCTTGAACCTCTGATACTTGATGACCTGGTTCTAGGGTTTCAGATTTATGATCAGCCTGCATTTCCCGGAGGGTTTGTCTTAGAGGTAATATCGCCTCCCCAAGATTTCAGCCAGAGAGCTCTCCTGGCTGAATTTGAGAGGACTAGGGACCGTGCGGCCACTCGAACAGACTCTCCCGAAGCATCCGCTAAGAATCCCGAAGCATTTTGTAGAAGGGGAAGGGAATCCAGGATTTCCTCTCGAAGTACCCTGGGAGAGATGATCCTCTAATTTGCGAAGCCAGAGAACCAGAGCCCTGGCGACGCAAGTAGAAGCAATATTTGCTTTAAGAAGATTCGTAGATGACTCCCAGGATTTCTTTAGGTGACTCTCAATCTTTCGATCCATCGGATCTTTTAATTGAGAAGAGTCCTCAAAAAGGAGGGACGTCTTTTGGGGACTTTAGAGACCTGAACGTCCACTTTGGGAACCTCCCAAATAGAATTATCACCCTCCAAGGGAAACTGTTTTTTAAAATCTGAAGGGACACTAAGGCCTTTCTCTGGGGAAGCCCACTCTTGGAGAATGAGATTTTGAACATTCTCGTGTATAGAGAACCCTTTTTTAGGCTTGGGCCTCAGACCCTCAAACATTACGTCCTGTACGGAATGTTTTTCCTTTACTTCCTCAACCCCCATGGTGCTCCTTACTATGGAGACTAGCTCATCCATATCTTCAGAAGAAAAGTAGTATTTTTTCCCATCAGCTTTAGGGGTGGATGTGGAGCCCTCGTTCTCCCAATCATCTCCTGACTCAGAAGAATGGACCTCACCCGAGTCAGAATCAGTATTAACTGGGGCCATCTTCCTCTTTTTAGGGGGGGGGGGGGGAGGATGTGATACTTGAGGTTGGGAGAAGGCCGCCATGGAGGATTGTACCTCCTGTTTAATCAGGCTTTTTATGCTGTCCAGGAGGGAGGGCTGTTCAGGACGTATTATGTCATCCGTACAGGGTTGACATAGGGGCTTCTTATAGGCGGAGGGTAAAAGGGAGCCACAAACATCACACTTGCGGCTAGATTTATTCTTAGGGGCAGACACCTTTTCTCCCTAAAAGAGAGAGGTATACTAAGTAACCCTTCAAACATGTCTGAACAGTAAGGGGACCAGCCCAGCTACTCACGGCACAAGGGTGAACGCTGGGATCTGCAGATGCAGCAGAGGGTTTGTCGCCGTCCATGGTCAGCTGTATACAGTCACAGAGAGACGGGGACAGCGCTTACCTGGAGGCCCAGACCAGGATATATAGGTACCGTGGTCTCCCAGCGATATTGTGTGCTCCTCCCCCTTCGTTCCATAGGGAGGCTTGAACGACCCTATCCGGTCGGCGAACCGGAAGTACAATGACGTCACATCCGGCCGCTCCACACAGACGCTGGAGAGGGAGGAAGCCGGGGAGCTCGGCAAGGACCCCGGCAGCACGTAACCGCCCTGCTTTGCCCCAGACAGAGGCGCGGGAGGGGCGGGCCTGAGTCCACCACCAGGATGGAGACGGAGCGCAGCACATGGAGGAGGAGAGGATCACCGCCCGACCTCGGCTGCCCAGCGGTAAGAGATTCCAGGTGCTCCGTTCACCGGCCACGACAGCACCTGAAAGACCTCTTCATGCCCCACTGGGGGACAGGAAAAACACTGGAGTCAGCAGGAAGGGGAGGGTTATTTAACCTCTTTGTGTTCCTGTCCCCCATTACGGCGGGGAGACATCCTCTAAGGTGACTGTCGTGGAAGGTGACTAGAGAAATAAAGGATTATGAGAATCCCTTTTGATCGAAGGATGGCCATGACCGCTGCCATGACCTTCATGAAGACCCTGGGAGCGGACGCCAGGTCGAATGGGATAAACACACAAAAAACCCTGTAAAAGAAAATAATGCGGATCTGGTGGTTAGTTCCTGGTCCGCAAAAACTGAGTTGACTTGTGCCTGACGGTAGGTGTATACTGCCGAGGAGGAGCTATTTTATTTCCTTATTTGCATAGTGTTAGCTTCCTAGAGAAAGCACACCCATGATAACCTGTGTCCCCCAAAGCGAGAAAGAAATCATGTTAGCACCACACCACCAGTGCCTTTCATCTCAATGCAGAAGTTAGGGGGTACTCGATAACCCCTTTAGAACAACTGACATCACAACTGTTTTGAAGTTGACATTTTTACTGTAACATTAATTAAAAGCAAATTCTTAAGATACTGTTTTGATCTGCAGCATTTCCAAGTGATCCTTTTGTCACACACATATGCAATAATTACCTGTAATTTTCTCGGAAGGGTTATTCCACAAATGGGTACAACATGTGAACACAAATCACCAGACACAATATGGCCCTGTGTGGATTGTTGGCTTCCATCTTTATGCCACAAAGAATTTTCCGGATTGGTTAAAAGAAGTCCCTGTTCTACATTCTGGCTATGAAGCTCGTCTAGCAATCTGAAATAAAAAGCGCTGTCAGACAGGTCGTCTTGAAAAATCGTAATGTGAGTAATGAAGTCAGAGACGGACGTACTGAAGTTTGAAATTGATCAATTCATCTGTACCAAACAACTTCTTCAGGAAGGTCTGTCTGTTCTCATCTGACATACAAGTTACCAGAGCTAAGCAATGAGAGGTGTACCTAAGAAAACAATGCATATGTTTATTATTGATACTTCATGCAATACAATCGGTTGTATCATAATGGTTAGCTATGTTATAGAGATCTGTGACTTCTGCAAGTAAAGTGTAACTGTCATATATATAAAAAGTTATTATAGGAGCTGCAGAGGATTTCTGATCAGTAAGGGTCCAGGTCTTGAGACCCCATCAATTGGTCAAAATACCACTAAAGTGCATCAGCTAAGCACAAAGAGCAGTGTACTGGCTCAATAGCAAGTCCATGGGTCTGTACACAGCTCTGCATGAGTACAGTCATGGTATCTTACTACTGAACCCACACACCATTGTGTGCGCAGAGCTCAAGCAGTAGCTGCGGACTTTGGAGCTGTATTTTGACCCATCCAGGGGTATAGCTACAGAGACCCTCATAGCTCAAAAATACTATGCAGTGCCTAATATATTATAAATATAATTATAAAATGACAGTTACTCTTTAATATGTGAGAATCCATTCACAGACATCAACTCCAATATTCAAGTTATTCTAAGAAACTCATATTAAAGCAGATCTGTTACTGGATCTACTGTAATACAAACTACCGACATTATTAAAGGGAACCTGTAGGTGTCATTGGGATTCTTTTTGGGCTATGTTAAATATATGACCTCTATGAGATGGCTATAACTAGGTCATAACATTCCACATCATTTCCCCCCTTTCCGTTTGTCTGAGTCTGTGTGTTTGTTTGTAAAATTTTACTCTTTATATCTACTTGAAAATGTTTAACTATTACTATACGTCCAGGGGTGTATACTGCAGGAGAGGAGCCACAGTTAATCTTTTTCAGATTATGCATAGTGTCGCCTCCTAGTGGACAGCAGCATAAGACCCATGGTCCTGTGTCCCCCAATGAGGCGACTGAGTAATTTTACTCTTTATATCTACCTGAAAATGTGTAACTGTTACTATAGTATAAGATTGGTTGTTAAACTAGCGATGGACGGACACCTGGATGTTCAGTGAAACAGTTAAAAAAGGTCAGGTTCGTGTACCAGAACAGTACCCAGACCCAATTCACTTGAATGGGGGTCCCGAACATCCATTGTTTGTCAATCTATCATGTGCAACTAAAATGCAGCTATGAGGCATACAGGTAACATTATTTTAACCTTTCTATTACCTGTATGCCCATAGTAATAGCTTAAAAGCATCCAGTGGGTGACAGATTTCCTTTAAGATCAAAATGTTCTTAAAATATAAGAGAAACATTCTCTCAGACAGCCCTAGTTTTAACCCTGCAAAACTGTGGATAGCAATAGATTGGATACATGGAAAGTTGTTTAACCTTTAAAATTAGGGTATGCTTATAACATTAGCAAAACAGGGAAGGAGAAGTTTTAATAACCCCCATGCCACGATTGCAAAGTGCCAGAAGGTGGTCCTCATGTCCAGTGACATGGGCACCCTGCACAGAACCTTCTTTCGAGTGACCACGCTAGCATCCATCCAGGAGACCAGTAAAGTTGACTCCACAGAGGATACACATATTTTCTACAATTCAGGAGCACATAATCATTTTTTAAGTGTATACAATTAAAAAAAAATAAAGTCAAGGTACCATCGAACAGCTAGATCGTGACTTTTGAGCAAAGGCACACAGACACTCCAGTCCCACTTTTCTCTGAAGGAAAGCTCGTCTTGCTGCAGGAATCGGTAGGCCGCTTCCATCAGGTCTCGCAGTTTCATCCGCCTGCGTCCATAACGAACTGTGCTGGAGTCACAGCTCTCTAAGAACAGTCTATTGAATACCGGAGGAGCAGTCTGAAAATACCTCAGTGCAAACCTGTGCAGACAAACATGCATGAAAAAAGACATGAGAAGAGCTCCGTGCAAGACCACCGGCTCCTATGCAAATCAGCCAAATCTTTCCGAGCTGACCTTCACACTGCCGTAACAGAGGCATTTTATGGGGTGGGGGCGTAATGGCTGCCGCATCCTATGGTCTGCTCCATGCCTTAGGATTTTATCTTTAAACATTTGATTACCCATTTTAGACAATGGATTTTTTTTTGATTTTTTTTTTTTTAATTCTAATGAGAAGCCTGTCCAAAAAGGCGCCAGATTTAATAACACTGCACTTTCACTAATTGGTTACTGAACCCAGAAAAAGTCTTTTAAAAAAAACAAACATAAAATTAATGCTCTGGATGTAAACAAAAAAAAAAAAAAAATCAGGAACAAAACATGTTTGATGGACACCAAGATTAACAGAAAAAACAAAACTAGAACAACAAATCAACCAGCGGCACGAATGCATTACAGGTTTACCCTGGTGCTTGGTGAAATTATTTGCTACCATCTCCTGTCTCCTATCACAGCAATGCAGACCCACGTGTCTCCATGGTAACAGACAACTAAAACTCTGTAATCTGGTCCAACAGTCAGCCGCTCTTCTCTATTCACTGATTTACACTGTTCAGCTAGGAATAAGTATGGGACAAATAAAAGCGTGCATGACTTTTCTTTGTGACTGCTCTTTTCCATTTTGGATTAATTCCAGTACATAGAGCTCCTCTTGGAGCATCAGTTCACCGTGCAGCGTTGTTCAAACCCAACTCGTCACCCATCTTATGAGCTAAGTGACTGCGGCATTCCAGCAAGTGCTGCATCCGCTTTCTTCCCAAGCACAGCTCCATACATATGGTAGCGGCTTTGGCATGGATAGAACACGTACCGATTAAAGTCTGTGCGCATTTCTCTAGGGACCACGTGTCTGCTGACTACTTACAGACATGTCAATTTTTATCCAAGTCATAAAGGAAAATTCTATACAAGTCTATGAGTTCCTGAGAATCGTGAAGAATGCCTTTACGCCATTCATGTGCTGCTCCATTTTTTGCAATGTAATGTGTAGAAGTAGTATTACTTTTTTCCATGGTATGAGAACTATGGTATATACGCAAACATTGTGGATTTTCTTTGGCTTTTCACAGAGGGATGCTTTCTACTATCTAGGGTGCTATATACTTATACTGTGACCGCTAGCTTTGTGGGTTACCTTGGCGTGCACATAGGCGGAGGGATGTCAGTCCTAACATGGACACACCCGGTGGTTTATCGCAGATTCTTTGCTTTTTGTTTTCATAATTATGTCGCTGTTAGTTCATGTTTTGTAAATAAACAACTATATATTTGGTCATCATCACTTTATCATATGTTTTGTCCCTGGTGTGCAGTTGGCTGATCCCAAGTGTATTAGTAGTGCCCGCAATCCTGAAAAGTAATACTACATACAGAATGATGTACATTGGTGGGTAACATTTTCGAACGTTGAATAATTATCCCTTTAATCCAGGCAGTCATACCACACAAAAACATTAATAAATAACATTTTCCTCAAGTCTGGCTTACATCAGCACCATTTCTAAAATGTTGTTTTATTTTATAGCATTTTAGAAGGTTTAGAAATGTAGCAGTAATTTTTCACTTTCTCAAGGAAGTTTGCAAAACTTATTTTTTAGTTACCTGTTCAGTTTTAGTTACACATTCATATTTATATCTTTATTATGAGATAGTATTTGTACAACATTGCTCATATTCTACATGCTTATCAGCTTCACATATTCATCTTGCCCTGTATTTCTATTTCTTTGGATATTTGTTTTTCAGATATGGATATTATGCTAGAGGTCATTTTGCAATAGTCAATGCTTTCTGTGTGTGTATATATATATATATATATATATATATATATATATATATATATATATATATATATATATATATATATTATATATATATATATATAATTTATTTTGCTCATTTAATTTTTCACTTCGGCTACGTTCACATTTGCGTTGTGCGCCGCAGCGTCGGCGACACAACGCACAACGCAAACAAAGCCGCAACAAAACGCACGCTAAAACGCTGCGTTTTGCGACGCATGCGTCCTTTTTTGCCGAAAGTTGGGACGCAAAAAAAATGCAACTTGCTGCGTTCTCTGCGCCCAACGCTTGCGGCCATGCGTCGCAAAATGCAGCACAACGCATGTCCATGCGCCCCCATGTTAAATATAGGGGCGCATGACGCATGCGGCGACGCTGCGGCGCCGAACGCTAATGTGAACGTAGACTTATGTATACTTTTAATCAACATATACACTTTGGATTTTAGCTTTATGCCATATTGGTTGGATTTAGTTCTGGAGTTCCGGCATGTCTCAGGTGAACACAATCATCACACGAGGACTCCACCTACAAGATGGCAACAGCGCTTCCTATTCAAACAAGAGTTTGCACCTCATGCTTTCCATCCATGATTAAGGACTGGTTATATAATCTGAAACGCATATTGTTGGATGTACCTGGAGATGTTAATTTCCTTTTTAATAGTCATGGAATAAAGATTATATTATAAATCAGTGCTTTATACAAATGAGCTTACAGGCGAATGCCTATGGCCAACAGGTCACTCTTCTCTATGACCCGTTGTTCCCCTGCCTGCGATTTCGCACAAGCACAGATGAATAGCCCGGCTCTCACAAAGTCACTGGGATTAGTACTGCACATGTGCAGCCAGGCGCCATGTTGGCATGGGGAGGGGGTCACAAACAAGAGTCTCCTGTCAATCACTGGCAGATGGGAGAAGAAAGAGCCCCTGCAGGGGCCTCCTCATTTGCACATGAATTCACTGAAAGTCTATGAGATAATGGAGACACAGGCTTATTATATACGGTATAGAAGTAACCATAATAACAAGTACTTTGCTATGGTGACATTATTTTGGGGCCTAAAAACCAGATGACAGTTTCACTTTAAAAGGTGTGCACATTTAGGTAACCACATTATTTTATTTTCGTACTTTATTTTTTTCCCATCCAAAAAGATTTCAGTTTAGTTTTCAATTAAACTATACAGATTATGGATGACAATAAAGCATCAAATTTTTTATTACCAATTTATGTTCCCTTCCCCCTAGTGATATACTGACCAGCTGCCATCTTGTGCTCTTCCTGGCCCCTTTCCACCATCTTGTGAGAAGTCAGAGGTAACGGTCACAGGCTCTCAGTGTAAGGCTACTTTCACACTAGCGTCATACGACGTACGACGAATTGCGTCGTTGCGACGTACCGACGCTAGCAGTGAATGCGCCGCACAACGGGGCAGCAGATGCTGTTTTTCAACGCATCCGCTGCCCCATTGTGAGGTGCGGGGAGGCGGGGACGGAGTTCCGGCCGCGCATGCGCGGTCGGAAATGCTGGAAACGACGCACCAAAAAACGCTACATGCAACGTTTTTTTGTGGCGACGGTCTGACGCAACCGTCGCACGACGGTTGCGACGTGTGGTAATGCGTCGCACTGCGTCGCTAATGCAAGTCTATGGAGAAAAAACGCATCATGCAAGCACTTTTGCAGGATGCGTTTTTCCTACAAAACGACGCATAGCGACGTGCAGTGCACGACGCTAGTGTGAAAGTAGCCTAAGTCTAGGAGATCCTCGTTAAGGCTCTCATAGACTTACATTGTAGACTTACATTGAGAGGCGACCTCTGGATTGCCAGGTCAAAATGCAGAAGATGACTGGAGCGGCGCAGACTACAGAACACAGCAGCTGGGAAGCATATTACATTAGTGATTCTACTCCAGGGATAAAATAACAAAAAAAACACTGGAGTGGTGCTGAAAAGGTGGAAGAAGTTCTGAAGTGATTCTTCTTGGTAGGATTTTTACATGGGCTTTTTAACAAGAGTGTGAACTCTTTATGCATCCACTGCGAGGCATTACAAGTGCACTTCTAAATAAAACTCAAGCCGGCATTCATAGTTAAGATGGATACTTACGGAAGGACAACGGAGTGACTGGCAACCAATCGGCTCATAGCCACACATAACCGCTCATGAAGATCATGGTTCACCTGACCTCCAGCTTTAATACATTCCGCATTTCTCTCAAGGAGATCTAATAGCAAAGGTCGAAGTTGTCGTCCAATCAAAAGGGTATATTCCTTGTCCAAGAGCAACTGCGCTAGCGTAGTCAAAATGGATTCTCTGTCCTGTGGGGTCCATACCTGAAAGACAGCAAGAACATTTTGATAATTTAAATTACGAGGAAGCCAAGGCACTTAGCCCACATATGATTCACAATTTATGTAAGGCAAGAAAAACCGTTCAGTTTCCAGTTTTGACTTTCACCTTAAAAACCCATTCTGAATATTTTTCCTGCTTTCTGCAATTTTCAGCTATGCAGTCAACCTAAAAAGCAGTGGGGTTTTTTAATGATACACTTCTGGTAAATACCCCTCTGAGCGGTAGTCCCGCAGCGGTGATGTTATGACTATTGCATCCAATCATCACCCTCAGCAGTGACGACAGCACGGTCAGCAAGTGATCAACAAAGCAGCTGCAACTGTGTACAGCACACCATTACTACAGGAACCACGAAAAAGCATCTGGAGGAGCAGGGGAGTCACCAGGTGGCACTTGTTTTTGTTACCCAACCCCTTCACCACCTTGGGTTTTTCAGTTTTTGAGTTTCGGTTTTTTTTTCCCCTTCTTCCCAGAGCCATTTTTTTATTTTTCCATCAATATGGTCATGTGAGGGCTGGTTTTCTGAGGGACGAGTAGTACCTTTGAAAGTCACCATTAGCTTTGCCATATAGTGTACTGGAAAACAGGAAAAAAAAAAATCAATGTGCAGTGAAATTGCCAAAAAAAGTGAAAATTTCAAAATTGATCTTCGTTTTTTTTTTGTTTTTTTTTTATTACCATGTTCACTAAATGCTAAAACTGACCAGGTCATTACGAGTTCATTTCATTTCTTATCCTCTCTTGCTGACAACTTTATCTTCCAAAAGGTAGGGGAGAAAACAAGGGGATCTGCTACCTTGGATCTAATCCTTATAAACAGGGAGGAAATGGATGAGGAGGTAAGAGTGGCTGGGACCCTAGGAGGTAGCGACCATGCTATTGTAGAATTTTGGATTGCTAGAGGAGGAAGACCTGTGAAGACTCAGACTACAAAGTTAGATATCAGAAAGGCAGATTTTAAAAGGGACTCAAAGAGAATCGGAGGGATCCAATGGCTGGGATATCCTTAAGGACAAAAATGTCCAGGAAGGATGGGAAATCTTGAAAAATGAGATTCTCAAAGCACAATCGTTAATTACAAAAAGAGGGAAGAAAACGAAGCATTTAAGGAAAACAGGATGGATGAACACAGAACTTAAACACATGCTAAAAAGGAAGAAAGAAATGTTTAGCAAATGGAAAGCGGCAGGCATATCTAAAGAAGAACATAATGCTGACAAAGAATTCAGGCTTGCAACAGAAGTCAAAAGCAATAAAAAACGATTTAGGGGATATGTCAAAAGAAAAGTCAAAGATGCTATAGGATTTTTACAGGATGAAAATGATGAATTGGTAAGAAAGGATGTTGAGAAGGCCAAACTTTTAAAATCCTATTTTCCATCTGTTTTCTCTCAGAAAGGAATTGTAACATCAACTGATCTTCACTGTCGTATTAAACGAATAGAAGAATCCAAGATATCTATAAACAGAAAGATAGTGAAGAAACACTTAGCTAACATAAATGAATTCAAGTCTCCAGGTCCAGATGAATTACACCCCAGAGTACTGAAGGAGATAGCAGAAGAATTGTTTGAACCACTCTCCATAAATCTTTGAAAATTCTTGGAGAACAGGCGAAGTCCCAGAAGACTGGAGAAGAGCAAATGTTGTTCCTATCTTCAAAAAGGGGAAGGTGGACCCAGGGAACTATAGGCCGGTGAATCTGACTTCTATACCAGGAAAGATCTTTGAACAAATTATTAAACAACATGTTTGTAAGTACCTGTATAAGAATGAAGTGATTAAAAAGTCAGCATGGGTTTGTAACTAATAAGTCATGTCAGTCTAACTTAATTTCCTTCTATGACAGAATCACTGACTGGGTGGATCAGGGAAATGCTGTAGATACAGTATATCTTGACTTCAGCAAAGCATTTGACAAACTATCTCACACCATCCTTATTAAAAAATGACTAAGTATGGAATGGACAAGGCAACTGTTAGGTGGATTCATAACTGGCTTAGTGATCGGACCCAAAGAGTGGTCATAAATGGCTGCACATCCAGTTGGAAGAATGTCTCAAGTGGGGTACCACAGGACTCTGTCCTGGGCCCTGTATTGTTCAACATCTTTATCAATGATTTAGATGAAGGAATTGATGGTACACTGTTTAAATTTGCTGATGACACAAAGCTAGGAGGGATAGCTAATACTAGAGAAGAGAGAGAGAGAGGATTCAAAAAGATATAAATAAACTGGAGCAGTGGGCAGCAGCTAACAGAATGGTTTTTAACAAGGAAAAATGCAAAGTACTACATCTGGGCAATAAAAACGAAAGCTTTTACAGAATGGGAGGAATAGGGCTAAGCAACAGCACATGTGAAAAAGACTTGGGTATACTAATAGATCACAAACTGAACATGAGTTAACAGTGTGATGCAGCAGCAAAAAAGTCAAATGCAATCCTTGGATGTATTAACAGAAGCATACAGTCTAGATCACGCGAAGTCATTATTGCCCTCTACTCCTCTTTGGTGAGACCTAGCGATGATGCTCATTACTCGAGATTTCCAGAGCAAACTCAGGTGTCCTCCAAGTATTTGTAAGTGCTCGGAGATTTAGTTTCCCTTGCAGCAGCTAAATGATTTACATCTGCTAGCCTGCTTGATTACATGTGGGGATTCCCTAGCAACCAGGCAACCCCCACATGTACTTATGCTGGCTAACAGATGTAAATCATTCAGCTGCAGCAAGAAAAACTAAAACTCCAAGCACTAAAATATACTCAGAGGACCCCGAGCGTGCTCAGGAAATCTCGAGTAATGAGTATATTCGCTCATCACTAGTTACAATATAAAAAATAAATAAAACCAATTCTTCACATGCTGTTGATTATTTCATTCTCCCTCTCAAAGATTGCAGTAAGGCTCGGCGCACATTTATCCTGCGCTCTGCCCTGAGCGATTACACGGGGGTTTCCGTGTAAATCTCTGAAATACATGATTCAGACAGAACCCCCAGCGGAAAATTCCCTTTAATGAGTCAGATGGAGTCACTGTGGACACCATAAGACCTGTGATCTGGCAGTGTCCGTCATTTTAGGATTGCATAAAAGTGAGGTCGGCCACAGTTTTGTGCACTTCTGAAAAGGGCACATCTGAACAGAGGCTAGACAGAGTTCAGAGTAACTCTGATGCCTCATTATAGTGAAAGGAATCCATAGGGATTTCATCTGTCACGTCACTCAGAGATTTAGATGTGAATACTTTTCTGCCCAATGATGACAGAAGTATTCTAGGAGTGATACCTTTATTGGCTAACCAGAAAATAATATGTTTGCAAGCTTTCAGAGCACAGTGGCTCCTTCTTCAGGCAAGATTACAAATAGATTAATAAGAAAAAAGCACAACATTTAAGGAATACTACAGTAGGACATTTGTTCAGGGGGTGGAAAATGTGATGCCTCCTAAAGATAAGCCAAGTAATCTTGCCTGAAGAAGGAGCCACTGTGCTCTGGAAGCCTGCAAAAACACTTTCGGGTTAGCCAATAAAGGTATCACTCCTAGAATACTTCTGTCATCATTGGGCAGAAAAGCATTCGCATCGATTTTTCTGGCTAACACGGGAACAACACAATTTGTTATTGTACATCAGAGATTTAGATAGAAATCCGTAAGTGCTCAGCGTAGAGCGCCGGATAAATGTGATCCCAAAAAGTTATGTAAAATGTTCCCAATAAAAGCTTCAACTAAATCCACAAAAAGAGCAAGTCCTCACTCAGGTCCGTCATCTGTTAACGGAAATATAGAGGGCTTCCACGCTACTGGTAGAACAAAGGCTCTGGAAAAGCAAAATGGCTCCTCACTCCCCAAAAGAAATTCAGCAAATTCTGCGCTCCCAAATCCAAATGCCCCCCTCCCTTCTGAGCCCCAGTGTGTGTAACCACAATAAGCACCCACATGTTTGGCATTTCTGTAGTGATGAGAGCGCACCTAATTTACAGGTGCGTGTCTCCAGAAGCATGAGCTGGGCATAATGTAATGTTGACTGCAACATACTGGTCACTACAGCGTACTGGTCACTACAATGGCAGTTTGCAATTTGCACTCCGCAACATCCAATGATGCCTGTTTCTGGATAACACCCACGGAGTCAAAATCGTCACTACATCTGTAGATAAATTCCCAATGGGTTATAATTCACAAAATGTGGTCACTTGAAGGGGATTCTGCTTTTCTAGAAAACGCAAACTAGTCTAGGAAAATCTGCGCTCCAGGAGGCAAATAGCGCTCTGTCCCTACCGACTCACTCAGTATGGCTAAGCAGTACTGTACAGCCACATATAGCGTATTTCTACATTCAGCAGAAATTGTGGAACAAATTTTGGAGCCCATTTTTACCCTTTTCCCAGTGTGAAAATGTAAAACTTGGAGCTAACACACAATCTTGGTGATAAAACTGTAAACTATTTTTTTTTCACTGTTCACAATGGTATAAAAGTCTGTGACACACCTGGGGTCCCTTATGGGAGGTTCTGCTGTTCTGGCACCTCAGGGGCTCTGCCTAGGTAACACAGCACCCTCAAACAAGTGCAGCAAAATCTGCACTGTAATATGGTACTACTTCCCTTCTGAGCTTTGCACTGTGCCTCAACAGTAGTTGTCGACCACATATGGGGTATTGGTGAACTCAGGAGAAATTGCACACCAAACTTTGGGGTACATTTTCTCCTTTTGTCCTTGAGAAAATACAAAATTTGTAGCTAAAAAAAGATTGAGGGAAAAAGGATTTTTTATTTTCACGGCTCTGCGTTATAAACTGTAGTGAAACACTTGGGGGTTCAAAGTTCTCACAACACAGCTAGATAAGTTCCTTGGGGGGGTCTAGTTTCCAATATGGGGTCAATTGTGGGGGGTTTCCACTGTTTAGGCGCATCAGGGGTTCTCCAAGCGTGACATGGCATCTGCAAATTCTGCCAGCAAATTTTACATTCAAAAAGTGAAATGGCGTTTTTTCCCTTCTGACCCCTGCCGTGTGCCCAAAGAGTGGTTTTCCCCCACAGATGGGGTATCAGCATGCTCAGGAGAAATTGCACAACAAAATTCATGGTCCATTTTCTCCTGTTACCCTTGTGAAAGCAAAAAAAAATTAGGTCTAAAGGAATTTTTTTGTGAAAGAAAAAGTACCGTAAATGTTTATTTTTTTCTTCCACATTCCAAAAATTTCTGTGAAGCACTTGAAGGGTAAATAAACTTTTTGAATGTGGTTCTGAGCACCTTGAGGGGTGCAGTGCTTATAATGGTGTCACTTTTGGATATTTTCTTTCATATAGATCCCTCAAAGTCTCTTCAAAATGTGAGGTGGTCCCTTAAAAAAAAACCTTTTTTTTTCAAATTTCGTTGAAAAAATGAGAAATCACGAATTTTGACCCTTATAACTTCCTAACAAAAAAATTATGCTTCCAAAATTGTGCTGATGTAAAGTAGACATGTGGGAAATGTTACGTATTAAGTATTCTGTGTGATACGATTCTCTGATTTAAGGGCATAAAAATTAAGTTTGAAAATTGCGAAATTTTCAAAATTTTCGCTAAATTTCCATTTTTTCTCAAATAAATGCAAGTCGTATCAAATAAATTTTACCGCTAACATGAAGTACAACATGTCACGAGAAAACAATTTCAGAATCACCAGGATCCGTTGAAGCGTTCCAGAGTTATAACCTCAAAGTGACAGTGGTCAGAATTGTAAAAATTGGCCTGTTCAGGAAGGTGAAAACAGGCTTCGGGGTGAAGGGGGTAAGGTCGGTTTACATGGCGCAACTGATGGAACTAAACAACCGCCGATCAGTAAAGTAAATGTTTACCTATGAACGGCCTATGACTGCAATTAACGATAAACACTTAATGATCGGTAAAAGATTGTTGAGTGCACATAGGATCCCAATTTCGAGCACAGTTTATATAGGACAATGTGCTGCAGAGAATGATGAGCTTTTGTACAGAACAAAATATCATTTCACCTGATGAACATGTATTCTGCTTGTTCATCAGATGATTGGCAGCCTATTTACACTGCATGAATATCATGAAATTAGCATTCCTAGTAAGGCTCGTTCACAAAAATCATTCAGGGTAAATGCACAATAAACCCTCTGGAAGAGCTATACGTTTATGCTTTAGGAAGCATGGTGGTCCAATGCTTGAGGGGGATGTCTCATAACGCCTCTTTACATGGAAAATAAGCTCTGGAGGCAGATTCTCATACAGATCAGAGTCCAGGCCAGAGATCTTAGCTCACTTACATAAAGAAAAACGTGGATTTCTCTGGAAAGAGACAATGGACCTTTTCCCCCTTCTTTTTGCGCCTCTATCCTCTTGCAGAGTGGAATTTCTGTAGCTACGTCTCATTTACAGATGATGCGATTCAGCCGGGAACTTGAATACATCATTACTGACATCTCATTCAAACCATATGCAGATAACATTTTCTTGCTCTCTGAAGGTACCAAATCTGGGCTGTATATGTTCTGAGATATGATCAATGGGAGTAGCATACATGTGCTTCTCACTAAATTAGAATATCAAAAAGTTAATTTATTTCAGTGCTTCAATAAAAAGAAAGTGAAACTTATTATATAGAGCTATTACAGAGTGATCTATTTCAAGTGTTTATTTTGGTTAATGTTGATGATTATGGCTTACAGCCAATGAAAACCCAAAAGTTATCTTAGTAAATTAGGATAATTAACAAAAAAACACCTGTAAAGGCTACCTAAGCGTTTAAATAGTCCCTTAGTCTGTTTTAGTAGGCTCCACAATGATGGGGAAGAATGCTGACTTTACAGCAGGCACAGCACAGCCCCCTTTCCCATTAAACAGTACTTCCAATATGGACCTCCATCCACAATAGTCACAACAGATCACTTCATCTCCAAGAACACAAGCAGGAAGTCCCTTTATTCAAGAGCACACATTTCCTTTTCCTATAGAACTCATAGCTGCCTCCCTACTCCCTAGCTGCATTGCACAGGAAGACTGTCAAGTCTAATGAGTGGATGTATCTAACCTGTATTTTGCATATTGGAATCTGAAAAAGGCCTTAAAATGCCAGTTTTATTCCCTGTTAATACAATAGCAAAGACAAAACAGCTGTCTGAGCAGACCAGAAATGCTATAATCACCAAGCAATCTCAAGAAGAAATGGCAATCTCAAAAGAAAGTGGTATCATGATTCAAAATTTCCAAATTTTATCAAGACGTTTGCTACTCATGGTAAAGTCAGGAATCTTCCAGGATATGGACAGAAAAGTAACTTTGAGAGAGAACCCTACAAAAGATGGTTCAAAATTTGGTAAAAAAAAATACATTTACAACATCCAGAGAAGTTCAGGCTAAGCTGAATACACTGCTTGATAAAAGGCAGAAAAAGATTGACTGACTGTTGCCAAGGGTTACATATAACACAATCCTGGGAAAATATGGACAGATTAAATAGAGCTCTATGGCAATGAATGCCCAGCATTATGCTTATGGGGATGAAATAAAGAACCATGCATCCTACTTACAGAGAAATATAAGGTACGAATGTGTAGAGCTGACATGTTGCCGCTGGGACTAGAGACATTAAATATGTAAAAGGAACAACAGTATCAAAACATTTTAGAGAGAAAGAGGTCTTTTCAAGTGTAAGTTTGAGGTTTTTTTTTTTTTTTTTTTTTAAAGGGGTCCTAATGCAGGATAATGACCCAAAACACATCCGAAAGCGTAAAAGAAAAGCTAAGAAAAGAACTGACTATTGTAAAGGTAATATGTCGCAATTTTTTATTTTTGCATTAACAATGATTATAGCAACAATTATTATTATTATTATTATTATTATTATTATTATTATTAATACAAAATGAAAAGTCTTGTTTTAACATTTATGCATTGATTTTTTTTTCTGCAGCCCCTGGGGTTGGCATTTTTTTTTGTTGGCTTGTAAGTGTCTGAGCACAACAATGACACATCCCAAATACGGCAGCCCCAGGGAATAGAAGACGCAATTGATATTTCAACGGCATTCAGAGCAGAGCAATCATTGCGCCTCTGTGCTCTGACTCCACTCAGTGTGAATATTAAACCTACAAGAAGGCGAAGATCTATAGTAGGGCCGTGTGCACACCTCGCGTTTTTCTGTTGCTTTTTTTGTCACAACCTGAAGTGATTCCTGATGCCAGCAAAGTGAATGAGAATCCTGAAGTTCTTTATTTGTGACTTGCAAACTTGGTGCAGATTTAAATCTACACAGTATTCATCCTGTCAGCGTTTTTGCAACTTTTTTTACCCAATGACTTCAATGATGTCAGCAAAAAACACTTCTAAAAAGGTATTGTACACTGTGTTTTTCCTGCTAAGAAATGCAGAAATGGTGCAGAAATCTCTGCATCCAAATACTCAACGTGTGCACATTCACTGACACCCCCTCCCCCCACACACACACACACACACTTCCCCTGACGAAGGTGCCTCTGCAGCGATACGCGTGGGGTCTCTCCCACCTCCCGGGACTGCATTTCCCTCATTATGGACATTCCTGACTTTTTGGCTAGATCCTCTGACAACTTGACATAGGCGATATACATTAATTCCCTACAGCTCTTATTGGTGCTTTCACCTTAATAATTCTTTAGCTACTTTATTACAATTTTGCCTATAGGCTATCATACCTGTGGCTGTTTATCACCTTGCCCTTATATACATTCGGGACTTCTATACATATATGGTATGCATGTCCCTATGTCCTAACACTTTATGGGGGTTTTGTTGGGCCCAACTATTTACATGTGCTTGTTTACAGTCTTTGGGGATGCCCACTTTCGGTCTTATATGCCATTTGTTACTTTGCAAATTATACAGCTTTCAAATTTTGATTCCACTATAAATTTTTGCATATTGTCTATTGATATCTGCCTTATTATGCCAGAGTTGTATAAACGGGGACAGTCCCCTTTATGGTCTACTTATATTATAGTCTTTACTGACTTTTCTATGGATTAATCCCAGGGATGTGGTTGTACTGTTTTTGTTTTATATGGTTTTAAAATGTTTTGAATCATTTTTGGGTGTTTCTGTATGTCACTGAGTTAATAAATGTATACCTTTTTGCAAAAAATACTGTTTTCTGGAGTGCACCATTTCCATGCATTGACCTTTTTTTTTTTTTCTGGCACATTCCCTAACTTGGGAAAAATTAATATAATCCTACAAAAAAGGGAGGCTGTTTGAAAATGTAACATCATCTTTATTCATTAGAAGAAAAACCACGATAAAAATTCATTCAAAGAAAACACAGGGAATAGGTGTAGCAGGAAAATAAAATCCTCTTATACAGCTGAATAATTTTATTACATGATGGTACAACGTGAGTGTAAAAAGTGCAAGTGCTTTTTTGTATTTGTGGTCATACATGTTAGTCAGGGCCATTTTCACTGAAATTAATAGAAGTGATCTACACTACATTTCAGATAATCCTCTGATTATACGCGTACAGTAATATCTGCTGTAAATCTAATTATACAATTAGATTCATTTGATAATACATTTTTCTTTATGCACTTGCACTTTTTTTTTACAACCATGTTGTACCATCACATAATAAAATTATTGAGCTGTACAACACTATGTTCCCATGAAGCGTTTTTGATGTTGAAGAATTTCTGCAAGTTATTTAAATTAGGTTATTTGCATATTTTATGGGGGTTTTGTTTGTGCTTTTTAACATGTGTTTTTAGCACAGCATTTTGTGTCACTTATTGGTGTGTTATGCTTTAAATAAAGTTGTTGTGTTTTTGATACTTCCTGGTATCTGGCTTTGACAAAATTTTATTGATATACTTAGGTGTGGGCTACATGCATTTTTTGTTTGTTTCCACAGCAGAAATGAAATAATAATGCATGTGCGTTTTCTCACTTGCAGAATTTCCACACCTAATGCAAGTCTATGGGGAAATTCCGCACTGAAAACTCAGTGTGCCCACAGGGGAAATTGACAAGTTACAAATCTGAGATGCGCACCGCCGGTCAGTTTATACTGTATTAAAAAGAAGCAGTGTGGGCAGGAGATTGCTATAAATCCCATCCACTTTGCTACAACTGTAAGAGTATGTGTCCACGTTCAGGATTGCATCAGGATTTGATGCAGGTAAAATCCTGACCAAATCTGCACCTGAGGTCACTGGCAGGTCACCTGCGTTGTTCTTGCGTTGTTTCTGCAATGTAAGGACATGCTGCGTTCTGAAAAGACGCGCCGCATGTCAGTTTCCGTGGGTCTGCCGCATGTGTCTTTTACTGCATAGTGGAGGCGGGATTTCATGAAATCCCCTCCACTATGCTGTAACATCTGGACGCTGCGTGTTTGACACTGCGGCTCTACACAGCGTCAAACACGCAGCGTTTCCTGAACGTGGACACATACCCTAAGACGCTGTGTTTTTGATGCAGCAAAAAAACACAGCATCAAAAACTCACCAAGATCATTGTGTGAACGCAGCCTAAGAGCGTTTTCTTTTCCTGCCACACCTACTCCCAGTATTTGTAATCAATTTGTATTATGTTTTTCTTCTAGTAAATAAAAATGTTACATTATCAACAGACCTCCCTGTTGTAGAATTATATCAGCCAGTCCAAAGCCTCATTCAGATGTCTGTAATGCAGGGATGGCTGACTGAGCAGAGCCATGTATCTAATCCCATCATGAATGATACAATCCACTGAGCCATGTATATAATCCCATCGTGTGATACGATCCGCAGAGCCATGTATCTAATCCCATCATGTGATACGATCCGCAGAGCCATGTATCTAATCCCATCATGTGATACGATCCGCTGAGTCATGTATCTAATCCCATATGTGACACGATCCGCAGAGCCATGTATCTAATCCCATTATGTGTGATACAATCCGCTGAGTCATGTATCTAATCCCATCATGTGATACAATCCGCAGAGCCATGTATCTAATCCCATTATGTGTGATACAATCCGCAGAGCCATGTATCTAATCCCATTATGTGTGATACAATCCGCAGAGCCATGTATCTAATCCCATTATGTGTGATACAATCCGCTGAGCCATGTATCTAATCCCATCATGTGTGATAATCTGCTGAGCCATGTATCTAATCCCATCATGTGTGATACAATCTGCTGAGCCATGTATCTAATCCTAATGTGTGATACAGTGAGCAGCACAGTGCCAACAGAATCAGCGCTACCAGATGCCATTGGTGACACACCATCCATAGATCAGTGTCACTTTGTAGTCAACAACAAAATGTCTCTGAACTGTGATGGTAAATGTTATCCTCCATTTAAGGGGATGTCCACGCAAAACCAATACGCCTGCAGTCAGTCTGTGTGACTCTAGACTTATAAATCCCTTCCAGCGCACGATCTTTGCACTGTGAGGTTTCCCAGTTTCAGACTCAGGATCGGAGGGAGGGTGTGTAAGGCTATGTGCACACGTAGGTTTGGGTCCCTGCGTGTTCTCCCGCAGCGGATTTGATAAATCTGCAGGGCAAAACCGCTGCGGTTATCCCTGCAGATTTATCACGTTTAGTCTTGCGGTTTCCGCTGCGGGTTTACTCCTATACTATTGATGCTGCATATGCAGCATCAATAGTAATGTTAAAAATAATAAAACATGGCTATATACTCACCCTCTGATGTCCCGATCTCCTCGGCGCTGCACGCGGCGCTCCGGTTCCAAAGATGCTGTGCGAGAAGGACCTTCGTGACGTCACGGTCATGTGAAAGCGACGTCACTGCAGGTCCTGCTCGCACAGCAACTGAGACCGGCCGCGTGCAGCGCTGAGAGGTGAGTATAGCATTATTTTTTATTTTAATTCTTTTTTTTACCACAAATATGGTTCCCAGGGCCTGGAGGAGAGTCTCCTCTCCTCCACCCCGGGTACCATCTGCACATGATCCGCTTACTTCCCGCATCGTGGGCACAGCCCCATGCGGGAAGTAAGCGGTTCATTGCATTCCTATGTGTGCAGAATCGCTGCGATTCTGCACAAAGAAGTGACATGCTGCGGAATGTAAACCGCTGCGTTTCTGCGCGGTTTTTCCTGCAGCATGTGCACAGCGGTTTGCGGTTTCCATAGGGTTTACATGTAAATGTAAACGCAATGGAAACTGCAGCGGACCCGCAGCTGCAGAAACGCTGGGGGTCCGCGGTAAAACCCGCTATGTGTGAACATGGCCTTAGTGTTATACATACTGCTGGCCAGTGGGCATGGCCTCGCTCCATACACTTGTATTGAGCTGAAGCCACTCCCCGGCCAGTGACGCGGACGACAACAACAACAGTCAGGAGCTGCTTTCCCAAGTGTTTAACCCCTTCACCCCAAAGCCTGTTTTCACCTAAGTGACACGGCCAATTTTTACAATTCTGACCACTGTCACTTTATGAGGTCATAACTCTGAAACGCTTCAACGGATCCTGGTGATTCTGAGATTGTTTTCTCGTGACATATTGTACTTTATGATAGTGGTAAAACTTCTTCGATATGACTTGCATTTATTTGTGAAAAAAACAGAAATTTGTCGAAAATTATGAAAATTTAGCAATTTTCAAATTTTTCGTTTTTATGCCCTTAAATTAGAGAGTTATATCACATAATATAGTTAATAAACAACATTTCCCACATGTCTGCTTTACATCAGCACAATTTTGGAAACATAATTTTTTTTTGTTAGGGAGTTATAAGGGTTAAAAGTTGACCAGCGATTTCTCATTTTTGCAACAAAATTTGCAAAACCATTTTTTTTACGGACCACCTCACACTTGAAGTGACTTTGAGGGGTCTATATGACAGAAAATGTCCAAAAGTGACACCATTCTAAAAACTGCACCCCTCAAGGTACTCTAAACCACATTCAAAAAGTTTATTAACCCTTCAGGTGCTTCACAGGAATTTTTGGAATGTTTAAAAAAAATTGAACATTTAACTTTTTTTTCACAAAATTTTTACTTCAGATCCAATTTGTTTTATTTTACCAAGGGTAACAGGAGAAATTGGACCAAAAAAGTCGTTGTACAATTTGTCCTGAGTACGCCGATACCCCACATGTTGGGGTAAACCATTGATTGGGCACATGGCAGAGCTCGGAAGGGAAGGAGCGCCATTTGACTTTTCAATGCAAGATTTGCTGGAATTGAGATCGGAGCCCATGTCGCGATTGGAGAGCCCCTGACGTGCCTAAACAGTGGAAACCCCCACAAGTGACACCATTTTGGAAAGTAGACCCTCTAAGGAACTAATCTAGATGTGTGGTGAGCACTTTGAACCTCCAAGTGCTTCACAGAAGTTTATAATGTAGAGCCGTAAAAAAAATTAATATTAATTTTCACAGAAAATGATCTTTTTGCCCCAAATTTTTTATTTTCCCAAGGGTAGCAGGATAAATTGGACCCCAAAAGTTGTTGTGCAATTTGTCCTGAGTACGCTGATACCCCATATGTGGGGGTAAACCACTGTTTGGGCGCATGGCAGAGCTCGGAAGGGAAGGAGCGCCATTTGACTTTTCAATGCAAAATTGGCTGGAATTGAGATCGGAACCCATGTCGTGTTTGGAGAGCCCCTGACGTGCCTAAACAGTGGAAACCCCCACAAGTGACACCATTTTGGAAAGAAGACCCCCTAAGGAATTTATCTAGATGTGTGGTGAGCACTTTGAACCTCCAAGTGCTTCACAGAAGTTTATAATGTAGAGCCGTAAAAAAAAATTAATATTAATTTTCACAAAAAATGATCTTTTTGCCCCAAATTTTTTATTTTCCCAAGGGTAGCAGGATAAATTGGATGCCAAAAGTTGTTGTGCAATTTGTCCTGAGTACGCTGATACTTCATATATGGGGATAAACCACTGTTTGGGCGCATGGCAGAGCTCGGAAGGGAAGGAGCGCCATTTGACTTTTCAATGCAAAATTGGCTGGAATTGAGATCGGAACCCATGTCGTGTTTGGAGAGCCCCTGACGTGCCTAAACAGTGGAAACCCCCACAAGTGACACCATTTTGGAAAGAAGACCCCCTAAGGAACTTATCTAGATGTGTGGTGAGCACTTTGAACCTCCAAGTGCTTCACAGAAGTTTATAATGTAGAGCCGTAAAAAAAAATTAATATTAATTTTCACAAAAAATGATCTTTTTGCCCCAAATTTTTTATTTTCCCAAGGGTAGCAGGATAAATTGGATGCCAAAAGTTGTTGTGCAATTTGTCCTGAGTACGCTGATACTTCATATATTGGGATAAACCACTGTTTGGGCGCATGGCAGAGCTCGGAAGGGAAGGAGCGCCATTTGACTTTTCAATGCAAAATTGGCTGGAATTGAGATCGGAACCCATGTCGTGTTTGGAGAGCCCCTGACGTGCCTAAACAGTGGAAACCCCCACAAGTGACACCATTTTGGAAAGAAGACCCCCTAAGGAACTTATTTAGATGTGTGGTGAGCACTTTTAACCCCCAGTTGTTTCACTAAAGTTTAGAATGTAGCGCTGTGAAAATCAAAAAATCATTTTTTCTTTCCACAAAATGATGTTTTAGCCCGCAATTTTTTTTCCCCCAAGGGTAACAGGAGAAATTGGACCACAAAAGTTATTGTCCAATTTGTCCTGAGTACGCTGATACCCCATACATTGGGGGGAACCACTGTTTGGGCGCACGGCAGAGCTCGGAAGGGAAGGAGCGCCGTTTGAAATGCAGACTTAGATGGATTGGTCTGCAGGTGTCATGTTGCATTTGCAGAGCCCCTGATGTACCTAAACAGTAGAAACCCCCCACAAGTGACCCCATATTGGAAACTAGACCCCCCACGGAACTTATCTAGATGTGTTGTGAGAACTTTGAACCAACAAGTGTTTCACTACAGTTTATCACGCAGAGCCATGAAAATAAAAGAATTTTTTTTTTCCACGAAAATTATATTTTAGCCCCCACATTTTTATTTTCCCAAGGGTAACAGGAGAAATTGGACAACAAAAGTTGTTGTCCAATTTGTCCTGAGTACGCTGATACTTCATATATGGGGATAAACCACTGTTTGGGCGCACGGCAGAGCTCGGAAGGGAAGGAGCGCCGTTTGAAATGCAGACTTAGATGGATTGGTCTGCAGGTGTCATGTTGCATTTGCAGAGCCCCTGATGTACCTAAACAGTAGAAACCCCCCACAAGTGACCCCATATTGGAAACTAGACCCCCCACGGAACTTATCTAGATGTGTTGTGAGAACTTTGAACCCCCAAGTGCTTCACTACAGTTTATAACGCAGAGCCGCGAAAATAAAAAATATATTTTTTTCCACGAAAATTATATTTTAGCCCCCATGTTTTTATTTTCCCAAGGATAAGGCTGGTTTCACACTTGCGTTTTTTTTAAAAACGCATGTGTGAAAAAACGCATGTAATCGCGGTAAAACGCATGCGTTTTTTTAGTCGATGCGTTTTTATAGAAAAACACAAGAAAACAAGAAAAAAACAAAAAACCCTAACCCTACCCCTAACCCTACCCCTACCCCTAACCTGAAATACGTGGCACTGAAATACGTGGCACTGAAATACGTTTATATACGTATATACGTATATACGTATATAAGTGCCACGATATTTCAGTGGCCACGTATATAAGTGCCACGTATATAAGTGCCACGTATATAAGTGCCACGTATATAAGTGCCACGTATATAAGTGCCACGTATATAAGTGCCACGTATTTCATGTACATGCCACGATATTTAAGTGCCACGTATTTAAGTGCCACGTATTTAAGTGCCACGTATTTAAGTGCCACGTATTTAAGTGCCACGTATTTAAGTGCCACGTATTTAAGTGCCACGTATTTAAGTGCCACGTATTTAAGTGCCACGTATTTAAGTGCCACGTATTTAAGTGCCACGTATTTCACGTAAATGCCACGATATTTCAGTGCCACGTATTTCACTGAAATACCGTGGCACTTAAATACGTGGCACTGAAATATCGTGGCACTGAAATATCGTGGCACTGAAATATCGTGGCACTGAAATAACGTGGCACTGAAATAACGTGGCACTGAAATACGTGGCACTGAAATACGTGGCACTGAAATACGTGGCACTATGACTGTCAGAAAATGTTCATTAAACGGTTAGGGATGAGTTTAGGGGTAGGGTTAGGGTTAGGGTTTGGATCCCTTTATCACCTTGATGGTGGTGGGTGACTTTTCAGTGTGTTCTGTTTTTTTTCTATAAAAACGCATGCGTTTTTAACGCAAACAAACGCGTTGAGATCGGACGCCATGTCGCGTTTGGAGAGCCCCTGATGTGCCTAAACAGTGAAAACTCCCCAATTCTAACTGAAACCCTAACCCCAACCCTAACCCTAGTCCTAACCCTAGCGCTACTTTCACACTAGCGTTTTTTTGCATACGTCGCAATGCGTCGTTTTGGCGAAAAAACGCATCCTGCAAAGTCATCTGCAGGATGCGTTTTTTCCCCATAGACTAACATTAGCGACGTATTGACACACGTCGCAAGCGTCGTGCGACGGTTGCGTCGTGTTGTGGCGGACAGCCGGCAGCAACAAACGTTACATGTAACTTTTTTTGTGCCGACGGTCCACCATTTCCGACCGCGCATGCGCGACTGGAACTCCGCCCCCACCTCCCCGCACCTCACAATGGGGCAGCGGATGCGTGGAAAAACAGCATCCGCTGCCCCCGTTGTGCGGCGCTTGCACAGTATGCGTCGGTATGTCGGGCCGACGCAGCGCGACGGCCCCGTACCGACGCTAGTGTGAAAGTAGCCTAACGGGAAAATGGAAATAAATATATTTTTTAAAATTTTATTATTTTTCCTAACTAAGGGGATGATGAAGGGGGATTTGATTTACTTATATAGCGTTTTTTGGGCGGATTTTTATGGTTGGCAGCCGTCACACACTAAAAGACGCTTTTTATTGCAAACAATAGTTTTTGCATCACCACATTTTGAGAGCTATAATTTTTCCATATTTTGGTCCACAGAGTCATGTGAGATCTTGTTTTTTGCGGGACGAGTTGACGTTTTTGCTGGTACCATTTTCGGGTACATGACATTTTTTGATCGCTTTTTATTCCGATTTTTGGGAGGCGGAATGAACAAAAACCAGCAATTCCTGAAATTCCTTTAGGGGGGGCGTTTATACCGTTCCGCGTTTGGTAAAAAGGATAAAGCAGTTTTATTCTTCGGGTCAGTACGATTACAGCGATAACTCATTTATATAATTTTTTTATGTTTTGGCGCTTTTACACAATAAAAACTATTTTATATAAAAAATAATTGTTTTTGCATCGCTTTATTCTGAGAGCTATAACTTTTTTATTTTTCTGCTGATGATGCTGTATGGCGGCTTTTTTTTTGCGGGACAAGATGACGTTTTCAGCGGTACCATGGTTATTTATATCCGTTTTTTTGATCGCGTGTTATTCCACTTTTTGTTTGGCGGTATGAGAATAAAGCGTTGTTTTTGGCCTCGTTTTTTTTTTTTTTTTTTTACGGTGTTCACTGAAGGGGTTAACTAGTGATATAGTTTTATAGGTGGGGTTGTTACGGACGCGGCAATACTAAATATGTGTACTTTTATTGTGTGGTGTTTTTTTTATTTAGATAAAGAAATGTATTTATGGGAATATATTTATTTTTTTTTTCTTTATTTAGGAATTTTTTTTTTTTTTTTTTTTTACACATTTGGAAAAATTTTTTTTTAACTTTTTTACTTTGTCCCAGGAGGGGACATCACAGATCGGTGATCAGACCGTGTGCATAGCACTCGGTCTGATCACCGATGTGACAGGCACGTAACAGAGGCTTGCCGGCGCCTGCTATGAGGATTCTCAGCAGACGCCGGCAAGCAGGGTCATCTTATGACCCGGAAGGAGTCCCGCGGCCATCTTGGATCCGGGGACTCCTTCCAGGTCACCGGAGCAGCGCGATCTCATCGCGTTGCTCCGGTGGGAGAGCGCAGGGAGCCCCCGTCCCTGCGCGATCCCCCTCTATGCCGCTGTCACTATTGACAGCTGCATCAGAGGGGTTAAATGCCCGCGATCGGCGACAGCGCCGATCGTGGGCATTGCTGCGGGGTGTCAGCTGTCATATACAGCTGACACCCGCACCCGATCACCGCGGCGCTCAGCGTGAGACCGCGGTGATCGGGGCGCCGTACTAGTACTGCGGCTGGCACTAATGCAGTGCCGGCAGCGCCGTACTAGTACGGCGCATGTCACGAAGGGGTTAAAATCAAAAGCAATCATTTTTTAGATTTTATACCATTTAAAAATAAAATATTAACACTTTTACAATTGTTTTTGGATGACATATTCCCTTTAAAGGGCACCTGTCACCCCATTTTTTCCGTATGAGATAAAAATACTGTTACATAGGGCCTGAGCTGTGCATTACAACAGTGTATTTTGTGGACCCCGATTCCCCACCTATGCTGCCAAAATACGTTACCAAAGTAGCCGTTTTCGCCTGTCAATCAGGCTGGTCTGGTCAAAAGGGCGTGGTGTCTTCCCCCAGATCTTGCTTAGTTTTCCGTTGGTGGCGTAGTGGTTTGTGCATGCCCAAGGTCCCGAATCCACTGCACAGGGGAGTTAAAAGAGCGCGATGTGCACTATTTCATTGGTGATCGGTGGGGGCGGCCATCTTCCTTTGGCCACGTGTGCGCAGAAGCGGCGCTCTGCTGGCCGCGGCTTCAGGAAAATGGCCGCGGGATGCCGCGCGTGCGCAGATGGAGATCGCGGCGGCCATTTTCCTGAAGCCGAGATGCGAACTCTGCTTCAGGAAAATGGCCGCCGCGATCTCCATCTGCGCACGCGCGGCATCCCGCGGCCATTTTCCTGAAGCCGCGGCCAGCAGAGCGCCGCTTCTGCGCACACGCGGCCAAAGGAAGATGGCCGCCCCCACGATCACCAATGAAATAGTGCACATCGCGCTCTTTTAACTCCCCTGTGCAGTGGATTCGGGACCTTGGGCATGCGCAAACCACTACGCCACCAACGGAAAACTAAGCAAGATCTGGGGGAAGACACCACGCCCTTTTGACCAGACCAGCCTGATTGACAGGCGAAAACAGCTACTTTGGTAACGTATTTTGGCAGCATAGGTGGGAAATCGGGGTCCACAAAATACACTGTTGCAATGCACAGCTCAGGCCCTATTTAACAGTATTTTTATCTCATACTGAAAAAATGGGGTGACAGGTGCCCTTTAAGCTTTCCAGCAATAAGTCTTGGTCCTGAGTCCTGCTGGGTCATGTGAGTGCTCCTCTCCTATGCCGGCTCACACAGGGACCCGAAGCATGGGGCGTACTACCTCCATCAGTGGAAGCCTGCGGACCCTCAGAACAAGACTCCATAAAGTCACATTGCGAAGGCGACTTCTGGTCCACACAAACTCCTCTGTAGCCCGGGTTAGTCTGAGGAGGATCGGAGCGGCGCATTTTAAACTAGGAAAGATGGTGATCAGTAAGTATTTTATACATTGACACTGCATTACAGACATATTTAGAAAGATGCAGGGGGTAAAGTTTTGGTAAGGAGTGCATCTTTAACCCCTTTACCCCCAAGGGTGGTTTGCACGTTAATGACCGAGTCAATTTTTACAATTCTGACCACTGTCCCTTTATGAGGTTATAACTCTGGAAAGCTTCAAAGGATCCCGGTGATTCTGACATTGTTTTCTCGTGACATATTGTACTTCATGTTAGTGGTAAAATTTCTTTGATATTACCTGCGTTTATTTGTGGCAAAAATGGAAATTTGGCAAAAATTTAGAAAATTTCGCAATTTTCCAACTTTGCGTTTTCATGCTCTTAAATCATAGAGATATGTCACACAAAATACTTAAGTAACATTTCCCACATGTCTACTTTACATCAGCACAATTTTGGAACCAAAAATTTTTTTTGCTAAGGAGTTATAAGGGTTAAAAGTTGACCAGCAATTTCTCATTTTTACAACACCATTTTTCTTTTAGGGACCACATCTCATTTGAAGTAATTTTGAGGGGTCTATATGATAGAAAATAACCAAGTGTGACACCATTCTAAAAACTGCACCCCTCAAGGTGCTCAAAACCACATTTAAGAAGTTTGTTAACCCTTCAGGTGCTTCACAGGAATTTTTGGAAGGTTTAAAAAAAAAATGAACATTTAACTTTTTTCACAAAAAAATTACTTCAGATCAAATATGTTTTATTTTACCAAGGATAACAGGAGAAATTGGACCCCAAAAGTTGTTGTACAATTTGTCCTGAGTATGCCGATACCCCATATGTTGGAGTAAACCACTGTTTGGGCACATGGCTGAGCTCGGAAGGGAAGGAGCGCCATTTGACTTTTCAATGCAAAATTAGCTGAGATAGGATTGGAATTAAGATAGGACGCCATGTCACATTTGCAGAGCCCCTGATGTGCCTAAACATTGGAAACCCCCATGTGGGGAGGGGGGGGGGGGGGAACACAGTTTGCACGCATGGAAGAGCTTGGAAGGGAAGTAGTGACGTTTTGGAATGCAGACTTTGATGGGATGGTCTGTGGGCGTCACACTGCATTTGCAGAGCCTCTGATGTGCCTCAATAGTAGAAACCCCCACAAGTGACCCCATATTGGAAATTAGACCCCCAAAGGAACTTATTTAGATGTGCTGTGAGAACCCCTGAACCCCCCAAGTGTTTCACTAAAGTTTATAACGCAGAGCCGTGAAAATAAAAAATCTTTTTTTTCCCACAAATTTTTATTTTCCCTAAACCACTGTTTGTGCACACAGCAGGGCTCAGAAAGGAGGAAGGAGCACAGTTTTACTTTTTCAACGCAGAATTGGATGGAATGGAGATCGGACGTCATGTTGCGTTTGCAGAGCCCCTGATGTGCCTAAACAGTGGAACCCCCCCCCTTCTAACTCCAACCCTATCCCCAACACACCCCTAACCCTAATCCCAACCCTAACCACACACCCCTAACCCAACCGTAAACGTGATCCGAACCCTAACCCCAGCTCTAGCCCCAAACCTAACTTTAGCCCCAACCCTAATGGGAAAATGGAAATACATTTTTTGATTTTATTATTTTTTCCTAACTAAGGTGGTGATAAAGGGGGGTTTGATTTACTACACTGTGTTCCAAATTATTATGCACAAAGAGTTTATGAGTGACAAGGTTAGAATTTTTTTGTTTGTCATTTAATCTCATTGATGGTGATGTGTGTCAGGGCTCTTTATATCACTGAAAGCAATTGCAGATACCTGTGCAAATTAGTTTGGCAGGCGTGTCCAAATAAAGGCAAGACTACTTAAGAAGGCTGTTCCACATTATTAAGCAGCCTACATTTTTTTGCCAAAATGGGAAAGAAAAAGGATGTGTCGGCTGCTGAGAAGCAAAAAATTGTGAAGTATTTAGGTCAAGGCATGACTACAATCAACATTGCCAAGACACTTCATCGTGATCATCGCACAATCAAGAAGTATGTAGCCCAGAGGTGTCAAACTGCATTCCGAGGGCCGCCAACAGGTCATGTTTTCAGGATTTCCTTAGCATTCCACAAGGTGCTGGAATCATTCTGTGCAGGTGATTAAATTATCACCTGTGCAATACAAGGAAATCCTGAAAACATGACCTGTTGGCGGCCCTCGAGGAATGCAGTTTGACACCTCTGATTGTAGCTGATTCCCAGCACACACGTGTGCGTGCTGATAAGGAAAAATTGAGGACTCTCTCCAACAGGCAATTGCGTAAGGTCAAAAGATCAGCTGCAAAAATGCCTTGTCATAGCAGCAGACAAGTTTTTGAAGCTGCTGGTGCCTCCAACGTCCCCAGAACAACAAGATGCAGGGTCCTTCAGAGGTTTGCAGCTGTGCGTAAGCCATCCTGTCGACCACCTCTATCCACTGCACACAAGCAGAAACGGCTCCAGTGGGCCAAACGATACATGAAGACTGACTTCCAAACTGTTTTGTTCACCGATGAGTGCCGTGCAATGCTCGATGGTCCAGATGGATGGAGTGGAGGATGTGGCTGGTTGATGGACACCCCATGAAAACACGGCTAAGGCGCCAACAAGGAGGGGGTGGAGTAATGTTTTGGGCTGGAATCATGGGGAGAGATTGTTGGCTCCTTTATGATCCCTGAAGGGGTAAAGATGAACTCCATAATCTATGTGGAGTTTCTAAAAACACTTCCTGCCATGGTTCAAGAGGAAGAACCGTGCTTTCCGCAGCAAGATCATTTTCATGCATGATAATGCACCGTCTCATGCTGCAAAAAACATATCTGTATCTCTGGCTGCTATGGGCATAAAAGAGGACAAACGTATGGTGTGGTCACCATCTTCCCCTGACCTCAACCCCATTGAGAACCTCTGGAGCATCACCAAAAGGAGTGTCTATGATGGCGGGAGGCAGTTCACATCTAAGCAACAGCTCTGGGAGGGTATTCTGTCCACATGCAAAACAATTGAAGCAGAAACCATCCAAAAACTGACAAATTCAATGTTCAGAAGCTTCTTTCGAACAAGGGGTCCTATGTGCAAATGTAACATCACCTAGAATATAGTTTTCACTTGAAAACTGTTTGATTTCATTTTATAATAAGCTGATAATGCTTATAACTTCACAATCGACCATTTTTTTGTTCAAAATAAAAAAAAAAGATTGAAAACTCTGCTGTGCATAATAATTTGGAACATGCATTTTGAGTGTTTATTTTTTTTTTTTAAAAGATACTGTTTTCATAGGCAGTTTGTTCCAAAACATTGCAATTATACTAGAATAGTAGATGACTGGAAAATAATGACTGCAATTCAGATAGGTAATTTAGAGAAAATATGAGGAAATATTATTTGCATAATAATTTGGAACACAATGTATTTATAGCGGTTTTTTATGTTTGGCAGCTGTCAAACACTAAAAGACGCTTTTTATTTTGTTAGGCAGAATGAACATAAACCAGAAATTCATGAATTTCTTGGGGGGGGGGGGGGAAGGGGGGGGGGGGGTTATACCGTTTTATTCTTCGGGATAGTACCATTACAGCGATATCTCATTTATGTGATTTTTTTATGTTTTGGCACTTTTATACGATACAAAATATTTTATAGAAAAAATAATTATTTTTGCATTGCTTTTTTCTGAGGACTATAACTTTTTTTTATTTTTTTGCCGATGACGCTGTGTAGCTGCTCGTTTTTTTGCGGGACATGATGACGTTTTCAGCGGTACCATATTTATTTATATCCGTCTTTTTGATCGCGTGTTATTCCACTTTTTGTTTGGTAGTATGATGATAAAGCATTGTTTTTTGCCTCGTTTTTATTTTTTATGGTGTTCACTGAAGGGGTTAACTAGTGGGACAGTTTTATAGGTTGGGTCGTTACGGACGCGTCGATACTAAATATGTGCACTTTTAGGCCATGTTCACACGCTGCGGGTTCCTCTGCGGGTTAATCCCGCAGCGGAATTGAAAATCTGCAGGGCAAAACCGCTGTGGTTATCCCTGCAGATTTATCGCGGTTTGTTCCGCGGTTTCCGCTGCGGGATTACTGCTGTACTATTGATGCTGCATATGCAGCAATATGCAGCATCAATAGTAATGTAAAAAATAATAAAAATTGGCTATACTCACCCTCTGACGTCGCGATCTCCCCGGCGCTGCAAGCGGCTGTGCCGACAAGGACCTTCGTGACGTCACGGTCATGTGACCGCGGCGTCATCACGGTCATGTGACCGCGACGTCACCACAGGTCCTGTTCGGCACAGCAACTGAGACCGGACGGCCGCGGGCATCATTTTTTATTTTAATTCTTTTTTTTACACTATTTTATGGTTCCCAGGGCCTGGAGGAGAGTCTCCTCTCCTCCACCCCGGGTACCACCCGCACATTATCCACTTACTTCCCGCAACGTGGGCACAGCCCCATGCGGGAAGTAAGCGGTTCAATGCATTCCTATGGGTGCAGAATCGCAGCGATTCTGCACAAAGAAGTGACATGCTGCGGGTTGTAAACCGCTGCGTTTCTGCGCGGTTTTTCCCGCAGCATGTGCACTGCGGTTTGCGGTTTCCATAGGGTTTACATGTAAATGTAAACTCTATGGAAACTGCTGCGGACCCGCAGCATCAAAATCGCGGCGGTTCCGCGGTAAAAACCGCAGCGTGTGAACATGGCCTTATAGGTTTTTTTATTTACATAAAGAAATGTATTTATTGGAACAGTATTTTTTTTTTCTTTATTTAGGATTTTTTAAAAATATTTTTACACAGTGTAATTTTTTTTTTAACTTTTTTACATTGTGCCAGGTTGGGACATCACTATATAATGTCAGATCGCTGAGCACTGTGTCAGATCAGCGATCTGACAGGCAGTACAGGAGGCTTGCCGGCGCCTTCTCAGCAGGCACTGACAAGCCGCCTCCCTGCAGGACCCTGCGGCCATCTTGGATCCGGGGCCTGCAGGGAGGAGACCCTCGGAACAACGCAATCACATCGCATTGTTCTGAGGGTCTGAGTGAAGCACGCAGGGAGCCCCCTCCCTGCGCGATGCTTCCCTATGCCTCCGAAACGCTGCGATCTTGTTTGATCGCAGTGTTTCGGGGGTTAAAGTGCGGGGAGCGGTCCGTGACCACTCCTGGTACATAGTGCCGGATGTCAGCAGTGATAATCAGCTGACACCCGGCCGCACACAACACGTGAGCGCAGCAGATCGCATATGGCATACTATCCTATCGATGGTCATACGGGCCCAGGATAGTATGTCTGATGTCAGAAAGGGGTTAAAAAAACATTGCCATCACTTTCCACTTTGCATGGGAACAATATATCACAAAAGCTAATGTTCACAAGATTCTTTTTATATGCAGGGCGAGAGTTTTGAAAAGGTCAAAAAGGATATCTATGTATTGTACAAACCAACCGGTGACCGTGCCACTTTCAGTGAGTATTATGCTGCTTAAAAATGAAAGCTGCACTGTGATTGCCATCTGTAGCAACCAAAGTTTTTATTTTAGGCAGTGGCATTAATTCTGCCCCATAGAGTATTATTCCTAATAAAGTATTGTGGGAGATTTAAAGGGAACCTGTCACCAGGTTTGGCCAATAGGAGTTACAGCCATTGCCTTTCGGGGATTATCTACAGCATTCTATAATGTAGATAAGCCCCCGATCCAACCTGCAAGATAAGAAAAATAAGTTTTATTATACTCACCTGCGGTGCGGTCTGATACAATGGATGTCACAGGTGCTGGTCCAGCGCCTCCCATCTTCTTGCGATGCCGCCCTCCTCCTTCTTCATGGCTCCCCGGCATCGGCGCTCCTGCACAGGCGTACTTATCTGCCCTGTTGAGGGCAGAGCAAAGTACTGCAGTGCGCAGGGCCTCTCTGACCTTTCCCAGCACCTCCGCATTGCAGGAATTTGCTCTGCCCCCAACAAAACAGATAAGTACGCCCGTGCAGGAGTGCGAAGCCGATGAGCCTGTGAAGTAAGCAGGAGGGCGGCGGCGCAAAAAGATAGGAGGCGCCGGACCCGGACCTGTGACACCCATCGGACCAGACCACCCCCGGTTGAGTATAGTAAGTCATTTTTCTTCTCTTGCAGGTCAGATTGGGGGCTTATCAACAGCATTATAGAATGCTGTACATAAGTCCTGAAAGGCAGTGGCCATAACTTGTATCTGCCAAACCTGGTGACAGGTGACCCTTTAATAAGTAACGCAAGAATTTTGGGAATTTTGTCCCAATATGAGAATAAAACGCTCACATATATGTCTAATGTCACTAGAAGATGGCTAGAAAATGGACATGGCTTAGTGAAACCTGCAATTAGCTTCAATAGCCACACAAGTTTGTCAGATCATCATCACCGCCACAGGAATTACGCAGAATGGGTACAAAGAAGTAGCTTTGCACAGCAGGACAACAAGAGTAGTAGGAGGCATCTGGAAGGTGCTGTCAGTTCTTTCTTTACATTCAAGGGAACCTGTCATGTCATTTTTCTGTATTAAACTGCCCCCAATGTGTTGTTAGTGATGAAGTGTGCCAGAGAACATCTTCATGATCCCTAAGACTTTTGGGAGAATACTCTGTGGACTGAGGAGACAAAAGTTGAAACTTCTGGAAGGTGTACAGTACAGACCAAAAGTTTGGACACACCTTCTCATTTAAAGATTTTTCTGCATTTTCATGACTATGAAAATTGTACATTCACACTGAAGGCATCAAAACTATGAATTAACACATGTGGAATTATATACCGTATTTTACGCTTTGTAAGACGCACTTTATTTCCCCCAAATTTGGGGGGGAAATGTGGGTGCGTCTAACAAAGCGGATATACCGCTTACCATTTCAGGCTGGGATGAGGGGGTGTCCGCCGCTGCTACCGCCCGCCGCCGCTGTCACCCGCCGCCACTGCCGGGGTTGTCCGCTGCTGCCCCGGGTGATGCTGGAGGCTCCGGTGCTGCGGGGGACTCTGGCGACATTTTGTGAAAGACCAGAGCCCCCCGGCAGTTCGTCCATGCGTTCTAGTATGACTAACTCCTGGAAAATGGCCGCCGGAATCTCGGGAGATGAGATTTCAGCACTGAGATCTCATCTCTCGAGATTCCGGCGGCCATTTTCCCGGAGTCAGTCATACAGGAACGCATGGACGAACTGCTGGGGGCTCTAGTCTTTCACAAAATGTTGCCAGAGCCCCCCGCAGCACCGGAGACAGCCCTGGAGACAGCCCTGCAGCACCACAGCCCCCTGCAGCACCAGAGCCCCCTGCAGCACCAGAGCCCCCTGCAGCACCAGAGCCCCCCGCAGCACCAGAGCCCCCCGCAGCACCGGAGACAGCCCTGCAGCACCACAGCCCCCTGCAGCACCAGAGCCCCCTGCAGCACCAGAGCCCCCCGCAGCACCAGAGCCCCCCGCAGCACCAGAGCCCCCCGCAGCACCGGAGACAGCCCTGGAGACAGCCCTGCAGCACCACAGCCCCCTGCAGCACCAGAGCCCCCTGCAGCACCAGAGCCCCCTGCAGCACCAGAGCCCCCTGCAGCACCAGAGCCCCCTGCAGCACCAGAGCCCCCTGCAGCACCAGAGCCCCCTGCAGCACCAGAGCCCCCCGCAGCACCAGAGCCCCCCGCAGCACCAGAGCCCCCCGCAGCACCGGAGACAGCCCTGGAGACAGCCCTGCAGCACCACAGCCCCCTGCAGCACCAGAGCCCCCTGCAGCACCAGAGCCCCCTGCAGCACCAGAGCCCCCTGCAGCACCAGAGCCCCCTGCAGCACCAGAGCCCCCCGCAGCACCAGAGCCCCCCGCAGCACCGGAGACAGCCCTGGAGACAGCCCTGCAGCACCACAGCCCCCTGCAGCACCAGAGCCCCCTGCAGCACCAGAGCCCCCTGCAGCACCAGAGCCCCCTGCAGCACCAGAGCCCCCTGCAGCACCAGAGCCCCCTGCAGCACCAGAGCCCCCCGCAGCACCGGAGACAGCCCTGCAGCACCACAGCCCCCTGCAGCACCACAGCCCCCTGCAGCACCAGAGCCCCCTGCAGCACCCCTCATCCCAGCCTGCAGCACAGCAGCCCCCATGCAGCACCGAAGCCCCCCTGCAGACCCCATCATCCCAGCCTGCAGCAATGCTCCACTCCTGCCTCCAGCAACGACCCTGGGACCCTGATCCACCGCAGCCACAACCCCTGGTAAGCAATAAGACGCATGGATTATAAGAAGCCCCCTCAATTTATTAAAAAAAGTTTTTTCCTATTTTTCTCCTCAAAATTTTGGGTGCGTCTTATAATCCGGAGCGTCTTACAAAGCGAAAAATACGGTACTTAACAAAAAAGTGTGAAACAACTGAAATATATATATATAATCGTCTAAGGGGCAGCACGGTGGCGCAGTGGTTAGCACAGCAGCCTTGCAGCGCTGGAGTCCTGGGTTCTAATCCCACCTTGGACAACATCTGCAAAGAGTTTGTATGTTCTCTCCGTGGGTTTCCTCCGGGTGCTCTGGTTTCCTCCCACATTCCTATCAGTATGATAGGGAATTTAGATTGTGAGCCCCATCGGGACAGCGATGATAATGTGTACAAACTGTAAAGCGCTGCGTAATATGTTAGCGCTATATAAAAATAAAGAATATTATTATAAGGGGCACTTCCATCTGTTTGTCTGTCTGTCACGGAAATCCCGCGTCGCTGACTGGTTGGAGCCACCAGGTCGTGACCAATCAGCGACGGGCACAGTCCGGTACCATTTCGTGGCTGCTCCCTACTCTATGTCAGTGCCCCCTCCAGTCAGCGCTCACACAGGGTTAATGGCTGCGTTACACCACGTTATGCCGCGGTGTAACGCAGTCCGTTAACGCTGCTATTAACCCTGTGTGACCAACTTTTTACTATTGATGCTGCCTATGCAGCATCAATAGAAAAGAGAGATATTATTAAAAATAATAAAAAATCATTATATACTCACCTTCCAGCGCCTTTCTCGCTCCTCGCGACGCTCCGGGCCATGCATTGCGGTCTCACGAGACCGCTACGTCATCATCTCGCGAGACTGCAATGCATTCTTGGGACGGGAGCGTAGCGTAGCAAGGAGCATCGCTAAACGCCTCGGCTGGATCCGGGGGCCGCCGGAAGGTGAGTATATAACTATTTTTTTACTTTAATTCTTTTTTTAACAGGGATATGGTACCCACATTGCTATATACTACGTGGGCTGTGTTATATACTGCGTGAGCTGTGTTATATACTGCATCTCTGTCCTATATACGTGGGCTGTGCAATATATTACGTGGCTGGGCAATATACTACATCTCTGTGCTATATGGGCTGTGCTATATACATCACTGTGCTATATACATCGCTGTGCTATATACTACGTGGGCTGTGTTATATACTGCGTGAGCTGTGTTATATACTGCATCTCTGTGCTATATACTACGTGGGCTGTGCAATATATTACGTGGCTGGGCAATATACTACGGAGCTGTGTTATATACTGCATGAGCTGTGCTATATACGTAAGCTGTGCTATTTACTACGTAGCTGTGCAATATATTACGTGGCTGGGCAATATACTACATGGCTGTTATATACTGCGTGAGCTGTGCTATATAATACGTGGCTGTGCAATATACCTTTCTGGGCAATATACTACATGGCTGTGCTATATACTTCGTGGGCTGTGTTATACACTGCGTGGGTTGTGCTATATACTGTGTGGGCTGTGTTATACACTGCGTGGGTTGTGCTATATACTGTGTGGGC
Organism: Ranitomeya variabilis; assembly: GCF_051348905.1. Taxonomy (NCBI): domain Eukaryota; kingdom Metazoa; phylum Chordata; class Amphibia; order Anura; family Dendrobatidae; genus Ranitomeya; species Ranitomeya variabilis. The sequence continues at coordinate 768,807,532 of NC_135233.1, read as the reverse complement.
TGTGCTATACACTGTGTGGGCTGTGCTATGTACTACGTGGCTGTTATATATACTGCGTGTGCGTGAGCTGTGCTATATACTACGTGGCTGTGTTCTATACTACGTGGGCTGTGCTATATACTACGTACCTGTGCAATATACATGGCTGAGCAATATACTGCGTGGTTGTGCTATATACTGCGTGGTTGTGCTATATACATGGCTGCGCAATATACTACGTGGTTGTGCTATATACTACGTAGCCTGTGTTATATACTGCTTGGGCTGTGCTATACGCTACGTGGTTGTGCTATACGCTACGTGGTTGTGCTATACGCTGCGTGGGCCGTGCTATACGCTGCGTGGCCGTGCTATACGCTGCGTGGCCGTGCTATACGCTGCGTGGCCGTGCTATACGCTGCGTGGCCGTGCTATACGCTGCGTGGCCGTGCTATACGCTGCGTGGCCGTGCTATACGCTGCGTGGCCGTGCTATACGCTGCGTGGCCGTGCTATACGCTGCGTGGCCGTGCTATACGCTGCGTGGCCGTGCTATACGCTGCGTGGCCGTGCTATACGCTGCGTGGCCGTGCTATACGCTGCGTGGCCGTGCTATACGCTGCGTGGCCGTGCTATACGCTACGTGGCCGTGCTATACGCTACGTGGCCGTGCTATACGCTACGTGGCCGTGCTATACGCGACGCGGGCTGTGTTAAATGCTACGCGGGCTGTGTTAAATGCTACGCGGGCTGTGTTAAATGCTACGCGGGCTGTGTTAAATGCTACGCGGGCTGTGTTAAATGCTACGCGGGCTGTGTTAAATGCTACGCGGGCTGTGTTAAATGCTACGCGGGCTGTGTTAAATGCTACGCGGGCTGTGTTACATGCTACGCGGGCTGTGGTATATTTCTCTGCTGTATCTGTGCATCATAAATCGTGGTATGTGTTAAAGATGGGGGCCCATTGAGATTCTTTCGCCCGGAGCCCTCAAAAACCTGGAGCCGGCCCTGGCTTCACTGATTGTTCGCGGCCAGCCGGGCGTTACCAATCAGCAACAGGGGCAGTCCGGCCGCGAATTGGCGCGGAATTTGAACCACCCTTCGCTAATTGGTCGCGCCCGGCCGGCCGAATCATGTGTATAAATTGCATTATTCTGAAAACTTCTTAAATAAACTACATACATATTCTAGAATACCAAATGCGTTAGAATCGGGCCACCATCTAGTGTCTTATATTCTAGGTTCTTCAAAGTAGCCACCTTTTGCTTTGATGACTGCTTTGCACACTCCTGGCATTCTCTTGATGAGCTTTAAGAGGTAGTCACCAGGAATGGTTTTCACTTCACAGGTGTGCCCTGTCAGGTTTAACAAGTGGGATTTCTTGCCTTATAAATGGGATTGGGACCATCAGTTATGTTGTGCATTAGTCTGGTGGATACACAGCTGATAGTCCTACTGAATAGACTTGCATTATGGCAAAAAAAAGCAGCTAAGTAAAGAAAAACGAGTGGCCATCATTACTTTAACCCCTTCATGACCCAGCCTATTTTGGCCTTAATGACCTGGCCGTTTTTTGCAATTCTGAACAGTGTCCCTTTATGAGTTAATAACTCAGGAACGCTTCAACGGATCCTAGCGATTCTGAGATTGTTTTTTCGTGACATATTGGGCTTCATGTTAGTGGTAAATTTAGGTCGATAATTTCTGCGTTTATTTGTGAAAAAAAAAACCAGAAAATTAGGAAAAAATTTTGAAAATTTCGCAATTTTCACATTTTGAATTTTTATTCTGTTAAACCAGAGAGTTATGTGACACAAAATAGTTAATAAATAACATTTCCCACATGTCTACTTTACATCAGCACAATTTTGGAAACAAAATTTTTTTTTTTGCTAGGAAGTTATAAGGGTTAAAATTTGACCAGTGATTTCTCAGTTTTACAACAAAATTTACAAAACCATTGTTTTTAGGGACCACCTCACATTTGAAGTCAGTTTGAGGGTTCTATATGGCTGAAAATACCCACAAGTGACACCATTCTAAAAACTGCACCCCTCAAGGTGCTCAAAACCACATTCAAGAAGTTTATTAACCCTTCAGGTGTTTCACAGCAGCAGAAGCAACATGGAAGTAAAAAAAATGAACATTTAACTTTTTAGTCACAAAAATGATCTTTTAGCGAAAATGTTTTTATTTTCCCAAGGGTAAAAGGAGAAACTGGACCACGAACGTTGTTGTCCAATTTGTCCTGAGTACGCTGATACCTCATATGTGGGGGTAAACCACTGTTTGGGCGCACGGCAGGGTTCGGAAGGGAAGGAGCGCCATTTGACTTTTTCAATGAAAAATTGGCTCCAATCTTTAGCGGACACCATGTCGCGTTTGGAGAGCCCCCGTGTGCCTAAACATTGGAGCTCCTCCACAAGTGACCCCATTTTGGAAACTAGACCCCCCAAGGAACTTATCTAGAAGCATAGTGAGCACTTTAAACCCCCAGGTGCTTCACAAATTGATCCGTAAAAATGAAACACTACTTTTTTTTTCTTAAAAAAATTATTTTAGCCTCAATGTTTTCATTTTCACATGGGCAACAGGATAAAATGGATCCTAAAATTTGTTGGACAATTTCTCCTGAGTACACCGATACCTCACATGTGGGGGTAAACCACTGTTTGGGCACATGGTAAGGCTCGGAAGGGAAGGAGCGCCATTTGACTTTTTGAATAAAAAATTATCTCCATCGCTAGCGGACACCATGTCACGTTTGGAGAGCCCCTGTGTGCCTAAACATTGGAGCTCCCCCGCAAGTGACCCCATTTTGGAAACTAGACCCCCCAAGGAACTTATCTAGAAGCATAGTGAGCACTTTAAACCCTCAGGTGCTTCACAAATTGATCCGTAATAATGAAAAAGTACTTTTTTTTCACACAAAATTTCTTTTAGCCTCAGTTTTTTCATTTTCACATGGGCAACAGGATAAAATGGATCCTAAAATTTGTTGGGCAATTTCTCCTGAGTACGCCGATACCTCATATGTGGTGGTAAACCACTGTTTGGGTGCACGGCAAGGCTTGGAAGGGGAGGAGTGCCATTTGACTTTTTGAATGGAAAATTAGCTCCAATCGTTAGCGGACACCATGTCGCGTTTGGAGAGCCCCTGTGTGCCTAAACATTGGAGCTCCCCTACAAGTGACCCCATTTTGGAAACTAGACCCCCCCAAGGAACTTATCTAGATGCATAGTGAGCACTTATAACCCCCAGGTGCTTCACAGAAGTTTATAACGCAGAGCCGTGAAAATAAAAAATAATTTTTCTTTCCTCAAAAATGATTTTTAGCCCAGAATTTTTTATTTTCCCAAGAGTAACAGGAGAAATTGGACCCCAAATGTTGTTGTCCAGTTTGTCCTGAGTACGATGATACCCCATATGTGGGGGTAAACCACTGTTTGGGCGCTCGGAAGGGAAGGCACGCCATTTGGCTTTTTGAATGGAAAATTAGCTCCAATCATTAGCGGACACCATGTCGCGTTTGGAGAGCCCCTGTGTGCCTAAACATTGGAGCTCCCGCACAAGTGACCCCATTTTGGAAACTAGACCTCCCAAGGAACTAATCTAGATGTGTGGTGAGCACTTTGAACCCACAAGTGCTTCACAGAAGTTTATAACACAGAGCCATGAAAATAAAAAATAATTTTTCTTTTCTCAAAAATGATTTTTTAGCCCACAATTTTTTTTTTTCCCCAAGGGTAACAGGAGAAATTGGACCCCAAAAGTTGTTGTCCAGTTTCTCCTGAGTACGCCGATACCCCATATGTGGGGGTAAACCACTGTTTTGGCACACGTCGGGGTTCGGAAGGGAAGTAGTGATGTTTTGAAATGCAGACTTTGATGGAATGCTCTGCGGGCGTCAGGTTGCGTTTGCAGAGCCCCTGATATGCCTAAACAGTAGGAACTCCCCACAAGTGACTCCATTTTGGAAACTAGACCCCCAAGGGAACTTATCTAGATGTGTGGTGAGCACTTTGAACCCCCAAGTGCTTCACAGAAGTTTATAACGCAGAGCCGTGAAAATAATAAATGTGTTTCCTTTCCTCAAAAATATTTTTTTAGCCCAGAATGTTTTATTTTTGCAAGGGTAACAGGAGAAATTGGACCCCAAAAGTTGTTGTCCAGTTTCTCCTGAGTACGCTGATACCCCATATGTGGGGGTAAACCACTGTTTGGGCACATGCCGGGGCTCGGAAGGGAAGTAGTGACGTTTTGGAATGCAGACTTTGATGGAATGGTCTGCGGGCATCATGTTACGTTTGCAGAGCCCCTGATATGCCTAAACAGTAGAAACCCCCCACAAGTGACCCCATTTTGGAAACTAGACCCCCAAGGAACTTATCTAGATGTGTGGTGAGCACGTTCAACCCCCAAGTGCTTCACAGAAGTTTACAACGCAGAGCCTTGAAAATAAAAAATCATTTTTCTCTCCTCAAAATAGATGTTTTAGCAAGCAATTTTTTATTTTCACAAGGGTAACAGGAGAAATTGGGCCCCAATATTTGTTGCCCAGTTTGTTGTGAGTACGCTGATACCCTATATGTGGGGGTAAACCACTGTTTGGGCGCACGTCAGGGCTCGGAAGGGAAGTAGTGACATTTGAAATGCAGACTTTGATGGAATGGTCTGCGGGCATCACGTTGCATTTGCAGAGCCCCTGATTTGCCTAAACAGTAGAAACCCCCCACAAGTGACCCCATTTTGGAAACTAGACCCCCGAAGGAACTTATCTAGATGTGTGGTGAGCACTTTCAACCCCCAAGTGCTTCACAGAAGTTTATAACGCAGAGCCGTGAAAATAAAAAATAATTGTTCTTTCCTCAAAAATTATGTTTTAGCAAGTAATTTTTTATTTTTGCAGGGGTAACAGGAGAAATTGGACCCCAACAGTTGTTGCCCAGTTTGTCCTGAGTACGCTGGTACCCCAAATGTGGGGGTAAACCACTGTTTGGGGGCACATCGGGGCTTGGAAGGGAGGGAGCACCATTTGACTTTTTGAATGCAAGATTGGCTGGAATCAATGGTGGCGCCAAGTTGCTTTTGGAGACCCCTGATGTGCCTAAACAGTGGAAACCCCTCAATTCTAACTTCAACACTAACCCCAACACACCCCTAATCCTAATCCCAACTGTAGCCATAACCCTAATCACAACCCTAACCCCAACACACCCCTAACCACAACCCTAACCCCAACACACCCGTAACCCTAACTCCAACCCTAACCCTAATCCTAACCCTAATCCCAACCCTAACCACAACTGTAACCCCAACACACCCCTAACCCTATCCGTAACCCTAACCACAAGCCTAATCTTAACCCTATTTCCAACCCTAGCCCTAATTCCAACCCTAGCCCTAATTCCAACCCTAACCCTAAGGCTATGTGCCCACGTTGCGGATTCGTGTGAGATTCTTCCGCACGATTTTTGAAAAATCTGCAGGTAAAAGGCACTGCGTTTTACCTGCGGATTTACAGCAGATTTCCAGTGTTTTTTTGTGCGGATTTCACCTGCGGATTCCTATTGAGGAACAGGTGTAAAACGCTGCGGAATCCGCACAAAGAATTGACATGCTGCGGAAAATACAACGCAGCGTTTCTGCACGGAATTTTCCGCACCATGGGCACAGCGGATTTGGTTTTCCATAGGTGTACATGGTACTGTAAACCTGATGGAAAACTGCTACGAATTTGCAGCGGCCAATCTGCTGCGGATCCGCGGCCAATACGCTGCGGATCCGCAGCCAAATCCGCACTGTGTGCACATGCCATAACCCTAACCCTACCCCTAACCCTACCTCTAACCCTAATCCTACCCCTAGTTCTAACCCTAACCCTAGTGGAAAAAGAAAAAATAATAATTTCTTTATTTTATTATTGTCCCTACCTATGGAGGTGATAAAGGGGGGGGTTTATTTATTATTTTTTTTATTTTGATCGCTGTGATAGAACCTACCACAGCGATCAAAATGTACTTGTAACGAATCTGCCGGCCGGCAGATTCGGCGGGCGCACTGAGCATGCGCCCGCCATTTTGGAAGATGGCGGCGCCCATGGAGAAGACGGACCGACACCGGGAGCCTCGGTAAGTATAAGAGGGGGGGGGGGGGGGAGATCGGGGCACGGGGGGGGCGTCGGAGCACGGGGGGGGGGGCGTCGGAGCACGGGGGGGGGGGGGGGTGACATAGGAGCATGGGGGGAGCGGACAGGAGGACGGGGGAGCACAGGACGGAGGGGACTACGGGACAGATCGGTGGCTTGGGGGGGGCGATCGGTGGGGTGGGGGGGTCACTTGCAATATGGCCATGGCTGGAAATACTGAGCATCGGCCATGGCTGGATTGTAATATTTCACCAGTTTTTTAGGTGAAATATTACAAATCGCTCTGATTGGCAGTTTCACTTTCAACAGCCAATCAGAGCGATCGTAGCCACGAGGGGGTGAAGCCACCCCCCCTGGGCTGAAGCACCACTCCCCCTGTCCCTGCAGATCGGGTGAAATTGGAGTTAACCCTGTCACCCGATCTGCAGGGACGCGATCATTCCATGACGCATACACTGCATCACAGGTCGGATTGGCACCGACTTTCATGACGCAGCGTATGCGTCAAAGGTCGGGAAGGGGTTAAGAAATGAAGGTCAGTCCGAAAAATTGGGAGAACTTTGAAAGTGTCCCCAAGTGCAGTGGCAAAAACCATCAAGCGCTACAAAGAAACTGGCTCACATGAGGACCGCCCAAGGAAAGGAAGACAAAGAGTCACATCTGCTTCTGAGGATAAGTTTCCGAGTCACCAGCCTCAGAAATCGCAGGTTAACAGCAGCTCAGATTAGAGACCAGGTCAATGCCACACAGAGTTCTAGCAGCAGACACATCCCTTCAACAACTGTTAAGAGGAGACTTTGTGCAGCAGGCCTACATGGTAAAATAGCTGCTAGGAATCCACTGCTAAGGACAGAAGAGAAGAGACTTGTTTGGGCTAAAGAACACAAGGAATGGTTATTAGACCAGTGGAAATCTGTGCTTTGGTCTGATGAGTCCAAATTTGAGATCTTTGGTTCCAACCACCGTGTCTTTGTGTGACGCAGAAAAGGTGAACGGATGGACTCTACACGCCTGGTTCCCACCGAGGAGGTGTGATGGTGTAGGGGTGCTTTGCTGGTGACACTGTTGGGGATTTATTCAAAATTGACGGCATACTGAGCCAGCATGGCTACCACAGCATCTTGTAGCGACATGCTATTCCATCCAGTTTGCGTTTAGTTGGACCATCATTTATTTTTCAACAGGACAATGACCCCAAACACACCTCCAGGCTGTGTAAGGGCTAGTTGACCAAGAAGGAGAGTGATGGGGTGCTACACCAGATGACCTGGCCTCCACAGTCACCAGACCTGAACCCAATCAAGATGGTTTGGGGTGAGCTGGACCGCAGAGTGAAGGCAAAAGGGCCAACAAGTGCTAAGCATCTCTGGGAACTCCTTCAAGATTGTTGGAAGACCATTCCCGGTGACTACCTCTTGAAGCTCATCAAGGGAATGCCAAGAGTGTGCAAAGCAGTCATCTAAGCAAAAGGTGGCTACTTTGAAGAACCTAGAATCTAAGACATAATTTCAGTTGTTTCACACTTTTTTGTTAAGTATATAATTCCACATGTGTTAATTCATAGTTTTGATGCCTTCAGTGTGAATTTACAATTTTCATAGTCATGAAAATACAGAAAAATCTTTAAATGAGAAGGTGTGTCCAAACTTTTGCTCTGTATTGTATGTCCCACTACAACTGATGTAGAAGTAACAGCATTTCAGAAAAGGAACATCATACCAACAGTAAAATAAGATGGTGGCAGTGTAATGGCCTGGGGCTCTTTTGCTGCTTCAGGACCTGGAACGCTTGATGTGGTAATTAGAACCATGACTTCTGCTGGCTACAAAAAAATTGTTAAACAAAAGCCCAGTCTCATAGTAAATTGTGAGCAAAGCACCAAAGGTACATTTAACCACAAAAGAAACATTTAACCACAAAAGAAAAAACACTCCAAAATTGACATAGCAAAAAGAGGAGAAAGGGAGTGTATGTTTTAAAAATACATACAAACTTTATTAGCATAAAATTTACCAACAGTAAAAGGACGTACAAAAAGTGCAAAAAAGAACATGCAGTAGTGATATCCAACAGTATACAAACCTGTAGTTATGTGTACATAATTAAATAGAAGAGTAAGATATGCCAAGTAAATATAATTCGGGTAAGGTATGCCAAATCAGTTGTAGGGGAGTGCCTCTAATTGCTTAGTAACCACATACCCCACACTAGTAAGGGGTCTATAGTATATGTGGACTAATAGTATAAAAAGAGGCACACTCCAATTGTTAACCACTGGAAGGAGTCAGACATACTTTGCATCTCAAGTTACCAGATAGTGCAAAGCAATATCTGAAAAGGCATCTTACCCAAGTAAACAGACAGATGGGAGACTCACACAGACATTTAACAAGCCCAGCGTGCGTTTCGCTTGTTCAGTACGCCATGCTTTCTCAATGGGAGGTGCTCCTATATAACTGATTTTATTTATTTGGCATACCTTACCCTGATTATAGTTACTTGGCATATCTTACTCTTCTATTTAAATATGTACACATAACTACAAGTTTATATACTGCTGGATAGCACTACTGCATGTTCTTTTTTGCACTTTTTATATGTCCTGTTACCGTTTGTATGTATTTTTAAAACATACACTTCCTTTCTCCTCTTTTTACTATGTCTACAAAAAAGCCTGAAGAACGTCCGGCCATCTGTTCGTGACCTGAAGCTGAAGCGCACTTGGGTTATGCAGCAGGACAATGATCCTAAACACACCAGCAAGTCCACCTCTAAATGGCGGCTACCGAATCCGTTTTTACACATTGGGCATGCCCAGAAGATATTCTGGCATAGGGAAAATCTCTCAATCTCTCTCTCAATCAATCTCTCTCAATCAATCAATCTCTCTCTCTCTCAATCAATCTCTCATCCATGCGCAGTAAAGAAAGATGGATGCGCCACATCCAGCTAAAAAACGGATCCGGTGCATCAGTTCTTTCAAAATTTACGCCGGATCCGTTTTTGGTAAATTTGCCGGATTGTGCCTGAAACAAAAAAACTGATGTGTGAAAGCAGCCTAAAAGGGAACCTGTCACCCCCAAAATCGAAGGCGAGCTAAGCCCACCGGCATCAGGGGCTAATCTACAGCATTCTGGAATTCCGATAGGTATCGCGGTCCGGTCCGGCGCCTCCCATCTTCTTACGATGACGTCCTCTCGTATTCACGCTGCGGCTCCTGCGCACTTTGTCTGCCCTGCTGAGGGCACAGCAAAGTACTGCAGTGCGCAGGCACCGAGCCTCTCTGACCTTTCCCGGCACAGAGCTTGGCTACAGTAAGATGGTGCCTGACTCCACCTACAGCAGTGAATTAGGCTGTGTAGGGAGCGGCCATGGTGGATGAGGTGGGGTTGGGCAGCACAGTGGCTTAGCATTGTTGCTTTGGTCCCGGCCCCAATTCCCCCCAAGGACAACATCTACAAGGAGTTTGTTCTCCCCGTGTTTGTGTGGGTTTCCTCCAACATGCCTTATTGAGAGGGATTTCAGACTGAGCCCCACTGGGGACAGTGATGATAAAGTCTGTGCAATGCTGTGGAATATGATGGCGCTATATAAATTAACGCATAATAATGAATCCAACGGTAGTCTCTCCTATGGCTGCCATATTTGTGGTGTGTATATGTCGTGCTGACACTCACATCAGTAAAAAGAAATGGCAGCCACCAAAGCTGAAAAAAATGTTAATAGTACATTTTATTTTGTTTTAAAAATGATTGTTTATACGACTAAATCATGATACATTCCATGTAAAGGACTTCTCTGGGAATATATCACGAATACTAGGTCACCAATACCAGACCGATGGTAGTCCCATAACCAACATTCCCACCGGTCAGCTTACAACTCCAGGCAGAAGTAAACAATGAATGGAGCTGCTCAATGTACAGTAGCTGCTGCAGAACATCTTGGGGCAGATCTGCATTCTCCCGCACTGGCCCCTACACACCGATGGGGGCTGTGCAGTACAGATCTGCTCAATGGTGACATAAGGCTAGAGCCGTACCAGGTGGGGTCCCGGGTCACCACCGATCTCCAGGATTTGTGCAGAGGGCACTAGAGCCCACCACACTCAATAAGGAACAGCACAAACTTTCTGGTCACGGGGAGGCTTTATTTCCATGGCCCGGCTGTGAGATCTATGTAGGAAACCCCCTAGATACCGGCCCCGTGCAGGATGCCCCCGCCAGCCCACATCCGAGCCGATGGCGCCCGCTCCCCGGCGCACGTGTGCTTCCTTTCTCCCCGCTAGGACAATGGCAGCCCCAGCAGCGCCGCTCTGCGCGCGGATTGGCCCATTATTGTGGCGCTTTCTCACCTGCTTGGCGAGGAACTGGCTGAGCTCTCCGCCGCTTCTCTGAGCGATAGCGCTGAGCCCCGAGAGGCTGAGCTGGAAGTGCTCCATGCCGGGGACACGGCTGACCGGAACAGGCCGAGCGGCGGCCGTGTGTGCACAACAAACACCAGCACGGCTCCACACGTGGGGAAGCCACCAGCACAACGGAGCACTTCCGGGAGCGCCGCGTACGTCATCACCGGCGCGACACCTCCCAGCAGCTGGCTGCCGCGGCGGGAGAGAGGCTGAGGCGAGCCGGCTGCCGCGGCGGGAGAGAGGCTGAGGCGAGCCGGCTGCCGCGGCGGGAGACAGGCTGAGGCGAGCCGGCTGCCGCGGCGGGAGAGAGGCTGAGGCGAGCCGGCTGCCGCGGCGGGAGAGAGGCTGAGGCGAGCCGGCTGCCGCGGCGGGAGAGAGGCTGAGGCGAGCCGGCTGCCGCGGCGGGAGAGAGGCTGAGGCGAGCCGGCTGCCGCGGCGGGAGACAGGCTGAGGCGAGCCGGCTGCCGCGGCGGGAGAGAGGCTGAGGCGAGCCGGCTGCCGCGGCGGGAGACAGGCTGAGGCGAGCCGGCTGCCGCGGCGGGAGAGAGGCTGAGGCGAGCCGGCTGCCGCGGCGGGAGACAGGCTGAGGCGAGCCGGCTGCCGCGGCGGGAGAGAGGCTGAGGCGAGCCGGCTGCCGCGGCGGGAGAGAGGCTGAGGCGAGCTGGCTGCCGCGGCGGGCGCTGGCCGGACACTGACGTAGACTCCTAGTGATGCGCAGTCCAGCTCACTCGCCTCTGCTCACCAAAAAGAGCAGGCTCTCCTGGCACATAGTGCTACTTTTAAGGCTGCCGTCACACTAGCAGTATTTGGTCAGTATTTTACCTCAGTATCTGTAAGCCAAAACCAGGAGTGGAACAATCAGAGGAAAAGTATAAGGCTAGGTTCACATTGCGTTAATGGGTTAACGCTAACGGACTGCGTTGCACGGCGAAAATGTTGCAATTAACGCCGTGCAACGGGTCCGTTAGCGCACCCATTGACAGCAATGTGATTTTTCCCTGTAGCGCATCGCTAGCGCATGCCATTTTCGGCACGCACTAGCGATGTGCCGTTCTTTTGTGACGGACCTCGGACGCTGCTTGCAGCGTCCGAGGTGCGCCCAAGGTCCGTTCCTCGCTAAGGCTACGTTCACATTTGCGTTGTGCGCCGCAGCGTCGGCGACGCAACGCACAACGCAAACAAAACCGCAACAAAACGCACGCTAAAACGATGCGTTTTGCGACGCATGCGTCCTTTTTGGCCGAAAGTTGGACGCAAAAAAAATGCAACTTGGTTGCGGCCATGCGTCGCAAAACGCAGCACAACGCATGTCCATGCGCCCCCATGTTAAATATAGGGGCGCATGACGCATGCTGCGGCGCCCAACGCTGCGGCGCCGAACGCTAATGTGAACGTAGACTAACGCAGATCGGGGATCTGCGCTAGCGGGGACGCCGAACGCGGACCCTAGAGAAACATTGCGTTAGCGCAATCCGCTAGCGCTATGCGCTTAACGGATTGCCCTAACGCAATGTGAACCTAGCCTAATAGAAACATATGCTCCACTTCGGCATTTATCACCCACTCCTGGTTTTGGCTTACAAATACTGATGTAAAATACTGACCAAATACTGCTAGTGTGACGGCAGCCTTACACTCCAGTACACTCCAGTCCATTAACTATAAAGCCTGGTCCTCATTATACGGCTGTGCAGGTGTCTAGTGAAGGCTTTTTAGCCATTTTCTCAGATTGTAGCTCCTGGCACCTCACTCCTAGTCTGTATTGCTCACTGGTGTTATTTTCTAAAATCCATGATGTATTCTCCCAATGTAATGCTCTTGACCGCTCATACCGGGGAGAATGCGCTCATGCAGAGGAGCCGGGGAGAATGCGCTCATGCAGAGAAGCCGGGGAGAATGCGCTCATGCAAAGGAGCCGGGGAGAGTGCGCTCATACAGAGGAGCCGGGGAGAATGCGCTCATGCAGCGGAGGGAGAATGCGCTCATGCAGCGGAGGGAGAATGCGCTCATGCAGCGGAGGGAGAATGCGCTCATGCAGCGGAGGGAGAATGCGCTCATGCAGCGGAGCCTGGGAGAATGCGCTCATGCAGCGGAGCCTGGGAGAATGCGCTCATGCAGAGGAGCCGGGGAGAATGTGCTCAAGCAGAGGATTTGGGGAGAATGTGCTCATGCAGAGGAGTCGGGGAGAATGCGCTCATGTAGAGGAGCTGGGGAGAATGCGCTCATGCCGTGGACCTGGGGAGCATGCGCTCATGCAGAGGAGCCGGGGAGCATGCGCTCATGCAGAGGAGCTAGGGAGAATGCGCTCATGCAGAGGAGCCGGGGAGAATGCGCTCATGCGGAGGAGCTAGGGAGAATGTGCTCATGCAGAGGAGGGGGGAGAATCTGCTCATGCAGAGGAGCCGGGGAGAATGCACTCATGCAGCGAAGCCGGGGAGAATGCGCTCATGCAGAGGAGCTAGGGAGAATGCGCTCATGCAGAGTAGCCGGGGAGAATGCACTCATGCCTGGGAGAATGCGCTCATGCAGCGGAGCCTGGGAGAATGCGCTCATGCAGAGGAGCCAGGGAGAATGCGCTCATGCAGAGGAGCTAGGGAGAATGCGCTCATGCTGCGGAGCCTGGGAGAATGCGCTTCATGCAGCGGAGCCGGGGAGAATGCGCTCATGCAGAGGAGCTAGGGAGAATGTGCTCATGCCGTGGAGCCTGGGAGAATGCGCTCATGCCGTGGAGTCTGGGAGAATGCGCTCATGCCGTGGAGCCTGGGAGAATGCGCTCATGCAGAGGAGCCGGGGAGAAGGCGCTCATGCAGAGGAGCTAGGGAGAATGCGCTCATGCAGAGGAGCCAGGGAGAATGTGCTCATGCAGAGGAGCCGGGGAGAATGCGCTCTTGCAGAGGAGCCGGGGAGAATGCGCTCATAAAGAGGAGCTAGGGAGAATGTGCTCATGCCGTGGAGCCGGGGAGAATGTGCTCATGCCGTGGAGCCGGGGAGAATGTGCTCATGCCGTGGAGCCGGGGAGAATGTGCTCATGCCGTGGAGCCGGGGAGAATGCGCTCATGCCGGGGAGAATGCGCTCATGCCGAGGAGCCTGGGAGAATGCGCTCATGCCGTGGAGCCTGGGAGAATGCGCTCATGATGAGGAGCGGGGGAGAATGCGCTCATGATGAGGAGCCGGGGAGAATGCACTCATGCAGAGGAGCTGGGGAGAATGTGCTCATGCCGCGGAGCCTGGGAGAATGCGCTCATTCCGTGGAGCCTGGGAGAATGCGCTCATTCCGGGGAGAAGGCGCTCATGCAGAGGAGCTAGGGAGAATGCGCTCATGCAGAGGAGCCGGGGAGAATGTGCTCATGCAGAGGAGTCGGGGAGAATGTGCTCATGCAGAGGAGCCGGGGAGAATGCGCTCATAAAGAGGAGCTAGGGAGAATGCGCTCAGGCCGTGGAGCCGGGGAGAATGTGCTCATGCCGGGGAGAATGTGCTCATGCCGGGGAGAATGTGCTCATGCCGGGGAGAATGTGCTCATGCCGTGGAGCCGGGGAGAATGCGCTCATGCCGTGGAGCCTGGGAGAATGCGCTCATGCCGAGGAGCCTGGGAGAATGCGCTCATGCCGTGGAGCCTGGGAGAATGCGCTCATGATGAGGAGCGGGGGAGAATGCTCTCATGATGAGGAGCCGGGGAGAATGCACTCATGCAGAGGAGCTGGGGAGAATGTGCTCATGCTGCGGAACTGGGGAGAAGGCGCTCATGCAGCGGAGCCGGGGAGAATGCGCTCATGCAGAGGAGCTAGGGAGAATGTGCTCATGCCGCGGAGCCTGGGAGAATGCGCTCATTCCGTGGAGCCTGGGAGAATGCGCTCATGCAGAGGAGCCGGGGAGAAGGCGCTCATGCAGAGGAGCTAGGGAGAATGCGCTCATGCAGAGGAGTCAGGGAGAATGCGCTCATGCAGCAAAGCCGGGGAGAATGCGCTCATGCAGCGAAGCTGGGGAGAATGCGCTCATGCAGAGGAGCCGGGGAGAATGTGCTCATGCAGGGGAACCGGGGAGAATGCGCTCATGCAGAGGACACCACTCGCTAAGTGCAGCAGAAGTCCGGGGCCGCTCTCTGCTGGGATCTTTATCTCCAGCTCCTCTGCATGAGTGCATTCTCCCAGGCTTTGCGGCATGAGCGCATTCTCCCCAGCTCCTCTGCATGATTGGTCGCATGGATTACAGTGGGAGACATTTAGGACAGGTGAGTATAAGGATTTTTAATTTATCCTTATTTTTACAGGTGTAGACAGTGGGAGCAGACTATTGCTCTCATCATTATCCCCTGCTGGTGCGTTCAACACTCGGTGCTTGGGAACAGAGCAAACTACACTGATTCCCAGGCTCCGATACGTGTTGCACGGATGGCATCTATGTGGGGTACGTGTCACAGGGACTCATTGACTTGAATGGGTCCGTGTGATCCGTGCTGTCGTCCACAACACATGGTCTGTGGAAATACACTGACATGTGCACAGTCTCATTCATTTCAATAAGTCTGTGTGGGTCAGTGTCTCCGGTACGTATGGAAACTGTCATCACATGTAATGGACGTGTAAAAGAGCCCTAACAAAGAAGTGCGTTTTTTTTAAATATAAACATGTCCACAAAAGTACAATCTATTTAAATCTATAATTAACATAAAAACTATAAAAGAAAAAAAAAAATTTAATGCCAGAATTGTGGTGTTTTGGTCACAATGCCAGAAAAAAAATGCATTAAGAAGCAATCAAAGCATCATATGTACCCCACCATTTAATATAAGTCCCAGATGTTTTGGAAAATTGCAACTCAAGTAATAAAACACAAGTCCACAGAACATTTTTTATTTTCACGCTGACAAAGTAAAAGTTCAAACTCTTAGGCCTCTTTCACACCTCCGTGTCTCTGGTACATGTGGTGACAGGTTTCACACATACCGGAGACACGTAGACCCATTCAAATGAATAAGTCTGTGCATGTCAGTGTGTTTCCACGGACTGTGTGCCCCACACGTAGACATGTCCGTTTTTTACCGTCTGCACGGGCAGCAAAACGTCCCGCATACGTGCACATGGAGAACACACATGGATGTCATCCGCGTGACACGCAGCGGCGCCGGGGAAGAAGCGCTACAGTAAGTTGTATGGTAAATAAAGACACAGCCAGAATAAAGTCTTTTATTAGAAATAAAACAAAACACAGTTTTACTTTTTTATTTAAAAATTACAAACACAGTTCTACTCACCTAACGCCTAATTCCACCGAAAACTAAGTAAAAAGCCCCCACCTGCTGTCATTGCTTTGACTTGAATGTAAGGCCGGGGTCACAAGTCACGACTGGTACAGTAGGAGAGAGGACCCTGCTGCGAGGGTTCACAATCTACAAGGGACCTGGCTCCTCCTGGTCATGACGTCGACGCTGCCTTGCGTCCCGGGTTGTCATGGCAGTGAATGCGTCACTTCTGGTCCGCGGCACTGTCACTTCCGGTCCGGCGTGTATTTATATCTCCGGCTTTGTCCATTTCTCATGCCCCTTGACGAAGGACATCCGAAACGTGCATCGGGGTGACGCGCCAGCCTGAGGATATATACGTCTGCCACTCACTTGAGGTAATTATGTACATCTTGGCACTTAATATGTGGTACTTTTCATTTGATAGTTATAATGCGGCATCTTCCCTGTCTTATCCCATGTAAACAACCATATTGGTTCTAATTAGTGTAACCGTGTGTTTCCATTCTGGAATATATACTGGTGAATAAATAAGATAGATACACAGTATGTGATGGGTCAGTGTAAGACATCTTTGATAGTATAAATTAGATAAAGTACCTGGGTATTACTTAGGCTGGGGCGTCCACTTTGCACAGCTGCTGGTGTTTTTAGTGGCTGCATTTTATGCCTTTTGTCACTGTCATTTACTTGTCTATTTTTTGATATTCTAAATGAAGGTTTGCATTTATTATGGACGTTTTGAGTCACAATTTTTGTTTGTGGTTTCCACATCCTCCCCCTTTGTCAAGGGATGGGTGAGAATACAGTAGGCGAGGGTAGAGCTGGTCGTGCAGAGGTTTGGTCGATCGGTGGTTACTGCAGGTTGTAGGCTTGTCGGAAAAGGTGGGTCTTCAGGTTCTTTTTGAAGGTGTCTACGGTAAGCGAAGTCTGATTTGTTGGGGAAGAGAGTTCCAGAGTATGGGGGATGCACGGGAGAAATCTTGTATGCGATTGTGGGAAGCGGAGATAAGGGGAGTATAGAAGGAGATCTTGTGAGGATCAGAGGTTGCGTGCAGGTAAGTACCGGGAGACGAGGCCACAGATGTATGGAGGACACAGATTGTGGATGGCTTTGTATGTCATGGTTAGGGTTTTGAACTGGGGTCTCTGGGCAATGGGGAGCCAGTGACGGGATTGACAGAAGGTAGAGGCTGGGGAATAGCGTGGGGACAGGTGGATTAGTCGGGCAGCAGAGTTTAGAATAGATTGGAGGGGTGCGAGAGTGTAAGGCTGCCGTCGCACTAGCAGGTTTTGGTCAGTATTTTACATCAGTATTTGTAAGCCAAAACCAGGAGTGGAACAATTAGAGGAAAAGTATAATAGAAACATATGCACCACTTCTGCATTAATCACCCACTCCTGGCTTTGGCTTACAAATACTGATGTAAAATACTGACCAAATACTGCTAGTGTGACGGCAGCCTTAGGGTACCGTCACACAGTGGCATTTTGATCGCTACAACGGCACGATTTGTGACGTTCCAGCGATATATTTACGATCTCGCTGTGTCTGACACGCTACTGCGATCAGGGACCCCGCTGAGAATCGTACGTCGTAGCAGATCGTTTGAAACTTTCTTTCGTCGTCAAGTGTCCCGCTGTGGCGGCATGATTGCATCGTGTAACAAAGGTTGTATACGATGTGCGCACAGTAACCAACGGCTTCTACATCGCAAATACGTCATGAAATTATCGCTCCAGCGTCGTGTATTGCGAAGTGTGACCGCTGTCTACGACGCTGGAGCGATATTGGAGCGACGCTGGGGCGTCACGAATCGTGCCGTTGTAGCGATCAAAATGCCACTGTGTGACGGTACCCTTAGAGGGGAGGCCACAGAGCAGTAGGTTGCAGTAGTCAAGGCGGGAGATGATGAGGGCATGGACTAGGGTTTTTGCAGATTCTTGGTTTAAGAATCGACCTCCACTCCATTTATCCCCTGTGGGGCTGCTGGTCACAGCTCTCAGCTTTTTCTGGAACCCCTGTTGGGAAGGGCATCCAATCTGCCACTCCATTTTGCAACTCGGATAAAAAGTCTTCAATTAGCCAAACAGTGCAGGTCACAGCGGTCAGCCCCACACTGATCACAAGTTCTCACCGATCCTGCGGGTGGGTAATAACTTGTTTTAACTGGCAACCCCTTTAAGTGATTCAAGCACAGAACATATTAGAAAAATTCTGTCTTATTGTGACTGTAGCTCCATGTTTCCTCATGGTTGATAGTTCTGGCCGGGAGTAATCACATAATTTCAGACCATGTCAAATGTCTTGCTATTCTCTTGCATTTTTCCCCCCAATAAGGTGAGTTTTCATCATACCCATAGGGTTCCTTTGGAGTCCTAGCCTTCATAGGTTAAATGGAGTCTGTCAACACAAAATGACAGCTCAAACCAAGCGCAGGCATTCAGTGCACCATTGGCGTGGTGAAGTTCAGTTACCACCTACTTGTTCTCCATATTTCTCCACCCTCTTCTTTCTTGATTGACAGCTGTAGCTTTACAAGAGCAGAGATATATGGGAAACAAGTAGGTGGGAAGGTGAACTGAACTATTTGGCCACACCAATGGTGCACCGAGCATTTGTGCTTGGTTTGGACTGACATTTTGTTTTGTGCTGATAGACTCACGGCGTTGGACTTATTCCAGATTCCTACGTGTGTATATATATATATATATATGTTTTAAGTGAGAGTTTCTGTAATTAACCCATTAACTATCCTGTCTTTGCTGTGTTACCCTCTTAGGCACCTACAACATTTTTGAGGTACGTCTGGTGATTTCTGGCAATCCCTATGGGGCAAACTGCACAACTACTATGGGGGCAATGAACTGTCTTTATTCTGTTTGGGTGAGTGTGAATCAATATCTGTCTTCTATGTAATATTGTGTCTCATGTAATTAATTGTATGACACATATTTTAGTGAATTAAAGTGGTTTTCTATGTTCTGATCAATTTTACAAATCTAGAAAACATCTATTTAATCCATTTTATTGAAGTAATGCAACTACCCGGGTGTCATATCAGTACGGTGCTGGGGTCCAAAACATTTGCGCTGATAGAGGCGCATGTGACCAGACTCTATCCATTAGTTGCCTTCTTAGAACAGCACTGTGCAGCTCTGCGCATGCGCTAGTTCCTGTACTGTTATCTATATGGTTGATATTTTCTATGATAGACATATAATAAATGTTATATAATTGATAGAGATGTATATATAATTACTTTAGAAGAGGCAAAACTTATTCTCCCATGTGACTTCTTCAAATATCCCTCTGATGTCTTCTAGCATACATTCCAGGCATAGTTAGGCAGGGCTGTTTTTTTTAATCCAGGTTATCAGTGTTTTCCTGGAAGCAGCTATTTAGCACTCTTAATAGAAATGAATAACTGATCATTGGGAAGTCTTAACCTCACTAAAGGCATCATGTCCTCTACATGGTACACAGGCCCTAATGAGGTCACAACACTACCCGCTAGGCCACAAGTCCAATTCAGGGGCGGTTGCTCACTCAACTTGTTGGCCGTCTTCACTACTTGAAGCGCGGTCCCTGTCCATTCACAGTACCGTACATTTACGCAGGAAAGCAACCGCCCACAGGAATGGCCCTCATCTACAGCTGAATCATTTCTCAGGCCTACTTCTGACCTGGGCACAGTCTTCTACTGGCATGGGACTGGTGCGGGGCATGGTCTTCTACAGGCATGGATCCCAGTCTTCTACTGGCGTGGATGATGATCTTCCTCTTAACTCAGGTCACCGATCTTTCTCTCAGCTCTGGTCAGGGATCTTCCTTTTAGCTCAAGTCTTCTCTTACATCTGACCGCTCTTGAACCCTTCAGTGGCGATGGTGGCTGTTTACCCACTTCGCAGCCACGCCTGGTACAAACTCTGACGCCAGACTGCTCCTTCTCGCCCTGACCAGGCCTTTTTATATTTAGTAACTACAACACAACTGTCATGTGACCCGGTGTCCCCTTTGAAATCTTTCCTCCAGGAACACACTTTCCATCTTTCAGTTCCTGCTTCCACAGTCCAACCAGCAGATGGAGGCATTTACTTGCAAGTGCTGTGGGATGTCGATTGGATGCATCTTCTCTTCACCATCCTCTTAAAGTGCCAATAATTATTTAGACAGGGATGTCAAAACTCAAGGACACAGAGGGCCAAAATAGAAAAAACTTGGATAAAGTCGTGAGCCAACTTTAATATTTAATAAAACAATGTCTACAGTTGAGGAAGCTTTTCCTTATCATGAAATAAAATGATAAACCTTTTCATATGGAACTTAAAGGGGTAGTCCCACAAACAAAGTACAGATACCATTGCCTGATCAGATGCCTTGTTTTCTGATGCTGTTGATCACAATGGACAGTGTTGTGCTGGCATCCATGTAATATGCTACAGTGTCATGTTCTGCCATAGACATGTATTGGATGTAGTGTAAGCGGTCACTACCTGTATATGTGCCAGCAATAACATCTGATCGTCAGCTGCAGCTACCAGTACAGTAATAATAACAATAATAATTTTTATTTATATAGCGCCAACATATTCCACAGCACTTTACAATTAAGCGGGGACATGTACAGACAATAAATTCAATTCAAGTTAAGACAATTTAAACAGTGACATTAGGGGTTAGGTCCCTGCTCGCAAGCTTACAATCTACAAGGAAATGGGGGGGACACAATAGGTGAAAAGTGCTTGTTATTTCAGGTCTGGCAATTATAATAAATAGGGATTTTCATATAAAGCTGCATGATCCGGTCATCAGCCCGTGTGTGTAAGTGCAATAGTCAAGTATCAAGTGCATGGAGGGTGTGGAGACAGTTGAATAGTAGGGTGCAGATTCAGAATAATATTTGGAAGGAGGGAACATGGCAAAGTTAGTTTACTGAGTAGTTGATATGGTAGGCTTGTTTGAAGAGATGGGTTTTCAAAGCGCGCTTGAATAGGTCGGGGCTAGGTATCAGTCTGATCGTCTGGGGAAGTGCATTCCAGAGAGCTGGCGCAGCACGAGAGAAGTCTTGGAGACGGAGGGGCGAGGTTCGGATTATGGGGGATGTTAGTCTTAGGTCATTTGTAGAACAGAGGGCACGTGTAGGGCAATAGACAGAAATGAGAGAGGAGATATAAGGCGGTGCTGAACTGTGGAGAGCTTTGAGGGTGAGAGAGATGAGTTTATACTAGACCCTGTAGCAAATGGGTAGCCAGTGTAATGACTGGCACAAGATGGAGGCATCGGTGAAGCGGCTGGACAGAAATATGACCCTGGCTGCCGCATTCAAGATGGATTGGAGAGGAGAAAGTTTTGGTAAGATGGAGACCGATCAGAAGTGAGTTGCAGTAGTCCAGACAAGAATGAATAAGAGCAACAGTAAGAGTCTTAGAAGTTTCAGAGGTGAGAAAAGGTCGGACTCTGGAGATGTTTTTAAGATACAGGTGACAAGAGCGTGTGAGTGATCGGATATAGGGAGTAAAGGAAAGTTCAGTGTCCCCAATATGACCCCAATACAGCGGGCATCCTGCTTGGGAGTTATGGTTGAACCTTCCAGAGTTATTTCGATGATTTAAGATCCCGGTTTGCGGCACGTGGTTATTCCAACCGGTGCATCAAGCAGGGATATCAGAGAGCAAGGGCAACTCCACGGAGCGATCTTCTTAAATCTTCCAGAGCTCGACCCTGTAAAGGATGGACCAATAAGATTTATATCTACATTTAATCACGAATGGGAGGATATGAGACAGATTCTTAAAAAACATTGGCCTATTCTGAATACCGAGCCCTCCCTGGGAACATCCCTTGGTGACACTCCCTCTATGACGGCAAGGAGATCAAAAAATCTTAAACATCTCTTAGTGAGTAGCCACTATATTCCCACTCCTAATCATCCGTTTGGCTCTAGGAGCCCAATACCTGGCTCTTTACCATGCGGTCGTGTCTTGCCTGCCCAAATGTCCTGCGCTGCACCATATTCGGCTCTTCTGATGGTAAGAAACAATTCAATATCAAACATCGAATAGCGTGCAGTAGCATGAATGTCATCTATTATGCGACCTGCGGCTGCCCAAAAATGTATATTGGACTCACATCAAGAGAACTGAGAGTACGCGTGCGAGAGCACGTGATTGACATTTGTGCAGCCAAGACAGCGACTGACGTTACCCTCCTTAAGACGATCCCTCGGCACTTTAGACAGTACCATAACAGTGATCCATCTTAATTTAAGGTGAGAGGGATTGATATTATTCATCTAGGGATTAGGGGGGGTGATTATAAAAAAAAATTCTTGCCCAGTTAGAAGCGAAATGGATTATGCTACTGGACACCCTGACCCCTAAGGGTCTAAATGAGTCATTATCATTTGCATCTTTTTTATGATCTATTGTGATAATGCATCCATAATGTGCCTCCGTTCTCCTGGGACTTCAGAGATTTGTCCGTTCCTTCCATATTCCCCCATGTATGGTGTTAGTTAGTTTTTTATGTGTGTGTTTTCTTGTATTTTAATGGTTTTTATTTTTATTTTTTCTTATAATTTTTGCAGCGGGACTGATTATGTGATCTTTCACGGATACTGGAATTACAGATATATCGTTCATCTCATCACCTATACAATTGGCTGACGGTGTTAGCGACTTCTACACACTCTGAACATGTGATTTATGCACTGTGTCATTATTATATCTTTTTGTGCTATACAATTTTGGCATATATGTATGATATCTTTAAATAGTACAGGTTTAAGATTGATATACACGTTTGTTTGATTAACTATGCCATTTGATTGTATTATTATGGCACCAAAATGGTTATTTAGATTCTACATTGGTGGCACAGTGGTTGTGCGCATGCGTACCGCTACTCCCGCCTCCTGGTGGACATCAACGCATCTTTTTGTCTTGCTCGCACGCACGGGGACAATTCCCCTCCCCGCGCGTGCGCAGTAACACATGACGCCGAGATGTACCTGCCAGGACCTGGGAGACGCGCTGCGCATGCGCCGCTTTTAACCGCGCTGATTGGCCTCAATTGTACCTTGTGACTCCCCATGTGACCATAAAAGGTCCTTGCTGCTACATTTCTGTATTCCCCTTGATAAAGCGGTGGATTGAACACGCGAAACGTGCGTCGGGGTCATCTAACACCGGCCTGGGGTCTCCTTGCTTCTGCCCGTGGTATGTTCTCTCCTTCCTTAGTGGTTTTTTTGATTGGATGTTGTGACTCTAATATCCTTTGTTGGAGGAGCTCTCTTACCACGTTCTGTATTACTGAACAAGCACTTTAGACTAATATTACTGGTTACTAACAGTCGGGCAGGTGCAATTAGTGACCCCTTGGCTTCTCTGTCTCTTTTCTTGCTGATGTGTCATTTTTTATGGTTCATTTTTGGTAATTATTCGTGACAATTTGGAATACTTTTTGAATTTTCAATAAAATATATATTTTTTATACCTGGTTACTCTCGTTTCTCCTAATATATATATATATATATATATATATATATATATATATATATATATATATATATATATATATATATATATATATATATATATATATACATATATATATATATCTATATGTTTGAGAGGGTATTTTCTTTTCTATCATTAATAGGTTACTCATAGCCCTACTTTTTGACATTAAAATGTCACTGAGGTATTTGTGTTTTCTTATTTCGATGTTTGGTAGAGTGAGGTTAGTAGAGGGGAGAAACACAAGAAGTTCAGTTTTGGAGAGATTTAGTTTCAGAAAGAGGGAGGACATGATGTTAGAGACAGCAGACAGACAATCCTTGGTATTTTGAATTAGGGTAGGGGTGATGTCAGGGGAAGAAGTGTATAATTGGGTGTCATCAGCATTGAGATGATACCGGAACCCAAATCTGCTGATTGTTTGCCCAATAGAGGCAGTGTATAGAGAGAAGAGGAGGGGGCCTAGGACTGAGCCCTGCGGAACCCCGATAGTAAGGGGACGAGGAGAGGAAGAGGAGCCAGCAAAAGATACAGTGAAGAAGCGGACAGAGAGGTAGGAGGAGAACCAGGAGAGGGCTGTGTCCTTGAGGCCTATAGAGCGGAGCATAGTGAGGAGGAACTGGTGATCCACATTGACAAATGCGCCAGAGAGATCCAGGAGAATCCGCAGGGAGCAATGACCTTTTGATTTAGCTGTTATTAGACCATTAGAGACTTTAGTGAGGGCAGTGTCAGTGGAGTGTAAAGAGTGGAAACCAGATTGTAAGGGGTCGAGAAGAGAGTTATCCGAGAGATAGCGGATTAGACGAGAGTGGACCAAGCGTTCCAGGAGTTTAGAGATGAAGGAAAGGTTAGAGACAGGTCTGTAGTTAGCAGTGCAGTTCTGGTCCAGGGATGGCTTTTTAAGTAAAGGGGTTATGATGGCATGTTTAAATGAGGAGGGAAAGATACCTGAAGAAAGAGAGAGGTTAAATATTTTAGTCAGGTGAGTGGTGACCACTGGTGAGAGAGACTGCAGGAGATGTGAAGGAATTGGGTCACTGTTGCAGGTTGTAGGCCGAGCAGAAGCGAGGAGCTTGGAAACTTCTTCTGAAACAGGCTCAAAGATGTCTAGTGAGCTTGAGGTGCGGCAGGGAAGGGGATCCAAGCACTGAGGAGGTTGGGCTGAAATATCCTCATGGATGTGATTGACTTTTTCTAGGAAATAAGTGGCCAGATCTCACCGCTGAGGTTGGTGATGGGGTCCTGTACTTTAGGTTTCAGGAGGGAGTTTAAGTTTTCAAAAAGTCGTTTTGGGTTGTTGGATAGTGAGGTGATGAGGGTGGTGAAGTAGGATTGTTTGGCCAGATGAAGGGCAGAGTAATAGGTTATTATTTTTATTTGAGCATGAACTTTTAGTGGATGAAGTCTTCTGCTAAGAGAGATTTTCTCCACTGCCGCTCTGCACACCTTGAGCAGCGCTGAAGAAAACGTGTTTGCATTGTGTGCCAGGGCTGCCGTTGTCTGTGTCGGGTCTTTCTGCATGTAGAAGATGTTTCTTCATCTAGGGCATTCTTCAGTGTATTATTGAAGTGTGACAGTGCTAAGTCTGGACAGGAGAGGGAGGAGATGGGGGCTAAAGATGTGTGGAGATTGTACAAGCATGTAGGTTACAGCATATTCATGGTACGTTCGCAATGCCCCCAGGTTACTTACAAGGAGTCCAGCCGAAGTTTGGGTGCATCCTCACAAGCTACTGATCTGATAAGTATCCCCTTGTACTGTATATGATTTGTTTTATTACATGCTTTCCTCACACTGTTATTCTCTGGCTGTGAGTGAGTTGCTCCTTGTTTGGGGGATCCAGTTCTCTGCCTCTATCCGGCTACATTTTCCAGGGGGTTGTATATTTATTCTAGGGAGTCCCAGGGTCAGTCATCGTTGAGCCCCCGCACCATATCCGCTGTCAAGTAAGGTGCCAAACTCCATTGGCAGGCAGGCTATTTTTCTCCGAAGACAGCCAAAGTGGGGAAAAATGTTCTTCTTAGATCATCTAACAGCATCTGCATGATGCCCAATGGTTCACTCACCTACTCACCTCTTTGGCACTTACCCACCTACACCCTGAGTTCCAGCTGCCCGCTTGCCTTGATTTTCCTCCCATTCATCACCAACATTGTGTGATTGCGTGATCGTCTTCACTTATCCATGGAGATATCCAGAGCAGTTAGGGTCAGCCGCGGAGGAACAGGGCTTCATTTTCGCACATATAAAATTTATGGCGCCAACCTCCGCTGGTAGGCAGGTGTTAAGATAAGGGCGCTAATTGTAGGGTGAAGCTAGAGGGCACTTTTTAATTGTATGTTGTTTGTGGTGTTTCATTTTGTTTGTATTTAAAAGTTATGCTATATATCTATTTTGGGGAATCTTATGTTAGCAAATCAGTGCAAAGTACCACCTAGGTGAAGAACGTAATGGAGACCAAATGTATGTCTAAACCCATTCACTTCTACGGAAGGATCAGTGTTGCCACCCCTCTTGGGACCCTCGTTCTTCCAATACATGGGGGTACCTGAGTTGGGACCCTGATAAATCAAACATTACTCATCCCAGTATCTCCTGTCGCTCTTGTTCCTTATCCAGACCTTATTGATCGCTACGTCTTGGTCCTGTCCTTGACATAATGAAAAAGGCAGGAGATGCCTCCTCAGCCAATCACTGACTGCCTCCCAAATATAATTTTTAACTACAAAAGAGAATCGTCTGAATCCTACAAACGCTAATGAATATTTATAGCAGCTCATTCTGAGAGGGATAATGTAACTCTCCTCTATTGGGAAAATGAAGGGTCCTTATTGGGAAAATGAAGGGTCCTATAGCAGCAGGGTGCACCTGGCAGAGGCCTATGGTGCCTGCACCATGATGGACGCCTCATTGACAGCAGATACAAGTTTATTACACTAAATAGAGTCATTTTCTATCAGAAGAAGCCGTCGGTGGCCAGTAGCCAAACTACACGCACAAAGCTTGTTATCTGCCAGCCCTTCACAACATGGCCGACCCTGTATTGCCGGGTGTCCTCCATGCCCCAATAACTGTCTGACAATTGAGATACCCAGAATCTTCTACAGAACGGATCTGGTGCCGGTGGCACGTAGACACCTGGGAATAGGAGCGGCCAATCTGTAGTTGCCCGCTGCCATTCCTGGAGGCCTCATATTTCTTTTTGCCACAGCCAAACGCTGACATTTTATTTTGCACATAGGTTGCTGGGGAATAAGGTTTGCTTTTTGTTTTTTATATATAAAATCCACTCAAACCTGTAGTATGGAGAAAGGGCAAGCAATACGCATCATGCACTAATAACAAGCCTCCAGATACGTGGGCCTATTCACACTGAATTTGGCATTGCATTCATGTCCCCATTTGGGGCTTCTGTCTAAATCACCGAAAAATGTTCCCTTGACAGAGACATTGAACTGAGCAAAGGCAAATGGAGAACAACATACAAATCTTTGGGTTCCTTTTCCTTTCCATTTTGGAGGTGTCTATCATTTCAGATGGCACAATTCAGTATTTCAGGGATTTATTTCTAAGGGTATGTTTCCACGTTCAGGAAACGCTGCGTGTTTGACGCTGTGTAGAGCCACAGCGTCAAACACGCAGCGTCCAGATGTTCCAGCATAGTGGAGGGGATTTCATGAAATCCCGTCTCCACTATGCATTAAAAGACGCATGCGGCAGACCCGCGGAAACGGACATGCGGCACGTCTTTTCAGAACACAGCATGTCCTTACAATGTAGAAACAACGCAAGAACAACACAGGTGACCTGCCAGTGACATCAGGTGCAGATTTGGTCAGGATTTTACCTGCAAAAAATCCTGACCAAATCCTGATGCAATCCTGAACGTGGACACATACCCTTAAGGCTATGTGCACACGTAGGAAATGTGGTGCAGAATTTTATGCACTAAATCTGCATCTCCTGGCAGAATCCGCAGGTGCATTTTTTTATGCGTTTTTTGTGCGTTTTTTTATGCAGTTTTTGTGCAGATTTTACCACTGCAGATTTCTATTAATGGAGGGGTGCAGAAACGCTGCAGAAACGCACAAAAGAAGTGACATGCACTTCTTTGACATCTGCAGCGTTTCTGCGCAGATTTTTCTGCACCATGTGCACAGCTTTTTTTTTTCACATTGATTTACATTGTACTGTAAGTCACAGTGCAGTTCTGCAGCGTTTCTGCAGCAGAAAAATCTGCTGCAGTTCTGCACTAAATCTGCATCGTGTGCACATACCCTTAGTCTTGAGTAAAGACATGAATGCACCGCTGACTGTATTGTGAATGAGTCCATACATCCTACACCACCTCAGGGGGCTGTCATCATTGGGGATTGCTCCATTGCTGCCACAGTTATGGCCACCACAGAGGCTCTCGATCATCCACCCCAGCTTTAGTATTCTGGGGCACTGGTGTACTGACTATCTGAGAAAAATCCCAGAGATGCAAAAACATTGGGCAACCAAGAGGCGGTGGCCTCAAATCAGGTGTAGTGTTCACAAGGACAAGGCTTTCCCACTTTTATTAATGTGTGTGGGTATCATGGCTGTGAAGACTTCATGTGTCCAGTAACAATGGTGGATACCAATTTCTAAACTAATCAGGGCTTTCTTTGGCCATATTGAGTCTAAGACATTAGATCCAGCAGTCCCTCTCCTGCCCCAAACTATCCCCACAAAGTAATAACTAATGGTGGTGCTGGTAATGCACACAGCCCATGGGGCTCCATACTTATCTCTGGTTGGCTAACAATTGCAGGAGGTTTATGGACTGACTGGTTAGTGTTCGGCCCACAACATGCAAGCTTATGGTAGATACCAGCCCCATCAGCTTTTTGTAACCTTTGTATGTGAGGATATTATACATAAAGGGGCTGCCAGGGTCACTCACATCTGCAAAGGTGGTGAGCGACACTGATGATATTTTTCTGGGAGATGTCAGACAGGACATGTACATGATTAAAGGGAATCTGTTCCATACCAAAAAAAAATCTGCCAACAGATCCCCTTTAACAACAATCATGTATCTATATTATTCTAATAGGTGCAAAATTTAGCACAAATCCCTCCCGAGTATCTGCATTACTTCCTATAGTCAACCTTGGTGAATGGACCAGTGTTTTCTTTTTTGTGTTATGCCCTAGTTTTGTCCCGGGCCCCATGGCTACTTATTGTACCCTGTGACACCTCTTTGGCCATGTGACTATTTTCCTGTGTCTTCTGTATTCTTCGACTGTCATCCGGTCTTCAGTCTCTCAGGTAGTGTATTATATAGGACCCTATTACAGAGGCTGACCCCATAACATTAGTGATGTAACTTGGTCTCTGTGTATACAGCGCCCCCTAGAGCCCCTGGTCCTGCAGCAGCTGCAGCCATGTATATAGCAGATAAGACACTTCATTATGTGCTGGATCAGCAGCCAAGTCTGTAATATTTAGTGTCGGCGATCACTCTCATCATTGTCACTGTGTAGCGTGAAGTGCACACAAATAAAACACATGACACAATATATTATTTGTAATTTTTTTTTATTGGAATAGCAATAAGCAACATTGTAATGAAAATATTACTGGCCCTTTAATAAATAAAAGGTCACAATGACTCTCAGGTCAGGCCCGATGGAGACCACAGAACTTGCTACGGACATTGTGGACCTGATGAGAGCCACTGGACCCAAAGATCCAGAGGAAGGCAAAGAAACCCCCCCTCAGGGGGGAAAAAAATTCCTTCCTGACCCCAATTCTGGCGATCGGATATCTCCCTGGATCTCGTCTGTCCTGCTGCGTATTGCTGTACGTAAGTATAAGCTCAGGAGAGCTGACCCTGGAAAGAAAGACATGCAACCTGCTCATAGGAGCTCACAATCTAGTACAATGGATACTCTGCTCTTACAGACTAATATACAATATACCCTCTGCCAGCTAAAGACTCCCATACATATTAGATAAGTGGGTGAACTCGCTGATGTTGGAAGGAACATCCAACCACCTCATGTGCATGGGGGCCTCCCAACTTCCTCCCGACAGATGAAGTCAAGGGAAAGAAGAATCGGCATGTTGAATTTCAACATTTTTAGCTCAGAGATAAGTTGCCGTTGACTCTTATCGGGGTCTATTGGGTAAAGCCAAGATGTCCATTGCATAGAGCGTCATTTTTATTTTTGACAAATATAATAGAGGCTCCAAATGCCCTCCAAAGAAGTGACTTGTGTCTGCGGACTTTAAAGGAGTTGTCCAGTCACTTGATAATGATGAACTTTCCTTTTGAATAGAGGCTGATCTCCAATACTCAGCAGCGGCCACTACACTGTGAATGAAGCTGTGCAGTGCAGTTCAGTGTTTACCTCCGACTACCGTTGGCGCTAAACAGCTGATTTGTAGGGATGCCGAGTGTCGGACCCCCACTTATCTTACATTGATGACCAATTACAATAATAGGTCAACAATATCTTTTGACCGAACAACCTCTTTAAGACTGATGAAAGGTAAAGGACAGGATGACTAGTATGCCAATGTCTGGCAAATTCCTATAAGAGACTCTTCCTTTAGTACATATCACCTACTGCTCTATATACTAAAGGAACACACAGGACTCCATACTGGAATTTCTGACCGCAGCAAAACTGCTGACAACAGAGAACACTAGCACTTTGCAAAGTTTTGTTACAAAATGCTATGGTTTGTGAACATCAATGGTAAGAATACCCAACAACGGATACTCAAGGAGTACCAACTGTACCATCCCTGTCTGTATTAAAACATATGGATAGAGGGTGAGATCCAACTATGCTCTCCCTCTATTAGCTACAGTGGCGAGCCAATACAAAGAGCAGATCAAGTTCTGGAAGACTCAGAAGATCCATGTATTACATAGTCACCCATCCCATCACTGGGGGCCGTGTAATGCCGAATGAGTTCTGGAGAGGCCACTACACCCAGCAGAAACAGCTGGTGGTTTTAGCTGCTGATTGCCTGCAAGTCCATATGCAAGGAAGTGATTGTTCAGATAATCCAACCGAAGTGAGGCCATGTTCACACATAATGGTCAGGACTAGTGTTTTTGCACTTCAATCTTAAAGACGGAGTTAGAGAAAGGTGTGCCAAATTCTTAGTTCGACTGCCGTGCATCCTGCTCAAAATGTTGTGGCTGGAGCACATTTATCACGTAACTTATGATTCTTTTGGGCAGTGCTTGTTTATCTCAGTATGAAGCTTAAAGTGTGTGTTGTGGATGGGCGCTGACCTCATGTCTTGTACTTTGAGGTTGCCGCCTTATGTCTAGCTTCTCGTTTTGGGCCACCCACCTCGGGTCTGGCCTCGTGTTTGGTGTGGTGGGCCGCCCGCCTCGGGTCTGGCCTCGTGTCTGGTGTGGTGGGCCGCCCGCCTCGGGTCTGGCCTCGTGTCTGGTGTGGTGGGCCGCCCGCCTCGGGTCTGGCCTTGTGTCTGGTGTGGTGCGCCGCCCGCCTCGGGTCTGGCCTCGTGTCTGGTGTGGTGGGCCGCCCGCCTCGGTCTGGCCTCGTGTCTGGTGTGGTGAGCCGCACACCTCGTGTCTGGCCTCGTGTCTGGTGTGGTGGGCCGCCCGCCTCGGGTCTGGCCTCGTGTCTGGTGTGGTGGGCCGCCCGCCTCGGGTCTGGCCTCGTGTCTGGTGTGGTGGGCCACCCGCCTCGGGTCTGGCCTCGTGTCTGGTGTGCTGGGCCACCCGCCTCGGTCTAGCCTCGTGTCTGGTGTGGTGGGCCGCTCGCCTCAGGTCTGGTGTGGTGGGCCGCCTGCCTCGGGTCTGGCCTCGTGTCTGGTGTGGTGGGCCGCCCGCCTCGGGTCTGGCCTCGTGTCTGGTGTGGTGGGCCGCCCGCCTCGGGTCTGGCCTCGTGTCTGGTGTGGTGGGCCGCCCGCCTCGGGTCTGGCCTCGGGTCTGGTGTGGTGGGTCGCCCGCCTCGGGTCTGGCCTCGGGTCTGGCGTGGTGGGGCGCCCGCCTCGGGTCTGGCATGTGGGCCGCTCGCCTCGGGTCTGGCCTCGTGTCTGGTGTGGTGGGTCGCCCGCCTCGGGTCTGGCCTCGTGTCTGGTGTGCTGGGCCGCCCGCCTCGGTCTGGGCTCGTGTCTGGTGTGGTGGGCCGCCCGCCTCGGGTCTGGTGTGGTGGGCCGCCCGCCTCGGGTCTGGCCTCGTGTCTGGTGTGGTGGGCCGCCCTCCTCGGGTCTGGCCTCGTGTCTGGTGTGGTGGGCCGCCCGCCTCGGGTCTGGCCTCGTGTCTGGTGTGGTGGGCTGCCCGCCTCGGGTCTGGCCTCGTGTCTGGTGTGGTGGGCCGCCCGCCTCGGGTCTGGCCTCGTGTCTGGTGTGGTGGGCCGCCCGCCTCGGGTCTGGCCTCGTGTCTGGTGTGGTGGGCCGCCCGCCTCGGGTCTGGCCTCGTGTCTGGTGTGGTGGGCCGCCCGCCTCGGGTCTGGCCTCGTGTCTGGTGTGGTGGGCCGCCCGCCTCGGGTCTGGCCTCGTGTCTGGTGTGGTGGGCCGCCCGCCTCGGGTCTGGCCTCGTGTCTGGTGTGGTGAGCCGCCCGCCTCGGGTCTGGCCTCGTGTCTGGTGTGGTGGGCCGCCCGCCTCGGGTCTGGCCTCGTGTCTGGTGTGGTGGGCCGCCCGCCTCGGGTCTGGCGTGGTGGGCCGCCCGCCTCGGGTCTGGCCTCGGGTCTGGCATGGTGGGCCGCTCGCCTCGGGTCTGGCCTCGTGTCTGGTGTGGTGGGCCACCCGCCTCGGGTCTGGCCTCGGGTCTGGCATGGTGGGCCGCTCGCCTCGGGTCTGGCCTCGGGTCTGGCATGGTGGGCCGCTCGCCTCGGGTCTGGCATGGTGGGCCGCTCGCCTCGGGTCTGGCCTCGGGTCTGGCATGGTGGGCCGCTCGCCTCGGGTCTGGCCTCGGGTCTGGCATGGTGGGCCGCTCGCCTCGGGTCTGGCCTCGGGTCTGGCATGGTGGGCCGCTCGCCTCGGGTCTGGCCTCGGGTCTGGCGTGGTGGGCCGCCCGCCTCGGGTCTGGCCTCGGGTCTGGCGTGGTGGGCCGCTCGCCTCGGGTCTGGCCTCGTGTCTGGTGTGGTGGGCCACCCGCCTCGGGTCTGGCCTCGTGTCTGGTGTGGTGGGCCGCCCGCCTCGGGTCTGGCCTCGTGTCTGGTGTGGTGGGCCGCCCGCCTCGGGTCTGGCCTCATGTCTGGTATGGTGGGCTGCCCGCCTCGGGTCTGGCGTGGTGGGCCGCCCGCCAGCCTCGGGTCTGGCATGGTGGGCCGCTCGCCTCGGGTCTGGCCTCGTGTCTGGTGTGGTGGGCCGCCCACCTCAGGTCTGACCTCGTGTCTGGTGTGGTAGGCCGCCCGCCTCTGGTCTGGCCTCGTGTCTGGTCTGTTGGGCCTCCCGCCCGCCTCTGATCTGGCCTTATGTCTTGTCTGGCCTCAAGTCTGGTGTGTTGGGCCACCCGCCTCTTGTGTCTGGTCTGGTCTCTTGAGTGTGAGAGGCCTGAGAGTAGCTGGTGAGTCCAACAAATTTCCAATCCATTTCTCATATTTAGGTGTTAAGCTCGGACCTTTTCAATATGCTTTCTATGTCCCCGTTTGTCCTCTTGATAGGCGGTGTAAATGGTTGCTCTAATCATAATAAAAGTCTGGTGTCAGGATTCTAAGTATGGATTTCTTCACGTTTTTATTAGAAAAATATCTATATCCCAGTTATCCTTCTAGTTGAAGTTGGTCATGGTTGTGATAAACCAAATGAAATCATTGTCAGTTCAGTTAATCTTTCACTGTTGGAGTCATAAATTGAACTTGTTGTCATTTAAGTTGGTTAACAATTTAGTTTCCAGGTTATCCATCTAGTGGGATTTTGTAAGGTCTGTATGGCTGATCTGAGCAAAGTTAGTGCAAGTCCAGTTGATCCTCCTGGTGTGATGTCATAAGATGGATCTGTTCAGCACTTAAGTTGATTTCATTTTACCCTCCTAGTTGGAGGTGCAAGATGGACATGGTTGCTCTAAGCTGAATAAAACCATCATAAGTCCAGTTTAGGCTCCTAGTTGGAGTCACAAGATGGTTTTGTGGATGCTAAGTGATTAAATTCTCAATATCCAAATCTACACCCCTGGTATGGAGTGGTAAGATGATCTTGATTGTGCCAAGTTGGACGGCACTATTCTGGTCTGCCCTCTTAATGGTGGTGGAAGCTGGACTTTCCAGTATGGGGCTGATAAACCATTAATATACCAGTCTATCCTCCTAATTGGAGTTTCATATTAGACATGGTTATATCGAATCTGGTGAAAATGTTCCAAGACCAGTGTATCCGGTTGAAATCGGAAAAAGGACACAATGAAAATGAAGTCGGTGGACCCATTATACACAATAAGTACTTTGAGATTAAACTCATAAAACAGATTGAACTAAGTGGTGAGTTGGTTAAATATCCAGCCCGTACACTGATGGAGTGACAAAACTGCAACTTTGCAATAAACCTATAAGGGGAGGAATCGATGGATGAGTTAAAATGTCCCCTTACCTGTCAAACTCCTGTGGCAAAGGAGGGACATCTTTCCAAGTCAATAGGAATGCCTTTGTTATAGAAGGGTTAATAGTTTGCCTTTAAGTGCCTCTTGCCTTTAAGTGTTAGAATTACTAGAATCTGTTGACGCAGTAGTCTGATGGTCTCCTCTTCAAGGAGACTATACTTCTTATCATGTATTCTTTCAATAGTCAGCCACAACATGTTCTGAGTTATGGTAAATAAAGTATGACCCTGGGTGATGGTGATAATATATCAGATAAAAGTGACTTGCTCACAGGATATGTGTGAGGTGTCTTTTTGTCTCCAAGTGCGCTTGTAAATGACGGGCGTAATTCCACAATTAGGCCTCACTCGTGATCTGACGTACTGACTCTGGGTCAGAGCAAAACAGCTACGACACCTTCACACTGAGGTTCTTAAGACGACTTAACATTATGCCAAAAAAAAGATTGGTTTCATCGAATTGAAATAAGGAACTAAATGTTATGGTTTCTGAAACCTCTTT
This sequence comes from Ranitomeya variabilis, assembly GCF_051348905.1. Classification (NCBI taxonomy): domain Eukaryota; kingdom Metazoa; phylum Chordata; class Amphibia; order Anura; family Dendrobatidae; genus Ranitomeya; species Ranitomeya variabilis. The sequence continues at coordinate 768,773,172 of NC_135233.1, read as the reverse complement.
GGCATTCTGAGATGCTCAGTCTATGCTTGATCGCATTGTGCAGATATTTTTATCCATTACATGTTCGTTGACACTGGAGGGATTTCTTACGGTCCAGATTTTGGCCTTAGGGGCCTTACTTTAGTGTAAAATATCAACAATATTGGGTTTGATGTTAAGTAATATTTAAGATACCCAACCATGCCTATAAGTGAAGTCTATAAATACAGTGGGGCAAAAAAGTATTTAGTCAGTCAGCAATAGTGCAAGTTCCACCACTTAAAAAGATGAGAGGCGTCTGTAATTTACATCATAGGTAGACCTCAACTATGGGAGACAAACTGAGAAAAAAAAATCCAGAAAATCACATTGTCTGTTTTTTATCATTTTATTTGCATATTATGGTGGAAAATAAGTATTTGGTCAGAAACAAACAATCAAGATTTCTGGCTCTCACAGACCTGTAACTTCTTCTTTAAGAGTCTCCTCTTTCCTCCACTCATTACCTGTAGTAATGGCACCTGTTTAAACTTATCAGTATAAAAAGACACCTGTGCACACCCTCAAACAGTCTGACTCCAAACTCCACTATGGTGAAGACCAAAGAGCTGTCAAAGGACACCAGAAACAAAATTGTAGCCCTGCACCAGGCTGGGAAGACTAAATCTGCAATAGCCAACCAGCTTGGAGTGAAGAAATCAACAGTGGGAGCAATAATTAGAAAATGGAAGACATACAAGACCACTGATAATCTCCCTCGATCTGGGGCTCCACGCAAAATCCCACCCCGTGGTGTCAGAATGTTCACAAGAACGGGGAGCAAAAATCCCAGAACTACGCGGGGGGACCTAGTGAATGAACTGCAGAGAGCTGGGACCAATGTAACAAGGCCTACCATAAGTAACACACTACGCCACCATGGACTCAGATCCTGCAGTGCCAGACGTGTCCCACTGCTTAAGCCAGTACATGTCCGGGCCCGTCTGAAGTTTGCTAGAGAGCATTTGGATGATCCACAGGAGTTTTGGGAGAATGTCCTATGGTCTGATGAAACCAAACTGGAACTGTTTGGTAGAAACACAACTTGTCGTGTTTGGAGGAAAAAGAATACTGAGTTGCATCCATCAAACACCATACCTACTGTAAAGCATGGTGGTGGAAACATCATGCTTTGGGGCTGTTTCTCTGCAAAGGGGCCAGGACGACTGATCCGGGTACATGAAAGAAAGAATGAATGGGGCCATGTATCGTGAGATTTTGAGTGCAAACCTCCTTCCATCAGCAAGGGCATTGAAGATGAAACGTGGCTGGGTCTTTCAACATGACAATGATCCAAAGCACACCTCCAGGGCAACGAAGGAGTGGCTTCGTAAGAAGCATTTCAAGGTCCTGGAGTGGCCTAGCCAGTCTCCAGATCTCAACCCTATAGAAAACCTTTGGAGGGAGTTGAAAGTCCATGTTGCCAAGCGAAAAGCCAAAAACATCACTGCTCTAGAGAAGATCTGCATGGAGGAATGGGCCAACATACCAACAACAGTGTGTGGCAACCTTGTGAAGACTTACAGAAAACGTTTGACCTCTGTCATTGCCAACAAAGGATATATTACAAAGTATTGAGATGAAATTTTGTTTCTGACCAAATACTTATTTTCCACCATAATATGCAAATAAAATGATAAAAAAACAGACAATGTGATTTTCTGGATTTTTTTTGCTCAGTTTGTCTCCCATAGTTGAGGTCTACCTATGATGTAAATTACAGACGCCTCTCATCTTTTTAAGTGGTGGAACTTGCACTATTGTTGACTGACTAAATACTTTTTTGCCCCACTGTATAGATCCTCTCTGGGGGAAAAAATGTTGTTGTAACCAGTAAAAGAAAAACTTTTTTACTCATGTTTGCACTTTTTTTTGTTGGATCTGCAAATCGATAGAAACATTATCTTGATTGGAGAATATCTAAAACTATCCCAATCTAGTTTCCTTAAGCACTATCTGTTGAACTAGGATATTCTTGGGATCTTTCTTCAGGTGTAAGATCTTACAGGGTTGTTCCCTGCCTATCACAGGATTCCTTGGTCATGGGTGGTGGGAAAAATGATAATTACTTAACGGTAATTACATTTTCCTGAAACCCATGACAGCATCCCTATTTCTTCCCTCCCTCTGGCATATGGTTGGTGGTGGTTCTCAATCTTCTCTTCTCACAATGAAGAATGGGCTTGAGTGAATTTATGATAAGAATATAATAAATTCGGTGACTCCTACTTGACTTTTGGAAAACCACATTGAAGGAGAAAGTGGGGTTTGCCTTTTTATTTTGAGCTCTTGGCTTCCTGTCCAGTGACAGGGTGGATCCCTTTCTTTCGATTGCTGTTATGGATTTAATAAAAATCAAATTCCCAGTAAGAAGCAGTAATTTTTTTCTTTGCATATGAGAAAATCTGTTTCCACACTGATGTTATGAATAGAGACTTAGACCAAAATTGGTTGAAAATTGGACCCAGTGCGGTCTAATTTTTTTCTCAGATGCAAAAAAACAAACTTTAACATCTGAATGAGGCCTAAGAGACATTTCTTAGAAATGTCTTTCTGTAAAGGCATCACCTTGATAACCATAGCAGTGAACACACCACACAGAGGTGTTGTCTCTGATTTTGGGGTGGGTAAATGGTAAAGTTCTGAACTTCACAACAAACACCCTCAGCTACATAATGTGTGAACAGGCCCCCAAGATTGTCTGGAGATATACTTACCTGGGCCGATCACCTTCAAACTGTCTAGGTGTCTAAAAATACAAAATAATTCAAGTTTAGAACTTTGTTGTATTCCAGGGATGTCAAACTCAAGTACACAGAGAGACAAAATTAAAAGCTTGGAGAAAGTTGCGTCAAACCTTGAAATTCATTAAAAAATGTCTATAATTGAGCAAGTTTTCCTTATCACATATAACAATGAACCTTTACATATGGAAACAAACATAAAGGGGTTGTCCCACGGACAAAGTACAAACTTATTTATACCACTTAGCATATTTAAATAATATAATATGTTATGTCAGTGCAGTAATAAGCATATGGCCCAATGGCCTAAATTAAATAAGTAATAACAAAGGATAAAATACCTTGAATAATGCAGAAAATAAAGTATGATGCTAAAAAAGTGCACCCCCAAACACGGTAAGACACCTTCCCACAGTGAATTCCTCCACCGTTCTCTCCACATGCACGTAATGATGTCCCTACTGTACCCCCCCTCCCCTCCAGCAAAGTGTGGTGACCCTATCCCAGTAAGATTCCCCAACTGTAAACCCCACACAGGGGTTAATAAGACACACAGACCTCCATACAGTATAATGGGCCCCAAATATTCCTCTTCCAGATAGTATAGTGGCCCCACATAGTTCCATACAGTATAATTGCGCAACATAGTGGTCCATATAGTATAATGGTCCCACATAGGGCTCAATACAACATTATGGCCCCCATAGTACTCCATACAGTATAATGTGCCCTGTATTGCCTTCACTATGTGGGGCCAATACACTGTACGGAGCACTACGTGGGGCAATAACACTGTATGAAGCACTGGTAGGCCATTTTATTATATGGAATGACTCCATATAGTCCTCCGTACAGTGTATTAAGCACATAGTGTTCCATACTGTACAATGGGCCCTGCATTGCCTTCCATACAAGCATATCATACTTTATGGAAGGGAAAGCGAGTCCTATTATACTATGTGGAAGGCACTGAGAGGCCCATTATACTGTATGGAAGGCAATGCGAGCCCATTATACTGTATGGAGCACTATGTGGGGTAATTATACTGTACAGAGCACTATGTTAGGTCATTATATTGTATGGAGCAATATGTGGGGACATTATACTGTATGGAGCCCTATGTGCCGCCATTACACTATGGAGCACTATGTGGGGCCATTATACTGTATGGTGGACTATGTGGGCCAATTATACTGTATGGAAGCACTGTGTTGTGCCATTATACTGTATGGAGCACTATTTGAGGCCATAACACTGTATGGAGCGCTATGTGTAGCCATTATATTGTATGGAAGGCAATGCGAGGCCATTATAATGTACAGAGTATTACGTGAGCCAATTATACTGTATGTAGCGCTATTACACTGTATGGATCACTATGTGGGGCCATTACAAAGTATGGAGCATTATGTGAGGCAATTATACTCTAACTGATGGCCCCACAGAGTGATACATACAGTGGAATGGCCCCAGACAGAATCCTGTCCAACCCCCTGCTCAATGCAGGATTCACTAAACCATCTAAGACAGATGTCTGTTCAGCCTCTGTTTGAAGACTTCAATTGAAGGAGAACTCACCACCTCTCATGGCAGCCTGTTCCACTCATTGATCACCTTCACTATCAAAATGTTTCAGTTTTCTTCCATTGCTTCTCATGTTTCCATGTGCAAATAAAATTAAGGATGATCCCTCTACACTGTGACATCCCTTCCGATATTTCTAGACGGGTATTAAGTCTCCACTTTTTCTTTTTTTTGCAAGCTAAACATTCCCAGATCTTTTAACCCAGGGGTCTCAAACTCTGCTGTGTATATGGGCTTCATATAGAAAACAATTGAATTTGGGGGGCCACATTCTTTGAAGGACTGTGAGATATCAGAAGTTTGCAGTCACATAGAATGACTGCAGACTCGTCATAAACTTGGACAACCCCTTTAATGCTTGTACAAAATAAAATATGAGAATTAGTCAGTATCACGAAAATTTTTTTACATCCAAGTACCTGATAGATGACGTTGTCTCTGGAGTCGTTCTCTTTCTTTTCTTCTTTATCTTATCCAGACTAAGTGATGAGTTTTCTCATCCACTGCCGTCTCTGCAGACCTCCATCTTCTCCGGTCTTCTGCAGCACATCCCCACACGACGCCCTTAAAGATAGCAGTGTCATTATAATGCTTCTGAATAAGAAATATCTGCCCTACACTGAGACCCTAAATAAATAATTAGCTGTTACACGAAATATCCCCATCACAGTAAAAATCACAGTAAATCTCCCCCAGACCCGTTACATTAAATAGCTCCATCACAGTAAATCTCCCCCAGGCTTGTTACACTAAATATCCCTATCACAGTAAATCTACCCCAGACCCATTACACTAAATACCCCCATCACAGTAAACCTCCCCCAGGTCTGTTACACTAAATACCCCCATCACAGTAAATCTTCCCCAGGTCTGTTACACTAAATACCCCCATCACAGTAAACCTCCCCCAGGTCTGTTACACTAAATATCCCCATCACAGTAAATCTTCCCCAGGTCTGTTACACTAAATACCCTCATCACAGTAAATCTCCCCCAGGCTCGTTACAGTAATACCTCCATCACAGTAAATCTCCCCCAGGCTCATTACACTAAATACCTCCATCACAGTAACTCTTCCTCAGGCCCGTTACAGTAAATACCTCCATCACAGTAAATCTCCCCCAGGCCCGTTAAACTAAATACCTCCATCACAGTAAATCTCCCCCAGGCTTGTTACACTAAATACCCCCATCACAGTAAATCTCCCCCAGATCCGTTACACTAAATACCCCCGTCACAGTAAATCTCCCCCAGGCCCGTTACACTAAATACCTCCATCACAGTAAATCTCCCCGAGACTCGTAACAGTAATACCTCCATCACAGTAAATCTCCCCCAGGCTCATTACACTAAATACCTCCATCACAGTAACTCTTCCTCAGGCCCGTTACACTAAATACCCCCCATCACAGTAATTCTCCCCCAGGCCCGTTACACTAAATACCCCCATCACAGTAAATCTCCCCCAGGCTCGTTACACTAAATACCCCCATCACAATAAATCTCCCCCAGGTCTGTTACACTAAATACCCCCATCACAGTAAATCTCCCCCAGGCTCATTACACTAAATACCTCCATCACAGTAAATCTCCCCCAGGCCCGTTACACTAAATACCCCCATCACAGTAAATCTCCCCCAGGCCCGTTACACTAAATACCCCCATCACAGTAAATCTCCCCCAGGCCCGTTACACTAAATACCTCCATCACAGTAAATCTCCCCCAGGCTCATTACACTAAATACCCCCATCACAGTAAATCTCCCCCAGGCTTATTACACTAAATACCTCCATCACAGTAAATCTCCCCCAGGCCCATTACAATAAATACCCCCATCACAGTAAATCTCCCCCAGGCTTATTACACTAAATACCTCCATCACAGTAAATCTCCCCCAGGCCCGTTACAATAAATACCCCCATCACAGTAAATCTCCCCCAGGCTTATTACACTAAATACCCCCATCACAGTAAATCTCCCCCAGCCGCCTACCTGGATTCGTCCCCTTCCAGCTGTCAGGTCCTAGTGATACAAGATGGCTCCAGTGCAGAGCTTCGTACATTCTACACCAATTGTGATGTCATATGAGGTCTATGATGTAATGAGCCTTGTGATGTCATCATGGCTGTTACTTTTCTTTTAAATTTTATAAAGAGGATGGAGGGCACCACCATTAATATGTCAAATAAAGCACCATCCCGAATCTACCTCAACATGAAAAGACCATAAACCAAACTATAGAAAAAGGCATGTTGAATTGGAGATCATCGGGACAATGATAAAGTACTAAATATCAATTTTATTAGAGAATAATGAGCAAGCATAAACATTTAAAAACAGTTAAAAGGCAAAAAAATGCCCACAATGACAAAAAGGGGAAAAACATGCCCCACAGACTGAGATGTATTTTTGCACCTGAGAAGGTAAAAGGGGTGAAAAAACCTCCCAAAATATACACAATAAGTCAAATAATATTAGCAGGTTATACAGAATAATCATAACACTGGAGGTTCACCACCATGTCATATTCCTTTACAACATGAAAAGGTGATACCCAACATGAGAGCAGAAGAAATATGTCCAACTGACATTAAATATAAGATCTTAAACCCCCCTGATTTACCTTATTCACACACACTGCAATAAGCTGTATGAAGAATCATAGAAAACCAATACTAATCAGTGTTATCACAGCCAAGGCATTCATCAAAAGAGGAGCTCCATACTGATGTGTGTCAGTCAGGTGTGGGAATCCCCAAAAATAGTTGAGGTATCCCCATTTTACACAAACCAGTCAATCATGTCAGTCCAGGTGCCAGAAGTCAGTGGGGCTATGCAGCCCAACGCGTATCGCCACACAAGGTGGCTTCGTCAGGGGCAAGTGTGCCTGCTCACAGACACTTACCGTACATCTTAAATACACTTACATGATAGGAGGATCAAAATCAGCTGCAGGGAAACCGCGGCCATGAAACCGGAAGTAGCGATGGTGTTGTACCAAATACAGTGCGCAGGCGCTAGAACATCACAGAAACCCGGCCGCGCAACCGGAAGTGGCGTAAACATGGAGAGAAACCGTAACCACCCAGATAATAAGTGTGCGGGATATCAGCAAACTTTTCAATTATAGCGTAGATGTGGTTCGAGAGAGGAGGACTCGCGCATATTTGGAAATATATATAAAGACACCATTATAATGCCGGCATTCCCAAAAGTTTATAGTACTCAGTACCCACAAATCCGGCCGGCCGGCCGGCCGGAAGTGACGTTAGTATGGTATGAAACCATAACAACCAAAATAACAAATAGACGGGATGCCGGTCAGGCAGTCAAATGCAGCACTGGTGTTATTTAAAAAGTCCACACACGCTAGAGATACATACACGGCACCAAATGTGACATCAAACAAACCAGTTTATTAGTACGCACGCATTAAATCATTTGAGATAGAGATCCAGGCCGGAAATGACGTCGACATGATATAAAACCATGACAACCAAAACAATGTATGCGCAAGGTATCAGTCAGCTAGCCTCGTATAGCAAAAAAAGGGGGTAGCTAAAATACCTCGCATCCATTGAAAGTATGCACATATGATCACGGGCAAGTATTACCAGATTTCATTATAGTGTGCAGGCGCTGAAGCGTTAAATGATAAAAAAAAAACAAATATAAGATACCGACCGTCCGGTCGGAAGTGGCGTCGGCAAAATGTGGCTCCAGGACAACCTAAATAAGGGATCTACAAGGTGCCGGCCATTGTGACCTTGATACGGCGTGATATTTCAAAGACCTTGTACACGAGAGACCCCCACAATCTAAAGTGGCACAGACTCTATAGAATAAATACATGAAGGTCCACTGGTTGGAACCAATGGGGGAGAAACAAAAAAAAAATGGGGAGGATGGAGAAAAAGGTGGTGGGAAGGGGAAAAATGGGGAAGGGAGAAGGTTGATAAGGGGAAAAGGATGTGTTTCAGAGCCAATTGTAGCCTCACACAAATAAGAAAACATCTGCACAATAGCCAACCTAATATATAAATTTGGCAGAAGAAAAAATGCCAATCTCAATTTGTGAGTGGCACAAGGCCCCTAAAAAAGGGGGGGGGACAATGAATAAATATTAATAGGCTGCCTATCCCTCAGAAATGAGGAAACACCCCCTTTGCCACATAAAAAATACCCAAGACAAAAGGGATGTGAAAAATGTATATGAGTGCAAAAGACCAAAGCCCCATGAGGCCATGTAACGTCTGCATACAAGGCTCTTGGCCATGGTAAGATGTATTCATAGTATTACGGAAATCCGAACAGTAGAATAGACAGAGCCATAGAAAATATACACAAAGAATTATTGCACAAACACCCTTTATAGGGTAAGGGAGACATTCCAATTCCCCAGATAATGAGTAAAAAAAAAAAAAAAAAAAAGGGAAGGGGGAGAGAAAATATTCACCTAATCAAGTGCCAAAAATAAGCCTTTTAACTGTTTTTAAATGTTTATTCTTGCTCTAATAAAATTGATATTTAGTACTTTATTATTGTTCCGTTGATCTCCAATTCATAACCTGTCTCCCCCATATATCTCTGAACTAATCACCCAATATCTTCCCTCACATACTCTCCGGTCCTCCCAAGACCTCCTTCTCTCCTCCACACTTATTCGCTCCTCACCTAATCACCTCCAAGACTTCTCCCGAATATCCCCCATCCTCTGGAATTCTCTGCCCCAACACGTCTGACTTTCAACCACATTCAGATCCTTCAGACAGAACCTGAAAACCCACCTCTTCAAGAAAGCTTACAGCCTGCAGTGACCCCGCTGCATCCTCATCACTACCGGAGCTGCCGCCTCACCAACACCAGAGCTGCTCCAACCACCAACCTACTGTCTCCTTCCCCACCATCCTGTAGAATGTAAGCCCACAAGGGCAGGGTCCTCTCCCCTCTGCATCAGTCTGTCATTGTTAGTTTGATTACTGCAAGTGATATCTGTAATTTGTATGTAACCCCTTCTCATGTACAACACCATGGAATTAATGGTGCTATATTAATAATAATAATAATCAGTAATTTTTCACCTATCCTGTTGTTAGAAAACTTGCATTCACAGGACAGTCTCTTTAAATAATGCATTTGAAAATGTATCTGTAATTGATGGGGTTGCTCAAGAGCCGGGGGCTGACACAAGGTTCCCACATTTTGTCGTGAATGGCGAGTCACTATATCGGGTAACCACACTGAGGGGAAATAGTGGAGCAGCTTTTGGTTCCAGGTCCCTACCGGCGGAGAGTGTTAGACATGGCCCATGCACATAGTTTTTGGGGGACATCTGGGGGTTGAGAAAACACAGGAGCGAATAATGCAGAGGTTTTATTGGCCGGGTTGTTACTGACAGATCTTAAACTATTGTAGATCCTGCCCCACCTGCCAGATAATCGCTCCCTTTATTCATTTCCGAAGTACCCTAGTTGCTGGTGATAGAGGTCCCATTTGAGAGGATTTCCATGAATCTAGTGGGGCCTCTAGTTAAATCTGCACGATGGTACAATACATCTTAGTGGTCATGGACTATGTGACCCGGTACCCCGAAGCTGTGCCCCTCAGAAATGCCTCGACCAAAAGTATAGCCAGGGAACTTGTTCATATTTTTGCATGAACATGTCTACCGAAGGAGATCTTGACTGACCAAGGGACCCCGTTCATCAGCAAGGTAAGGTCCTTTAGATTGCCCAGTTGCGAACTTCACTATACAATCCGCAGACAGACGACATAGTAGAGCGCTTCAATAAGACCTTGAAGGCAATGCTCAAGAAGGTGATTGAGAAGGATGGCCGAGATTGGGGTGATCGAGGAGTCGAAAAGCAGATGGTCGAATCCTATAGTCCTTGTGCAGAAGCCCGACGGAGAGTGGCGGTTCTGCAACAATTACCACAAACTGAACAAGTTCTCCAAATCGGATGCGTATCCGATGCCCTGGGTGGATGATCACATTGATAGACTGGGGATCGCGAGGTACATTACCACTCTCAACCTGATGAAGGGCTATTGGCAGATCCCCATGTCCCAGAGTGCTAAGGAGAAGACTGCTTTCTCGACGCCGGATGTATGTTTCCAATACACCAGGATGCTTTTTGGTCTACAAGGGGCCCCAGCAACAGGGGGGGTCGGATAGAGGGTCCCGACGGGCGTTTCGTGGCCCTGAGTCGCCGTGAAACGCGCATCGGGACCCTCTATCCGACCCCCCCGTTCCCACTCATCTGCGGGTAAGCATTGCACCTCTTGTAACTCACTATTGTACTCTAGATGAAAGACAGACTGGTGTTACTTTATTCCCAGTCACTTGATTGATGCATGCTGATCTCCAGACGCCCATTTTTGGATGCACTGTTTCCCCTTGGGTTACGGTCTTTGGACCTTCATTTGTTACTTTAGGGATACATGTGGGGTGGGGATAGGTGTGGGTGGGGTATATAGCAATCTGCATTGTTTATGGCTCTTTATGTATTGTTGTGATATTTTTCCTTTTCTACGAAACAATAAAATGATATGATTATTTTTACTAGATATAATCAGTTTGCTCCTTTTTCCTCCAATTGTCTTCTGATACTGATTGGAGCTGATATTGTTTGATTAGGGGTTGCAGACAATTTGTGTCGCTACCCTGGTCTTTAAGAATGTACACTGTGCTCCAAATTATTATGCAAATTGGATTTAAGTGTGATAAAGATTTAATTGTTTTGTTTTTCAAATAAACTCGTGGATGGTATTGTGTCTCAGGGCTCAATGGATCACTGAAATCAATCTTAAACACATGGGATAATTAATTTTCCAGGTGATTCTAATTAAAGGAAAACTACTTAAAAATGGTGTTCCACATTATTAAGCAGGTCACAGTTTTCAAGTAACATGGGAAAGAAAAAGGATCTCTCTGCTGCTGAAAAGCATCAAATAGTGCAATGCCTTGGTGAAGGGATGAAAACATTAGAAATTTCCCGAAAACTTAAGCGTGATCATCGTACTGTTAAGAGATTTGTGGCTGTATCTGAGCACAGATGTGTTTGTGCTGATAAAGGCATAATGAGGAAGATTTCTGCCAGGCAAGTTCATCGGATTAAGAGAGCAGCTGCTAAAAAGCCATTACAAAGCAGCAAACAGATATTTTAAGCTGCTGGTGCCTCTGGAGTCCCTCGAACCTCAAGGTGTAGGCTCCTTCAAAGGCTTGCTGTGGTGCATAAACCTACTATTCAGCCACCCATAAACAGTGTTCACAAGCAGAAATGGTTGCATTGGACCCACACATACATGAAGACTAATTTCCAAACATTCTTGTTTACTGATAAGTGTTGAGCAACCCTGGATGGTCCAAATGGATGGAGTAGTGGATGGTTGGTGTATGGCCACCATGTCCCAACAAGGCTGCAACAACAGCAAGGAGGTGGAGGGGTCATGTTTTGGGCCGGAATCATGGAGAAACAGCTGGTAGGGCCCTTTAAGGTTCCTGAAGGTGTGAAAATGACCTCTGCAAAGTATATAGAGTTTCTGACTGACAACTTTCCTCCATGGTATAAAAAGCAGAAATGTGCCTTCAGGAGCAAAATCATCTTCATGCATGACAATGCACCATCTCATGCTGCAAAGAATACCTCTGAGTCATTGGCTGCTATGGGCATAAAAGGAGATAAACTCATGGTGTGGCCACCATCTTCCCCTGACCTCAACCCTATAGAGAACATTTGGAGTATCATCAAGCAAAAGATCTATGAGGGTGGGAGGTAGTTCATATCAAAACAGCAGCTCTGGGAGGCGATTCTGACTTCATGCAAAGAAATACAAGCAGAAACTCAATGGATGCAGGAATTGTGAAGGTGGTATCAAAGAAGGTTCCTATGGTAACATGTAACTTGGCCTGTTAGGATGTTTTGGAGTTAAATAGCTTTTTGTTCAGTGAATGTGACCTCCTAATGCTGCAAATTCAACAAATGAGCATTTTCAGTTCTTTAAAACATATCAAATGTTTAGAAATTCTACTGTGCCTAATAATTTGGAACAGTGCATTTTAAGTTTTTATTCATTTTGGAGATTATACTGTTATCATTGGGAGGTTTCTTCAATAAAATTCGATGTATACTCTAACGGGTGATGACTTTTATTAGACTGACTGTCATTTGCACCAACCATTTAGGAAAATCAGAGAAAAATGTCATTTGCATAATAATTTGGAACATAGTGTATATGGGATTCCTGTTGCTATTAACTGTTCCGAGAGGTGTACTGTTTTCCCTACCTGTAGATCTCAAGTTTTATGAGGGACCACAGGTTCTCTATGGGATTCAGATCAGGTGAACAAGGGGGCCATGTCATTATTTTTTCTTCTTTGAGACATTTACTGGCCAGCCACGCTGTGGAGTAATTGGAGGCATGTGATGGAGCATTGTCCTGCATGAAAATCATGTTTTTCTTGAACGATACCGACTTCTTCCTGTACCACTGCTTGAAGAAGTTGTCTTCCACAAACTGGCAGTAGGTCTGGGAGTTGAGCTTCACTCCATCCGCAACACAAAAAGGTCCTACAAGTTCATCTTTGATGATACCAGCCCATACCAGTACCCCACCTCCACCTTGCTAGCGTCTGAGTCAGAATGGAGCTCTCTGCCCTTTACTGATCCAGCCTCTGGCCCATCCATCTGGCCCATCAAGAGTCACTCTCATTTCATCAGTCAATAAAACCTTTGAAAAGTCAGTCTTAAGATATTTCTTGGCCCAGTCTTGACGTTTTATCTTATGTTTCTTGTTCAAAGGTGGTAGTTTTTTAGCCTTCCTTAGTTTGGCCATGTCCCCGAGTATCGCACACCTTGTGCTTTTTGTTACTCCAGTAACGTTGCAGCTCTGAAATATAGCAAAACTGGTGGCAAGTGGCATCTTGGCAGCTTCACGCTTGATTTTCCTCAATTCATGGGCAGTTATTTTGCGCCTTTTTTGCCCAACACGCTTCTTGTGACCCTGTTGGCTATTTGCCATGAAACACTTGATTGTTCAGTGATCACGCTTCAAAGGTTTGGCAATTTCAAGACTGCTGCATCCCTCTGCAAGACATCTCACAATTTTGGACTTTAAAGAGCCCGTCAAATCTCTCTTCTGACCCATTTTGCCAAAGGAAAGGAAGTTGCTAATAATTAAGCACACCTTATATAGGGTTAGATGTCATTAGACAACACCCCTCCTCATTACAGAGATGCACATCACCTGATTTAGTTAATTGGTAGTTGGCTCTCAAACCTGAACAGCTTCGAGTAGGACAACATGTATAAAAAGGATCATGTGATCAAAATACAACTTGCCTAATAATTCTGCACACAGTGTATTATTTACATATATTTCAGGTTTAATCCCCACCTATCAAGCACAGGAAATATAATATACACCTGTTTATATGGGATCTGTGTTCATTCCCCTATTATCTACATATATTTCATATTCATTCCCCACCTATAAAGCTCAGGGAATATAATATACACGAAATTTATTGCTTATTTTAAATTTCTGTGGAAATTCAAAAACTGAAAAGTGGGGCGTGCAATATTATTCGGCCCCTTTAACTTAATACTTTGTTGCGCCACCTTTTGCTGCGATTACAGCTGCAAGTCGCTTGGGGTATGTCTCTATCAGTTTTGTACATCGTGAGACTGAAATTCTTGCCCATTCTTCCTTGGCAAACAGCTCGAGCTCAGTGAGGTTTGATGGAGATCATTTGTGAACAGCAGTTTTCAGCTCTTTCCACAGATTCTCGATTGGATTGAGGTCTGGACTTTGACTTGGCCGTTCTAACACCTGGATACATTTATTTGTGAACCATTCCATTATAGATTTTGCTTTATGTTTGGGATCATTGTCTTGTTGGAAGACAAATCTCCATCCCAGTCTCAAGTCTTTTGCAGACTCCCAACAGATTTTCTTCAAGAATGGTCCTGTATTTGGCTCCATCCATCTTCCCATCAATTTTAACCATCTTCCCTGTCCCTGCTGAAGAAAAGCAGGCCCAAACTATGATGCTGCCACCACTATGTTTGACAGTGGGGATGGTGTGTTCAGGGTGATGAGCTGTGTTGCCTTTACGCCAAACATATCGTTTGGCATTGTTGCCAAAAAGTTCGATTTTGGTTTCATCTGACTAGAGCACCTTCTTCCACATGTTTGGTGTGTCTCCCAGGTGGCTTGTTGCAAACTTTAAACAACACTTTTTATGGATATCTTTGAGAAATTGCTTTTTTCTTGACACTCTTCCGTAAAGGCCAGATTTGTGCAGTGTACAACTGATTGTTGTCTTGTGGACAGACTGTCCCACCTCAACTGTAGATCTCTGCAGTTCATCCAGAGTGATCATGGGCTCTTGGCTGCATCTCTGATCAGTCTTCTCCTTGTTTGAGATGAAAGTTTAGAGGGACGGTCGGGTCTTGGTAGATTTGCAGTGGTATGATACTCCTTCCATTGCAATATGATCGCTTGCACAAGTGCTCCTTAGGATGTTTAAAGTTTGGAAATCATTTTGCATCCAAATCCGGCTTTAAACTTCTCCACAACAGTATCACGGACCTGTCTGTTGTGTTCCTTGGTCTTCATGATGCTCTCTGTGCTTCAAACAGAACCCTGAGACTATCACAGAGCAGGTGCATTAATACGGAGACTTGATTACACACAGGTGGATTATATTTATCATCATTAGGCATTTAGGACAACATTGGATCATTCAGAGATCCACAATGAACTTCTGGACTGAGTTTACTGTGCTGAAAGTAAAGGGGCCGAATAATATTGCATGCCCCACTTTTCAGTTTTTGAACTTCCACAAAAATGTAAAATAACCAATAAATTTCATTCAACTTCACAATTGTGTTCCACTTGTTGTTGATTCTTCACAAAAAAATTACATTTGGTATCTTTATGTTTGAAGCATGATATGTGGGAAAAGGTTCAAAAGTTCCAGGGAGCCGAATACTTTCACAAGGCACTGTACCACATCTTTGGGCAACGGAGTTCAAATTCCCCAGCCACATGCAGTACCAATTATTGCCACACCTGTTCTCAATCAAGAAATCACTTAAAGGGAATGTCACCCCAAAATTCGCCTATACGCTAAGGCCACCGGCATGAGGGGCTTATCTAAAGCATTCTGGAATGCTGTAGATAATCCCCCGAAGTCACCTGAAAGATAAGAAAAACAGGTTTTATTATAATCACCCAGGGGCGGTCCCGATGCGGTCCGGTCCGATGGGCGTTGCAATCCAGGTCTAGCGCCTCCCATCTTCATACGATGACGTCCTCTTTGCTTCCTGTCGCGGCTCCTGTGCAGGCGTACTTTATCTGCACTGTTGAGGGCAGAGCAAAGTACTGCAGTGCACAGGCGCCGGGAAAGGTCAGAGGTCTGGCGCCTGCGCACTGCAGTACTTTACGCTGCCCTCAACAGGGCAGATAAAGTACGCCTACGCAGGAGCCGTGGCAGGAAGCAAAGAAGAGGACGTCATCGTATGAAGATGGGAGGCCCCGGACGAGGACCGCGACACCCATCGGACCGCCCCTGGGTGAGTATAATATAACCTTTTTTCTTATCTTTCAGATGACATTGGGGGCTTATCTACAGCTTTACAGAATGCTGTAGATAAGCCCCTTATGCCGGTGGCCTTAGCTTATAGGCGAATTTTGGGGTGACAGATTCCTTTTAAATAGGAGCTAGAAATCCTGCTGGAATCCAAACACATTCTGGAACAAATGAGAAACAAATTAATTGAGATCTATCAGTCTTGAATAGGTTAGAAAGCCATTTCTAAAGCTTTGGGACTCCAGTGAGATCCATTGTCCACAAATGGCGAATACATGGAACAGTGTTAAACCTTCCCAGAAGTGACCGGCCGACCAAAAGTACCCCAAGAGCGCAGCAAAATGGGCATTTAGGATTAAAATGTATTTGTTTTTGGATCCAACCGTATAATAGCAATCTTAGCATCATTAGTAGTGTTCATTAAGACAAACACCATTAGTAAAGAAGAGGAAGTTGGGGCTGACTGGGAATAGACGAAAAGGAATTGCATGGCACTCCGTAAAAATGAGGTGCACGAATAGGATACCACTCCCAATATAGTAGAATAAATTCGACACTCTCAAATATGCAAAATTTACGGCAGCAGCGCGTAACCCTGTGGACGCCGGGGGACGTGACAGACATCAGAAGGTGAGTATGTAGTGTTTTTTTTAACTTTTACAATGGTAACCAGGGTAAATATCGGGTTACTAAGCGTGGCCCTGCGCTTAGTAACCCGATATTTACCCTGGTTACAAGTGAACACATCGCTGGATCGGCGTCACACACGACGATCCAGCGATGACAGCGGGTGATCTGACTACGAAATAAAGTTCTGGACTTCTAGCTCCGACCAGCGATATCACAGCGGGATCCAGATCGCTGCTGCGTGTCAAACACAACGAGATCGCTATCCAGGACGCTGCAACGTCACGGATCGTCGTCGTTCTCGCTGCAAAGTCGCTTAGTGTGAAGGTACCTTAAAGGCGTGTTCTTCTGCCTCCTGTAGGATGCTATCCAATCATAAGCAGGTGGCAACACAAAGGAAGAACACACCATGCCCACCATAGCTTAGGTGTGTCAATGTGAGCTGTGAAATAGCTCAGATCTCCGATAGTGATGGGTCGCTCGTGAATGATCTGAGGCAAAGAGCTGGCTCCCTCTCGTGAAGGATGGGAGCTGGCTCCCCAATGAGAGCCTGAGCCACTGAATTCTCTTAAGGGCTCTCACTGGGAGTATAATTCCCAAATTTGGCAGACGTAACCCAGTCCACCTGAAACAAACCCTGCCCATTCACCAATTTGATGGCTGCACACAGCATGGTTTCAACCACTGGTGGGCGCAGTTTCAGCCATATTGACGTCACCTTATCTATGCATGTTTAATAGGAATCCATTTAGGATCCAAAAAGAGCCGGACTGCCCATCACATTCCTGGTCTAACCTCCTGCATGAGTCAGTGTGGGGGAGGGGTAGATCCTCCAGCTGTACATGGGTGACAAGTCTCCGGCTGGGTCATCTAACCAGGTTCTCTATACTCCGAGAACACTAGACCTGGCGACACTCTACAGCCAGGCGGGGAGCCATGTAGGCCACAGTTTGGGCAGCGTGAATTGCCTTTAGGAATGGCATGCAATAGGGCGCCTGGTCGGCGTCAGCCCCGGCTCACACACTGCCACAGGTGCTACGGGAACCAGAATTCGCTCTCACAAGGAGGAGGAAACAATGGAAAAGCCGCATGCGCGAGTGAGGCTGACAGGACGCGTTCTGTAGGCCGGCAGCGTATGGTCCTCTCACCACCAGCTGCACGGCCGCGCTCACCGCTCAGCACTGACTGCTGCGTCTCACTGGAGAGAGACAAGCCTTCCCGCCAAAGAAGCTGCTCACAGTGGGCGTGGCTGAGGAACGGCGCTTACACGTCATTACGTCCTCCCTGATTGGATGGGGGAGTGTGGGGTAGAGAAGGGGGGCACGTCGGTTTTACCGGGGGGAAGTTGCTGTAAGCGGCTGTGAGTGCGGGGGTTGGGTGAAACCGTGGACAGCTGACTCATGACGGGAGGCGGAAGAGGCCTCCACCTGCTGTGGTTGGTGGCACTTGATATAGGGTGAGTGCTGGGAGCTGCGTGCCGGCCGTATGCATTGTGTACAGAGCAGGCATGTGTGCGGAGAATGTCTCTATCTGTCCCGCACATCCGTCAGTAGATGAAACGCATCCATGTGCATGACCGCACTACTGTTTGCAGCCTGTGCCAGACGTAGTATACAGGCCAACTGAGCAGCCAATCACATCACTGCTTTCATAGTAGTGCATGTAAGTAGCAATGTGATTGGTTAGTGCGGGGCTGTGCAGAGGAGGACGTTCTGCCTCTGGATGTGTTCACACAGTGCGTGTTCCTCCCAGCCCCCAGCATGTCCTGGTCATTGTTCTTCACACTCCTTCTCTCTTGCCTGTGCTCTCTCACTTTCTCTGCTAGCTGTGTGATACACTGGGGGCTGTACAGTGTCAGGAGCACCCTTTGTATATGAAGGTGGAGGGGCACATTATGTTAGAGGGCCAGGGGCCACAAGTTGTGTGATCGTGTACAGTGCCAGCGATCAGGGACCATTCATTCTGCTACATGCCATCTATGCAAGCTGGTGCCCGTCTAGTGACCCCTGGCCTTAGGTTAGAGGCCACCATATAGCCCAGGCCCCGGTGTAGCCATGTGCAATAGATGCCAATCCAGCACTGTCTCCTCCGACCGCCCCATAAACGTGCACGCTCAGCATGGATAAGTCTGCTTAAATAAGGAGAGAGGTAATATACGGCTTCCAGCCACATCTACTATGAAATAACCAAGTACGTTGGATATGGCCGGCATATTACCAAACTAAATTGTCAAAAATGTGGGCACAAAACATAGATTGCATATTCCCTCTGTTAAAGGGAACCTGTCCTTAAGCATTAATCTTCTACATTGTAACAAAATGTAAATCGCTCCAGGCCATATAGTGGAGTTCCTTTTTTTTTCCCCCCCAAGACTCATCTATTTTTATTTTTTCCTATTTGTTTAGGCTATGTTCACATTTCTGCTCTGACGGTTTGTTTCAATAGCCAGAACTGATTGTTATAGGTTCCATTTTGTGGCCACTTTTAGAACGGACTATAGCACATCATGTTGAACTTTCTTCCATTGCAAAAACTGACACATAACGGATCCCACAGAGAAGTATGCAATGCGTCCGTTTTACAGCTACGTTTCCATCTGTCTGTGCCAGGGGCCTCATTTTTCATGTGATTCTCATGGATAGAACATGTACCCATTATAGGCTATCGGGCTGTTGACTTCACTGTGGTTTTTGTGAGCTATGTGTCCATGCACAAAATCAGATGTGCGTTCTACTGGTATCATGATAAAAAGTAGCAATAGAAGTCTATGGGTGTGTGGAAATCACGGACAGCACCTGGATAGCATGAGTGCGCATCCTTGTACTGTCTGTGATAAACATTGCATAGGATGGAAGCTTTGTAAGTAATTTTTCTAATTCCATACATGACAATCACTCATGAAATGCTGATACAAGACACTGACACGTGTACTACTTTTATATGTGCGTGAGCAAACATGGACGTCCAAATGAGACCGAAAGGGAAATATGAAGGGCTGTTCACTGGAGGAGGGATTGTATGTCCTGGGTTTTGTGAAACTATTTTTATAAATTGTACTAATGAAAAGTATGTTAGGCCAAGTTTACAAAGTTAAAAACTAGAGTAGTGCACCCCTGCAGTAATTTAGATAAGTTCACCAAATTCTACATAGCCCAAAAATCATGAACAAGAAGCCAAAGTGGCCGTGTAATAGCTAGATTAGGCCCACTGTGGGTAGAGAAAATACATAGAGTCCTCCTTTATCATTCTTTTTGCAAGTAAAAATTTGGATTTTAGCCTTTTTTTTTTTTTTTTTTTTTTTTAAATTCGTTTAATTCCAGAATAAAACAAACAATGCACACATTTGCATTTATCATTATCAATTATACCGCAGAATACAAGTAATTGCAGAATATCATCATATCCAAAGTTTACAGGGGTAATAAACTTTGCATGTTAAATCATTAGTACCTATAAAATACCTACTATACAACTTTAACAACTTTAACCGTTAATAGTAAGTCGCCAAAAGGAAAAACAGATTTAAATCCTGCT
The DNA here is from genome assembly GCF_051348905.1 of Ranitomeya variabilis. NCBI lineage: Eukaryota > Metazoa > Chordata > Amphibia > Anura > Dendrobatidae > Ranitomeya > Ranitomeya variabilis. The sequence goes on along the minus strand of NC_135233.1, from coordinate 768,753,067 downwards.
CCGCAAGCGATGTCCCAAAACCACAAGCCTACCCTCCTGTGTATGTATTTAATCAGTGTAGACTACGGAGTATGATAAGAGGAATTCCATCTACCCCAAATTTTTTCGAATTTACCTGGGCATCCTCTATTTTGGTATAGTGTTCTTTCATATGGAATAACAGAGTTCACCAAGTCAATCCAAGCTCTGAGAGACGGGAAAGAACCACCCATCCACCTTAACGCCAGTACCTTCCGTGCCAAGAAGAGTGTCTCTCGAAGAAAGATCCCAGTATGGTGATCCCAGGCCTCTGTATCCCACACCCCGAATAAGCAGGTCAATGGCTCAAGTGGTATATATTAGTTGTGAATGGACCTCTAAGGAAAACGATTTCCAGGTAAGTAGGGTGTGAACAAATAGTTCTTCAAATTTGTGGTAGGAATGGTAGCAAGGGTAGCCAAAATAGGTACATGCACAGTAGTATTGAAGAGGAAGGGTGATCTCCAATGTGTTGGCATAAACAGTATAAGTCCGTATATGCTGGCAAACAGTTGTACGTGCAATGGCACCAGAATCTATTGCTTAAGGTCTCCTTGGGTGTCCTGTCAAAGTAAATGACAACATATTCACAACATATTGAAGCCTGGGTCTTAGTGGCATTTACTTTGACAGGACACTCAAGGAGACCTTAAGCAATAGATTCTGGTGCCATTGCACGTACAACTGTTTGCCAGCATATACGGACTTATACTGTTTATGCCAACACATTGGAGATCACCCTTCCTCTTCAGTACTACTGTGCATGTACCTATTTTGGCTACCCTTGCTACCATTCCTACCACAAATTTGAAGAACTATTTGTTCACACCCTACTTACCTGGAAATCGTTTTCCTTAGAGGTCCATTCACAACTAATATATAGGACTTGACCTATACCCTATGACCCTCTACATCAGACAAGCAGTTGGACTACTGAGGAAGGTCTCATTGTTTTGACCGAAACGTTTATGCTGGACTGCTATTCAAGTAATAAATATTTAATTCTTAAAATCATCACCATACACAAAGTTGAGTGCCAAGTTATTTACTTCTTACAAGTTTACTGGTGTGGGCAACCTATCTTGAGCACCGACACAGCTGTGCCACGATATACTTCACAATGGCTCAAGTGGGACAGGGATCGACAATAAAGATGTTAGTAGTGTCGTGACCTCTTTCCAATAGTGAAAAATTACCGGGCACCTCCATATCATATGGATAAAATCTGCTTCATGTGTATGACATCGTAAGCAATCTGACGAGTGGAGGCGACCCATTTTAAAGAGTCGTGTCGGGGTCAAATAAGTCTGATAGATAATATATAGCTGGGTCATCCTGTTATTAACTGAAGGAGAAACTTTAGTTGGAGATTCTAGAATATCTTCCCATTCCTCTCCCAGTATATCGGGAAGAAGTCCCTCCCACTTCCCTTTGATAGTTAATAGTAGACCCATCCCCCACGGATAATAAATACGTATATAAAGAGGAAATGAGTCCCTGAGGACCCTGTGAGTTGAGAATGCCTATCAGAGGTAGAGATGAGATCGCTCGGCCTGCACCCACATTTCGTATATGCGATTGGAAAGCTGACCTTAGCTGTAAATAACGGAAAAATTGAGATCTTGAGATGTTGTAAGTATTCCGCAGTTGTTCGAAGGATACAAAAACCCCCTGGTTATGTACATTGCCCACGGAAAGAACACCACATGAGATCCAGAACTCAGTAGATGGGTGATTCAATAGTTCTGGGAAACAACTATTATTCCACAGTGGCATTTCGGCTATTATGTCTGCAAATGTAATAACTTTTTTGATTTGTCTCCATATAATAATAATAAATAATAATTTTATTTATATAGCGCCAACATATTCCGCAGCGCTTTACAACTTATAGAGGGGACTTATACAGACAACAGACATTACAGCATAACAGAAATCACAGTTCAAAACAGATACCAGGAGGAATGAGGGCCCTGCTGCTCGCAAGCTTACAATCTATGAGGAAAAGGGGAGACACAAGAGGTGGATGGTAACAATTGCTTTAGTTATTTGGACCAGCCATAGTGTAAGGCTCGGGTGTTCATGTAAAGCTGCATGAACCAGTTAACTGCCTAAGTATGTAACAGTACAGACACAGAGGCTATTAACTGCATAAAGTGTATGAGAACATGATGGAGGAACGTGATTATGTTGTTGTTTTTTTATTAATAGGCCACACAGGGATAATTAGGTTAATGCGTTGAGGCGGTAGGCCAATCTGAACAAATGAGTTTTTAGTGCACGCTTAAAACTGTGGGGATTGGGGATTAATTGTATTAACCTAGGTAGTGCATTCCAAAGAATCGGCGCCGCACGTGTAAAGTCTTGGAGACGGGAGTGGGAGGTTCTGATTATTGAGGATGCTAACCTGAGGTCATTAGCAGAGCGGAGGGCACGGGTAGGTTGGTAGACTGAGACCAGAGAGGAGATGTAGGGTGGTGCTGAGCCATGGAGTGCTTTGTGGATGAGGGTAGTAGTTTTGTACTGGATTCTGGATTGGATGGGTAGCCAGTGTAATGACTGGCACAAGGTAGAGGCATCGGTGTAACGGTTGGCGAGGAATATGATCCTGGCAGCAGCATTCAGGACAGATTGGAGCGGGGAGAGTCTGGTAAAAGGTAGGCCAATTAGTAGAGAGTTACAATAGTCCAGACGAGAATGAATAAGTGAGACAGTAAGAGTTTTTGCAGAGTCGAAAGTAAGAAAAGGGCGAATTCTGGAAATGTTTTTGAGATGCAGATAAGAAGAGCGAGCCAGTGATCGGATGTGGGGGGTGAATGAAAGCTCGGAATCAAGGATGACTCCAAGGCAGCGGGCATGTTGCTTTGGAGTAATGGTGGAACCGCACACAGAGATGGCAATGTCGGGCAAAGGTAGGTTTGTAGAGGGAGAGAACACGAGGAGTTCAGTTTTTGACAGGTTCAGTTTCAGATAGAGGGAGGACATGATGTTAGAGACAGCGGTAAGACAATCACTGGTGTTTTCTAAAAAGGTCGGCGTGATAACAGGAGAAGAGGTATATAATTGGGTGTCGTCAGCATAGAGATGGTACTGGAAACCAAATCTACTGATTGTTTGTCCAATAGGGGCAGTATACAAAGAGAAGAGGAGGGGGCCTAGGACTGATCCTTGAGGAACCCCAACAGTAAGGGGAAGGTGAGAGGAGGAGGAACCAGCAAAACATACAGTGAAGGATCGGCCAGAGAGATAGGAGGAGAACCAAGAGAGAACGGTGTCCTTGAGGCCGATGGAGCGGAGCATAGTGAGGAGGAGCTGATGATCCACAGTGTCGAATGCTGCGGAGAGATCCAAGAGAATTAGCATGGAATAGTGACCATTAGATTTAGCTGTTAGTAGGTCATTAGAGACTTTAGTGAGGGCAGTTTCAGTAGAGTGTAAAGAGCGGAAACCAGATTGAAGAGGGTCGAGAAGAGAATTATCTGAGAGATAGCGGGTAAGACGGGAGTGGACCAGGCGTTCCAGGAGTTTAGAGATGAAGGGAAGATTAGAGACAGGTCTATAATTAGCGGCACAATTTTGATCGAGGGAGGGCTTTTTAAGTAGTGGATGTATGATGGCATGCTTAAATGAGGAGGGAAAAATACCGGAAGTGAGGGAAAGGTTGAATATTTTTGTTAGGTGAGAGGTGACAGCCGGGGAAAGGGACTGGAGGAGATGCGACGGAATGGGGTCGCTGGTGCAAGTGGTCGGGCGAGAAGATGCAAGGAGCCTGCTTACTTCTTCTTCTGTAACTGGTTCAAAGTCAGAGAGTGAACTAGATGCAGTGGGGGAGGGAGGACAGTGCTTGGTATGAAGAGATTGGGAAATGATTTCCTGTCGAATGTGGTCAATTTTTTCTTTGAAGTAATTGGCCAGATCGTCAGCGTGGAGATCTGTGGTTGGGGCCTGCTCTCTTGGGTTGAGTAGGGACCGGAAAGTGTCAAAGAGACGTTTAGGGTTATTGGACAGCGAGGTGATGAGGGTGTTGAAATAGGTTTGTTTGGAGAGGTGAAGGGCAGAGTTGTATGTTTTTAACATGAACTTATAATGGATGAAATCTTCGGGCAGATTAGATTTTCTCCACAGACGTTCGGCGCACCTGGAGCACCGCTGCAGGAAACGTGTTTGCAGCGTGTGCCACGGTTGTCGCCGTCTGTGCCGAGTTGTTCTATGTATAGGAGGTGCAGCTTCTTCCAGGGCACTTTGCAGGGTTTCATTGTAATGCTTCAGAGCAGAATCAGGACAAGAGATGGAGGAGATTGGGGCCAATGAAGACTGCAAGTTCTTCATAAGTTTCTGGGTGTTAATGGCCTGTATGTTTCTATAAGTGTGGAAAGTGGGGATGACCTGAGCGGGATGGCAGTTCTTGATAGAGAATGAAAGAAGGTTGTGGTCAGAGAGCGGGAGAGGGGAGTTTGTGAAATCATCCAGTGAGCAAAGCCGGGAGAAGACCAAATCAAGGGAGTTTCCATCATCATGTGTTGGAGAGTTAGTATGCTGCGAGAGGCCGAAAGAGGAGGTTAGAGATAAAAGGTGAGAAGCAGATGGGGAGAGGGGAGAAGCAATTGGGATATTGAAATCACCCATGATGAGGGTGGGGGTGTCATAAGAGAGAAAGTGTGGAAGCCAGGTGGCAAAATGATCCAGGAACTGGTGAGAGGGGCCGGGAGGACGATACACCACCGCCACTCGCATGGAGAAGGGGACGTAGAATCTGACAGCATGGACCTCAAAGGAAGGGAATACAAGTGAGGGTACTTGGGGGATAACTTGGAAGGTACATTTGGGTGAAAGGAGCAGACCAACGCCTCCACCTGCTCTGTTGTCTGATCTTGGGGTATGAGAAAAGTGTAGTCCACCAAATGAGAGAGCAGCAGCAGCGGTGGTGTCTGACTGCTGGATCCAGGTTTCAGTAAGAGCCAGGAGATTAAGAGAGTTAGAAAGGAAGAAGTCATGAATGAAGGAGAGTTTATTACACACAGAGCGAGAATTCCAAAGAGCACAATTGAAAGAGACAGAAGGCATGCATGGAATATTAATAAGGTTAGAGGGGTTTCTGGGTGTAGCAGTTGGGAGGTTTGACTGGCTATAACATGGGGGGCCGGGGTTCGGAGAGATGTCTCCAGCAACTAGGAGAAGGAGGATAGAAAGAGTGAGCAGATGGTTAAGTGATTTGTGAGAGCGTCTCTTGTGTTGGATGGTGGGACTGAATGGATCTGTACTGTTAAGCAATGTGAACAGAGCATGAGTGCTATACATAGGAGAGGCCAGGACAGAGGGGCCGATATGGATGGAGTGTAAAGAGTTGATGCAAGGGCGGTGATTGTGTGTGAAAGCAGCAGCCATGATATAGATTATACAAATACATATGGTGAGTATTTGCTGTGTGCCATATTAATCTCGCCAGTCGAAGTAAAGGCAGCAAACGGGGAGCACTGCCTTTCTCCATTTCCAAAAATCCCAATGGACAATCGATTCGGGCAGAATGGATTAGATGACTCTCTGAATTAGGTAGGGAGTTATTAGGCATCCACTGGCTTATTGCCTTAGCCTGCCCTGCAAGATAGTACAGATAAAAGTCTGGTAAGGCCACCCCACCCCCACCCCCTTTTTTCGGTCTCTGTAGAGTAGATAGTTTAAGTTTGGGTCTGGTCTTCCCCCATATAAAGGATGTGATTAGGGAGTTTAAATTCGCAAAGAAAGATTTGGGTATTGGCACAGCACTATGTTGGAAACAGTAAGTTTGGGAAGCAATATCATTTTAATTAGATTAATGCGGCCTGCAACAGAGAGAGGGAGTTTGCTCCAGGTTATAAATTTAGATTTGACCAGGTCTAATAGTGGATAAATGTTAAGTTGTAGGTCCAGCCGACTATATTGAGACATATGGATTCCTAGATATTTGAAATTGGAGACTACAGGTAGTGACGAGAGATTTTCGAGACAGGGCATCGGAGCATGAGACAGAGGCATCAGGGCAGATTTGTCCCAATTTATATAAAGACCGGAGAATTTACTAAATTTACCAATGGTCGTTATTACTTGTGGTAGTGTTTCTTCTATTTTATCCATAAGTATGATCATGTCATCGGCATAAAGACCGATGGCATCCACACGATCCGCAATACTTATTCCCTTAATATCTGTGGAGGACCTTATGCGTATTGCTAAAGCCTCTATCGCGAGGGCAAAGAGGGCCGGGGACAGAGGACATCCTTGACGGGTTCCCCGGTGCAAGGTAAAAGAATCAGAGATAGTTATTCACAATTACACGCGCCCTAGGATTCCTATATAGTGTATCTATCCCTCTAATAAATTTGTCCCCAAAACCGTATTTCTGTAGACATGCGGAGAGGAAAGGCCACTCGAGAGAGTCGAACGCTTTGGCTGTGTCTAGTGATGCCAATGCCCAGTTATTATCCGACTCTAGAGAACTATATTGAATCACCGATTGGACCCGCCTAATATTGATGGAAGTACTTTTCCCAGGCATAAAGCCAGTTTGATCTGGGTGTATAAGGTCTAGTATGATCGTGTTTAATCTAGTAGCCAAAATTTTAGTGAAGACTTTATAATCTACGTTCACCAATGATGTGGGGCGATATGATCCACATTCCAAAGGATCCTTCCCCTCCTTTTTAAGTACAATAATATTTGCATCGTAAAATGTTTCAGGCATAGATTTTCCCTCCCATATACTCCGGAGTACCTTCAGTAAAAGTGGTGCCAGGTGGCTCCGATATTTTTTATAGAACTCAGCGGCAAACCCGTCGGGTCCAGGGGCCTTCCCTGTGGCCATGTCCATTATAGCGTGCTCCACTTCCTCCAGAGTAAACTCGGCCTCCATAAAAGTTTGCTGGGTTGGACTCGGTGAGGGGAACATTATGTCCGATAAATAGTCTACACATTCAGGGACACCAAGACCACTACCAGATTTGTACAATAACTTATAGTAATTACAAAAACATCGAAGAATCTCCTCAGTAGAGGATACCAACGAACCATCAAGTGCCCGAATCTGTAGTACTGCATTAGAGGTATTATGTTGGCGTACTAAAAAGGCTAGAAGTGTAATGGCCTGATTCCCCAATTCAAAATAGGATTGATGGGTGAAGAATAATTTACGTTTCGATTTATTGTCTATATGCTGGGTATATAATCTTTGGGAAGTGAGCCATTCCGCCCTGTTGCCACTGGTTTGATTGGCCACATAGGCGGCCTCCGAATCCCTCAGTCGCCGCTCCGTCTCATCATCCTCCCCTGCCGTCCTCCTCTTTATGTAAGAAATTGTGGAGGACAGACATCCCCTTAAATATGCCTTTAGAGTGTCCCAAAATAGATTAAGATTCGAGGGGTCTGGATGAGTAGAGATGAAGCAGTTCAGCTGATCAATCGTTCTATCACTAGAATCTATCAATTTCAACCAGAAGGGATTCAATTTCCAAGGTATATTATTATTTGACTGACCGTATTTAAATGTAAGAATAACTGGGCTGTGGTCTGATATCCCCCTATTACCATGTTCGACACTATCTACCCGTAATGCCAGGTCACTAGATCCAAATATGTAATCTATGCGAGATAGAGATTGTCTAGTTGATGAATGGCAGGTATATTCATTTGTCTCAGGGTGACGTGTTCTCCATAGATCCAACCATCCGCTACCACTCATAAATAGTGCCAATTGAGAGGGGGACTGATGAGGAGGCCCCCCGGACATCTCGCCGTCTAGTCTCAATCTATCTTTAACTTAGTCATGGATAATTTTAAAGTCTCCCATACAAATAACACTAGCATTAGGATAATTTAGGGAGAAACCCATTGCCATGCGGAGAACCGATATACTAGCCGGGGGTGGGTTATAAACACATAATATCACATATTCCCGCGTATTAATAAAGGCGTGTACAAAAACAAAGTGACCCTCGGGATCTCGTCGTGCCTCCCATCTAACACTCCTATGTATCAACAGAGAAACCCCTCTGGAGTTACTAGTATGGAATGCGTGAAGGGACCACTGCACCCACGGCTTTTGTGCACATTTAACTGTGTCTGGTCAGATGTGTCTCCACAAGTGCTACAACATGGGGATGATACCTTTTAATCTGCGAAAATACCTTGATTTTCTTTCGGGGAGTCTTAATACCCCGTATATTACACGTCATATATATATAATCTCAGACCCCATATCCACACTTAGAAAAAGGAATAATATACACCATAGCTTGAGCAGGGATCAGGAACATCACGCAGAGCATAAAATTATCATTGGCGACTAACAAACATATCAAACAACCAAAACTGGTGTAAAAACCCAAACAAAACAGAGTTTGAACAGTGGAGGAGTATAATCCTACACTCCTACAGTCAGATAGAAAAGGGGATACCCTCACTGGAACCGGCGTCCAGTATTGTTGATAAGCTCAGCACCCATATGGAGAGCTCCAATTTGTGTTGCCATTAGACAAGGAGGACTACTTAGGAGTCCGGCACACTAGACCCCTTGTATGACCGCAACCATTCGGCTACCTCCGCCGGATCAGTAAAGAACAAGGAAGAGCCTTCATGGACAATGCGGAGTCGAGCTGGGTAAAGCATGGAGTAAATGATGTTCTTATCCGTGAGCTGCTTTTTAACTTCCATAAATCTTACTCGCTGCTTTTGAAGCTCCATGGAGAAATCCGGGAAGATTGATATAGTAGCGTTATTGAATTTAAAGGGCCCTTCTGCCTTGCCAAGCGAAGAATCGCATCCCTGTCTCTGCAATTGAGGAGACGCGCCAAAAAAAGGCCGGGGTGGAGTTCCGGGAGGAAGAGGTCTCGTTGGGACCCTATGGGCCCTCTCCACAGAAAATGTTGAGGAGAATCCATCTCCAAGGGAGGTTTTAAGCCAGTCCTCCAGAAATTGCTCAGGTTGCTGACCCTCTGAGCGTTCTGGCAGGCCAATAATTCGAATGTTATTACGGCGCAATCTGTTTTCCAGGTCATCTGCTTTTTGTTTCCAGGCATTCACAGAGCCAGCGGCCTTTGACAGCTTAGCTTCCATTGGGGTTATGGTGTCCTCTATCTGAGACACCCTTGTTTCAACCTCTGAGATACGCCCTCTCATAGCTTGCATATCATGTCGCAGACGACCCACTTCAGTATGTACGTCTTCTATTTTCTCAGTAAGAGAAGATCTGGTGAGGGATATGGCTTGCATCAATTGCTTAGACGCTTGTTTAAGAGTCAGTTCGTCTTGTTCTCCTTCCTCATTACTGTCAGAAAGACGATTTTTGCGTTGGTTCTGCGTGGGATTATTTCTGAGGGTACGTACATTGTCAGGGGCATCTTCTCTGGCATATTTCTTTAACTTGTCAGCAGCCCCCGCTCCTTTAGAATGATGCATGGCAGTTAACAGAAGGTCCCGACAAAAGGACCACACTTATGATTATGGTTAGTCTATTCTCCAACAGCAGACCGGGCAAGGTCAAACACCGGAATATATCCCAGGGAGGCTGTCGGTCAGGCAGGGAATTGTCAGATATTTATTGGAGCAGCAACTAAGGATTTGCCCAGGCACCGTGCCCCAGAGCAGCCCACAGGCAGAACAGCAGGGAGGGTGGATAATCCGTCCAGAGTTATGGCGCCGACAGGAGTTTGTATGGTAAGGGGGTGCAGGGCCCAATCTTCCAGGGCACACACCGCACCACCCTTTTATTGTTTCAGGCTGTTAGCTCACCTCCTGAGCTGCACCGCAATTGTGCTGTAAAGCGCCGCTCTCCTTACTGCTGTAGTGCGCGCTGTGATAATGGCTGCAGTCTCCCCAGGCACCGCCCGCTGCTCCAGACCCGGCACCTGTATTTTCCGGTGTTCCACAGCGCCGCTGTAATGTAGGTATCTTCCGCGTCCCAGGGGGATACACCCGGCTTCGGCCGCCGCCGGCGCTGTGTCCTGCTTGTTGGAGCCGCGCTCAAAGATGGCCGCCGCAGCTCAGGGACTTTGCCGCCCGTCCAGGCCGCCTCATTTACCGACGTCCCAGGACTCCAAAGCTGCGTTTGAAGAGATCGCCGGTCTCCTAAGGTCCCAGGGCACCGTTCCAGCCGGTGCAGACTGTGGATCAGGGGGATTAATGGCAGGATTAGGACCAGGATAACTGGAGCTCCCACGAGGTGCATCCTCTCTCCTAGCTTACATAGCCACGCCCCCGATCTTAGCCATTTTTGCACCAAATTCATTTGCTTAATGAGTTCTTCCCATCTTCGTAAATGTTATTGTCAGTTAATGCTTGCAAATGCAAGTTTTTGTAAGTACCCAAATATGAAATGGTCCATATGACAGTAAAGTAAAATAAGGCCTCAGTAATGAATGAAGCAGGTAGTAGAAATAATCCTTGTAATGGTGATAGAGGTGCGTGGGTGCTAGAGGCAGGGTATATGGACACCTGATGTGGCTTCCTTCCTTCCGCAAGAACTAATGGACATAAAGAACGTTTTTACTTTTTGATGTAAATACTTTTATGCCCCAAAAGACAAACGTATGCTAGGAGTGTCCCTTTTACTTCAATATATATATTTTTCTTGTACATCTTTTCACTTTTTGGTACTTCTCTGTTATCCTAACACCACTGCCATTTTTAAACTAATTTTGTAATTAATAAGACTAAGGGTACGTTCACACAGGACTTTTTTGCTGCTTTTTTTTGCTGCTTTTTTTTATGCTAATTTAGGTGCGTTTTTTTGGTGCGTTTTTGGTGCGTTTTTTGGGTATGTTCACACAGGACTTTTTTGCTGCAGATTTTTGCTGCAGATTTTTGCTGCTTTTTTTTATGCCAATTTTCAGCTGCTAGGACACCTCATAATGGCTCTTTACACCTTACTACCAGGAACTCCCTCACAATAGATCACAATCAGGACACCTCACAATGGCTCTTCACACCTCACAATGGCTCACAATGGCTCTTCACACCTCACTACCAGGAACTCCCTCACAATAGATCACAATCAGGACACCTCACAATGGCTCTTCACACCTGACAATGGCTCACAATGGCTCTTCACACCTCACTACCAGGAACTCCCTCACAATAGATCACAATCAGGACACCTCACAATGGCTCTTCACACCTCACAATGGCTCACAATGGCTCTTCACACCTCACTAACCACACCCCTAAGCTCTTGGCTGTGAGATCCCTTCCTGCTGGCCATGATTTTCTGCACAAAAAAAGCAGCAAATAATGCTACATGCGTTTTTTCAGCGTTTTTGCAGCGTTTTTTTCATCACCCATTCAAGTCAATGGGTGAAAAAACGCTGCAAAAACGCTGCAAAAACGCTGAAAGAAGTGACATGCCCTATGTCCAAAAAAAGCAGCAAAGCAGAAAAAACTGATCAAACAAAAAACCAACGTGTGTGCATGAGATTTCTGAAATCTCATAGGCTTTACTGGTACTGTAAAAAGCAGCTGAAAATTAGCATAAAAAAAAGCAGCAAAAAAAAGCAGCAAAAAAGTCCTGTGTGAACGTACCCTAAGGGTGCAGTCAGACGGTCATATAAATCGAAGCGAGAACGGAACGCAGTGCACGGGTTTTCTGGCGGCTCTCCCAACCCGAGCACATCCATTTCATGTATTTCTATGCAGCTGTCAAGCTCGAGTTGGGAGAACAGTTTGCCAGTCTGTGTACTGCGTTTTTATAATCACTTCTATATATAAGGTCATCTGACTGTACCCTCACAAAGGGTGTCCATAACATGTCCCCCAATACATCTTTGACCTAATCTCCAGCAGCCTCACCACATATAATCGCTGGTCCTCACACAACCTCACACAATCGCTGTCCTGTTATCTGCTCCTCACACAACCATCTCCCAAGTTTTTTTTCTCCTGCATCCTCTGGAATTTGCTTCCCCCAACTAATCACACTCTGACCTTCATAGCCTTCGAATGCATCTTTAGTCCATTTTTTTTCCCTTTAAAGGCATGTATTTTTGGCTATAAATTACTTTATCTTGTGTTGCAATGGTTTCGGAATAGGTTGAATGAGAGTCTGTGATCACACGGGAGGGTCACTGCTGGGACTTCCCCAGTGCCTTATTGTAGTGGTGTTAGTATGGAGTTTATCGCATATATTATGGCTCGGCGGTGGTGGGGTCTCCGGTAGGTATAGTGTTACCTCCCCCGTTCTCCCTTACAGATACTCTGTCAGCACAGAATGATTATTTAAATCAAGTACAGGTGCTCTATACACCATGTCGTGGTCAGATAGTTCAGTGAACACTCCCGCCTACTTGTTTTCCCTCTATCTCCACCCTTCTCTGGCTTTATAAAGCCAGAACTATCAATCAACAAAGCTGAGCGAAGGGGTTGGAGCTAGGGGGAAAACAGGTGGGAATGAGCACTTAAATGTTTAGCCACTTCATGGTGCAAAGATTGCCTGTACTTGGTTTGAACAGTCATTCTGTGCCAGTATTGTCCCTGTAAAGGAGTTGTCCACTACTAGGACAACCGCTTCTTCAACTAAATGTTCTGCCCCAATAAAATAAGAAGGCCTATACTCGCCTCTCATGCCGGCGCTGTTCCAGTGGTGTCGGCACTCCCTCTCCCTGGGGCCATGATGTGGTGTTGTGACAGTGACGCCAGCGCTGATTGGGCGCCAGCATCGCGTGTCACAACACCGCACTACAGTCCCGGGGAGAGCAAGTGTTGACACCATGGGAACGGCATCGGCACGGGAGACGAATACAGGCTTTATTATTTTATCGGGCCGAACATTTAGTTTAAGAAGGGGTTGTCATAGTCAGGGCTGTGGAGACGGTAAGCCAAACCTCCAACTCCGGTCTCAATTTCCCTGACTCCGACTCCCTCATACATGGCTCATGTTTAAGTGATACATTTACTGTAGTAAAATGGTAACATCAAGCTTTTAATCACCATTATGGTACAATAATCAAGCTATTTAGATAGAACATAAAATATATTTATTGGAATACAACTTTTAGAACACAAAAAACTTTAATAAATTACAAATATGCAGTAAGTGGGGGAAAAACGTTTTTTGTCTATGAATGTGTTCTGAGAAATAGTATTGCCTCCTTCATAGATGACCTGAAATCTGATGTACTGTAATTATTTTAAGGCTGGAGCAACCTCTCTATACTAAGGCTAGGTTCACATTGCGTTAAAGCAGCCCGTTCAACACATGCGTTAAACGGGCTGCGTTAACGCAAGTGCCGACATGTCATATCGCTAGCGCAGATAGAGCTAGCAGATGCTCTATCTGCACTAGCGGTGACGAACCCGGAAACACTGCCGCCCGCGTCCCAGGGTCCGTCACTCAATGACGGCACATCGCTAGCACGATGCTAGCACCCAAAATGGGCGTGCGCTAGCGATGCCCCTGAAATAGAGCTAAATGGCAGCATTACGGACTGCGTTACACCGCGTTATGCCGCGGTGTAACGCAGTCCGTCTAACGGACTTTTAAAACGTAATGTGAACCCAGCCTTACTTGCGGTAACCACGTGGGCAACATCTCTAACAATTTCAGGGTTTAAAGGAATTGCCTCATCAGTCGGGTTTGATGAACGGTTGAACACTTCTACTTCCTTGAGAGCAATTAAAAATGTTGCTGAAATATGGTCAATCTGTTTTCTATGGGAGTGGAATCTTTTTACCTGCGGCAACGCTTTGCTTGGTCTGTGTCATCCAAATACTTTTCAAAATCAAACTCATCTGATGAGGCTGAAGATACGCCCGCAGCAGCTCTGGCAGGACCCGAGTCCTCTTGCTCTTGGCCGTTCTGTAGCCCACTCATCCTAACTGCTACCTCAATCAGAGCTTCTTTTCCTTTAGTAAGCTGTTGATCATCCAGCAATATACAATGAGTCGGGTCCACATAAACAGCTGCCAGAAGAATTTTATTTTCTAATAGCAGTGTTTCTCTCCCGATTCATTAAAGCAGCAATGCCATCTGCGATTACACCTCCTGTTTGGGACCGGCAAAACAACAAGTTCTCCCACTCCTTTATAAAAATGCCAGGAGTTAAATACTCAGCTTCTAATTTTTTAGTCATTGTAAATGAGTGATGAAGCAATTCCTTCACTTCAGCCATCTGTGTCTATTGACCTTCATTCAGTGTTACCTGAAGATTGTCCATATCTACAAGAAAGGGTTAAGGTACCTTCACACGAAACGACTTTGTAACGATATCGCTAGCGATCCGTGACGTTGCAGCGTCCTCGCTAGCGATATCGTTTCGTTTGACACGCAGCAGCGATCAGGATCCTGCTGTGATGTCGCTGGTCGCTGAATAAAGTCCAGAACTTTATTTGGTCGTCCGATCGCCATGTGTCGTTGTGTTTGAAAGCAAAAGCAACGATACCAGCGATGTTTTACACTGGTAACCAGGATAAACATCGGGTTACCAAGCGCAGGGCCGCGCTTAGTAACCCGATGTTTACCCTGGTTACCAGCGTAAAAGTAAAAAAAAAAAACAGTACATACTCACCTGCGCGTCCCCCAGCGTCTGCTTCCTGACACTTACTGAGCGCCGGCCCTAAAGTGAAAGTGAAAGCACAGCGGTGACGTCACCGCTGTGCTGTTAGGGCCGGAGGTCAGCCAGTGTCAGGAAGCAGACGCCGGGGGACGCGCAGGTGAGTATGTACTGTTTGTTTTTTTACTTTTACGCTGGTAACCAGGGTAAACATCGGGTTACTAAGCGCGGCCCTGCGCTTAGTAACCCGATGTTTACCCTGGTTACCCGGGGACCTCGGCATCGTTGGTCGCTGGAGAGCGGTCTGTGTGACAGCTCCCCAGCGATCAAACAGCGTTGTCGCTATCGCTGCAGCGTCGCTTCGTGTGAAGGTACCTTTACAGCTCCAGCAATCACTGTCATTAACCCCTTAATCCCATTGGACGTACTATCCCATCGAGGTTACCTGGGACTTAATTTACGTCATAGTGATCAGCCGCGCTCACGGGGGGAGCGCAGCAGATCGCGGCCGGGTGTCAGCTGACTATCGCAGCTGACATCCAGCACTATGTGCCAGGAGCGGTCACGGACCGCCCCCGGGACATTAACCCCCGGCACACTGCGATCAAACATGATCGCAGTGTTCCGGCAGCATAGGGAAGCATCGCGCAGGGATGGGGCTCCCTGTGTGCTTCCCTGAGACCCTCGGAGCAACGCGATGTGATCGCGGTGCTCCGAGGGTCTCCTACCTTCTCCCTGCAGGCCCCCGATCCAAAATGGCCACGGGGCTGCATCCGGGTCCTGCAGGGAGGTGGCTGACCAGCGCCTGCTCAGAGCAAGCGCTGGTAAGCCTGCAGCCCTGCATGTCAGATGATGCCCCCCCCCCCACCCGGTGCAATGTTGTAAGGTGAAAAAAAAAAATATTCACATGTGTAAAAACAAAAATAAATAAAGAAAATTTCTTAATAAAGAAAAGAATATTGTTCCCATAAATACATTTCTTTAAATAATAAAAAAAAAAATACACATATTTAGTATCGCCGCGTCCATAACGACCCCACCTATAAAACTGTCCCACTGGTTAACCCCTTCAGTGAACGCGGTAAAAAAAGGCGAAAAACGCTTTATTATCATACCGCCGAACAAAAAGTGGAATAACACGCGATCAAAAAGACGGATATAAATAACCATGGTACCGCTGAAAATGTCATCTTGTCCCGCAAAAAACGAGCTGCCATACAGCATCATCAGCGAAAAAATTAAAAAGTTATAGTCCTCAGAATAAAGCGATGCAAAAATAATTATTTTTTCTATAAAATAGTTTTTATCGTATAAAAGCGCCAAAACATAAAAAAATTATATAAATGAGGTATCGCTGTAATCGTACTGACCCGAACAATTAAACTGCTTTATCAATTTTACCAAACGTGGAATGGTATAAACGCCCCCCCCCCCCCCCCCCCCCCCCCCCCAAAAAAAAAAAAAGTAATTCATGAATAGCTGGTTTTTGGTCATTCTGCCTCACAAAAATCGGAATAAAAAGCGATCAAACAATGTCACATGCCCGAAAATGTTACCAATAAAAACGTCAACTCGTCCCGCAAAAAACAAGACTTCACATGACTGTGGACCAAAAATATGGAAAAATTATAGCTCTCAAAATGTGGAGACGCAAAAACTTTTTTTTCAATAAAAAGTGTCTTTTAGTCTGACGGCTGTCCATCATAAAAATCCGCTAAAAAAAAAAAAACGCTATAAAAGTAAATCAAACCCCCCTTCATCACCCCCTTAGTTAGGGAAAAATAATAAAATTAAAAATATATATTTATTTCCATTTTCCCATTAGGGCTAGGGTTAGGGTTTGGATTACATTTACGGTTGGGATTAGGGCTAGGGGTGTGTTTGGGTTAGGGTTTCAGTTAGAATTGGGGGTTTCCACTGTTTAGGCCCATCAGGGGCTCTCCAAACACGACATGGCGTCCAATCTCAATTCCAGCCAATTCTGCGTTGAAAAAGTAAAACAGTGCTCCTTCCCTTCCGAGCTCTCCCGTGCTCCCAAACGGGTTTACCCCAACATATGGGGTATCAGCGTACTCAGAACAAATTGGACAACAACTTTTGGGGTCCAATTTCTTCTGTTACCCTTGGGAAAATAAAAATTTGGGGGGCTAAAAAACCATAACCATTATGTGGGAAAAACTTTAGTGAAACACTTGGGGGTTCAAAGCTCTCACAACACATCTAGATAAGTTCCTTGGGGGTCTAGTTTCCAATATGGGGTCACTTGTGGGGGGTTTCTACTGTTTAGGTACATTAGGGGCTCTGCAAACGCAATGTGACGCTTGCAGACCATTCCATCCAAGTCTGCATTCCAAATGGTGCTCCTTCCCTTCCGAGCTCTGCCATGCACCCAAACGGTGGTTCCCCCCCCCCCCCACATATGGGGTATCAGCGTACTCGTGACAAATTGCACAACAACTTTTGGGGTCCAATTTCTTCTCTTACGCTTGGGAAAATAAAAAATTGGGGGCAAAAAGATCATTTTTGTGAAAAAATATGATTTTTTTATTTTTGCGACTCTGCAATGTAAACTTCTGTGAAGCACTTGGTGGGTCAAAGTGCTCTCCACACATCTAGATAAGTTCCTTAGGGGGTCTACTTTTCAAAATGGTGTCACTTGTGGGGGGTTTCAATGTTTAGGCACATCAGTGGCTCTCCAAACGCAACATGGCGTCCCATCTCAATTCCTGTCAATTTTGCATTGAAAAGTCAAACGGCGCTCCTTCCCTTCCGAGCTCTGCCATGCGCCCAAACAGTGGTTTACCCCCACATTTGGGGTATCGGCGTACTCGGGACAAATTGTGCAACAACTTTTGGGGTCCATTTTCTCCTGTTACCCTTGGTAAAATAAATCAAATTGGAGCTGAAGTAAATTTTGTGTGAAAAAAAGTTAAATGTTCATTTTTATTTAAACATTCCAAAAATTGCTGTGAAACACCTGAAGGGTTAATAAACTTCTTGAATGTGGTTTTAAGCACCTTGAGGGGTGCAGTTTTTAGAATGGTGTAACACTTGGGTATTTTCTATCATATAGACCCCTGAAAATGACTTCAAATGAGATGTGGTCCCTAAAAAAAAAAAAAAAAAAAAAAAAAAAATGGTGGTGTAAAAATGAGAAATTGCTGGTCAACTTTAACCCTTTATAACTCCCTAACAAAAAAAATTTTGGTTCCAAAATTGTGCTGATGTAAAGTAGACATGTGGGAAATGTTACTTATTAACTATTTTGTGTGACATATCTCTGTGATTTAAGGGCATAAAAATTCAAAGTTGGAAAATTGCGAAATTTTCTCCAAATTTCCATTTTTTTTTCCACAAATAAACCCAAGTCTTATCGAAGAAATTTTACCACTATCATGAAGTACAATATGTCACAAAAATGTCAGGATCCGTTGAAGCGTTCCAGAGTTATAACCTCATAAAGGGACAGTGGTCAGAATTGTAAAAATTGGCCTGGTCATTAACGTGCAAACCACCCTTGGGGCTTAAGGGGTTAAATAGGTGCTGCCCCACCAAGTGGCTTTATCCACAACTTCCCCTTTTCCAGCACGTCTCTTCAAGATGGAATCAATTTTAGGGGTTCTGACAGCAATGACCAATTTTCTCACTTTGCCAATCACAGTGCCAGCATGTATCTCTTGCAAACTTTCTTATTGCCAGCTGCAGCGTGTGCACAAAACAGCGTATGTGATGAATATGAGAAAATGTTGAAGCCGCAGCAACAAGATCATGTAATTGTAAAGTATCATTTCGCTCTCCTCTCCTCCAAAGTTTTCACAGTAGACCCAGTTCCACAGACACACACACATATTTTCTCAGCAGAATACAACAAATCTACCTCACTGTACCAAACCCCTTTAGAAGTCATAACAGAATTCCCTATTACCCTCCTCGATATTGACAGAATTCCCATCGCTTTCCCTGTTAATGGGCACAGCCAAACAATTCAGGTTTCTCTCAGGAGCCACCACCTCCCTTATGACTAGTAATTACATCCTTCCCATAATACACCACTTTCTCCTCCGGAAGGCATAGCGTGATAACCCATGCCCATTCCACCAACGCGTGTGCCTCAGCAGAACTCTTTCAACCACCTCAGTACTGACATCAGAGTAGGACTCTCCACCCTCTCGTAATGACCGCACTAAGTGTTGACTCCCTACTAGTGACAACAATGCCACCCCACTCTTCTATGTAGAATTTTCTGCTAATCTATACTGATGCAGGAGGAGCTCGCAGATCCACCATTGTGCATTCTGGGCATGAAAGAAACAGTACAGTGTTTTTTCGGTGGCAGTTGTTGGTTGTAATTCATTATTCGTAATCTTTCTCCTCTGCAGATGGATGGACTTACTAAGATGCCATTCAAACAAGGACACAGTGATGAGGACATGATGTATTTCCGAGATCTTTATGGTAAGTGGTACAGGAAAGTTAGCTGGTCTAATTCTAATTTCTTAAGAGAACTCCTCAAACATGCTTACTACGCAAAAAGCAATTATCACCTATCCATATGATGTCAGTTGATAATACCCATTGAGATCACTAGAAAGGGTTGCTGAGCCTCTGTTTCTTGCTATTTTGCATAGAGCTGTGATGAAGTATGCACAGTACCCTGACCAACTGGCTTATTCAAATGGTGGCTCCTGACTATTTCAAATGGAAAAGCATATCTGATCTTAACTAAAGGCAGTCAGTGCCAGTAGGGGTTCAGCACAGGGATAGCGAAACACGTATGAGTGGGCTTCTAGGCTAGGTAACCATGTTTCAACTATGGTGGCACACTTTAATCATAGTGGCTAAAGGGGAACCTTAACATACGCATATCACCAGGATGTTACAGAAAAACAAATCGCTATACAAAAACCAAGAACGATATTACCGCCATACAGTTATCGTTTAGTGGTACATACCAGTTCTGCAGCACATATAAGAGATTACAGTACAGTTATTAGTTGACTTTTATAGGTGCTGTTCTTTCCGAGGAGTTCATTTTTCCCGTCTTTTTCCATCTGGCCCAGAGGAACATGATCTCTTCTCCAGCAACGACTCATCTGCAGAGGTTCAACACAGACAAATGTAACTTAAAATGCCCCTTTTGTGCCTCTAGATTGTAAAATTTTCCCTCTTTTTAAAATATTAATGCCCTAAAAAGTAACTGTGTACACAATTTGCCCTATCAAATGTAATAATGCCATTTAAGAGCTTACTTAAAGGGGTATTCCCATCTCTTAAGATCCTATCCCAATATGTAGTGGGTATAATATTAGCAAATACCTTCAATTAGAATTTTTTTATAGTTCTTCAGATTCACTGTCGTTTACATCTTATAGGGCATTGCAGTAGCTTAGGTATCCATGGTTACGACCACTAAGCGCTGTCTGTCAACTATATGAGTGGTCATAACCATGGATACCTAAACTACTGCAGTGCTGCACATGGGGTCAGCCACATAGCAAATCTGAAGAACTATACTAAATTTCTCATTGGAGGCATTTACTAACATTATTATTATTACACCTACCAGATAGTGGGATAGAATCTTGAAAATGGGAATTCCCTATTAACAATACCGCATTCCACAAATATTGTTTATTTTATTTTATTTTTTGTCAGTATGTACTCACCTAGCAGACAAGGTCCACCAGCACAGTTGGTGTCCCAGCACATGCGGAGTAACTCATTAATGTAATCACGCTACCTGCACCTGGACTCTTGACATTTTGTGCCTGCTCCTGGCATTCTGTCGGCCACAGGCCTAAAATGATGTGCAACCTATAGAACTGAGATTGGTAGACCAAGGAGCCCGTGGTTCCCTGCTTTATCAAAGGGTTTAGTTATGTCTGTATTCATATAAGGTTTAGTTATATTGGCATGCAGTGCACACCGATAGTTATAAGTGACAGTTGCATCAAGTGGGCACTCAGCCCCCCAATAGCTACGCTATTGAGCGCCATACAGTAACATTCATAAACAAGTTTCTTACATTAGACAAAATATCTCTCTGTAAAACTGACTAATTATAAAGTAGTGGGAAACTTACCTTTTTAACTTTACTTATCTAAATGCAGAAAATCCACACAAAAAAAATTAAAAGAAAATTCTTTATATCTTCATTGGGGGGGACATAGGTAACAATGGGTGTATATCAAAAGGAGGTTGACACTAGCCAAAAAAAAGAGTTCTCTTCTCCTCAGCAGGGTACACCCATCGACTGGCATAAGGCTCGTCACTTTTAGCTTAGTGTCAGGAGACACACCCGGATCTGATTCCCCAATTCTTTTTTTCTTCTTAGGTTACCTTGTTGTGTGCTATTAATGTTTTCCCTTTGTTTTTCAGGTTCTTCTCTTCAGGGCAACAGGGTGAATCTTCTCACCCTGATTTCCCAACTAAGTGACCGAGAGAACAGTGTGGTGCCATCCACATCGTACCGTCTCTGGTCTGCGAGGCATGACCTTGATCCCTGACACTTCAAGCGTGTCTAGGGGCGGTTCGTGGCGGATGGTCCTTGCCTTTTCCCCACCCCAGCCCTCTCCTCGTAGCGGTGCCGGGAGGAAGACTGCTCTCTACTCAGTGGCCCTCCCCTCCCCCAGTGTTGCCACCATCTGGGACCATGGCGGTGCCGGGAAGGAGGACTCCTTTTCCAGCAACCCCCCACCCCTACCCCACTCTTCCTCACCTCGGGGCAACTAATGTCATCCTCTGGATTCAGATGGAGTCGGTGCTCTCCCTTTTTTCTCTGCAGTCCCCCTTCAAGGTGACGGAACATCATGAAAATATTTTAGAAAGCCCTGTTGTCCTCCTCTCACCAGTTTGCGTTTTCCGGTGCAACGGTGTCTAGGTTTAAAATGTAGACCACAGCTCGTTGAGGCCTCCACTTGCTCTGATCACACCCTCCTCATGTGCGCCATCCAATCAGCGCTTTCACGTGCGTGTTTTCCCTCCTATGGAAGCGCTTTTTTTGGTTTTCACAGCTTGGGCTTTCTACATTCCATTTTTTGGGAGCCCGACCCCCTTCTTCCCTATTCTGTTTCCAGCTTTCGGCAATATTGCATCTCCAGACACAGATCCACCTTTTTGCTCCTGCAGGACCCGTCTTCTTCACATAAGGCGCACAGAACTGTTCAGACGGAGATTCCTCTTCCAGGACTGGTAGGCTCTGTCCATGCTGGTATTTTTTCCTTCTAGACTTGGCCCTCCCTCAGCCCCTCACTTCTACTTATGCACAGCCCCTCCCACACTATCATTTACTACGCCTGTGCCCTTGCAAAAAGAAGTGGCCCACAGGTCAGGCCTCAGCCTTCTGACCAAATTTCTGCCCTCCCACCATGTAGGTCTCACAGGAGCCCCCCGCCGACCGGGATGAGAGCACAATCCCTCCTCCCGCACGTGGGCTGTAACTGACCTAACCAAGGTTTCCCAGTCCCTGGTTCAGGTCCTAGAGAGTTTACCTAACCTTTCAGCCTCTTCCAGTGCTCCGACTGTTTCTCAGGGCAAATCACAGGCGCCCACCTGCCACCCACAGCATGGCAGATCAAGGATAAAGTCCAAGGAGCGGGTTCATACCAGCTCCTCAACTGGTTCCCCTTCCACATCCTAAATTATGCCCTCGGTATCCCACTCCTCTCCAGAGGTGGCTGCAGGGTCTGACCTTGCTTCAGAGTCAGATTCTGATCCTGGCATAGACCAAGTCTCCAAGCTCCAGGACATCGTTGCTAGCCTAATCTTTGCCGTCAATCAGACCCTCAGTATTAAGGAGGAGGAGTGACCTCCTCCAGATCACTCTGTCTCATTTAGTAAGGCAAAACGCCCTCCTCGGGTGTTTTCCAGCCACAAGGGATAAGAGGCAATCTTTGACAAACAGTGGGAGCACTTGGAAAACAACTTCCCGGGTTTGAAACGGTTGGATATCCTATATCTTTTTGGGTCCGATCTCCTCAGTAAATAGGCAGAAGCTCCTGCCGTGGATCCGCCAGTCTTAGGCCTGTCTGCCAACACAGTTCTGTCACTCCCTGATGGTTTCTCTCTCAAGGACTCCACTTACAGACAAATCGAAGCCCTAGCCAGGTCCACCTTTGTCTCTCTCTGTCCTGCATTCACTTCCACATGAGTAATTAAATCGGTCTTCACCTGGGCTAAACTCCTTCGTCAGAGCATCTTATCTGCGGCCTTGTCGGACAAGCTGGCTGATCTTGCGGACCAGATTGCTCACATAGGAAAATATTTGCTCACCGTGTCTCTCGACGTTGCCAGCTGTTCCGCTTGAGTTCCTAGCAATATTGTAGTCTCGCACAGAATACTATGGCTCAACACCTTGGAATGCAGACCTGGCATCTAAATAGTCTCTTACCAACCTCCCCTTCCAGGGATCATGACTCTTTGGATCTAAGCTAGATCGGCTCATCTCTGACGCCACCGGTGGTAAGAGTACTTCTCTTCCCAGCCTAGGCCTAAATTTCTCCACACCAGGACACGTCCTCTACAGTTTTGTTTCTTTCGGCAGTTTTCTTCCCCGGGACCTTCTCTCAGCGAGACCAGTCTCCTGTCCATCGAGAGAGAAAAGGAGGCCGTCCTTCAAATCCATCTCTGCTTGGCATCCAAAGGGTTGCTCTGCCATGTGATGGGTCATCCACCACCGGAGGGAATCCTCTCAGCATGGGTGGCCATTGCCTTCTCTTTTGGGACGTGTGGCTCTCCGTACTCGATGATGCCTGGGTCGGTGAGAGAGAATTTTCTTCTCTCCTATGCAGATAGGAAAGATGATTGCCGCAATGAAAGCCGTTCCTTTCGCACAGTTCCATGCCTGTCCTCTCCAACTGTCCATCCTGTCAGCTTGGGACGAAAGGATCTCTTCCCTGGATCGCCCCATACTTCTGCCACTCCCTGTGTGGCGGTCAATGGTATGGTGGAGTCTCTTACCCTCCATTCTGCACAAGAGATCATTCCTAACTCTCCCCTGGCAGGTTGTCACGACAGATGTCTCGGATGGGGATGGTTTTCCTTTGGCATGCAGTCCAGGGTCGCCGGAACTCTGGGAAAACCTCTCTTCCCATTAACCTCCTGGAGATCACAGCCATCTACCTTTCCCTTCTCCACTGGCAGTACCTTCTACTGACCAGTTCACATTCAATCCGACAATGACACGGTCGTGGCATATATAAACCACCATGGTGGGACACCCAGCGAGTCAGTCATGTTAGAAGTCTCACGGAGTCTGGCTAGGTCTGAGCGGCACGTGCCAGCAATATCAGCGGTTCACATTCCAGGTGTGGACAACTGGGCCACCGACTTCCTAAGCCTCTCCTCGGGCCAGGGGTCCTTCAATCCCACTGTGTTGAAACACATTTGTCAGGTGTGGGGAACTCCTGTCGTCGATCTGATGGTGTCTCTGATGAATCACAAGGCCCCTTGTTTTATAGCCAGTTCTCGCGACCCCTTGATGGTCGGATACGACGCCCTGGGTCATTCTGTGGTCTGTTTCGTCTTGCATACCTTTTTCCACCTCTTCCCTTGATTCCTAAATTTGTCAAAAAGATCAAGGCAGAAGGAGTTCCAGTCATCCTAGTGGCTCAAGTCTGGCTCAGAAGGGATAGACAACCCCCCCCCCCCGGGAGTGAGGGCTCACTTCACCCTTGCGGTAGGGGCCTCTTTGGGCCTGTGGCCACCAGTCCTCTGCAAGGACTCTACTAGGTTATCCCTTTATACATTTGCAAGATTTCTATAGGGGTACGTACCTATGCCTTGGCTGATGTTGGCCTAGATAGAAAGGGCAAGCCGTGGTTGCCCGTGGACCAACCTGATTTGAGCATGTATTTGGTTCCCTCCCTTGGGGCTGCTTTAGGACGTCCCATGGTTACCGTGTCTCCCAATGAAGCGACACAGAAGGATTTTTGGTACTCACCGTAAAATTTCTTTCTTGGAGCCTTATTTTAGGGACACATCTCCCTCCCTTGTTTGTGCTTATGTTGGGCTCAAGTGCCTCTGTTGGGCCTGTGTACAGTTATTTGGTCTTGCTTCTCCTACTGGTTTTTCACTAAACTGAGAAACTATATGCCTGTCGGTGGGGGTACCAATCTGAGGAAGAGTGAACTCCTTTATTTTTTTTTTTTTGTCTAGTGTCAGCCTCCTAGCGACAGCAGCATACACCCATGGTTACCTGTGTCCCCCAAAGAAGACCCCAAAAAAGATATTTTACGGTGCCTACAAAAAAATCCTTCTTTTGACCATTCCTTTATTAAAAGGAATCTATTAGAAGGTACAACCCTCCTAAGCCATCTATATGGGCATGAAGGTCATAGGAATACTAATAAAGTGATGGCTTGATATCTGCAATATGATGTTTTATTCCAGAGAATAATATTAAATAGGCTGGACACTGATCTGCATGAGAATTGGCCTCTAGAACTTATTTTGAATAAAAGAGGGAGTTACCAGTGTGAGACATGTTACTAACATTGAACAGAAAAAATTCTTTGCCTCATTACAAACATTTGCTGCAGCTCTCAGAGCTTTGCTCTATTGCAGCTGTGTTAGCCTGTGAGATGGCAGCTGAACCAGTGAGAGGAACCTGCAGATGTGTAAGAAGTTATAATCACACACAGCTCTGCAGTGCGATCAGGAGAGCAGAGGTACCATTACATATCACACTGGTAATGCCCCATTCTACTTAAAGGGAACCTATCACCCCGTTTTTTTCGGTATGAGATAAAAATACTGTTAAATATGGCCTGAGCTGTGCATTACAATAGTGTAGTTTGTGGACCCCGATTCCCCACCTATGCTGCCGAAATACGTTACCAAAGTAGTCATTTTCGCCTGTCAATCAGGCTGGTCAGGTCGGATGGGCGTGGCTTCTTCCCCCAGATATTGCGTAGTTTTCCGTTGGTGGCGTAGTGGTGTGCGCATGTCCAACGTCCCCAATCCTGCACGGGGGGGTGAAAATAGCAGCGATGTCCGTTATTCCATTGGTGGTCGGTGGGCGCGGCCATCTTCCTTTGGCCGCGCGTGCGCAGAAGCGGCGCTCTGCTGGCCGCGGCTTCAGGAAAATGGCCGCGGGATGCCGCGCGTGCGCAGATGGAGATCGCGGCGGCCATTTTCCTGAAGCCGCGGCCAGCAGAGCGCCGCTTCTGCGCACGCGCGGCCAAAGGAAGATGGCCGCGCCCACCGACCACCAATGGAATAACGGACATCGCTGCTATTTTCACCCCCCCGTGCAGGATTGGGGACCTTGGACATGCGCACACCACTACGCCACCAACGGAAAACTACGCAATATCTGGGGGAAGAAGCCACGCCCATCCGACCTGACCAGCCTGATTGACAGGCGAAAATGACTACTTTGGTAACGTATTTCGGCAGCATAGGTGGGGAATCGGGGTCCACAAACTACACTATTGTAATGCACAGCTCAGGCCCTATTTAACAGTATTTTTATCTCATACCGAAAAAAACGGGGTGATAGGTTCCCTTTAAGATAAGCTCTGGAGGCAGATTCTCATGCAGACCAGTGTTTGGCCCATAGATCTTAACTGCTCATTTACATAATGGGATGAAACTCTTAACCATGCCCTCTTGGCTAAGAAGGTGAAGCTTTAGATGGCCGCCAACCAAAAATGGAACTTATTAACAGTAATTTAACCCTTTGTTCTGTCTAGGATTTCTGCAAGACTAACAAGTAGTAACGGCAACTATTTTTCTCCTTGGATTAAAGAATAATTTCTAGCTTTAGTTCTTGACTTGCTTATAATAAAGAGCTAGATATAATCTATGCTTTTATTCTGTGGATTGAAGAGTGCACTAAAGTCTATGGAAAGTGTTAAAATAATGGTGCAACCATATTATAAAGGGGCTTATCTTCTGTAATTTGGTTTCTTCGCTGTATGAGAGCTTGTTAGTAATACGGGTGTACAATACAGATGCACTACTGCTACATACTGATGTGATGTGGCCTGATATTGTTGGCTTTCTTTTTCTTTGACACTTAGAAATACAACTCTTTTATTACAGCTTCTCCTGCAAAAAGTGATGCAAGTTCAGTTGACATATATGATGGTTTGGACACAACAACTTTAACAGGTATTCGTTCTATTTGACTGCTACGTGTACAAGCAGTGTAACTATTTTCTCTATAAAATGGTACATATTGCATAGCACATGCTTAATGAGAATCTGTCACCAGGTTTTTCCCATGTAACCTATGGCCACCTCCTTTCAGCCCTGTATGACCGCATTCTAAAGTGCTGTATATATGACTCAAATTCGCACTATAGTGCAAAAATAGACCTCTCATTATGCTCACCTACTTATGGGTCCTGTCCGCTGGGCGTCCTTGGTCTTTATCCGTCGCCTCCTCTCTTCCTGCGAAGCCGTCCACCTTTTCTGCTTCCTGTGGATGACATGTCCTATGTCATCCACACAATTTTTCCCTTTGCACTCCTATTTTTTTTTTCTTTGCCTTACTGTATATATGACTCCAATTCGCCATGTATCATAGAATGCTGTCATATGAGGCTGAAAGGTGGTGACCGTAGGTTATATGGGAAGAACCTGGTTACAGGTTCCCTTTAAAGTGAACTACAGGCACTGTCAGGTTGGAGCTGTTATACTGATTAACATGATACCTTGGCTGATGAAGTAAGTCTCGTGGTTGTTTTTAATCTGTACTTGCAGTTTTCAGTTAATGAGAATCTTGTACTTTTGGGAGGCCTTTGGGGGGGGGGGTTTCATGTGGTTTTCTGATCAGGTATTCATCATTATGGCTTCTGACAGGTCACTAAACCCTCACTGATCTGCCCTCTAGTTTACATACTGTATATCCTATTGTATGAGGAAAAAAAATTAAGTAATTAAAATGGGGCCAGCGGCATTGCATGATGCAATGGCTAAGGCTACGTTCACATTTGCGTTGTGCGCTGCAGCGTCGGCGCCGCAACGCACAACGCAAACAAACGCAGCAAAACGCATGCACAACGCTGCGTTTTGCGCCGCATGCGTCCTTTTTTTCATTGATTTTGGACGCAGCAAAAATGCAACTTGCTGCGTCCTCTGCGCCCGGACGCGGGCGCCGCAGGGACGCATGCGGCGCAAAACGCAAGTGCGACGCATGTCCATGCGCCCCCATGTTAAATATAGAGGCGCATGACGCATGCGGCGACGCTGCGGCGACCGACGCTGCGCCGCAGACCGCAAATGTGAACGTAGGCTAATATATACATTTATGATTGTCATATAGTATCTTCATCAAAATGGCGGTGCCTGCGCAGTAGCATCTATCGCGTTTCGGTGCCATTTTGCTGGAGAAATTTTTTTGGGCTCCATTGATATGGTGGCGCCTGCACAGTAGCATCTATCAGAACGCGATAGAGGCTACTGCTCAGGCACCATTTTGATTAAAGTTTTTTTTTTTCCGCTTAACATTCTATCCAGAATGTAAAATAGGGGGCAGGTCAGTGAGGGATCAGTGACCTGTCATAAGCCCATACAGATGAATAGCTAAGCAGAGCATCACATGAAGACCTGCCCACAGGCCGCCCCGAAGCACGAGCGTATCATTATCTGAAAACTGAAAATAAAGATTAAACAACCACCACCACAAGACGGATTTCATCAGCCAGTGTATCATTTTAATCAGTATAAGGGTATGTGCACACGTAGATGGAACCTCTGCAGATTTTTCCGCACCTGTTCTGAGAAATCCGCAGGTAAAAAGCACTGCGTTTTACCTACGGATTTACCGTGGATTTTGTGCTGTTTTTATGCGGATTCCACCTGCGGTTTTACACCTGAGGATTCCTATAATGGAGCAGGTGTAAACCGCTGCGGAATCCGCACAAAGAATGAACATGCTGCGGAATAAACAACGCAGCGTTTCCGTGCGTTTTTTCTGCAGCATGTGCACTGCGGATTTTGTTTTCCATATGTTTACATGGTACTGTAAACTCATGGAAAACAGCTGTGATTCCGCAGCATCAAAACCGCTGCGGATCTGCAGCAAAAATCCGCAACGTGCGCACATACCCTAACAGCTCCAGCATGAGTGTCTGTAGGTTACTGTTCACAATCCTGCTGACAGGTTTGCTTTAAGTCATAATTTTATTATAGATATCACACTTCATATTTTTTCTTTCAGAGCAAGCAGTTGAAAAAAGCAGTCCTTCAAGAACCTGCTTGGACCTTTATGAAGAAATCCTGACAGAGGAAGGAACTGCTAAAGAAACTTCATTCAATGATGTATGAATTATTTCATGGAAGTCACATCGAGAAAAATCTCCTGTATTATTGGCAGTTAATTTGCTTCTCATGGAGCATTGCCAGTAAGACTCCATACACAGTGGGTCTCCTTTGGGAGAGCCAGTTCCCCTTTTTCAAAGCAGGGGTGAGAGCATTGCATTCACCCAGAGTAACTCTGTTCTACAGGGACATTCACTCCAGAACCTACAATATCTGTCAGTAGATGGTGACTGGCTTGGCTAACTTTCATTCATGTTGCAATGCTTGTAAGGTTATGGTAATACTACATCCGTTTCCCGCATTTAAAAGCGGCCTTTTTTTCCGGCTTCTTCAGATCATCTCCTGAGTATTTTTAACTTTTTTTTTGCCAGTTTTTAAGCATCCTTCGGATGCTTTGGGGTTTAGCACATTTTGGCCACTTTTCCAGTATTTTTCTGGCTTTTTTTTTAACTTTTTAACTCTGTTAAGCAATGAACAAAACGTTGGCGTTTATTTTTATTTATTTTTTTTTGTATGACAAACACTGGAAAAACGCACACAAAAAATACTTGGTCATCTTCCGACTATATTTTTATTCTTCCCTTTGACTTGTATCAGTCATCTCCCTTGTGGAAAATACTTGAAGAATGGACATGTTACTTCATGTAACTGGAGTAATGATTCCGGTTCACCATTGATAGTCCCGAAATCTGTTCAGAGCTCGGATACTGTCTGTCACAGCCAAAATGTGCAAATAATTAGGAAAGGAATCCAGATCAACGAACAGGTTCTTCAAATAAAATTCAAACAAAGGACTTCTGGAGAGATGATAGTGAGTGTGTTAGCGCCAGCATAGCCCTAGCATCTACGCATTTCAGGTGTCAACGCACCCTTAATCATGATGTCTCAACAAAGTAACTTATGCAGTTACAAGTTCACCAAACAGTGTAAAATTATACAAAATGTGCAAGAGTACAACAGGGTACACGTGCACCTTTCTAATTTATGAAGGTAGGGACTGCCAAATGAACCCACCAAACTACGCCCAGACAATTGGCATTCCTAGTAAAATTGTCTAAGAACTCATGACACCTTTTCTTCACTAAAGGTACCATGTGTACATCGACAATTACTTCAAAAACTAGTGCGTTAAAATATGAGGTGTGTTCCTCAGAACATGCAAAGAGATTCATGAACGTGACCGTGGAAAAAAAAATATTTTTTAATAATTCAAACTTGTGTTGCTTCAACTGCATAAAATAGTGGTATCAAACTACTCACTACCTCCCTAGATAAATACACTAGAGGGTATAATTTACAGCAGACATTCATGGGGGATTTCTGTTCCTCTTGAACCAAACAGGATCTGCAAATGTGACCTCAAATTTGTGATTCAAAATTCACATTGTGCCCCTTCCGTTCTGTGCCCTGCTATTTGTCCACACAGAACTATTTGACTACATGTGGGATATCGCTGTGCCCGTAAGAAAGTCTGTAGCAAACTGTGTGGTCCGCTTTTTGGTGTTACCTCTTGCAAAAGTGAAAACATTGGGGCTCAGGCAAGATTTCCTGACAAATAGTTTAAGTTTTTGAGGGGTGTAGTTTTTAGAATGGTATCGCTTTTGGGGAGTTTCCAATATATAGGCCCGTTCAAAGTCCATTTAAATCTGAATAGGTCCCTAATGAAGCAGGTTTTGTAAATATGAGAAATTGCTGCTAAACTTTTAACCCCTCTAACATCCTAACAAAAAAACATTGTTTAAAAAATGATTCAGATGTAAAGTAGACATGTGGGAAATGTTTAATTATTTTTTGTGGTATAACTATCTGATTTAAGTGCATAAAAATGTAACTTTTGAAA
The DNA here is from genome assembly GCF_051348905.1 of Ranitomeya variabilis. Lineage (NCBI taxonomy): Eukaryota > Metazoa > Chordata > Amphibia > Anura > Dendrobatidae > Ranitomeya > Ranitomeya variabilis. The sequence goes on along the minus strand of NC_135233.1, from coordinate 768,722,431 downwards.
GTTGGGAAATGTTTTGTTAAAATTTGATATTTTCATAAATATACGCATATCATATTGACCAAATTTACCACTAACAATACAATACAGTACAATATGTCACGAAAAAACATTCTCAGAATCAGTGGGATCTATTGAAGCGTTCCTGAGTTATTGCCTCATAAAGTAACACTGGTCAGATTTCTAAAATTTGGCTTGATCCTTAAGGTCAAAATTGGCTGTCACTAAGGAGTTAAGGGTGCGTGACACCTGAAACGCGTAGATGCTAGCACTAATCCACTCGCTATTATCTCTCCAGATTTTATTTGAATAAAGAAAGAACCTATTTCTTGAGCTGGACTGGATTCCTTTTTTACTTATTTCCACTTCTTGTAAATGCTTGGTGTTTTTGTCTGAGTGTTTAAAAGAAGCCCATAAGCCTGAACATATGAACAGCAAGCAGTTTTTACATTAGAAATAAATTAGTTCATTCTTTCAAACATTTTTTGTTTTGTTTTGCATAGTTTTCTACAAAAAAAGTGAAAAAAGATACAATGTGAACACACCCTTAAAGGGTCTGATATTGCCTTAGAACAGTGTTCCCCAACTCCGGTTCTCAAGGACCACCAACAGGTCATGTTTTCAGGATTTCCTTAGTATTGCACAGGTGATTGAATGCTTGCATGTCCAGGTGATCCTGAAAACATGACCTGTTGATGGCTCTTGAGGACCGGAGTTGGGGAACACTGCCTTAGAACAATTCAAAACTATACACAGCAAGTTGATTTAAGGGGGGCTAGCGCCTTCCCGTGCCATCAGCAGGACTTGGAACAAGCATTAGTTACTCCATCTTTGTCCTGTATAGAGATCGAAGAATGATTAAACCAAGATCCACCAGGTACAACCAATTCAAATGTAACGTCCCAACTGATCATTAAAGCAACTCCATGAAATGGCATATTGAAAACAAGAGAAAAATACTTGGCTTTTAAACATTACAAACTCCTACTTTATCACAAATGCATGAAAAAATATTCCAAACAAATGTTAAAAAGTTAGTGACCACAAGAAGCAGGATTAATGCCCTTCTAGGGTGCAAATGAACAGAGTAAAAGATGGACTATAATAGTCCCTTATAGCGGAAAATCTGGTATAAACATGTTAGTAGACAGTTATACGAGTGCTAAACTGAATATATCCACGCTAATAATAATAAACCGTGTACAATAGGGATAGTCAACCCTGCATATGGAACCCCGCTTGAGTACCATTTTCTTTCAGTAATACTGCTTCACCGTGGGGGATAATTTGCTTCCAACCTGACAGGAAATGTTATTGACAAGGAACCGGTCATGTGACAGGAATGTCAGCCAATGGGAATGATACAAGCGGTACGTGCCCAACTGACGTGTCCTCGTCACATGCCCAACCCCCAGTGTCAGACTCTGGGTGCATGCACGGGAGCGTGGGCACATCACCATGGTTTCCCGCACATGTGCACTGCACTAGAGTGATGCCGCGAGGAGGGAGGACACAGGACAAAAAGGCAAACACCCGCTCACATTCTAACCATAGTTGCATAGAAGATACACAAAGACAGGTATTGGTACAATAAACAGCCGCATCCATACAAATGTATACAGTCCAATAAAAGAAATTGTTGCATGAATAATGTTGTACATCATATTCAGTAATTCCACACATTATTGTAGTGCAGCAGCAAAGTCATAGTGGCACAAGCCCATCACATTCTTAGATTCAAAATGTTTGATACTTTCAATATCAAAGAATGGAAGTCACTGAAAGCAAGACATGTCAAAACACAGGAAAAATAAGTAGTGATAGGATAGGATTTCCCTCCTTATCTGCCAGCCAATATACACACACTCAAACATCATTTATAAATGTGGTTCCATTTAATAGGTAGAGGCTGGCTTTATTTCCTCCCAGATTTTACATTTATCAATGTTTCTATTTGCTAAATCTTGTATTTTTTTTTTTTTTTTTGCTTTGACAGCTAAGTGGTGAATATGAGAAGTGCCAGAAACAAATAAAACAATTGATTACAAGACTGAAGGAAATGAAGTCTATGGTAAGCCATAATTATAAATCATTTCATTCCGGTGTCCTCTGCCCATTATGTAGCCATATATTAGGCCTCTTTCCCACATCAGTTTTTTAGAATCAGTCACAATCCGTCAAAGTGTTGAAAAGACGGATCCTGTGCAGATTTTAAAAAACTGATGCACTGGATCTGTTTTTTTTTTTTTTTTTTTTTTTTTTTGACGGATCCGTCGAAGCAGCTGCTGCCAGGATTTAGAGGAACAAAATTCTGGAGAGAGATATTAAATTACAGGAATTTGAAATTCTTCCAGGCATGCTCGGTTTCAAGAAACGGAATCCGATGCTGGATACCATTTTTAGACGGACAGTGCAGGATCCGTCGCTGTGCGATTTTTCGACGTACACAAAAAAAGTTACTATGTCCGTTGTCTCTGGGCAACGGACACAGAATTTACGACGGATCTATCAAACGACGGATGAAACGGAAGGCCATCCGTCACAAACAGACAGAAACAAAGACTGAAGTGTGAAAGAGGCCTTACTTGGTAAACTTTACTCACCCCCCCCCCCGGTCAGCAATTAGCTCATTGAGATCTGGAGACCCTCGCCAAACATCTGATACTGCCAATATCCAGTCATACACAAACTGCTGGAGGAATTATGAAATATACGTCAATATTAGCTGTCACCTGTTCTCATGATTAGTAATAACATATGTAATATATGGCCGAGCTAAGCCTTGACGCAAAGTATTATAATGCTGGTGGAAGGGAGTTAATGGCTCATGCAGTACAAGCTGAATTTGAAACTGATTATTGATTACAGAAATTTATTTAATCTGATGTTTCATCCAAGCCTTGGGCCTCATCTAGACATCTTTTTAGTACTATTTCTTGTACGTGAAAAATAGAGGCATTTTTTATCATCGTTTTAAGTCACCTTTTCCTCAGTTTGGTCAATTTTGTCAGTTTTTCTCATATGCAAGAGAAAAAAAACAAGTTAAAAGCGTCTCCTACCCATGTAAAAAAATGGACAGCACACAGCATCAAAGTGATATCCATTTTTTTTCACAGACCAATTGACTTACATTGGAGAGTTTGATCCATGACTCGGATTAAAACGGACAGCTTTTTTTTTTTCTTTGCTGACACTGTCTGCAAAAAAACACAGCCATGTGAGCAGCATCATAAACTATTCTGAAAAAAATGTGTGACCCACATATATCAGACATTTGTGGCTTATGTCCCAGATGCGGGTTGCCCTGGACATGATTACAACTAGTTAAGGAGTGTAACATGCCGAATCCTGACTGTGTTGTATATACTTCCCTGCATTTTTTATTGAACTTGCAAATATGTGCAATCAACTTGCTCTTCTTCTCTCAATTGAAACCATTGAGAGAAGCCGAATGGAAAAGGGTCATAAGCAAATCATCAATACAGTTAATGCATAAAGGTTTGTGTTTGCTCCTGTGTTTGTCTCCAGCCTCATGACATTTTGAGCTTATTTGTTCCCAAAAAATGGAACCAGTAAGTTCTAGCCAGAAGTGCACAAATCCCGATGGAGTAGACCCCTTTTCATAGTGACACACATTATAGTATGTCCTTTCATTTTTTTTGTTTCTTGTTTAACCCAAAACCCCTTTTTTTGTTATATATATATATATATATATATATATATATATATATATATATATATATATATATATATATATATATATATATATATATATATATATATACTTTTTGAGCAACATTTTAATAGTACAATAAAACTACAAATTAAGGTTTCTTTCGGTCTTTGCAGAATTCAAGTTTGCAAAATGAAAATCAGTGCTTAAAAAAGAATATATCTGCCCTCATTAAAACTGCACGAGTAGAAATTACACGTAAAGAAGATGAGATCAACAGACTAAATCAGAGGTAATCCTTTTTGTCTAATTGAATTCCAATAGTTCTCATGCTGTAATAGTACAATTAGAAGGAATGCATAGAAAGTATCCACTGATATGGCTGGCGTGTAGTTTTCCAGTTGTTTGTGTAACTATTTATTATACATAGAATTAAAAGCGCAGCCCAATGCATTTTTTATTCCAATGAATATGTATGTTTTAATAATTTAGTCTGTGCCTTGTTTAGTCATTTCTATTCATGACCTCCTTCAGTCTGGTCACCTAATCTTATGGTGACTCCCCAGGAATTACATGTCAGGGATCACCACTTCACCTGAACTGCCTGTATGATGAAATTTCAACTTTGATGTTTGACCCAACATAGGCTCTTGGGTGCTTTTGCAAGATTCTGTAAACAATGTCCAGGCATACAACAGCATTCCAGTAGTATAGTTTTGCCATAATTTTACTAACTTGGAGTAATACTGCCAGGTCACTATAGAACAAATTTTTGAAAATGTGTTTGTCATTAACAGGTTGGGCATGCCAGGAATGAAGCACAGTTTTAAACCGACTCAAATACCATTAATGAATATTAATAATAGATCACAATCTGATGACCTCTCAAAGAACATTAGAAACACAGAGAACTTGCCAAAGAAAAATATTACTTTACAATCTAAAGACATAACAAGTCACTATTCTAAAAATCTTTGTGATCAGGAGAAGTCTTGTGTGAAAAGTAGCCCAACGTGCCCACCAGTAAATAAACCTATTTCTAAGCAGTGCAAAGATAGTATAATGAAGAGTTCCCATGTAGAGCCGCCATGCTTTGAAGCAAATGATACAAATAAGATACAAATGGGCTTGGACAACCTAAATAAGGTCACGGAGAGAAATCGGACAAAGGAAAGGCCAAAATCTAGTTCTGCCAATTTAGTAAGTGAAAATTCTGATCTAAAAGAAAAGGTACGTAGATCGCCTCTAAAATGTGGAAGAAATGATTCTTCTCAGGAAAAAAGAAATTCAAAGTCAGAAGCCGGCTCTGAGATAGAAGACCGCAAATACCATTCAATCTCCTATAAAGAAAAAATGCAGCTAAAAGATCTGGATTCTCCTAAAGAGAAAGAAGTAAGAAAATATGAAAGGTCTCCACACAGAAGGGAATCTAGAGCATATGAAAAAGAAAAAAACACAGAATCAAGGCATAAGACATCCGAGAAAATTGAAGAGCCACGAAGATCTAAAAGAACACATTTTTCAACCTCAAAAGATGATGGTTCCCACAAGTTCTTGGAGCAGAATGATGGTAAAAGAAGTCTTGATACAGGTAGAAAGGATAAACGTTCCTCAGAGTACAATGAGTCCAAACATGGAAACAAAGATTCAAAACAAAGCAGATCTGAAAACTCCCCAAGGAATAAGCCTAATCGTGACAACAGAACTGAAAGATCTGATCGTGAAAAGAGAGGAGATGAAAAGAAAAGATCTAGAGATGACCATGATCAAAATAAGCATGACCGAAAGGATAAAATGCATGAAACAAAAGTAAAAGATACTCATCAGTCATCAAGCAAAGGTAAAGGCTCCCATTCTAAAGTAAATGAGAAGAGCAAAAATGGCGACAAAATTAAAGTGGACAGTGGCCAAAAAGACCTGAAACTGTCATTTATGGAGACCCTTAATTTAACACTTTCTCCCGCTAAAAAAACACCTGATGACGCACATCGGATGTTCCCGGTTGCCTCCAGTAAGGATTGTGAGGTGGAGGAAAGCATAGCTAAAAGTTCGTCTCCGCAATGCGTGACTGAAAACCATGTTGACTCTCTGTGTCCTCAACAGACTGATTTAAAACACAGTGAACTTGTTTCATTGGATAACAGATCAACCAAAGTCTTAAATATAGAAGACTCCAACCAAGCATCTCCATCTGAACCGGTTGTAGAAATGAAAGTGCAACCAAATACAGCTGTTGAGAACCACTTAGTGGAAAAGTTAACAATAGATGATAAACAGCTTGTGTCTACTGATTTACATACAGTGGACTTGGAGGTGATGGACATGCACAGTCCATTTGATGGTTCAGATCTTATTGATCTCGATTCGTTTATAGAAATTGATAGATGCAGTGGAAGTCCTAGTTCTGAAACTCCTAACATGTCTACACCTGCTGAACAGACTCAAGATATCAGTATCGTAGAGCCAAGTGAGGAAGACGACCAAGCAATGAAACTGAAATCAAATCAAACCCCAAAAGGTATATGTGAGTCTCCAGATACTGACCTTGTACACATAAGCACAAAAGGAATTGAGAATAAGCATTGTTTCCATGATGAAGGCTCTATTGACTTTAACGTTTTAAGACATATTCCAAAACTCCTCAGTCCACTGAAAAGCCCAGCCCGGCCTAAAGCTCTGCATACCCTTGAGCGCACAGCTAAGGCTTCTGTAGTGAGCAATTTACATAAAGGTATTCTCAACTGCAGTTTTCTCTTTATTGTAGAAATAGTTTTGCATGCATGACTTTAACTCTGCTCTGAAGTGTATACTTTGATTTGTTTGCTAAGGCATTCTTGACTTGTAATAGTTTTACAGTAAGTCATTTTACTACTGTGCAGTCACGTACAATATGCTTTAAAAAGACCCAATATATGTTCTATTTTATTGAAATCGCTACTAGCTGTTGCAATGTTTTTTTAAAATAAGTCCAAACAAATCAAAGCACACGTAACATATTAGTAGTGTAGCAGTGTGCGTAAAATGCCTTTTCATTGAATCTGCTGGCCTCAGTTTTTTTTTTTTTTTCTCTCTCATGAGTTATATTCTGGTCATTCTCACGGAATTTTTGTATTTCATTTTAAATCGTTAAACAAGGACTTCCCTTTCTTTTTTTTTTACTTTGCTAATAATGGATATCAATTTTCAAAAATATTCTGTTTTTAGAAGCAGCAAAAGTCATGCCATAAGAATCTCCCTAGATCTTTTGCCAAAAATGAACTGTCTTGTATTGGTTAGTGTTCTTTTTATGCATAACCAATAAATCTGGATGGATATGTATGCGAGCTGAGTATGTTAAAATGCAGTGCAAAATAGTTACAAACTAAAGAGAAGTCTAGTCCTGGGTCCTGGACTATATAACTCTATGACTCTCCACAGATCCACCTAAATTAAAGACTACCTGTTATCATGTGCCATAGTGCAGAATATGGACATCATTATGAGACCAACCTTTTTTAGGCAAAACAAACAGCTGCTAATAAAGTAATTCACAAATATTATATGGACATTTACACCTCTATAGCCAGCCTTCAACAGTTTCATCTGGTGATAATGGTTAATAGATGACTATTTGAACCAAACCTTTTGTTATTGTTAAACAGAATCTGTCACAAGGCTCTTACCACCTTATCTCAAAGCAGCATAATGGAGAGATAGAGACCCCGATTCTAGCTATGTGTCCTTTACTGGCCTCTCTGCTGTAGTTTTGATCATCTGCTGCTGATAAAATGCTGATGTTATCACTAGAGGACTAGTAATCCTGCTGCAAGCCATGCAGTCCTCCATTTGCATGAGCTCTGTATAACCACGTCCACCACCGATTGGCAGCTTCTGCCTATGCACAATATACACAGAAACCTTCCAGCCAACTATGTTTTAACTATCAGCAAGCAGCTTAAAAATTGATACACCACTGGAATCAGCATCTCTGCCCTTACATCCTGCTACCCTTAGTAAAAACCATATGACATATTCCCTTTTAGCAGCATTTATATAGCTCATTGAATGTATCAAGATGTATAGTTATGGTAGGTGATATCTCAGTACAATTGTCAGTGCTTGTTTCTTTAGCATAAATATTCATCTTTTTTTATCCATAAATGTGCAAAAGTTGTCTTCTGTTATTATGTGGTTACAAATTGCTATTTTTTTTCTACCATTTTTACTTTAGAATTGTTACCAGAGACAAATGTCAAATCCACATGTTTATCACCATCTGATGAAATAAACAAAGAAAATTGTCAACCAGATAACAAGCTAGACTTTGGCTGTAAAATCCCTGCAGTGGCTTGTAATGATGAATTGGAAGAAGGGGAGATTTTAAGTGAAGAAGAGCAAATGCCTAGCCAAACAATCCAACCTATAAGTAATGCTGGCCAATTGGTTCCCGACCACATAACAAGTGTGACTAAGAGCCAGTCTGGTCAAGATGGTGAACGTTTGTCCAATACAGAGAAGACAATTATGCTCCCAGAAAAATCTGCTACAAAAAAGAAAACTAAAATTGCCACGCAATCAAAATTGTCAGCACTTCCAACCAGTAAACAAGGAAAGTTAAGTGCAGATTGTTGCCTGGACGGGATCTTAAAAATTGTCACCCCATCAAGTACTCAAGATGTTCTTCAGATGTTACGGATTATAAGAAAACACATACGAAACAAATACATGAAATTTAAGATTCAATTTCCACTTACCCAGTTTCATCGTATAATTGAAGCTGCGACATTATATTTTATTACTTTGGTAAGAAATCTAGACTGGTGCTGCATATGTTCCTCACCAGAAAGATTGCAAAAAAAGCTTTGTAGGCAAATCGAGACAAGACTGAAAAAGTTGAAAAAGAATGGGATTGTCGACAGAATTTTTGAGCAACATCTCCTTGATATGAAGAAAAGACTGTGGAAATTTGTAGAGGAGCAACTTGATTCGTTGTTTGACATTTTGAAGGTAGTGATTGTGAAACTTTGTGACAAGGCTGAAGTAGAAAAAGATACAGAATCTTGCACGAATACCCAAAAATCTGGTCCTGTAACAAATTCTCAAAATAAGAGAAGCAAACATGTAGGTAAACACACTTTGCCCGAATCAGGATCACTTACCTGTCTAAGAAAACTTGAGTTCCACAATCAAGTGGAAGTATCACATCCGAAGACTCAAAATGATACTAAAATGGCTGTGCAAGTAGAACTTGTAAAGGAGTTGAAACCAATTACTGTTAAAGACAATAAGGTTGATTTCACTTCTAGTAAAGTGAGCCCAACCTCGAAGTTTCATCTTCGTTCACCCACCAAGATGTCTACATCTAATGAACCAAAAAATCAGCAAAATATGTCTGGTTTATCTTTTAATTTGGTAAATGATGATCACATGGGGGACGTTTTTAAGAGCTTGCTTCGTGATTCTGATAATTTGCCCTATAATGCCTTACCAGAAAGCATGTTGATATTTGGAACTCCAGAAAAATCTGTGTCCAGTCCGAAATTTGAAAATTTAGATTCCCTATCTGAAAATAAAACTCCACCTAAAGATCCTTTTTCCTGGCCCTTAATTTTGTCTCCACATATTCCAACTTTCCCTTGTCTTGAAACTGTACTGAATCCTGATGTCTTTGATGAAAACTGTTTACTAGAGACTCCTACCAGTGCCTCTTCCAGCAAGTCCTTAAATGGCTCAGATGATCGGCTCAAATCCTATTCTTCAATTCTTCTGGAAGATCTTGCAGTATCTTTAACTGTTCCATCGCCTTTGAAATCTGATTCACATCTCAGTTTTCTTAGACCAACTTGTGCTACAGAGCCTATATTGGAAATTGATGGAAAGTGCTGTGAGGGGTCTGTACTTGAAGAAGAAGATGCAACTGAACAAGACATACATTTAACTTTGGATTCTGATAACTCAAGCATTGGATCTTTGGAAGATTTGGGCGAATCAGGCAGCTTCCAGTACCATCCAAGTGAACCTATGCAGGCTGTTATAATGGAAAAGTCGAATGACCATTTCATTGTGAAAATAAGACGCGCTGTGTCTTCTAGCTCTCCAGTTTCTGACTGCTCACTGGAACTGACCGATAAAGCCGCCCTCAGATCTATAAAAGCTACGGAAGGTAATACAATTGAAATGGAACCTAGACTGGACATAGAGTCAGAAGAACATAATGACAGCCAAATAATCCATTCAGATCACTTCGATTTAGCAGTTGTGGCTGAGAATTGTACAGTTGACTTAGAGAGACTGGACAGTGTCCCCCTTGCGGTACCAGAAAATGAATCTGTATTTAAGTTGCCTCCTAGTAGAAGGAAACCTGTAGAAATCCCAGCTGAAGTAAAACAAATTTCTAATGATACAGTAGAACCTTCTGGAACGGATACTGAGAAGAATGCTACAAGCTGCATTAAGGAAACCTGCAGCCCAGTTCCACCTGCTGAAATATTGCCTATGGAAACATGTGATGCCAACACCACAGACTTAAATTTGAAGAAAAAGAAAAGGAAGTCATTGGATGATAAACCATCAGCCAAACGTCAGAAAAAGTTATCTCTTCCTGATGGGGATAAAGGTACAAAGCATAATATAATTGAAGGCTTGCACTTGGAGAAATCCAATAAGGGGAAACACAAAAGAGCAGTTAGTGATGGTGCTATAAACGTCCAGTCCTCCAAAGTCTCTCCAACGAACTTGTCTGCAAAGAACGTCATCAAAAAGAAGGGAGAAGTTGTTGTTTCTTGGACAAGGTAAACGTGCAATTTGTTTTTCTCCAGTTTATTTGTAGAATTTTTTAATTTGTATTTGCATTTTTTAATACGTATATTGTAATTCTTGACTAGGCCCTCTAAGAGAAACTGCCTTAAAGGGGAGGTACACTAATTAGATATTGATGACCTATCTTCAGGTTAGGTCATCCGTATCAAGTTGGTGGGGGTAGCCAATGTCGATTCTCCAATCAGTCGAGTATAAACAGTTTAGGGACCCGAAATTTCACAGCTCTATGCACTCTTTGTAGTGGTTGGTCTTTGCAACTACAGCTTCTTTGCGACCAAGCTGCATCACTTGTGAATTGCCACAACCATGTACAGATCTTCGCTGTTCTGACTTGTGTGTTGGCCTCTGCAGAGCTGCAAACAAATGATTGACGTGGGTGTCAAACCTCCACCAATTTGATATGGATTACCTATCCTGGTGATAGGTCATCAATACCGGAGTAGTGGATGATCGTTTTAAGAGGATTTTTCTCAAAAGTGGACCTTAGGCCGGTTTCACATTTGCGGTTGTGTCCGCAGCGTTTGCATACATCCGCATGCGTCTTGATTTCATATCTTTACATTGTGGACGCAGCTTCATGCGTTCGCCTGCGTTTACTTACGCATGCGTCTTTTCGGGGGGTGCGGGGCTTGGCTAAAGCACCATGTTGCAATTTTTGAGGCAGCAAATTTCCGTCAAATATGCGCGCGCATGCAGATGAGTGCATTAAAAAACGCATTACTGTCTATGGGAACGCATGCGTTCGAGGCGCTTGCGTACTTCGGACTTCACATGTCCAGGATTTTATTGAGACGCGCCCATTGAGACGCCCTTCTGCAAATATCGAACGCATGCGCATAAAAAGCGCAAAAGCATGCAAACGCAGCATTTTTTCCCCGTCATGCGTAAGCTGATGCGGATCAAAAACGCTGCGTTTTTGCATACGTTTACGGTTGCGGACAAGACGGTGCGGACTCAACCGCAAATGTGAAACTAGCCTTATAAATTGTACAATCCTGCTCCTACAAAAAACATTTTTTTTTTCTTCTCCCATCCCATTGTGGAGATACAGGGCACTGTATTTACTGGTGCCCAATCAGTTAATTTTTGTCATTCAACTGGAATATTGATGTAGTTTATCTATTTGGGCTTGTATTTTTATACTATTATGATGCTGTCCAATAAACAAAAAAAAGCAGCATCATACAAAGAATAAATTAGATGCCAATGGTTGTGACTAAAATGAAACGCCTATTAAGAGAACCCAACGTATTGTAAGGAGAAAACCTGGTGAGCAGGGAGAACAAACACCAGTACCACCCCCGAAAGTGACATCTGTTTTGGGTCGGTACTGTTTTCTGCTCTTCCTATTCTCCCATTTCTCTCCTTACAATGTGCACTGACAGTGTGCTTTCTCGCCAGCTAGTCACTTCTCATCAGAGCCGGTGAGGGAGTGCACTGTCACTGTGCATTTACCGCAGCCTCTGCCCCCCCTGATGATCCATATTAGTATCCCAGCATGCACTTGGCCATTGTGAAATAAAATGTCATCAAACTGGAAGTGGGTAAACAAAATAAATAAAGTAGAGTGCAGAGGAAACGGTAGACACTTTTTAATTACAAAATCAAGAAGAAAGGGAACCGACACACAGAGTACTCAAACCTATGGAGGGCGAGAAGTAGTGATTCAGAATAGTGAGTCAGAATATACAAATAGTGACACAAGTTAATCTTGCCTTACGCAGGCGTGTATTATGGAGGACAGATAATGAATTTCAATCCATTATTGCAGCCAGCATGCAGCCAGCGGGTAAGGAAAGGGTGAATCAAACACCCGAAAACCCCGCCTCTATGGCTGAAAATTGTTCCCTCCAAATTCAGGTGACAGAGTCCCTTTAAGGTTTATACTACTGTGAACAAGGACCTTAGTAAAATGGACAATCGGAAACTATCATAAAGAACCCCAAGAACAAGAAAAACCGACTGAGTCCAAAGTACGGAAAATATAAAACATTTAATTTTTATTGGTATACCAGGTTAAAAACTATGTAGAATCAAGTAAATTACATACAATAATAAATAAAATACACATCCGTATGCTACCAAAGAAAGGGGCGTACCTAATCAGCTTTTTAAAAAAAAACAAAAAACAAATATGTGGTGCAAAAATTGCAAATTATAAGAAGTGTGCAACTGCAAAACTAAAATGTTATATATAATATATATGGTGCGTGTAATAAACATACATGAAATTTCTCTTATATATAATAATAAAGTGCAAAATACATAATAACGTGTCAGTGTGTCCATTATAACCATGATGTTTAAGTAAAAATCATAATAAAGTGCCAATAAAAGTTGCACCACCAGGTGTCAGCATAACCACATCAAGTATAAAATGACCAGGAATAAACATCGAGAATTAATAAAAGGATTATAATAATGATTTTTATCAAATAACTTACAAAGTAATGCGATGTATCCCTGGTCTCCTGAATGGGCGTTTCGGCACGTTGCCTTCGTCAGGGGGTGGCACCAATAGGAGAGAGTTAAGTATATATACAATGCTTAGCCAATCACAACAGTAAGGTGTGTGCTAGATGTCCAATCAGATCACAAGACGTCATCCTGAACGAGTGCTTCTTGATCACCTGAACAAGTCGGTTTTTATTGTTCTTGGACTACTTTTTAAAGGGAACCTGTCACCCCCAAAATCGAAGGTGAGCTAAGCCCACCAGCATCAGGGGCTTATCTTCAGCATTCTGTAATGCTGTAGATAAGCCCCCGATGTATCCTGAAAGATGAGAAAAAGAGGTTAGATTATACTCACCCAGGGGCGGTCCCGGTCCAGTCCGATGGGCGTCGCGGTCCGGGGCCTCCCATCTTCTTACGATCACGCCCTCTTCTTGTCTTCACGCTGCAGCTCCGGCGCAGGTGTACTTTGTCTGCCCTGTTGAGGAAAGAGCAAAGTACTGCAGTGCGCAGGCGCTGGGCCTCTCTGACCTTTCCCGGCGTCTGTGCACTGCAGTACTTTGCTCTTTCCTCAACAGGGCAGACAAAGTACACCTGTGCCGGAGCCGCAGCGTGAAGACAAGAAGAGGACGTCATCTGATGAAGATAGGAGGCCCCGACCGGACCACCACACCCATCGGACCGCAGCGGGACCGCCCCTGGGTGAGTATAATATAACCTCTTTTTCTCATCTTTCAGGATACATTGGGGGCTTATCTATAGCATTCCCGAATGCTGTAGATAAGCCCCTGATGCTGGTGGGCTTAGCTCACCTTCGATTTTGGGGGTGACAGGTTCCCTTTAATTACAGTATATTAGCAAAGTGATTAGATTATTACATTTTGAATTAAATTTGTTAGTTTCAGACTACAGCATTAAGGGAAACACTCTATGTACATTGATCTGTAATGTATGTAGCTTGGCCCATGAGGTGAATTAACATGCGTGGCATTTCATTCAGGTAAATGGCATAGTTTACTATGAAGTGGTCAATATAATGTAGTTCTGCAGATTTGACATTATGCAACTCATGTTTATGAAGAAGAGCTATGCTAACTGATTCACAAAACCCTGGTTCAGAGGCCATGTCTGTATTCCGTGGCCATCAGACAGGAGCCCTGTGGACCACCTCCTACGTGCTGTATCCCCATATACGTTACCACAACGATAACATGCTGGGCCTCCAAATCAAAAAGCAGGACTGGGATACCAGCTGGTGGCCACAGCATACTGATGTCCCTAGTAGACCGGACTCCTGGAAATACATTTGTTTAACTCTTCAAAGTGCATGTTCCAAACTGATTCATATCCATTTTATTTGTGTATTTATTTATTCCAGAGATGAAGACCGTGCGATTCTCTTGGAGTGTCAAAAACTTGCTCCAACTAAAAAGACATTTGTCTTCCTATCTTCTACTATGAATAAATTTCCACATCAGGTGTGTATTAACTTACTAAGTTCAGGCTGACTTCTCAGTGAGACTCTTTATATGAGTACATAGTGTTGCAGTGTAAAGTATTGGTGACAAACTTGGCAGCAGCCTTTGCCCCAGATAAGATAGGAGCAGATACAACCACTAATATATGTATAGATATGCCATTTTAACAACTCCGTAGCAAGCGGTTCCGTTCTCATTAGGCTCTTTGCCTGTTTCTACAGATGAGATCCATTACAAGCATTTTATTTCTTGGGTCTGACCTGCATGTTCTTTATTGTACTGCTTTTACTACTATTTTTTTTTCTAAATTTTTATTTTACAACTTATTAGGTCAAATACAGTTTTATTTTTTTATTTTATTTTTTTTTATTATTAGAAAATATGCATTTCCTAAATTGTTTGATCCTTTTTTTTATTTTTGAGTAAAATAAGATCTTCCATTTTTGGTGATAATTGCAGACATGTCTTCAACAAATCTGCCACATATATATGCTAAGCATGAAGCCTTGTTTGTTTGTTTTGTTTTTTGATCGTCAGGTTTGCATCACTATGTTTGTACTGAGGGATTGGGAAGAAAAAGGTGATGTTGGGTGGAATTGTGAATAAAGAAAAACAAAAAAATAACTTTCATGTTGTGTTACACTGTGCAGTAATAATTACCTGTCAATTTCATTTTCAGTGTCAGGTAAGTGTTGTTACCACAATACCTAACTTTTATATAGGATTCTTATTCTGTGCTATAAAGTGTCTTAAAAAAAAAAAAAAACAAGAACTTGTCATAAATTAAAAAAGTTATGGCTCTTGGAAGACTGGGAACGAAAAAGGAAAAATCACTCAGTCCTTAAGGCGGCGTGCCCATGATCAGGAACTGCTGCGGGGTTGACTCTGCATATTTATGCAACATCAAATCCACAGCTGCCAGATGTTACAGCACAGAGGATGGGATATCTAGAAATCGGGCTGTGCGTCTTTCAAGATCACAGCATGCCCATTTTTCTTGCGGAGATGCTAGTCCCCGCCACAGAAACCGATAGAATGTATTGAATGCAGTAAATCTGCACAGTTCAGTGAACACATGCGGATTTACCTGCGTCCAAAGCGCTGCTAGTTTTGGATCGTTGGCACATAGCCTAAGAAGGAGTTGAAAAGGTTGTTCACTGCTTTGTATATTGATGTCCTATCCTGATTGGTGGAGGAGCAACACTTGCCACCCCCGTGATCATTGATAGCCAGATGTGACCATTTGTAGAGCTGCAGAGTGAACTACCGCTTTTTAGGCTCGTGACTGTAAATGCTTGGCAGATTCTGCTGTAGAATTGCGCATGTCTCTAATGCTGAAGCTAATGACTGGAGCATTAAGGAACTTATAGTTTTCACTGCACAATACAGCATAACTAAAGCTATTATTTTTATATTTTTAGGTGGAAGAGAGATTCCGTCAGTTAATGAAGTTGTTTAAGAAGAGCAGAAATTCAAGCAGCTGAAAATGCATTTTTGTGTAATATACTGTATATCTCCATCTTGCAGAAAGATAGTATTACAATTAGATGATCTGCATAATTACCTGATTTTGTGTAAATATAATGGGATATTTATTATAGCAACGTCTCAAGAAGGTCAGTCGGACAAGTCCTGTGGAGAAGATCAACCTCTTTTCACCATTCGTTCTACTTGTGTCTAGGAGTGTGAAATATGTTAATTTGTTGAAATTATAAATTATTCCTTACTTACAATATTTCCAACTAAGAATTGGCAACTTAACATTTTCACTCTGTTACCCCGTTCTCCCAATTTCTGCATTGTTAAGGAGTGGGGGGTGGTTTGGGGTCATCCTTGGAGTTTGAAATGTTTCCTGAAACCTCTAATATAATTGATAAAAACCCACTTGAACATTCAATTAACAATGCTTTTTAAAGGGAATTTGTCAGCAAACATTATATGCACATGTAGCTCTTTCGGAGACAAGTCCAGCAATAATGTTACATGGCCAGCCTGTTCCTCCATTACTGAGAAATGAGCATTTAAATTGCTATTCAAATAAGGTTATAGATTTGAAGCATCAGTCACTCCAGCTTGAGATGGCACTGTGAGGGGGATAGAACTGGAGTGACAGAGGCTTCAAATCTATAAATAGCTCGTCAACCTCATTTGCATATCAATTTAAATGCTGATTTCTCAGCAATGGAGAACAGGCTGGCCATATAAAGGTATTGCTGGACCTGTCTATACATGAGCAAAAAATAGTTTGGGGAGTGAAATCCTGCTGACAGATTCCTTGTAAGTTTGGGGGGGAAACTACCAGCATGAGACTTGCTAGTAATCAACTACAGTAAAGGCAACAAAACTGGTCTTCTGTTTGTTTTACATCAGTAAGAAACTTTGGAAGTTTATTATATTTTACATAGACTTTTTTACATGAGGGAAGACTGTACTACGAAAATGGAACTAAACCTGTTGTTCAGAGAATATGTCCATAGTTCTTGACATCAGTAGTGTTTGTAAGCGCAGGCATGTTGGTTTAAAGAATACAAGTTACAAAAATGGCAATTACAAACTGAGCCTATGAGGACACGTTCCTGGAGCCATAAAACACTATAAAAAGCTGTTTAACCTTTATCACAAGTGAAGAAAAGAGGATGGCGTCTTGTGTGATATTTGTAAAGGTGAGGACCATGTAACCTACCAGGATTAACAAGAGGCTACTAACTTTTTTTAAGTAGTTATATTACATGTATACCACATCTAGGACCGGAGTGGTGGGGTCCAAAGTACAGGATACTTTATCAGAAACTAGTAGGGATAGTGATGCACCCATACAGTTTGAAGGTTATGGCTATGGAGAAAATATACCTATAGGGCAGTCTCTGGATAAGCCAATGTAATGTCAGCGCAGCAGAAAGTTCATTATGGAGATGGCTTTTTGAGAAAAAAAAATAAAATCTCTCTGCACAGTGAATTTTCTGCTAAACTAATAATCTGAGATTATCAAGCAGTGACCAAAGTTATTTTCTCTTAAGGTACCTTCACACGAAGCGACGCTGCAGCGATAGCGACAACGATGTCGATCGCTGCAGCGTCGCTGTTTGGTCGCTGGAGAGCTGTCACACAGACCGCTCTCCAGCGATCAACTATGCCGAGGTCCCCTGGTAACCAGGGTAAACATCGGGTAACTAAGCGCAGGGCCGCGCTTAGTAACCCGATGTTTACCCTGGTTACCAGCGTAAAATCTAAAAAAAACAAACAGCACATACTTACATTCACGTCCCCCTGCGTCCACTTCCTGACTGACTGAGCGCCGTACAGTGAGAGCAGAGCGGTGACGTCACCGCTGTGCTGCTTTCACTTTCACTTTGCGGCGCTGAGTCAGAGGAGGAAGCAGACTGCAGGGGACGCAATGTGAGTATGTGCTGTTTGTTTTTTTTACATTTTACGCTAGTAACCAGGGTAAACATCGGGTAACTAAGCGCGGCCCTGCGCTTAGTAACCCGATGTTTACCCTGGTTACCAGTGTAAAATATCGCTGGTATCGTTGCTTTTGCTTTCAAACACAACGATACACAGCGATCGGACGACCAAATAAAGTTCTGGACTTTATTCAGCGACCAGCGACATCACAGCAGGATCCTGATCGCTGCTGCGTGTCAAACGAAACGATATCGCTAGCGAGGACGCTGCAACGTCACGGATTGCTAGCGATATCGTTATAATGTCGTTTCGTGTGAAGGTACCTTAAGGGGAAGACACATGTCCATATAATCTTTAACCTCTGAATCTCATGAGTACATTTGTAGGGATAAATGTGAATCCCAAGTCGTCCATTCATCAGTGCCTACCTATTTTCCCAAGGAAACCATGCTCTCACTGACACTTTGAATAAACACTGACAATATTGATGATAATTTTTTTATTTGAACACCATTTTGACTAGCAAGAAAGGGTTTTCTTAGAACAAGCATCACTCTGGTCTATGGGCTGTGTCTGGTATTGCAACCCACCATCATTTCCTAATCCCGGACACCATTTTATATAACAAATTTCTTGTCGGAACCAATGGAGCTTGCTGGCTTAAGGCTATATTCTACAGAAATAAACATTTATGATCTATCAGACGCTCTAAGGTGCTGGCAGGTGAAAGTCTCAATATTTTGAAGACCCAAGATGCTTCTGTACAGAGACCCCGATTCCAACGATGTCACTGTGCTAGTTGCTGTAGTTTCATAAAATCACTGTTACATCAGGAGAAGACTAATAATCATGATCTCTGTATAACTCATCCCCCAGCACTGATTGGCAGCTTTCTTCCTATGCACAATGCGCACAGCTGCCAATAAGTGGTGTGGGCAGGGTTATATAGAACTGCTAGATCTACAGCAGATAAAACTGATTTTCTCAAAATTACAGCAGGCATCCCAGTAAAATGACATCTTGCTGGAATTGAGTTCTCTACCCCATTTCCGACTGCTCAGTGTGTAGCAAAGACTTTGACCGATTCCTTTTAAGTGCAGTAATTGCTAAGTACGTTATATTGTAAAAACATACAACACAAGCATTGCTCAATGAGCATTTTTTTAATCAACCGATTTCTTTAAGTCTTATTCTGAAAAGCCTATTTTAAACCGGTGAAGTACTAATATCCCGCGTCCTCTCATTTCATGTGTTCATGTCAGGTGTTTTGTATATAACCGTAACACTCAGCCTTTTACATGTTAGAATTCTATTTGGTTATCTGAGCAATGCGCCAATCCTTTAATAAAATAAAGTTCTCGCTAAAATAAGAGCCAGTTGCCACAGTGCTCTCGATGTACAGCATTTGTAATGTTTTATTTGTAACTAGATTTTCTATTTTTCTTTTGTAATATGCCTTTATTTGAGTTACTGATGTTATAAATATGAATTTCACTTTAGTTCATTTATTATTGTAAATCCTTGTACAGATCCAAATTTTTGTGTGTAAAGAATGAAGCCATGTATTTTGTATAAAACTGTACATTTATTTAAAGATATCTTTAAAAAATTGTTTGGACCTTTTCCTGAATTCATTGTCTGGTGTTTTTTCCCCTTCACATTAGTGCAAGGTTACAATTATACCTTTTATGTCAAAGTTTATATATCTCCACTATCCATGCCGAATCCTTGACAACAATATAGAAATTAACCCCCCCCCCCCCCCCGCCCAAGAAAAGGGGATGGGAGTGATAAGCTTACAATTATAATGCATAAAAACGTGCACTGGCGCAATTTACACAACATGTATCACTAAGGTGCGTCATCTGATAAATTTGCAGTGGCAGATTTGAAGTTACTACACTAATCATTTGGTGCAAATTTGATAAATTTGAGCCACAGAGTTTGAACCTTCTAATGTCATGCATGATCCTGCTCGGGAAACTTTTGCTATCCTACCAGAATGTTATTCCTCAATAAGTCCCAGTTCACAAATTCAATTATTGATTTATTATATATATATATATATATATATATATATATATATATATATATATATATATATATATATATATATATATATATATTTTGCATACATAAAAAAACTGTTTCATCAGTGTTTGGTCATGGTGTCAGTTTTTTCTATAATTATTTTATCAGTTTTTCTTGCACGTATAAAAAAACTGGTGCAAATGTCTTAGGCTACTTTCACACTAGCGTCGTACTCTGCCCGTCGCAGAGCGTCGGGCCGACGCTAGCGTTTGCGCCGCACAACGGGTGCAGCGGATGCTGTTTTTCCACGCATCCGCCGCCCCATTGTGAGGTGCGGGGAGGTGGGGGCGGTCCGTCGGCAGCAAAAAACGTTACATGTAACATTTTTTGCAGCCGACGGTCCGCCACAACACGGCGCAACCGTCGCACGACGGTTGCGACGTGTGGCAATGCGTCGGTAATGTTAGTCAATGGGGAAAAACGCATCCTGCAAGCACTTTTGCAGGATGCGTTTTTTCGCCAAAACGACGCATTGTGACGTATTGCAAAAAACGCCAGTGTGAAAGTAGCCTTAAGCTTTTACTATGAAGCAATCCGTTAAAATCAGATAGTACTGGATTGCAACTAGGGTATCATCTGTGAGTCCCATCTGCTTTTTGACTAACCCATAGACTTGCATTGGTGAGTTTGATTTTGGACAGGTCAAAATGAACATGTGAATAGCCATAGACCATGTATAGTCTACCAGAAAAACACAGGTTTAACAATTAATCGTGACAGGGGCCTTACTTGGAAGAGCTATAACTGCACCATCTGGGGAGTTAAGCATTGAGGCATCTAGTAGGGATCATCTATAAGAATTGTAGGGTCTTGCTATTTATACACAGAATATTTGATGAACAGGTGGAAATTTTAAGTACAGTTTGGTCGGCTAAAAATGGTGAGTCACCGGATCCCCTTTCAACGAGTCTAACAGTTTGTTCAAACTCTTATCTTTTAGATGGTGCAAATGCCTCCCTTCAACCTAATTCTAATACAATAACGCAGCCTAAAAACCAATTGCCCTGATCTGAGCTAGGCCTCTCAAGCCTTCTAAATTTGTAGATAATATCCCCGATTAATCAAAGTAGCGTAAAAGCTTTACAAAGGTTTAATTCCTGTTTCTCCCATCTCCCCCAAAATGGTCAGAGCTGGGGAGTCATGGGAGTGTGACGCCACGGCTCACCTAATTCATGATGAGATGTGGAGTTTTCTACTATAGAAATCTCTGGTCCCTGACTGGGGTAAGATTTCTGGCATGGTGCATGGAGGAACTCATCGGATGCTCCATATCCATGAAGAAGCATGCACCTTTTCATGAGAAGCACTGGTATTGATGAATTGTGGCAAATAAGTTTAGCTGAGAGCCATGGCTTACTGCAGTAGATTTAACAGACCGCAGACCCACAAAGCAAGATCAAGTGTGCAATTAGCATCTGGGAAATTTGAGAGGCTTTGTTAGACATAGCGGCTCAAACAGACCGCAGACTCAAAGCCAGGAATTGTCTATGCACTTGAGCACTTTTAGAGTAACATACTTAGACAAACTGGCCGGCTCTTACCAGCGCTGCTAGAAGTGATTGACCTGGTCTTGTTATGGGATAAACTTCAATCATCTGCAAATGCAGTTAACTAGTCTAGTATTTGGTTGTGATGAGCGAGTGTACTCGTCGCTCGGGTGGTCTCTGAGTATTTGTGAGTGCTCGGAGATTTAGTTTTCGTTGCCTCAGCTGAATGATTTACAGCTGATAGACAGCTTGAATACATGTGGGGATTTCCCTAGCAACCAGGCAGCCCCGCATGTACTCAGGCTGGCTAGCAGCCATAAATCATGCAGCTGCATCTACAAAAACTAAATCTCCGAGCAGTTACAAATACTCGGAGACCACCCGAGCAACGAGTACACTCGCTCATCACTAGTTATGGTACGTGGCTGGATCATCAAAGCACATTTTCTCTGAAAAGTTGGAGTGTTTCAGAGACTAATCTATTGGAATGTATACATGAATAGATTTAGACAGGTGACAGGTTCCTATTACACTAGTCCCTTCATGCGGTTGATTTAATCTGCTGTACTAAGCCATACCTCTCAAGGTACTCACATTTGCAGATTTGGGCAACTTGAATGGCTTAGTTTGTTGCAACCAGATATGCAAATTGCCTCTTCAGAGAAAAGAGGACTTTAACTCTATAGCGCCACCTGTTGGAAGTAGCAATCCTACAAGTCACAATCAACCCTTTAACGAGTCTTGCAATATGACAGGATAAAAGCCAAATCAGTATCTCAATTCACAGACCCGGTGTTTCGGACTGTTGGCCCTTGTCAGTGTGAAGCATGAAAAATGTTTTGGCTAGGTGAGAGGCTCTGAACTGGGGTCTAAGGGGTAAGGTTTCTCCTAGTGGAGAGTGACATACCAGCTCTGGCTTGTCAAGGTAAGGAGGCTTATTCGCTGTGCAATGCTCCTCTGGGAAATTTAATATGCAAATTGCTTCCAGAGAAAAAGAGGACTTGAACTCTATAGCGCCACCTGTTGGAAGTAGCGATCCTTTGTTGCAACCAGGTCAGACCACAGAATGGGCGTACAGTCATAGATGTGTGCAATTAGTGTCTTCCTGATGTTTACTTATGAATCATACATTTGCACTTTATTTGTGATCCTAAACCCTGCTGGGCTGAAGTTACATTGAAGGGTCTAACACATTGTTCCATTTGTTGTGTAGCCCAAGCAAACAAGGCTTATAGAGCTAGCTATTCATTGTATTTATTTATTGATATGATTTTACTCTTTGGATCATTTAACAATGGACTGCCACTAACCCACTTTTTGAGCAACAGATCAAATTGCTTAACCGCTGGTACTGACGAGCTAATGAACAGAACCTGAGCTCTCAAATCATCCAAATGTGTAGATAATATGTACGCTTCAGCAAATTAAAAATACTGACTCATAAAAAGTAGTCTAATAGACAACAGACCTCAAGGAAGGCATCAAATTCATCCATTGCTGTGTCTGTTTAAACTGCAAAATTGAGCCAGGTCTATCGATTTGCCCAAATTGGCAGACAATATGCATACTTGTAAATTAATGTATAGTTGTTTGTGCAAGCAATATCCCTTTAATGTAAAAAAAATCCCAACATTTCAGATATATATAGCCACTCGGAGCAATACTTCAAGATCATACCAGAGACACAGGTATGTCCGCTGGCTGCAACCCCAATCCCATCACCCAACTTTCCTGATCTTCCTCCCCCTGCTATTCCTGGTATGTCCGCTGGCTGCTATTACTGTTTTTATTTCCCCTGCATGTTTTCTCATTTTAATTCCTTGATGCCAATACACAGTTGGCGTTATCTTTCCATTTGGATCTATTTCACCTTACATTTTCCCTTCTGACTTCTAATTATTCCCCTCCTGTGTCTGTGACCAGTCTCCCTGCTGCTCCTCCCTCCTGATCACACCTGGCCTATTTCATGTGCACTTAGCTTGTTATAGATTCCGATACACAGGTCTGTCTAGACTGTGGTCTGTCTCTAGAAGGATAACAGCAGAAATATTCCAGAAATGAGCCAGAAGTGAACAGAAGGTACCACTAACCACTGTTAATAAATGTACTAAACTTCTTTCTCTTCCTCCACACTTACTCATCATGCTGACATATGCTGTAACACAGTGTTCCACAACTCTGGTCCTCAAGAGCCACCAACAGGTAATGTTTTCAGGATTTCCGTAGTATTGCACAGGTGATAATTGCATCACCTGGACAGGCAAGAATTCAATCACCTGTGCAATACTAAGGAAATCCTGAATACATGACCTGTTGGTGGCTCTTGAGGACCGGAGTTGGGGAACACTGCTAACAGTTTTTGCTCCATTAATCCTCAGTCTCCTTTGCTATCCCCAAACCCCAGCACCCCCTAACCAAGTAATAACCTCTCCTTCCCTCTTGCCCCCCCCACCTGACCTCCTCTGCTGACCTCAACCTCATATCTCCTAATAAAACACAAAACAAGCCACCCACTCCTCCCACCTGCTGTCTCTCTCTGCTTCTCACTGCTGGTGACATATCTCCCAATCCTGGACCCCGACAGCTCATACCTCCCATTACCCCCTCCTATTGCTCCCAACATAATATAAACTCCCGAAAATCTTGCACACCTCAAATCCGTGCCCTTGACACACACCACCCTGCTCCCTCTCTCTGGACACTATAGAATGCCCACTCCATCTGCAATAAACGCCACATGATTCACAACCTCTCTACCTCTCCTTTCCTTTCTGGGCATCACCGAAACATGGCTGACACCCTCTGACACAGCCTCCTCTGCTGCACTATGTTACGACGACCTCCACTTCACTCACACTCCTCGCCCTGGCAACAAACATGGAGGAGGAGTGGGCCTTCTCCTTCCAACTGTACCTTTAACCCAATCCCACCTCTACCCTGCCTTCTCCCCTCTTTCGAAGTCCACTCTGTCCGCATCTACTCCCCTTACAACCTCCAAATAGCCATCATATACAGACCTCCGGGCCCGACCACTGCCTTTGACCAATCCTCCACCTGGCTCCTTCACTTTCTGTCTGCTGACATTCCCACCGTCATTATGCGTGACTTCAACATCCCCATTGACACCCACCAGTCAGCAGCCTCCAAACTCATGTCCCTTACTTCATCTTTTGGACTTACTCAGTGGTCCTCCTCAGCCACCCACACAGACGGAAATACATTAGACCTGGTCTTCACCCGTCTCTGCTCCCTAACTAACTTGACAACCTCCCCTCTCCCTCTATCTGACCACCATCTACTCACTTTCACATCGCTGTCCTCCTCATCTGTCACCCATGTCCAGCAACATGCGCACCCCTGCAGAAACCTTGCACACCTAGACACCCACACGCTCTCTGACTCTATCCTACCACTGGCATGCATATCCTCATGACACAGACACTGCCACTAGTTTCTACAATGCCACTCTTGCATCAGCCATCGACTTGGTCACCCCTGTCATGCACAGCAGAGTGCGACGAATCAATAGACAACTATGGCACAATAACATCAGTAAAAAACTTTGGCAAGTATCCAGAATTGCAGAAAGGTATTGGAAGAAAACACATTCGCAAGATAATTTCACTGCACTCAAACAAGCAACACTCGCATTCAAATCAGCTCTCACCTGTGCTAAACAGGCCTATTTTACATCCCTCATATCTTCTTTATCCCACAACCCCAAACAGTTGTTCAGCACTTTTAATTCTCTCCTCCACCCACCACTGCCCCCTCTGAGTTCCCTAATTTCTGCCAAGGACTTTGCCACGCACTTCAAAAATAAGATAGACTAAACAAGGCAAGTCTTTGTTGACAAACCACCACAACCCCTTTGTATACGAGACCAATGTCCTAACCCCATAACTTCCCTCTCCAAAATCAATGAAGGAGAGCTTGCTCATCTTCTCTCCAAATCACACCTCACCACTTGCGCACTTGACCCCATCCCATCCCACCCCCCCCCCCCACCTCACCACCACACTAATCCCATACCTAACCCATCCCTTCAACCTATCACTAACTTCTGGTACCTTCCCCTCTGCTTTCAAACATGTTACAATCACACCTATCCTCAAAATGCCATCCCTTGACCCGAACGCCATGTCCAGCTATCGCCCCATATCTTTTCTCCCATTTGCTTCCAAACTCCTTGAGCAGCACATCCACTCTGAACTTTCCTCTCACTTTGCATCTAACTCTCTTCGACAACCTACAATCTGGCTTCCGTCCCCACCATTCCACTGAGATTGCCCTGACCAAAATTACTAACGACCTACTTACAGCCAAAGCAAACTGACAATTCTCTATACTCCTTCTAAACCTGTCCTCTGCCTTCGACACAGTTGACCACTGCCTCCTGCTACAGATCCTTTCTTCCTTTGGTGTCAAAGACCTTGCCCTATCTTGGATTTCCTCATACCTTACCAACCGCACATTTAGCATTTCCCAGAGTATCCAGTTTAAACTACGAACACTGACAAGACAAAGCCATCCATAACCTTTCTCCTCCGAATATTTCCAAACCAATCTCTCAATATCTTCCCTCACGTAATCTCTGGACCTCCTTCTCTCTTCCATGCTTATTTGCTCCTCACCCAAAAGCTTCCAAGACTTCTCCAGAATATCCCCCATCCACTGGAATTCTGTGCCCCAACACGTCCGGTTATCCACCACATTTGGATCCTTCAAAAGAATAATACTAGCAGGGTGCGTATCCAATGAGTGACTCAATGTGGGTAATAGCAATTGGATATTTAAAACTTGACTTTTAATAAATAATGTTTAAAAATGCAAATTTGAAACAAATGCGACATGTGAACACCAATAACAATATACATGGGACTGGGGACCCTAGTGAGGAAAGTGCCCTATACCCTGCACAGAAGGAAAGACTAACAAACACATATATAAAATATGACAGTACTGGTTATTCCCTGACCGGTATTTAAACCAGCCCAAGGGATGATGCAAAATTCCACTATGATGTAGTACAAGAATTAAGCCCAATTTGTCTTCACTTATGGTCCTTGGGGAAGGATTTATTGTTCATAAAGCAAAGAACCTTTGTGTCACAACCCAGTTATACACATAGGACACAGAATGAACTGATACCTTCCTGTGGATATTGGTACAGGTGGGTATTTTTAACTTGCAGTGCACTCAGTGCACATTAACCAATCCTGAATGAAAAATTATTAACCTTGCATTCCAGCCCACAGTATTGCATATGAGCATACTTTTTGTCACACAGTATCTGTCAATAGCAGCATAGCAGTAAGGCTTCCTAATAATTATATCAACATCCTAAAAAAACTGAAAACCAACATATTCTAGAGTTTAACGGAACCTTATAATCCTTTTGATAGCGGCAAATGCAGGTTTTTATACTCCCCTGATGATTCTATAAGATGAAACGCGTCGGGAGACGCTGTCCATAGCTGGGGCTTCCACTTCGCTCACCAGGTTGGGGTTATTCCAGACAGAGGGGAATCCCCCCAGAAACTCCGGTGAGGTCCACCCATAAATTTGGGTTCTTTTTTTTTTTTTTTTTTTTTTTTTTTTTTTTCCTTATACATGCTGGTTAAATATGCTGGTCCAGCTTAGTAAATTATTACACACATACCAAGTCCTGTAGCTAAAAACCCATTATAAAGGGATGTCAAGGAACTGTTACAAAAGGATTATAAGGTTCCGTTAAACTCTAGAATATGTTGGTTTTCAGTTTTTTTAGGATGTTGATATAATTATTAGGAAGCCTTACTGCTATGCTGCTATTGACAGATACTGTGTGACAAAAAGTATGCTCATATAAATGGTGTAAAAAGCCTTCTGATACATTCCATTAGTGTATATTAATTTTTCAATTGCATGGGACCTGCATAGTGGCAGATGCAGCTCCTATGATTCCTCTTAAAAGCCCTATAATGCAATACTGTGGGCTGGAATGCAAGGTTAATAATTTTTCATTCAGGATTGGTTAATGTGCACTGAGTGCACTGCAAGTTAAAAATACCCACCTGTACCAATATCCACAGGAAGGTATCAGTTCATTCTGTGTCCTATGTGTATAACTGGGTTGTGACACAAAGGTTCTTTGCTTTATGAACAATAAATCCTTCCCCAAGGACCATAAGTGAAGACAAATTGGGCTTAATTCTTGTACTACATCATAGTGGAATTTTGCATCATCCCTTGGGCTGGTTTAAATACCGGTCAGGGAATAACCAGTACTGTCATATTTTATATATGTGTTTGTTAGTCTTTCCTTCTGTGCAGGGTATAGGGCACTTTCCTCACTAGGGTCCCCAGTCCCATGTATATTGTTATTGGTGTTCACATGTCGCATTTGTTTCAAATTTGCATTTTTAAACATTATTTATTAAAAGTCAAGTTTTAAATATCCAATTGCTATTACCCACATCCTTCAAAAGAAACCTGAAAACCCACCTCTTCAAGAAAGCTTACAACCTGTAATGACCACATGGACACCTCAACACCATCGGAGCTACTACAACCCCCGACCTACTCTCTCCTTCCCCATAATCCTGTAGAATGTAAGCCCGCAAGGGCAGGGTCATCTTCCCTCTGTATCAGTCTGTCATTGTTAGTTTGTTTACTGTAAGTGATATTTGTATTTTGATGTAACCCCTTCTCATGTACAGCACCATGGAATTAATGGTGCTATATAAATAAATAATAATAATAAATATGAGGAGCTCTTATTCAAATTTTGGTATGAGCTAATGTTCATATTTAAATGTGTAGCTTAAAGAGAGTGTCCACTACTAAGGGTAAGTCATCAATGTCTGATCTGTCAGGGTCTGACACTGAGCACCCCATCAATCAGCTGCTCTCACTGTTCCTGGACGCCTGCCAGAAATGCTCAATTGCGGATCTGCTCCATCTTCTAAGGCCGGCGTCACACTCATCGTAAGACAATACGGTCCGTTTTTTACGGCCGTAATACCGAGAAATGTTCCCAAAATAGTGATCCGTATGTCATTCGTAGGCAGGGTGTGTCAGCGTATTTTGCAAACAAACAAAGATAAGTTTTGGCCTTGATTTTTTGCTGTCCACATGCTGTGGCCTTATTGTTCAGTTCTTTTCCATGTTTTTTTGTCTTGTCCAGCTTGGTCTGTATAAGGATTTGTTTAGCCAAGTTGGTATCTCTGGAGATGCAGATATACCCTCCATATCTTTAGTTAGCTGTGGAGTTTTTGTATTTTCTGTGGTGGATATTTTCTAGTGTTTTAATACTGACTGCATAATACTCTGTCCTATCCTTTCTATTTAGCTAGAAGTGGCCTCCTTTGCTAAATTCAGATTTCAGTCTGTGTATGTTTTTTCCCTCTCCTCTCACAGTCAATATGTGTGGGGGGCTGCCTATCATTTGGGAATTTTCTCTGAGGCAAGATAGTTTTCCCTTTTCTATCTCTAGGGGTAATTAGTCCTCCGGCTGTGTCGAGATGTCCAGGGAGCGCTAGGTACATTCCACGGCTACTTCTAGTTGCGGTGTTAAGTTCAGGGGCTGCGGTCAGTACAGGTACCACCTTCTCCAGAGTACGTCTCATGCTGCTCTTAGGCCACCAGATCATAACAGTACAACTGGCCAACAATGAGTTAACCGCATCTCAGAAGAAGGAAAGGAAAGTGCTGAGCCATTTTTTTTTCTGTAGTCTGTTGTGTTTTTTTTTCTTCCCTCTTTACCTCTGGGTGGCTCAGGAGTTCGGCGCTGGTATGGATGTTCAGGGATTGGCTTCTCGTGTGGATCAACTTGCTGCTAGAGTACAGGGTATTTCCGATTATATCATTCAGACTCCGGTTTTAGAGCCTAGAATTCCAACTGCTGATTTGTTTTTTGGGGATAGGTCCAAATTTCTGAGCTTTAAAAATAACTGTAAACTGTTTTTTGCTCTGAAACCCCGTTCCTCTGGTGATCCCATCCAGCAGGTTAAAATTGTTATATCTCTGCTGCATGGTGACCCCCAGGATTGGGCATTTGCGCTGGAACCTGGGAATCCGGCGTTGCTTAATGTAGACACCTTTTTTCAGGCGCTTGGGTTATTGTATGACGAACCTAATTCAGTGGATCATGCTGAGAAGACCTTGTTGGCCCTGTTTCAGGGTCAAGAAGCGGCAGAATCATATTGCCAGAAGTTTAGAAAATGGTCTGTACTGACTAAATGGAATGAGGATGCCTTGGCGGCAATCTTCAGAAAGGGTCTTTCTGAATCCGTTAAAGATGTTATGGTGGGGTTCCCCACGTCTGCTGGTCTGAGTGATTCTATGTCTCTGGCCATTCAGATTGATCGGCGCTTGCGCGAGCGCAGAGGTTTGCACACGAGCGGAGCGGAGTCCTGAGCCTATGCAGTGTGATAGGATTGTGTCTAGAGCTGAACGACAAGGATTCAGACGTCAGAATAGGTTGTGTTTTTACTGCGGCGATTCTGCTCATGTTATTTCTGATTGCCCTAAGCGTACCAAGAGAATCGCTAGTTCTGTTACCATCAGTACTGTACAACCTAAATTTCTGTTATCTGTGACCCTGATCTGCTCATTATCGTCATTTTCTGTCATGGCATTTGTGGATTCAGGCGCCGCTCTAAACTTAATGGACTTAGAATTTGCCAGACGTTGTGGTTTCCCCTTGCAGCCTTTGCAGAGTCCTATTCCTTTGAGGGGCATTGATGCTACACCGTTGGCTAAAAATAAACCTCAGTTTTGGACACAGCTGACCATGTGCATGGCGCCAGCCCATCAGGAAGAATGTCGTTTTCTGGTGTTGCATAATTTGCATGATGCTATTGTGCTGGGTTTCCCATGGTTACAGGTGCATAATCCGGTATTAGATTGGAAATCTATGTCTGTGACTAGTTGGGGTTGTCAGGGGGTTCATGGTGACGTTCCTTTGATGTCAATTGCCTCCTCCCCCTCTTCTGAAATTCCTGAGTTTTTGTCAGATTTCCAGGATGTATTCAATGAGCCCAAGTCCAGTTCCCTTCCACCGCATAGGGACTGTGATTGTGCTATTGACTTGTTTCCAGGCTGTAAGTTCCCTAAGGACCGACTTTTCAACCTGTCTGTGCCAGAATATACCGCCATGCGGAGCTATGTTAAGGAGTCCCTGGAGAAGGGGCATATTCGGCCATCTTCTTCACCATTGGGAGCAGGTTTTTTTTTTGTTGCCAAAAAAGATGGCTCCTTGAGAACCTGTATTGATTATCGCCTCTTGAATAAGATCACGGTCAAATTCCAATACCCTTTGCCTTTGCTTTCTGATCTGTTTGCTAGGATTAAGAGGGCTAGTTGGTTTACTAAGATTGACCTTCGAGGGGCATATAATCTTGTTCGTATTAAACAGGGTGACGAATGGAAAACTGCGTTTAATACGCCCGAAGGCCATTTTGAATACCTTGTGATGCCATTCGGACTCTCTAATGCTCCATCTGTGTTTCAGTCCTTCATGCATGATATATTTTGGAATTATCTTGATAAATTCATGATTGTATATTTGGATGATATTTTGATTTTTTCAGATGATTGTGAGTCTCATGTGAAACAAGTCAGGATGGTATTTCAGATCCTTCATGATAATGCCTTGTTTGTGAAGGGGTCTAAGTGCCTCTTTGGAGTACAGAAGATTTCTTTTTTGGGCTTCATTTTTTCTCCCTCATCTATAGAAATGGATCCAGTTAAGGTTCAGGCCATTCATGATTGGATCCAGCCCACATCCGTGAAGAGCCTTCAGAAATTTTTGGGCCTTGCTAATCTTTATCGCCGTTTCATTGCCAACTTCTCCAGTGTGGTTAAACCCTTGACCGATTTGACGAAGAAAGGCGCTGATGTGACTATTGAGGGAGGATCTAAATTGATCCTTCACGGTTAACTCAGTGATTTCCAAATTAATCTACAGGGCGTTGCCGGCAACTGAAAATGACCAGACGGAGACATGTGTCTCTGTATGGGGGATCGAGCTGATCTCTGGCCCCCGTTTTATTGTGTATGAGTTTTGATAGTCATAGAAATTATACTTCAACCAATCAGCATAAGAACACGCTCACAGTTCTTAACCTATAAGAATGCAGGAAAAACTTAACCCATAAAAATACAGGAAAAATGGAAACTACAGATATGGTCATGTCTTTTTGGCATAGTATGTGTTTTTCTAACAAATGCCTCAGTCTTGTATAGTGATACACCCCCGAATCTATTATCTGGCTTGAGTCAGAAGACTCAAGGTCTTTATACCAATTATGAACCATAGCCTAGTTGCATACCAGGCTTGTGAACAACAAGATAAAATTACTTCATGGCAGCTGTAACCTTTTACCTAATTAAATAACAGAATTTATCTTTAAGCAACAAGAAAATGGAGTCAAAAACACAAAATGCAGAATCTAGCACAAAATGGAGAACCTTTCATAATTTGTTCCTTCACATTCCCCCCTAGATAAATTTTGTTAATGTCCAGCATCAGAGGTACTATCCCAAGCTCTAAGCTCGAGGGGTACTGGTCTTCACATGACTGATGCCATGTTACCAGCCATGGCTGTTGCGGCGTACCCGTCCCCCCTGTATACTAGAACTTACGAATAACAATTATTGATAACAGTAGTGGGGATCTTTTGAAGATAGCCATGCGCTTGGCTTCAACATCTTCATCAGGTATCTTTGTGAAATCGGTGTAGAGAAGAGCAGGGGTGGCAACGCTTTTGGTTTCATCATTAGTTATCTTAGTGCAGAATTTCCTAATACACACAGAAATACACCAAAAAACAAGTTTTAGTATTACATACATAACAAGGATAAAGGCAGCAATGTGTAACAAACTTTGCAAGATTCCAGCTATCCAGCCCCCAGGTCCCTTAAACCAATTTGCTGGATTAAGAAAGGAGAAGGTGTCTGCCCACCAACTGTCCTTATTATGGTCATTGTCTTTATCATATTAATCTCTGAGTCTTTGAATATCCTCTAACTTTAACTTCATTGTGCTATTGGGATCTATATAATGACAGCATGCGGGTCCAATAACCTGACACATACCACCCTGTGCTGCTGTTAAGTAATCCAGTACTATGGTATATTGATTAGTGACTATGATAAGTTGGTTTTGGACAACAACCGTAGTATTAAGTATATCCAATATATCCCAACTTTGATCATCTAGATAGTCTGTGGCCCTAAGCAATTTATCCCACATTTGTGTAATCATAGGGTAAATGGAAATAGAACTGACAATTTTATTGGCTATACCCATCTGTACTACTAATCTTTCATGATATTGTACAAACTTATTATTCAAGGATATTGGGGAATTTAGGCTGTCCCATATGGTTACCAATAATAATATAGAAAATACGAAAACCAAAACATTATTTCCCCTTATTTGCTACTAGTCTGTTTGACCAGCTTGCAGTGCGATACGTGGATCCACGTCGGCCTTCCTTCCAGCTTTACTGCAGTGGGGGTGACTAGGATCACCGTGTGGGGTCCTTCAAATCTTGGCTGGAGGCAATCTCTGCGCACAAACTTTTTCACATACACCAGGTCTCCTGGCACAAAGTCATGGTGTCCAGGAACCTTGTCTGGGTCTGGAAGAGAACTGAAGACAGTTAAATGCACTTTGGCAAGGTGTCCATGTAAGGCCTGCACATAGCTAGTCAAGTCCTGGTACTTGAGCTGCAACTGTTGTGGAAAGAAACATCCAAGATTGGGGCCCCTGCCAAACAGAATCTCATATGGTGACAGTCCTGTCTTCCTGTTTGGGGTATATCTTACTGAAAACAAAGCTAGAGGAAGGCATTCTGTCCATGGTTTACCAGTCTCTGCCATTGCCTTCTGGATTTTAAGCTTAAGAGTTCCATTTAGTCTCTCCACTCTTCCACTACTCTGTGGATGGAGTA
Organism: Ranitomeya variabilis; assembly: GCF_051348905.1. Classification (NCBI taxonomy): domain Eukaryota; kingdom Metazoa; phylum Chordata; class Amphibia; order Anura; family Dendrobatidae; genus Ranitomeya; species Ranitomeya variabilis. The sequence goes on along the minus strand of NC_135233.1, from coordinate 768,689,109 downwards.
TGCAATGCTTGACTTACCCCCAGTGCTGCCATTACCTCTGACATGATCTCTCCAGTAAAATGGGAACCCCGATCGCTTTCAATGACTTCAGGAACTCCATACCTGCATATGATCTCAGCCATCAGTTTCTTTACCGTTGTCTTAGCCGTAGCTTTGGCAACTGGGTAGGCTTCTGGCCAACCTGAAAATAAATCAATGCAGACCAACACATACTCATACGTCCCCACCATAGGCAACTGAATATAATCAATCTGCAGTCTCTGGAATTGGTAAAGGGGCCGGGGAGTGTGTTTGGATGGAGTTTTCACTGTCCTACCCTGATTATGTGTGGCACATATCATGCAGCTCTGTACCTGCCTTTCTGCGCAGGTGGAAAACCCGGGGGCAATCCATTGTTTCTGTAGGGTGTCACACATGGCCGTCTTCGAGTGGTGCACATTCCCGTGCAGAACCTGTGCCATCATTGGGTACAGTACCTGTGGCAGGCAGACCTTTTCACCCCTCCCCCATAGTCCAGTGACGGTATCAGAGCAAGCCCCTATCTTTTGCCACCTATTTTTCTCCTCCTTACTTGCCTGTTCTTGTAACCGGGCTAAGATGTCTTTCAACACAAGTGGAGATGGTGGGGTGTCTAGGTGATGTACTTTAGAGGCTACAGGAGTGCTTGCTGCTTTCTTGGCAGCCTGGTCTGCCAGTGCGTTACCCTTTGTCCGTCCATCAGTGCCTTTGGTATGTGCCTTTACCTTTATGATGCCTGCTTGGGTGGGAAGCTGTAGTGCATTCATAAGTTGCTGGACTGCCTCAGCATGTTTAAAGGGGTGGCCATTTGCTGTCAGGAAAGCCCTGGCTCTCCAGATAGGCCCATAATCGTGTGCAATGCCAAAGGCATACCTGGAATCAGTGTAGATATTTACAGTCTTACCTTCTGCTAGTTTGCACGCTTCTATGAGCGCCTTGAGCTCTGCTTCTTGTGCAGACATATGAGCTGGCATTGACTCTGCCTTGATTACCTCATGTTCTGAGACCACAGCATATCTGGTACAGAAGCGTCCTTGGTCATCTTGGTGACGGGATCCATCTACAAAAAGCTCAAAATCAGCATTAGAATGGGCACACTAGAGACAATAGGGAGACCAGCCGTTTCCTGAGACATCAATTCTAGACAATCATGTGGTTTGGAAACCTAATCTTGTTCCCCTGGATCCATTCTAGAAAGAAAAAGAGTCTCCTTTTTCATGTCACCTACTCCTCCCCCCTTTGGATCCATAGGAACTAGGAGAAGAGTAGTGGGTTTAGGGCAGTGCACCTTTTCAAAGTCACATTAGTAGGCATGAGAATAGCACACTGAAGTCGCAGCTGTCTGGTCATGGACATGTGGCCAGGTTGTACTTGGTTAAGGATACTATATACATCGTGTGGGGTGTGGACCATCAGTGGGTAATCCAAAACAATCTCTGAAGACTTGTGTAGCAACAGCTGGACAGACAACACGGCCCGAACACAAGAGGGGCTTTCTCTTGCCACTTTATCCAAGCGGCCGCTGTAATAAGCAACAGGTCTCTGTTTGTCTCCATGAAGCTGAGTCAGCACACCTGTAGCATGTCCTGCATAGGTGAGCTCTGTCTGCAAGGCAGTCTGCAATACTGTACGGCAGTGCTCGGGTGTCTTGTAATCATATACGGGGCCTGCGGCGTGTAATACTCTATCACAGGGTAAATTCCCTCCTTGGGTGGACATAGCGTCTCCTGGATGCAAGGGGCCATAAACGGCAAAGTAGGCCTGACACTCTTGGGCTATGACTGGCCTTCCCTTTTTAGCTATCTGTTGGGCCAAACCACCTCTATGTGACAGGGTAGAGTTAGCTGGGTTCATTATGGCTCCTACCTGGTGGGTAATTATGTCCCCATACCCCACTGAGAAAAGAACCTGGGAGCCCTGAGGTGTGATGTAGTAGCGCGAATGACAGGGAACCAAACTTCAGGTTCTTGGAGAGTCTGGCCTTGTAAGTGTGAAAGTTTCACGGGAAGAGGAGATCTAGGGGCCTTTCCGAGCTGGGGGGGGGGGTGAGATTCCCATACAGGGTTAAAGGTGTATTGGAATGTGAGACTGGACTTGTGTGTAAGGTGGGGGGAGGGCAGGGGCTGAACTCTGTTACATTAACCACTGATAAGGAACATAGCTGTGACCTCGCAGCTGCGGTACGGAGGGGGCTAGAGAGCGAGCAGAGAATCGCTGCTGATGCAGAATGGGCTTTTGTTACAATGAGAATCCCAGATCTTTAAACACTACCATAAGACGCCCATAGAACTTCTCGGCAGTCCATAATATATTGGTGCCTTGGCTTTAAGGGGCACAGAGCTTACAGTCGGGAGTAGAGGCTTAATTTCCTGGGGAGGGACCATATTATCTAACAGGGAGCCCCACTGTTAATCTTCAATTTGCTATATATCAACCACTCAACTTGAAGCAGGTAAATCTTTTACCAATCTTTCAATTACAATGATAATCAAACAATCTCTTACAAATTTCCTTCTAAAACTAGACACTAGATTTCACTTTCAAATTTCCAGATTATAATATTTCTTTGTACTTCAAAACAATATTATCGCTTTAAACAAACACAGATCTACCAGCACGTACTCTACACCAAGAAAATACAGAGAGGGCGCAGCTACGCGTGTGCCCCCTCCCCACCAGAAACACGGAGATAAGCAAAAATCACTGCATTCCTCAGCGCAGAAGGGAGAATACAATAGCCCAGCTCCATGCCCCCCCCCCTCTCCGGCACACAGCACAGATAAGGAGAAAAGAGGAGAAATGGCAAAGGAGTCGCGCAGCGGTCTGCTCCCTCCTCCCATCTCCTACACAGCACTGATAAGAGCTCAGTATCTAACACGGTACCAAGATATATTTCTTTCCTGTATCAGTATCTTCTAAACAGAAACAGATTACAGCAGTTTTCAGACTTAATTTCTACGAAACATTCATCACACAAATTAAAAATCGTCTTTTTCTTCCATAATAGAAACATGATTCTCCTCTGGAGCTAAATATCCTTACTAGTTGTGCATAATACTGACGGCCTTACGGTTTTATTCCACTGGGTCTCTCTGTCCCCCGCTGGGACAACCCAAAAACGCGGTACTCAGTGAAAGGAGGAGGGCGTCTTAGACTTTCCCTCCGGACACCCCTGGACATATTTAAATCAATATATTCCTGAGTTACGCATCCTACCCAATCTTCGATCACCTCACCGCGCCTGATTCTAACAGTGATCAGGAATTCAGGATATTTTGACTAAAAAGAGAATTACAATCACTGGTCAATCCGGGGTGTCCGTCCCTTATGAGGTACGGTTCGAGCACTGAGCTTCCAACGGAACTACACCTCTATATGATTCCACCCAAAAATCATCCCACCTCCGGGGACAAACCTCAGATCCTCTTTGCAGCAACAAACACAGGAAAACCACACCAAACGGTCAGTCTGGACAGTATAACTGCCAACTTACCGTGGTTGTTGTGGGGGATGATCAGTCCCAATTTTCCAGTGCCTGTGTCCGGTCCGAGGATCCTTTGTCTTGTTGTCCTCCGGGGGGCAGAGGCGTTCCTGCTTGGAGCCCCACGTTCCCGGGCGCCAACTGTTGAGGGAGGATCTAAATTGATCCTTCACGGTTAACTCAGTGATTTCCAAATTAATCTACAGGGCGTTGCCGGCAACTGAAAATGACCAGACGGAGACATGTGTCTCTGTATGGGGGATTGAGCTGATCTCTGGCCCCCGTTTTATTGTGTATGAGTTTTGATAGTCATAGAAATTATACTTCAACCAATCAGCATAAGAACACGCTCACAGTTCTTAACCTATAAGAATGCAGGAAAAACTTAACCCATAAAAATACAGGAAAAATGGAAACTACAGATATGGTCATGTCTTTTTGGCATAGTATGTGTTTTTCTAACAAATGCCTCAGTCTTGTATAGTGATACACCCCCGAATCTATTATCTGGCTTGAGTCAGAAGACTCAAGGTCTTTATACCAATTATGAACCATAGCCTAGTTGCATACCAGGTTTGTGAACAACAAGATAAAATTACTTCATGGCAGCTGTAACCTTTTACCTAATTAAATAACAGAATTTATCTTTAAGCAACAAGAAAATGGAGTCAAAAACACAAAATGGAGAATCTAGCACAAAATGGAGAACCTTTCATAATTTGTTCCTTCACATGACGAATTGGTCCTCTGCGGCTGTTTCTGCCTTTCAGGAGCTTAAATGCCGATTTACTGCTGCCCCTGTGTTGCGTCAGCCGGATGTTTCTCTTCCTTTTCAGGTTGAGGTTGACGCTTCTGAGATTGGGGCAGGGGCCGTTTTGTCTCAGAGAAATTCTGATGGTTCCTTGATGAAACCGTGTGCCTTCTTTTCTCGAAAGTTTTCGCCTGCGGAATGCAATTATGATGTCGGCAATCGTGAGTTGTTGGCTATGAAGTGGGCATTTGAGGAGTGGCGACATTGGCTTGAGGGGGCCAAGCACCGTATTGTGGTCTTGACCGATCATAAGAATCTGATTTATCTCGAGTCTGCCAAACGGCTGAATCCTAGACAGGCCCGATGGTCCCTGTTTTTCTCCCGTTTTGATTTTGTGGTCTCGTATCTTCCGGGTTCTAAGCATGTTAAGGCTGATGCCCTCTCTATGAGCTTTTTGCCTGATTCTCCTGGGGTCCTTGAGCCGGTCGGTATTCTGAAGGAAGGGGTGATTCTTTCTGCCATCTCCCCTGATTTACGACGGGTTCTTCAGGAATTTCAGGCTCATAAACCTGACCGCTGTCCAGTGGGGAAATTGTTTGTTCCTGACAGATGGACTAGTAAAGTGATTTCGGAGGTTCATTGTTCTGTCTTAGCTGGTCATCCGGGGATTTTTGGTACCAGAGATTTGGTTGGTAGGTCCTTTTGGTGGCCTTCTTTGTCACGGGATGTGCGTTCTTTTGTGCAGTCCTGTGGGACTTGTGTGCGGGCCAAGCCTTGCTGTTCCCGCGCTAGTGGGTTGCTTTTGCCTTTGCCGGTCCCTGAGAGGCCTTGGACGCATATTTCTATGGATTTTATTTCGGATCCCAGAGGATGTCAGTTATCTGGGTGGTTTGTGACCGGTTTTCTAAGATGGTTCATTTGGTACCTTTGCCTAAGTTGCCTTCCTCTTCTGATTTGGTTCCGTTGTTTTTTCAGCATGTGGTTCATTTGCATGGCATTCCGGAGAATATTGAGTCCGATAGAGGTTCCCAGTTTGTTTCTAGGTTTTGGCGGGCCTTTTGTGCTAGGCTGGGCATTGATTTGTCTTTTTCTTCCGCATTTCATCCACAGACAAATGGCCAAACCGAGCGAACTAATCAGACTTTGGAAACTTATTTGAGATGCTTTGTGTCTGCTGATCAGGATGATTGGGTGGCTTTCTTGCCATTGGCCGAGTTTGCCCTTAATAATCGGGCTAGTTCTGCTACCTTGGTTTCACCCTTCTTTTGTAACTCTGGTTTTCATCCTCGTTTTTCTTCGGGGCAGGTTGAGCCTTCTGATTGTCCTGGGGTGGACTCTGTGGTTGACAGGTTGCAGCAAATTTGGGCTCATGTTGTTGACAATTTGGTGTTGTCTCAGGAGGGGGCTCAGCGTTTTGCTAACCGTCGTCGGTGTGTTGGTTCCCGGCTTCGGGTTGGGGATTTGGTCCGGTTGTCTTCCCGTCATATCCCTATGAAGGTTTCTTCCCCTAAGTTTAAGCCTCGTTTTATTGGCCCTTATAGGATTTCTGAGATTATCAATCCAGTGTCTTTTCGTTTGGCCCTTCCAGCCTCTTTTTCCATCCATAATGTTTTTCATAGATCTTTGTTGCGGAAATATGTGGTGCCCGTTGTTCCCTCTGTTGATCCTCCTGCCCCGGTGTTGATTGATGGGGAGTTGGAGTATGTGGTTGAGAAGATTTTTGATTCTCGTTTTTCGAGGCGGAAGCTTCAGTATCTTGTCAAATGGAAGGGTTATGGCCAGGAGGATAATTCTTGGGTTGTTGCCTCCGATGTTCATGCTGATGATTTGGTTCGTGCCTTTCATTTGGCTCGTCCGGATCGGCCTGGGGGCTCTGGTGAGGGTTCGGTGACCTCTCCTCAAGGGGGGGTACTGTTGTGAATTCTGCTCTTGGGCTCCCTCCGGTGGTTGTAAGTGGTAGCGCTGCTGTCTCTGAATCGCAGCATTTATCAGGTGTGTTCACTTTCTGCACATCTGACTGGGCTATTTAGTCTTGCTTCACCCTTTAGCCAGTGCCAGTTGTCCATTGTTCCTGGAGGATTCACATCTCTGCCTGGTCTCTCCTGCTTTGCAGTTCTTTTCAACAAAGATAAGTTCTGGCCTTGATTTTTTGCTGTCCACATGCTGTGTCCTTATTGTTCAGTTCTTTTCCATGTTTTTTTGTCTTGTCCAGCTTGGTCTGTATAAGGATTTGTTTAGCCAAGCTGGTATCTCTGGAGATGCAGATATAACCTCCATATCTTTAGTTAGCTGTGGAGTTTTTGTATTTTCTGTGGTGGATATTTTCTAGTGTTTTATTACTGACCGCATAGTACTCTGTCCTATCCTTTCTATTTAGCTAGAAGTGGCCTCCTTTGCTAAATTCTGATTTCAGTCTGTGTATGTTTTTTCCCTCTCCTCTCACAGTCAATATTTGTGGGGGGCTGCCTATCCTTTGGGAATTTTCTCTGAGGCAAGATAGTTTTCCCTTTTCTATCTCTAGGGGTAATTAGTCCTCCGGCTGTGTCGAGATGTCCAGGGAGCGCTAGGTACATTCCACGGCTACTTCTAGTTGCGGTGTTAAGTTCAGGGTCTGCGGTCAGTACAGGTACCACCTTCTCCATAGTACGTCTCATGCTGCTCTTAGGCCACCAGATCATAACAGCATCCGTACTGCGATATTTTCTCGCAGGCTTGCAAAACCGACATCTAATGGATTTATGTTCTCAAATGTTCGTTAAAACGTATATACAGTATATATATATATATATATATGTCATTGAGACACATATATATATATTCTGTATTTATATTTAATTCAGTGCGATATATGTGAAAAGCCGGTAATTCAATTGCCGGCTTCTCATTTCTCCTTCCCAAACCCGACAGGATATGAGACATGGTTTACATACAGTAAACCATCTCATATCCCCTTTTTTTTTGCATATTCCACACTACTAATGTTAGTAGTGTGTATGTGCAAAATGTGGGCGCTGTAGCTGCTAAAATAATGGGTTAAATGGCGGAAAAAATTGGCGTGGGCTCCCGCGCAATTTTCTCCGCCAGAGTGGTAAAGCCAGTGACTGAGAGCAGATATTAATAGCCAGGAGAGGGTCCATGGTTATTGGCCCCCCCGTGGCTAAAAACATCTGCCCCCAGCCACCCCAGAAAAGGCACATCTGGAAGATGCGCCTATTCTGGCACTTGGCCACTCTCTTCCCACTCCCGTGTAGCGGTGGGATATGGGGTAATGAAGGGTTAATGCCACCTTGCTATTGTAAGGTGACATTAAGCCAGATTAATAATGGAGAGGCGTCAATTATGTCACCTATCCATTATTAATCCAATTGTATGAAAGGGTTAAAAAAAAACACACATTATTAAAAAGTATTTTAATGAAATAAACACACAGGTTGTTTTAATATTTTATTGCTCTCTCAATCCACCTGAAGACCCTCGCTTGGCAAAATAATAAACCAACAATATACATACCTTCTGTTGATCTGTCACGTCCCACGAAGTAAATCCATCTGAAGGGGTTAAATAATTTTACAGGCAGGAGCTGTGCTAAAGCACTCGCTCGTGCCTGTAAACCCCGGGTGCTGAAAGGAAAGCTGGGTGATCTGTACTTACATTGAGTCGCGGTGAGGCGCCCTCTGCTGGATGTCCTCATGAACTGGAGCCTTGGAAAAGTTCCCACGCTCGAGTTCATATGAGGACATCCAGCAGATGGCGCCTCACCGCGACTCAATGTAAGTACAGATCACCCAGCTTTCCTTTCAGCACCCGGGGTTTACAGGCACGAGCGAGTGCTTTAGCACAGCTCCTGCCTGTAAAATTATTTAACCCCTTCAGATGGATTTACTTCGTGGGACGTGACAGATCAACAGAAGGTATGTATATTGTTGGTTTATTATTTTGCCAAGCGAGGGTCTTCAGGTGGATTGAGAGAGCAATAAAATATTAAAACAACCTGTGTGTTTATTTCATTAAAATACTTTTTAATAATGTGTGGTTTTTTTTTAACCCTTTCATACAATTGGATTAATAATGGATAGGTGGCATAATTGACGCCTCTCCATTATTAATCTGGCTTAATGTCACCTTACAATAGCAAGGTGGCATTAACCCTTCATTACCCCATATCCCACCGCTACACGGGAGTGGGAAGAGAGTGGCCAAGTGCCAGAATAGGCGCATCTTCCAGATGTGCCTTTTCTGGGGTGGCTGGGGGCAGATGTTTTTAGCCACGGGGGGGCCAATAACCATGGACCCTCTCCTGGCTATTAATATCTGCTCTCAGTCACTGGCTTTACCACTCTGGCGGAGAAAATTGCGCGGGAGCCCACGCCAATTTTTTCCGCCATTTAACCATTTATTTTAGCAGCTACAGCGGCCACATTTTGCACATACACACTACTAACATTAGTAGTGTGGAATATGCAAAAAAAAAGGGGATATGAGATGGTTTACTGTATGTAAACCATGTCTCATATCCTGTCGGGTTTGGGAAGGAGAAATGAAAAGCCGGCAATTGAATTACCGGCTTTTCACTAACACCGCTGCGTATTTCTCGCAAGTCACACTGCTGGTCCGTGTGGAATCCGTATTTTTCTCGCCCTCATAGACTTTCATTGGCGATTTTTTTGCGCAATACGGTGACAAAAGCAGCATGCTGCGATTTTCTACGGCCGTACAAGACCGTATATTACGGATGCGTAATATACGGCAGATAGAAGCTGGGACATAGGGAATCATTGGGCCGTGTGTAATGCGAATTTTACGGACGTAGTTTATACGCTCATACATCCGTAAAACTCGCTAGTGTGACGGCGTCCTAATAGTGGCCGTGACCAGGTACTGCACATCTGCCTCCTATTCAAATCATTTCAAACCTCTTTAAACTCTACTCTACAGAAGAGAGAGAGGACCATGATCATAAGAACTGACAATCTACACGAGAGAGCGAGCAAAATGACTTGCTTACCATTAGAGCTTACACTCTAAAAGCAAGAAAAATAGAGGCCTCTACTGACAATTAGAGCTTACACTGTACAAGAAAGAGTTACCCAGTGACTCTGTAGATTGAAAACAAATCTACCCTACAAACAGTGCTGGGAACTGCTGATCTGTGATTTCCCAGGTAATGACCACCACTGTGTATGATATTCCTCTGGTGCAGATACCTTCTAATCCATCAGAATATTGCTGATATTTTCTTTTTTATAAGTCTATGTTTTTCCTGTGAAGAATCGTGGCCACACAGCTTTCTGACAGCTGTTCTCTAAATAGCACATGGTGCAGGGAAGCATAAAATCGGACATGCCCGATTGATTACTTTCTATTGACATGACCGTTATAAGAACTACACAACAATGCAATATCTCATTCTCTAGTTGAATTATATAAGAAACCTTGCCTTAGGTTAGGCATAAACAATTTCAGTTTTTTATTTAATTTTTAAGAAGACTGGTGATACAAAAATATGCAAAAAAAATAGAAGTTGAAACAAAGCCTCAGGATGGGGTAACAGCTCACCGCACCAACAATTCATGCTCGCCACAGGCGCTTTTCAGAGACAACATAATCAATTGCTGTTTTTATACTCTGGTTTATCAATATGTAGTTTCTCAGAATTATGCCCTGTTGACTCCCAACTATATTTAACACAAGAACTTTCATTTACCAGTGCCAGCAACAACCAACACAGAGGATGTGCCAGTGATGTGCGGCCATATCTCTATACATTAGGTAAGTCTGATACGATGCAAATTGAATTGTCTACATCCATGTCACGGAGGATAATGACAGGACTTGTAAATTAGCTTAGATCATGGTAAACTAATGCACAATTTCAATTTTGCTCTGTTAATTCTGTTAATTTACAGTATATATATATACATACATTGTTTTTGCTTTTATAAAGTAAATGCTTTCATGATCCTTTGACCCCCTAGCTAGAACAACCAGAAATGCATTACCTATGGATCTAGAAGAAATTCTTAAATACAAACATCTAGAATCCCATTTTGTTTCCAATGGTAATTTATTGGTTAATAGATTCATGTAATTAATGACAATTATCTTGCCTATTTTGAACATTTTGGAAACTATCACAGGTCTTAAACACCGTGTAACAGCATTAGATTTTATTGAAATCTAGTAATTATTACATTTGGTTAAACAGTTGTGTTCAATAAATAAACCTAAGACTATGTATACCCTCCACATATATGCTTGTTAACTAGATAATATGATAATATTTCTCCCATAGGCCAGTCTAATACCCTATACTGTTTAGGAAGTGAAATTTTGCAAGTGCAAGTAATTTACGCCAGCTACTGAGTAGCATTGTTATGTAGGGAACAGAGTTGTCAATGAGTACTCATCAGGGATGATAGAGGTTAATACTTCATTGAGTATCCCTGACAAATTCTTGTTGTAGATACTGGAGGTTTCCTAAAATAACATGAACACATTTTCCTAATTACAACACAAATATTCCAACATCAGATCACTAACAGCCATTTACATTAGTTCCGTGCTGTTGTTGCTGATCAGATCATCACTTAATGGACAAATGCAATTGAGTGCTGAAATAACTATTAAATCAATAATTTAATTAATTAAAAAGTAAATTATTCAATAGTAATTGTATTATTTTTAGCATGATCACATTTGAGCCCGATACATATTGATATCTAGCTTATAAAGCCGGCCATAAACATCAGCTATTTCCCTCGACTCCATCATAAACATGCAAGTGTACAAGCTCAGGTCAGACAGTAAAGTTTATAAGTGCACAATTGGACTTATGTCATTGTGAAGAGATAGATGGAAGGGTAATGGGATAATCAGAAAATGTTATTTTTTTGTAATGTTTGACGACCTGTAAAAAAGAACATTCTCAACAAATGAAATGCAATTTTGTTATTATAGGCATGTCAGTGTGAAAATGGGTGACTGGAACTTGCTAGGAAGCATACTTGAAGAAGTTCACATTCATTCAACCATAATTGGGAAAATATGGCTCACTATCCTCTTCATATTTCGGATGTTGGTGCTTGGAGTGGCAGCTGAAGATGTTTGGGATGATGAACAGGAGGAATTTATATGTAACACGGAACAACCAGGTTGCAGGAATGTTTGTTATGACCAAGCATTCCCTATCTCACTTATTCGCTACTGGGTATTACAAATAATCTTTGTGTCTTCTCCATCCCTTGTGTACATGGGACATGCACTTTACAGACTGAGAGCTCTGGAAAAAGAGAGGCAAAGAAAAAAAGCACAGCTCAGGGCAGAGATGGAAGCATTGGAAATCGTTATTGATGAACACAGGAGACTTGAGAAAGAGCTAAGAAAGCTAGAGGAGCAAAAGAAAGTCAACAAGGCCCCCCTTAGAGGATCACTATTACGTACATACGTGCTGCATATCCTAACTAGATCAGTTTTGGAAGTTGGCTTTATGGTGGGCCAGTATTTTTTGTATGGATTTGACCTTAACCCTTTGTATAAATGTTACCGTTCTCCTTGTCCAAATGTAGTAGACTGCTTTGTTTCAAGACCAACAGAGAAGACTATATTTATGGTCTTTATGCACAGTATAGCTGCTGTGTCACTGTTTCTGAATATTTTGGAAATCTTTCATTTAGGTATAAAGAGGATCAGAAAAGGACTTTATGGGAAACAAATTTCCAATGTGACAGAGGATGAAATAAGCATTTGCAAGTCTAAGAAGAGCTCAGTGCAGCAGGTTTGTATGCTAAGTAATTCTTCACCAAACAAGATTATTCCTGTGTCCTCAAGTGGCTACAAATTGATACCTGACCAGCAATTGGACACAGTTGGATTGCCAGCCTACCTTCCACCAGCACCTGGATTTAAAGATATACACATGATTTGTGACCAAAATCAGTTTAGTAAAGTTATGGCTACAGAAAAACATAAAAGAAGTGTCGACCAACTTAACACAGATCAACATAGTGGACAGTCTCGTTATGTAGAGCGTCAGAGGATTGGTAATCACATTGACCAACACCATGGACAAGTTCTCAACAAGACTTCCCTTGATCATCACACAGGAGAGCATAGAGAAGAAGCCCACATTTCTTCCATACAGAAGAGGAATCTCTCATCTAGCAGTGAGGATTCAAACAGGAAATCTCAACGTAACAGTTGTCTCGGGTCCAAGAGCTGCCTTAAAAGCCATCAATCTTTGGATCAAACAAGGCATAGTGCAGTGCATCCACTCAAATCATGCCTTCATTCAAGCCATATAGAGATCCCAACAGCATTGCGCAAATACAGCAGAGTCAGTAGCTGCAAAGACTTTGCTGAAGATCGAAGTGACTCTCCAGATAGTGGACAACGCAAAGTGAGCTCCACCTCCAGAGGGTTCTCAGAGGGCAGACTGGCCAGTGACCCAGATAGCTCTGATTCAAGAAATGGTTCAGGATCTGAGTCAAGAAGACGAGAGGAAAGCTCCAGAATTACACCACCTCCCCCATCCGGGCGCAGAATGTCAATGGCAAGTAGAGGCCGACTGTCAAAGTCTTCTCCTCTTTACAGGCTATTGGTGTAGTCTTTGGTCCACCATTGTACTATTCTGTAGGTAAATTCCCACCATTTGCTATAAATTCTTGGAATTACTGTAGATCAGAAGAAGATTATCTGGTGGTAAGCAGCAACTGTGTGAGTTTCACTCAGGCATAATTACTTATTTAGTGTACTTGAGAGTATTCAGCTCTTCAGATACATGAAGGAGTAGCATTATTTAAGAAAGAGATCTACTGTCTCTAAAAATCTTTATTCAACTACTGACAGGGGCGGACACTGACAGCTTGGGGCCCATGTGTAAGAAATGTGTCTGGGCCACCCTTACTACCTGGTACACAGCTTATGGTGAAGGCAATCTCGCAATGGGACCACCGGAGCCTTGGGCTACAAAAAACAGGCTACATTGCCCTCATTATTACCGCCCTGCAAGCAGGGGGTACATAGAAATCACAAGGCACCGTAGCAAAAGTTCTGTTTGGGTCCCCCTACACCTCTAAAAAATATAATTGATTTATATTTTTTTTCACTGAGATGGAGATATATATACTATATATATATATATATATATATGTTTTCACTGAGATGGAGATACTGTATATATATACTGTATATATATATATACAGTATATATATATATATATGTATATGTATATATATATATATATATATATATATATATATATATATATATAATCAGTTAGGAATAGTTTCTGCTGGTTCCGACGCAGTCATACTTGCAGTCACGTGACAACTAGAGTATCAAATATATCGGTAAATAGAACATTGCAAGACGTGGCTGACACTCTAGTTGGCACATGACAGTGCCAATGAGCATCCTCGTGGTTATGTGATAACTGCTGGAACCGGCAGAGCCAAACCATGTATATATTATCTTAAATTATATGTCTGGTATCTGTATCATTTGGTATCTACTTTAATCATTGTCTATGGAGCTGATGGAAATAGCAAAGCGTAGCACTTCAGCTCTATGGATCATGAATAGAGCAGAGAACAAGAATGCATAACTCTGCTCTATTCAGGACAAGACTGCAGACCCTTGACAGAGATGGCAGCCAGTGAGCGCTCTCATTAGTCTGGTGGGGTAAGCGTTCATTGGCAAGTGCCCTTTCTCCCTGCATGACATGCCCCCTTTTTTAATTCCTGCACTCTGCGCACCACCTGTTGTGAATTCCGTTCTCGGGCTCCCTCCTGTGGTCATGAGTGGTACTTTGTGAGTTCTGTTCATGGCTCCCTCTGGTGGCTTTGAGTGTTACGGCTGGTCTGTAGCTGGACCCCAGCTGCCTCGTTTCCTGCTAGGCCTGCTGCCTATTTAACTCCATCTGGACCTTTACTTGTTGCCTGCTGTCGTTGTATTCAGTACTGGTTCAGATCTCTCTGGGACTTCCCTTGTGACCTGTCTCCTCGTGGAGAAGCTAAGTTCATGCTAGTTCATTTTTGCTCATTGCTTTCTGAAAATGTTTCTCAGTATATGATGAGTTCAGTCCAGCTTGCTTATATGCTATTTGATTGCTAGCTGGAAGCTCTGGGGTGCGGAGTTGCGCCCCTCACATCGTGAGTCGGTGTGGGGGTCTTTTTGTATTCTCTGCGTGGATAATTTTGGTAGTATTTTATACTGACCGCACAGATTCCTTGCTATCCTCTGACTATTTAGTGATTAGCGGGCCTCATTTGCTAAAACCTGTTTTCATTTCTATGTTTGTGTTTTCCCCTTATCTCACCGTTATTATTTGTGGGGGGCTGCTCTCACTTTGGGGAAAATTTCTCTGAGGCAAGTGAGGCTTTGTTTCTCTCTAGGGGTAGCTAGTTTCTCAGGCTGTGAAGAGGCGTCTAGGCCGAGTTAGGTACGCTCCACGGCTGCCTATAGTGTGTGTTGATAGGATCTGGATTGCGGTCAGTAAAGTTCCCACATTCCCAGAGCTTGTCCTTATTTTTGGTTTACTTATTTGGTCAGTTCATGTGTTTCTAACCACCAGAACCATAACATCCACCCTCTCCCCGACTCTGGGTACCAGAATAATTACGGGTGATGTCAGAGGGACCCGATTCTGCGTGACACCTCACACTCCTGCCCGTAATCTTTACTGAGTGGCGCCATAGCTGCTGTGTGGTCTGCTGCTAGGGGCAGTATGCCCCTGCCTGCAAGGGCCTCCCTCCACCTCCGGGCTGTGGTGCAGTTGTACTGGTCGCACTGGCGGTATGTCCACTCCTAATTACAGATGATTATCACAAAGAAAAATAGATTCCATTTTCTTTCTACTGATATTCATGACTACTATACTGCTCAACATGTATAGTAAGAAAAACATTTGTTTTTTGTCCATTATATGCATTTTTTTCCTACTGTGAACTCAGACAATTGATGAAATCAATATCTTTCATGATCTAATTTTCCCTCGGGGACAAGCAATAATTAAAGTTCAGATGTCATCATAATATTGACCCAAAAACTTTTATACTCTGTATTGTTTAAATTAAAAATGTTTTTTCTTAAGGTAGTGGCCACATAGGTATTTTAAATATAAGTGGACAGTTTTTATATTAAAGTTTGATCTCATTCAGACATTAATTTTTCATGTACCGGTATGTGTTCTCTTCATGATTATCACAGATAGAACATAACTTGTACCCATTAGAAACTATGGAGCTGTCCATTTTTTTGTGCACGTGTTTCTGCAAAATATTGATAGAAACATGTCCGCTTTTTGATCTGTGTGACGGATCCAAACTACCCAAAAGTCTATGGGTCTGTGAAAATCATGGACAGCACATGGAATGAGTAAGCAAAATGTTTTCATTTTTTTAATCTATATTTCAATATATGAAAATCACTGATGAAAAACTCATTTTTTTTTCTCCAGTTTCTCTGAGCTCAGCCAAAATGGGTGTCACTGGGGCATGACAGAGGCGCCATGCTACAGCTCGCCAATTCATGATGAGCTGTGGCATTTCTTGTGCAAGATATTTTACTCCAGTAAGGGACTGGAGTCGCATGTCGCTTGTCAGACGCTGTTGATTCATGAAGAGGTGTGCATCATGAATTAGGAGCATCTGACCCCACCATGTCCCTTCATCAAGACCGGCAAGAAAATTCCAGTTTTGATGTATCAGGGCAATAGGTTTTTATTAATTATACAGTCATATGAAAAAGTTTGGGCACCCCTATTAATCTTAAGCTTAATGTTTTATAAAAATTGTTTTTTTTTGCAACAGCTATTTCAGTTTCATATATCTAATAACTGTTGGACACAGTAATGTTTCTGCCTTGAAATGAGGTTTATTGTACTAACAGAAAATGTGCAATCTGCATTCAAACAAAATTTGACAGGTGCATAAGTATGGGCACCCTTATCATTTTCTTGTTTTAAATACTCCTACCTACTTTTTACTGACTTACTAAAGCACTTTTTTTGGTTTTGTAACCTCATTGAGCTTTGAGCTTCATAGCCAGGTCTATGCAATCATGAGAAAAGCTACTTAAAGTGGCCACTTGCAAGTTGTTCTCCTGTTTGAATCTCCTCCGAAGAGTGGCATCATGGACTCCTCAAAACAACTGTCAAATGATCTGAAAACAAAGATTATTCAACATAGTTGTTCAGGGGAAGGATACAAAAAGCTGTCTCAGAGGTTTAACCTGTCAATTTCCACTGTGAGGAACATAGTAAGGAAATGGAAGAACACAGGTACAGTTCTTGTTATGGCCAGAAGTGGCAGGCCAAGAAAAACATCAGAAAGGCAGAGAAGAAGAATGGTGAGATTAGTCAAGGACAATCCTCAGGCCACCTCCAGAGATCTGCAGCATCAACTTGCTGCAGATGGTGTCACTGTGCATCGGTCAACTATACAACACACTTTGCACAAGGAGCTGTATGGGAGAGTGATGCGAAAGAAGCCGTTTCTGCAAGCACGCCACAAACAGAGTCGGCTGAGGTATGCAAAAGCACATTTGGAGAAGCCAATTTCTTTTTGGAAGAAGGTCCTGTGGACTCATGAAACCAAGATTAAGTTGTTTGGTAATACAAAAAGGTGTTATGCATGGCGGCAAAAAAACACAGTGCGTTGAATAGTTGACCGATGCACAGTGACACCATCTGCAGCAAGTTGATGCTGCAGCTCTCTGGAGATGGTCTGAGGATTGTCCTTGACTGATCTCACCATTCTTCTTCTCTGCCTTTCTGATGTTTTTTTGGCCTGCCACTTCTGGCCTTAACAAGAACTGTACCTGTGTTCTTCCATTTCCTTACTATGTTCCTCACAGTGGAAATTGACAGGTTAAATCTCTGAGACAGCTTTTTGTATCCTTCCCCTGAACAACTATGTTGAATAATCTTTGTTTTCAGATCATTTGGCAGTTGTTTTGAGGAGCCCATGATGCCACTCTTCGGAGGAGATTCAACCAGGAGAACAACTTGCAAGTGGCCACTTTAAGTAGCTTTTCTCATGATTGCATACACCGGGCTATGAAGTTCAAAGCTTAATGAGGTTACAAAACCAAAAAAAGTGCTTTAGTAAGTCAGTAAAAAGTAGGTAGGAGTATTTAAAACAAGAAAATGATAAGGGTGCCCATACTTATGCACCTGTCAAATTTTGTTTGAATGCAGATTGCACATTTTCTGTTAGTACAATAAACCTCATTTCAAAGCAGAAACATTACTGTGTCCAACAGTTATTAGATACATGAAACTGAAATAGCTGTTGCAAACAAAAACATTTTTATAAAACTTTAAGCTTAAGATTAATAGGGGTGCCCATACTTTTTCATATGACTGTATCTCGGCTATCATTTTTGAAAAGTGATTGCAGGACTTGTAAGCATATTCATTGTCACTTATGAATTATAATTTTCTAAACTGATGCTAAGCTGTCACTTTGTTCAAAGGGTTTTCCAGGAAATAATAATTATTGATTTAATACCCTAAAATGCAAAAAAAAATACAAAATTATAATAGTTGTAAAAACAGTAATATCAGCAGTGCCACCTTGATGTATGCAGTAACCAAATGACTTATTGACTTGTGAGGGCTGCAGACACATACTCTGCTTCTGTAGATGACAAGGCTACAGACACATCTTTTGTGCTAGACCAAGAAATTGAACTTTCCCCAAGCTTGAACAAATAGCTGCTTACCAATTTATGAACACTTAAATGGGTTTCCCATGAAAAAGTTAATTTTAATCAATAAATCTTCGAATAATAATGATTTCCACATTTGGATGTGTTTAAATGAAATGTTCCTGTGCTGAGATAATCATATAAATGTGTCCATGTACTGTGTAATGGCTGTGTCTGACAATGCAGGGAACATGGTCTGATCACACCACATCTTTTGGCCAGGAAGGGAGAAAAAAATTGTTCAGACATTACAGCACGGAATCGCAAATGATTCTTTGTTTGAAGTAAAACATTGTTTAAAAACAGGCAGTGAAATGTTTTACCTTACAAAAAGAACCAGCTGTGATCCCATGCTTTTCTATCTGTATACACTTTTGTTTCCAGCCCCCTGCCCAGGAACTGTGGTATGATCAGACCATGTCGTCCCTTCACGGTCAGACACAGCCATTACACAGTACACAGCAGGGGCTCATTTATAAGATTATCTCAGCACAGGGACATTTTATTTAAACACATCCAATTGTGGAACTTATTATTATTCTAAGATCTATTGATTAAAATTAACTTTTATTTCTCCAGTCCTGTCTGCATCCACATAGCCTATGAGTTTTTGATCTTCTGTAGCAGATATCCTTAAATTTATATCTTGAGTCTCTTTCAAATATCAAAGAACTCTCTTAACGGCATTCCAGTCTATCTGCAGAGAATTCCAAATGTTGCTGCAGTATCCGGTAGAGTTATAGTTGCTATGTATAGAAGTGCCCCCACTGCCTATCTGGATTTCTCATTGATAGGGAACAGATAATATTCTTATTACAACTTTAAGTAGTGTGGTTCCTTTCTGGTTGATATACTGTACCTTTGGCTTCTGACATTCTAAACTGATTCAGAATTGAGTTGATTTTTGCACTTTGGTTTCGAAGAAAACTTCTATCTTCTTCTCTTTGGACCTGGATTCATAGATAACATGTCACATTTCCAAGGTCTTTAGTTTCAAAAAGCTGATTCAGAATTTTAGTCATCATTGCAATTTCTGTTTCCTCTTGATGAACCATAATCAGATCTTCCACATATAAGAGAATATACATCCAGTTTCCGTCTGTACATTTTGTGTATAAACACGGATCTTCTTGATCTATTTTAAATCCTCCTTCCAATAAGACTTTGTTCATTTTGGTGTTACATGCTCTTGCTGATTGCTTAAGACCATAGAGAGATTTTTGTAGTTTGCAAACGAGATTCTCTTCACCATCATTGATCTAACCCTCAGGTTGAGTCATATACAAGTCCTCTTCAATGTCAACATTTCAAATGCAGTTTAGATGTCTGAAAAACATATTTTGTACAGCAGCTATAGCCATTAGAGTCCTGAATGTGGTCTGCTTAGAAATTGGAGAAAACGTGGAATCATAAGCGTTATCATATTTCTGAGAACATCCTGTTGAAACTAATCTTGCTTTATATCTCTGAATCTTGCCTTCAGAGTCATACTTGGTCTTAAAAATCAATTTTTCATCTGATTGCTTTAACTTGTGGTAGTTTGGTGAGTTTCCAAGTTTGAAGTTGACAAAGGTCTTCATTTCCACACTAGCATCATTTATCCATTTCAGTTTTTCATGGACAGGTAGATGTTGCATCTTGTCCTTTGATTGTGGCTCTGCCTCGGGTAGTGCTTTCTTGTGCAGTCCATGTTTAGCAGTATATACTCTTTCCTTGCATTTAGCTGGTACAACTCATCTTTGATTTTTTTTCTCCTGCTAGTGCATAGCCTTCTTTTGACATGATACAGCTGTCATCTTTAAATATAACTTTATTTCCTTGTCTTGTGAGTTTCATAATAGATTGCTTTAAAGACTAGGGACATAGAGCTTGTCCTTTACTGGAATCTTTCTGCTTTGTGTTGGGGAGACATGACAACTAATGTAACCATATCCTTTTCCCTCTGAATTCATATACTGACTAGTGATGAGCGAGTGTACTCGTTGCTCGGGTTTATACCTCCAGGTATTTATGACTGCTCGGAGATTTAGTTTTCATCCCGGCAGCTGAATGATTTACAGCTAGTAGCCTGCTTGATTACATGTGGGGATTCCCTAGCAACCAGGCAACCCCCACATGTACTTATGCTGGCTACTAGCTGTAAATCATTCAGCTACCGCGATGAAAACTAAATCTCCGAGCAGTCATAAATACTCAGAGGTCACCCGAGCGTGCTTGGGAAAACCCGAGCAACGAGTAAACTCGCTCATCACTAATACTGACCATTAGCCAAGATCACTGTCTCTAACTTACTTTGGTCAAGGTTAAAGAAGAAGCTTCTGTCATTAGTCATATGACTTGTTGCCCCAGAGTCTATACACCATGCATGTTTTGATGTACTTGCATTGACAGTAAACAGAGCTTCAATACTTGAAGTCTCATATTCTTTAATAATGGCACTTTTAACCCTTTGATGATTATTTCCTTTTTCAGCTGATTCGTTCTAGCTTTCTAGACTCTGCAGTCAGCCTTAGGTGCCCTGATTTCTTGCAGACAAAACACTCAAATTTTTTCCTTCAAATGACTTTTATTTTTGAGTAGATCTTGGGGTTTTTTTTATAGCAGATTCTGCTTTGGCTAACCAATTGCTGTTTACATTTTCTGTCTTTCACTTATACTCATCTACAAGCTTCTCTCTGACATTCTCCAATGTAAGCCCATAATCTGGGCATGCATCTAGTGCAGTTACAAGTCAGCGTGTCATAGTTTTTTGGTATACAACTTAGTAATAGTGCAGCAACACTGAAATCCTTTAATCTTCCCCAATGCCCCGCAGGCACTCTACAATTTCTAGAGTATTTTTAATGTAATCCTGCATATCTTGGCCCTTTTTAGCTAATACTGATACAGCTTTCTCATTAAATAGTTTATTGCTGAGATGTATTCTTTCATGCACTTTCTGCAGCTGTTCCCACATTTTTTGTGCAGTTTCACGTTTACATACATGCACAATTTGATCATCTATACTTAGGGAGATAGTTCTTTCTGCTTGTTGATCCTTCTCTACCCAGTCCTCTGATAGTGGGTCAGGTCTAGACTCCTGTGTGTATTTCCATGTACTTTCTCTTATCAGTAGCATCTTTACCTTGACTTTCCAGGATTAGTAGTTCTGGTTAGTCAGATTTGACACTGAAGTTCAGAGTTGCTGCTAGTGTCCATTTTTGCTTCTTTTTAGTACACTGTGCTTCTCTCTCCTCTGTGCTGTTCTCTGGGTCTGTGGGTTTCTGGGTTTCTGGGTCTCTGGGCACATAACCTGTTGGCAGCAGATTAATCTCTGTACTGTCCAGCCATTCAACAGTGAATATATACCGTATTTATTCAGGAACAAAGGATAACCGCTAACAACTGGTATTTCTTATAACTTAGGAGCTTGGCATCTTGTATATCAGCTTGCAAAGTAAAACTGTGCTCCAGCTACACACACACGGAATGAATAGTAATTTCCTATTTTTTCTCTTTTTAACAATGTATTATTGGCAATATAACACTATTTGGTAAATTGCTCAAACCTAATGTGAGATCAAATGTACTAATGCATTCAATGTATGTGAGCAATTCCAAACACATGGTACAGACATATGTCAGCATTAAGCATAACCCGTGCTCATTGAACACACTGCGTAATTAGAACAGGTGCATCTCACAAAATTAGAATAACATCAAAATGTTAATTTAGTTCAGTTCTTCAATACAAAAAGTGAAACTCATTTATTATACCTTATTATACCATATACCTTAACCCCATAGAGAATCTATGGGGTATTGTCAAGAAGAAGATGAGAGACACCAGACCCAACAATGCAGACGAGCTGAAGGCTGCTATCAAAGCAACCTGGGCTTCCATAACACCTCAGCAGTGTCACAGGCTGATCGCCTCCACGCCACCCTGCATTGATGCAGTAATTGATGCCAAAGGAGCCCCAACCAAGTATTGAGTGCATTTACTGAACATACATGTCAGTAGGCCAACATTTCAGATTATAAAATCATTTTTTTAAGTTGGTGTTATAAAGTATTCACATTTATTGAGATAATGACTTTTAGGTTTTCATTGGCTGTAAGCCATAATAATCAGCATTAACAGAAATAAACACTTGAAATAGATCACTCTGTTTGTAATGACTATCTAATATATGAGTTTCACTTTTTGTATTGAAGAACTGAAATAAATTAACTTTTTGATGACATTCTAACTTTGTGAGATGCACTTGTAAATAGTAGTTGATGCAATTTATATAAATTGGAAATCCGGTTTAAGGATATAAACATTTTCAAAGTCTGAATATTGTTAATTTTCTAAAGTTTTCCTCAAACTCCCAGTAATTTTGTCAATAACTGTGAAAATATCTTTCTAAATTTACCACTGTCATAAAGTACAATGTGTTATCACATTAAGGCTAGTTTCACACTAGCGTTAACTGCATTACGTCGCAAATCCGTTTTTTGGCCGAAAAAACGGATGCGTCAAAAAAGTGAAAAACGGTGACAAACGTATGCCACGCATCCAGCATTTCGACGGATCCGTCGCAAATCCGCTAAACGTTTCCGTCGAAAATACTGGATGCGTTGCATACGTTGTATCCGTTTTACCATCCGTTGTATCCGTTTTTCCGACGGATCCGTTTTTAAAAGGGGAGGCTCCCAAAATTTGATTGGCTACTGGAAAATTTGAAAAACTATATAGTACTGTATTTACAGCCCATCTTTGTGGGTTTAGTTTTGTGGCAGCGATGGAAGGTGTTCTTGGGAGGATTGCTAGTTTGGTTACCGACGTTATCTTTGAGACAAATCGCCTGGATATCATAGTGCGGGAGAAGGAGGCGGCAGCGGAAAGGCGTAGGATGCTTCTGCAGCAACGGAGACGAAGACGAATGTGGATTCATCCTATTAATCAACTACGGATGACCCGGGGTGTCCAGTCCACTCTGTACCTGGAGTTGCGGCACAATCCACACAAATTCCACAACTATGTGCGGATGAGGATGGAACATTTCGATTTTTTGCTTGCAAAACTGGAGGATGTCATCCGAAGACAGGATACAAGGATGAGGCTTGCCATCACACCGGCGGAGCGGCTGATGGTGACCCTGCGGTAAGCCTCTTTTTTTTATTTCATTGCTGATATTGAATGTTATATTACATGCTGCAGATAATACTGCGCTGACATATTGCGCACTATTTTCTGCAGCATGTAGTTTGGGTTTTCTTGGCGGACATTCAACTGCTTTATTTAAATGTCATTGCTGCTATTGAATGTTAGATAACAGACTGCAGAAAATACTGCGCTGAAAAATTGCGTTGCATGTTCTGCAGTTTTTTTTGTTTTTTTTTTGGGTTTTTTGGGTTTGATGACATGCAACTGCTTTTTTTCTGTCATTGGTCATTTTGAATGTTATATTACATGCTGCAGACAATACTGCGCTGACATATTGCGCACTATTTTCTGCAGCATGTAGTTTGGGTTTTCTTGGCGGACATTCAACTGCTTTATTTAAATGTCATTGCTGCTATTGAATGTTAGATAACAGACTGCAGAAAATACTGCGCTGAAAAATTGCGTTGCATGTTCTGCAGTTTTTTGTTTTTTTTTTTTTGGTTTTTTTGGGTTTGATGACATGCAACTGCTTTTTTTCTGTCATTGGTCATTTTGAATGTTATATTACATGCTGCAGACAATACTGCGCTGACATATTGCGCACTATTTTCTGCAGCATGTAGTTTGGGTTTTCTTGGCGGACATTCCACTGTTTTTTAACACCGGTTTCATGCTGGTTTCATTGGGTGTCCTGTCCTTAAAAAAAAAATTAACAGTGCCATATTAAAAATTGTTTGTCTGTGCAATATTTTCTAACATTTTTAATTTTTTTTTTTATACAGTTTCCTAGCTACGGGTGAATCTATGACTTCGCTCCATTATCAGTTCAGGCTGGGCATTTCAACTATCTCTGGAATAGTGAAGGACACATGTCGGGCTGTTTGGACCACTTTGCAACCAGAGTATATCCCCCAACCATCCATGGAAATCTGGTTGCGAAGTGCAGAAGAGTTTCAGCAAATTTGCAATTTCCCTAATTGTGTGGGTGCAGTTGACGGGAAACATATAAGGATTGCGAAACCGGCAGGAACAGGATCGGAGTATTATAATTATAAGAAGTATTTCTCCATCGTCCTTATGGCTATTGCAGACGCCAACTGCAGGTTCCTTGCCGTGGACATTGGAGCGTATGGACGGTCCAACGATTCGCAAGTGTTTAAAAACTCTCCGATGGGTCGTTGCCTTTATGGAGAGAGCTACGATTTTCCGCCAGCCAGACCACTGCCAGGAACAAATGACCCAGCCCTGGAATATGTCTTTGTAGGTGATGAAGCCTTTCAACTGTCGCTGCACCTACTGAAACCGTACAGTAGCCGGAACTTAAACCATACCAAGCGGGTCTTTAATTACCGGCTTACTAGAGCACGAAGAGTAGTGGAGTGTTCCTTTGGCATATTGACGGCGAAGTGGCGAGTTCTGCTGACGGCTATCAAGCTGAAAACAACAACTATAGACGAGGTAGTTAAAGCCTGTGTGGTGCTCCACAACTTTGTCCTGTCAAAGGAGCCCGTTTCTTTGGATGATGAAGAGTTGGAGACCACCTTGTGGGACTACCGCAGCAGCTCGTTTCGCTCTACAAGTTCAGTTACAAGGATGAGGGACCAGTTTGCCGATTATTTTGTCTCACCTGTCGGGCGGATCCCGTGGCAAGACATGATTGTGTAACCTGTTTCCCATGTGTAACCTGTTTCCCATGTGTTTTGGTTATGTAAAAAAAGTGTTTCTGCCCCCCCCCCCAAAAAAAAAGGCCCAAAAGCGTGGTTTTCTTGCTAGTAAAACCATTATGTTATACCTCTTACATGTCTGGTGTTTGTTTTTATTAAACCTTTTTTTATTATATAACCTTAATAAATCCACACACACACAAAGAGTAGAATTGTAATCCGAATTTTATTTTAACTCTTTTTTTTTTTTTTTTTTGTTTTGCAAAAAAAATATATTTTTATTTTCCAACTTTTTTTTTGAAAAATGTGAACATTTTTTATAATATTATTTATATTAATAACAATTTACAAATTTTCAAATTGTTGGGTGGAGATATGAGAGGAGGATGGGCCGGAAGGTTGGACCACGTCGATAGGTGGGGAAACCCTACTTGTTTGTGGTGCAGTGGAAGGGGGGGTTAAACCAAGAGGCTGACCAGAGGGGGGTGGTGTTGGGGTAGGTGGAAGAGAAAAGTTCAGTAAGGAAAACATTGGGGAAGTAATTTGGTCTGGGGGCCGGGATTGTTGTGGGGACTGGGTCGGGTATTGTGACTGGGTAGGGTAGTGGGACTGGCGTGGGGTTTGGTAATGGTGCTGGTGTGGGGATTGGAGCTGGGTTTGGTAATGCTGCTGGTGTGGGTATTGGGGCTGGGTTTGGTAATGGGGGGTATGGTGTGGAAATGGGGCCTGGTGTGGAATTGGAGTGGAGGTGTGGTGAGGTGTGTGGGTCGATTCATTAATGGCCTGCAGTGCAGCATTATGGCAGGTATTCATTACCCGCATCTGTTGCTCAAAAGAAAGCTTCTCCATGCTCATGAGCATGGATTGGAAAAAAAGGTTGGCCGGATCGGGACTTACAGCTGAATGCAGCCTATCCAAGCGACTGCTGGTTTCCTGGCTTGTTTCACTGATGCGTGATTGCACCATGTTGAAACCAGCAGTCACTTGCTCTCCCAAAATTTTGAAAGAGCCTTGGAAGGATGCATTCAGGTGTAAGAACTCAGGAGCATAGCTCCTTTCCTGACCCCTCTGGCGCTGCCGCCACGAACCTAATGGTGGTGTCGAGGTGGCAGGATCAGAGGGGTGGGGTAAAGGGAACGCTAACTGTTCAGCATCAGATGCGAGCAATGAAGCCTGCAATAATGCTCCACTGCTTGGGGCGGATGAAGTGGAGGGGACAGAGGGGTCAGAGGAGAGGACAGAGGGGTCAGAGGAGGGGACAGAGGTGTGGGGCCTACCGACGTGGCCCTCAGTGGCGGACTCAGGAGGGATCGCTCCAGAGGGCGCAGAGGAAGATGCAGGCGCCCGGTGGCTGGAGAAGGTGCTGTGAAAGAAAAAACAAAAGAAATTAATACATTGGAATGAAAAAGCCCTGACTGAAAGCAAACTAAGTAGACAGGTTAACATGGTTATAATTGGGCTGTAGAATACTTACACTCTGCTTAGCATGGTTCGCCTCAGGAAGGAGAGGGCCTGGCCATATTTATATCTGCTCCTCTTCCTTCCTGCAGAGCCACTCGGGGCCTTCATCTCATCATTGAATTCCCTCTTAAAGCGATCCCTCAGTGACCGCCACCGCTTCCTAACCTTTCCAACTGTGAAGACAAGAATCAAAAGAAAAAACAAAAAATTGGTAAATGCAATACATTACAGTCAGCTCAAAACATCACTGGAAAGTGAATACTTACCTAGTTTGCTCTGCTGCTGAGGATGAAGGCTCTCCCGCCTTGGAAACAGGGTGCGACACACTTCGTCCCAGAGCCGACGGGTGACACCGGTATCTGCATGCCTGCGGTCAGCCATGTTCCACAGCGGCTCCCGCTCACGAACCTCCTCGATGAGACAGTCTACATCAATGTCATCATCATCATCCTCCTCTTCTGCGGGAGCACGCTGTGAAGCCTGTGTCAAAAAAAAAAAAAAAGGAAAACAAACAAATTAGTACACTGAAATACTAAAGTACCAATAGAATCCCCCTCCCCCCAAAAAAAAAAAACTCACTGATGGCCGACCGCGGCGACGAGTCCGCCGACTCTGGGACTGTCTGGGAGAGCCTTCAGCGGCAGCAGCAGCCTGAAATAAAGGAAACAAATTCTCAGTTAAGGTAGGCAGGTGTTTAGTAATCTGTTTTGTGTATGGTGCAGTGTGATGTGCAAAGCAACTGTTTCACCAATACTTACACTTGGTTCCTCCTCCACTTGCATCTCTCCACCCGTCTCGCCCCCTTCTGACAGCTCCTCATCTGATTCAGCTTCCTGTTGAAACATAATTTATGCATGTAGTTATCCATAAAAATGTAATTTAAAGAAATTTAAAAAAAAAAAAAAGTTTTGTGTTAATTTACCGATAAACGCTGTTGCTGTGGAGGAGGGCTGTCAGAAGAGGACATTGTTGATGTACAAAGGCCGGTGGCTGTGGTCCTGGTGGGATAGCCGGTGGCTGTGGTCCTGGTGGGATAGCCGGTGGCTGTGGTCCTGGTGGGATAGCCGGTGGCTGTGGTCCTGGTGGGATAGCCGGTGGCTGTGGTCCTGGTGGGATAGCCGGTGGCTGTGGTCCTGGTGGCTCTGTAAGTTAAAAAGACACTTGCAATCTGCTCTACACATTGCAGTAGCAGATTTGGGGTCTTCAAAACTTACTTTTAAAGAATAGAAAATGTGGTCCTGGTGGATAGCCGGTGGCTGTGGTCCTGGTGGGATAGCCGGTGGCTGTGGTCCTGGTGGGATAGCCGGTGGCTGTGGTCCTGGTGGGATAGCCGGTGGCTGTGGTCCTGGTGGCTCTGTAAGTTAAAAGACACTTGCAATCTGCTCTACACATTGCAGTAGCAGATTTGGGGTCTTCAAAACTTACTTTTAAAGAATAGAAAATGTGGTCCTGGTGGATAGCCGGTGGCTGTGGTCCTGGTGGGATAGCCGGTGGCTGTGGTCCTGGTGGGATAGCCGGTGGCTGTGGTCCTGGTGGGATAGCCGGTGGCTGTGGTCCTGGTGGCTCTGTAAGTTAAAAGACACTTGCAATCTGCTCTACACATTGCAGTAGCAGATTTGGGGTCTTCAAAACTTACTTTTAAAGAATAGAAAATGTGGTCCTGGTGGATAGCCGGTGGCTGTGGTCCTGGTGGGATAGCCGGTGGCTGTGGTCCTGGTGGGATAGCCGGTGGCTGTGGTCCTGGTGGGATAGCCGGTGGCTGTGGTCCTGGTGGCTCTGTAAGTTAAAAGACACTTGCAATCTGCTCTACACATTGCAGTAGCAGATTTGGGGTCTTCAAAACTTACTTTTAAAGAATAGAAAATGTGGTCCTGGTGGATAGCCGGTGGCTGTGGTCCTGGTGGGCAGCGGTCCTGGTTTATCTGTTAATATGTATAATGGATCTATAGTTAGACCACCCCCTGAACTAGGTAATGCTCAATGATAAACACCCTACTAAAATGATGTCAGAAATGTTCATACAGGTGAACACCAAAACCCCCCCCCAAAAAAGTGGCACGATATACCATTAATTTCCATGTCCCATAAAATAAAATTTTTTAATGTTAACACCAAGAAAAAATATATTTGACACATTTTATGTAAAATAAATAACCTCCCCCCCCCCCCCCAAAAAAAAAAAAAAAAAAAAATACAGGTTAACCTTTATTAAAAAAATTAGCCCTCAACCAACCCTGTATTGCATGTGTAACCATTGGTACATACACCAGTTTTAAATTTACCTTTATGAAATAATACTACGGACATTTTTTTTATAAACATTTTATTATAATTTTTTTTTTCACTCTTTTTTTTTTTAAATCACAATTAGGAGCTGACATGCTCTTTATTTTAAATACAAGTACTTCAACTGCAAAAGGTTATAACTGTAATTTAAAAAAAATCAACACTTTTATTAAATAGAAAAAACCCACACTCACACATTCAAACCACAAGCTGCAGACCGCTAGACTTTTTTAAAAAACACATCAGATTTAAAAAAAAAAATAAAAATAAAACCACATGCTGCACAGACCACTATACAGTCAATACATCAGAAAAAGGCAAATAACCTATTACAGCATGGACAAATGCACATGCAATCAACAAGACGCACACAAAAAACATGCATGGTATGTGTCCACATTCAGGATCGCCTCAGAATTTGGTCAGGATTTTCCATCAGTATTTGTAAGCCAAAACCAGGAGTGTAAAAATTAGGTAAAGTATAATACGAAAAAAGGCATACTTTTGCTTTGATCACCCACTCCTAGTTTTGGCGTACAAATACTGATGGAAAATCCTGACCACATCCTGATGCAATCCTGCACATGGACACATACCCTCCCACATGAACAGGCATAAAATTGGCAAAGGCATAATATGGTGCAGGCACATGATACAAAAGCACACAGCCGTACAAAAATACACACATGCAC
This sequence comes from Ranitomeya variabilis, assembly GCF_051348905.1. Classification (NCBI taxonomy): domain Eukaryota; kingdom Metazoa; phylum Chordata; class Amphibia; order Anura; family Dendrobatidae; genus Ranitomeya; species Ranitomeya variabilis. Next base: position 768,659,914 of record NC_135233.1, on the reverse strand, counting down.
GCACATAGCTTTAGGCAAATACACATATGTACAACAAAGGCAGAAAGGTGAACCCAATCAGAAGACGCATACACACACACACACACATACAAAAGGCTGACAATCCTTTGGCTGAAGCAGCAGGTCTTCACAGTGGCTGGAATCAGGCTGCATCTGGACTCTAGCATGGCACTGGCTGGTGCAGGACGATGGCAGGCCTCAGGTTCTCTTCAGGTTTTAAGCTCTTTCTGTAGTCAGTACCTCATATACACACACAAATGCACAGGCACACAGATGCACACAAAAATTGCAATACTCACACTGGCTCTATGGTGGCTGGAGTCTTGTGGCTGGAGTCCCGTGGCTGGCTCCTTCCTGTGGCTGGCTCCTGTGTCAGGCTGTGGTCTTGTGGCTGAGGTCTTATGGCTGGAGTCCTGTGGCTGGCTCCTTCCTGTGGCTGGCTCCTTCCTGTGGCTGGCTCCTTCCTGTGGCTGGCTCCTGTGTCACGCTGGGGTCTTGTGGCTGGCTAGCTCTTGCTGGAAGTCTTCTCATGGGTCTTGCAGGCATATGTGGGGTTGAAGGCCCAGGCCAGGTTTATATAGATTTGGGGGTGTCTGACCAATTGGCAACAAAATCCAGCTTCTGAGCATGCTCAGTGTAAAAAAAACGTATTGCAGCGCTGCATTGCGTCGTACGACGTGTCCCGACGCATCCGTCGCTCATAGGCTTCCATTGCAGCCAACGACGTATGCCGCAGGATGCGTCGCGACACGTTTTTTAGGCGGAGACAAAAAACGCTACAATCTACGTTTTTTTGAGACGACGTGTCGCCAAATTTCGACGCATCCGTCGTAAAACGTACACGACGTATGCCAATCCGTCGCCATACGTCGCCAATACAAGTCTATGGGAAAAAAACGCATCCAGCAAAAAGTTTTGCTGGATGCGTTTTTTCTGAAAAAAGACGTTTTGAAACGTAATGCAGTTAACGCTAGTGTGAAAGTAGCCTAAGTAATGAATGTCAGTTTTGAAAAAATTAGCTTGTCACTAAGGGGTTAATGTTTATTGTAGCAATTGTTTTCAGTAGGAGTCATAACATTTTTATTTCACTGTGAATTAATACATTTAAAATCTTACCTTCTTTTCTGTATTTCTTTCAGAGCATGCTTCTGGAGCTTTCCTCTATCATGAAAAAATAGTGCCTAATGTGGAAGACACTGACTTCGCACAACAGATGCAGCAGACAGTGTTGTTTAAGGAGCCATCGTCTATCTTAGCCAGTGAACTGCAAATCTTTGGCTCCATCATTGTTTAAACCAAGAGAAATGGGGTTTACACCAGTAAAGCATCAGCAATATGCATCACCCTTCATGAGTGACAAAAAGGAATTCAGTTATACTTTGGGAATTCTTAACTTATTCTTAAGCTAATATGTCATAAAGGAGGCTGCTAATCATAAGTGAATCCTAAGAGAATGGGAAATGTACATTTTTTTGGTTAGAAAGCAATGATAAATAAATAAATCTGCCTCAAAGCTACACAGATTTTGTTTTGCAACTTTATAAAAAAAATAAAATAAATCAGAGTTAAATTGCATTAAGTTCTATGTTTTCTTTTAACTTATCTGGTAGAAGGATATACAGTGCCTTGCGAAAGTATTCGGCCCCCTGGAACTTTTCAACCTTTTCCCACATATCATGCTTCAAACATACAGATACCAAATGTAAATTTTTGGTGAAGAATCAACAACAAGTGGAACACAATTGTGAAGTTGAACGAAATTTATTGCTTATTTTAAATATTTGTGGAAATTCAAAAACTGAAAAGTGGGGCGTGCAATATTATTCGGCCCCTTTAACTTAATACTTTGTTGCGCCGCATTTTGCTGCGATTACCGCTGCAAGTCACTTGGGGTATGTCTCTATCAATTTTGTACATACGAGAGAATGAAATTCTTGCCCATTCTTCCTTGGCAAACAGCTCGAGCTCAGTGAGGTTTGATGGTTTGTGAACAGCAGTTTTCAGCTCTTTCCACAGATTCTCGATTGGATTGAGGTCTGGACTTTGACTTGGCCATTCTAACACCTGGATACGTTTATTTGTGAACCATTTCATTGTAGATTTTGCTTTATGTTTGGGATCATTGTCTTGTTGGAAGACAAATCTCCGTCCCAGTCTCAGGTCTTTTGCAGACTCCAACAGGTTTTCTTCAAGAATGGTCCTGTATTTGGCTCCATCCATCTTCCCATCAATTTTAACCATCTTCCTTGTCCCTGCTGAAGAAAAGCAGGCCCAAACCATGATGCTGCCACCACCATGTTTGACAGTGGGGATGGTGTGTTCAGGGTGATGAGCTGTGTTGCCTTTACTCCAAACATATAGTTTGGCATTGTTGCCAAAAAGTTCAATTTTGGTTTCATCTGACCAGAGCACCTTCTTCCACATGTTTGGTTTGTCTCCCAGGTGGCTTGTTGCTAACTTTGAACAACACTTTTTATGGATATCTTTGAGAAATGGCTTTCTTCTTGCCACTCTTCCATAAAGGCCAGATTTGTGCAGTGTATGACTGATTGTTGTCCTATGGACAGACTGTCCCACCTCAGCTGTAGATCTCTGCAGTTCATCCAGAGTGATCATGGGCCTCTTGGCTGAATCTCTGATCAGTCTTCTCCTTGTTTGAGATGGAAGTTTAGAGGGACGGCTGGGTCTTGGTAGATTTGCAGTGGTATGATACTCCTTCCATATATAATATAATATGATCGCTTGCACAGTGCTCCTTGGGATGTTTAACCCAATTTATGACCTCGGACGTGATAGTACGTCCGAGGTCAGAACCCCCGATTTGATGTGGGCTCTGGCGGTGAGCCCGCATCAAAGCCGGGACATGTCAGCTGTTTTGAACAGCTGACATGTGCCCGCAATAGCGGCGGGTGAAATCGCGATTCACTTGCCGCTATTAACTAGCTAAATGCCGCTGTCAAACGCAGACAGCGGCATTCAACTACCACTTCCGGCCGCGTGGCCGGAAATGCGTGCATCACCGACACATGTCACATGATCGGGGGTCAGCGATGCTTCTGAATAGTAACCATAGAGGTCCTTGAGACCTCTATGGTTACTGATGCCGGCCTGCTGTGAGTGCCACCCTGTGGTCAGCGCTCATAGCAAGCCTGCATTTCTGCTGCATAGCATGATGAATGGCCATATTGATGGAAAAATAAAAAAGTTATGGCTCTGGGAAGGAGGGGAGCGAAAAAATTACACGGAAAAACGGAAAATCCCAAGGTCATGAAGGGGTTAAAGTTTTGGAAATCATTTTGTATCCAAATCCGGCTTTAAATTTCTCCACAACAGTATCACAGACCTGCCTGTTGTGTTCCTTGGCCTTCATGATGCTCTCTGTGCTTCAAACAGAACCCTGAGACTATCACAGAGCAGGTGCATTTATACGGAGACTCGATTACACACAGGTGGATTATATTTATCATCATTAGACATTTAGGACAACATTGGATCATTCAGAGATCCACAATGAACTTCTGGAGTGAGTTTGCTGCACTGAAAGTAAAGGGGTGGAATAATATTGCACGCCCCACTTTTCAGTTTTTGAATTTCCACAAAAATTTAAAATTACCAATAAATTTCGTTCAACTTCACAATTGTGTTTTACTTGTTGTTGATGCTTCACCAAAAATTTACATTTGGTATCTTTATATCAAATTAATTCTACTCAATAATAATCTCAATAAACTATAATTATTGCTTTATTGATAACTATGTTAATATTAATTGTATCCCTTAATATTGAGCAGAATTAAGTATGGTGACACCCCCTATATATCCTTTGAACCCGAGTACAGCCCCTTCTGTATATCGCATGAGCCCCCCCACAGCCCCTTATATACTGAATGAGACCCACACGGCCTCCTCCATATGCGGCATGGGCCTTACACAGCCTCCATATATGCGGCATGAGCAGGGCCAGCATCAGCACCCGGGGCACCTGGGCAAGTGCCGGGGCCCTGAGCAGGCAGGGGGCCCACTCGCCGTTGGGGACACTGGCGTGCTATAGGGCTGGCAGGGCCGGTGTCAGCACCTAGTTCACCCAGGCCAGTGCTGGGGCCCTGAGCAGACAGGGGGCCCATTCACCTGCTCCGGGCCCTGGCACTTGCGATACTTACCTCTCCCGGTTCCAGCGCTGCAGCGTCTTCCATCCTCTGACTGTAACATTCAAGTCAGAGGGCGCGATGACGTCACCAGTGCGTGCCCTCTGCCTGAGCAGTCACAGCACAGAGAGCAGGAAGATGCCGACAACGAGGAGTCCAGAGCAGAGCAGCGTCAAGCAACGAGAGGTGAGTATTTCATTTTTTTTTTAATATTTGGAGCAATATATGGGGTCCATCAGAATGGGCCCATATATGGAGCATTATATGGGGCTAATTCTATATGAAGCATCTTATGAGGCCAATAATATAGGGAGCATCTTATGGGGCCAATAATATAGGGAGCATCTTATGAAGCCAATTCTATAGGGAGCATTATATGGGGCCAATATGGAGCATCTTATGGGGCCAATTCAATATGGAGCAGTATATGGGGCCAATTACATATGAAGCAGTATATGGGGCCAATAATATATGAAGCATCTTATGGGACTAATTATATATGGAGCATTTTATATGGCCAATTATATATGGAGCATTATTTGGGGCACATTATACATGAAGCATCTTATGGGGCCAATTATTTTTCGAGCATTATATGGGACCCATTCTGTAAGGAGTATTATATGGGGCCCGTTCTGTATGGAGCATCATATGGGGCCCATTCTGTATGGAGCAATATATGGGACTCAGTATTCTGTATGGGGCTGATCATATACTGTATGGAGCATTATATGAGGCCCATTATATATGGAACAATAGATGGGGCCCATCATATACTGCATGTAAAATTATATGTGGCTCACTATACAGTATGGAGCATTACATGGGGTCAATTCCGTATGGAGCAATATATGCGGCTTATTCTGTATAGAGCACTCTGTGGTGCCCATTATACTGTATGGAGCATTATATGAGGCTCATTATTCTGTATGGAGTATAATACTGGGCTCATTATTCTGTTTGCAGCAATATATGGGGCTCATTATTCTGTATAGAGGACTATGTGGTGCCAATTATACTGTATGGACACTATATGGGGCCATTATACTGTATGGGGCAATATATTGGGCTCATTATTCTGTTTGGAGCAATATATGGGGCACATTATTCTGTATAGAGGACTATACTGTCCAGTTTCTGAGCTAATGTAGAATGCACAATAGATATCACTCATGTAATGTAAGAAGTAAGTGAAATCTTTGGCATTGTACTATACCTATATTTCTCTGCCGAATTCGTGCATTATGAATTGTGGTATGTGTTAAAGAGGCCCACCAGGACTCTTTCGCCCAGGGCCCATTATACCTTGGAGCCGGCCCTGGGCATGAGCCTCACAGAACCTCCCCATATACAGCGTCAGCATCACACAGCCTCCCTATATACAGTATGAGCACCACACAGCCTTCTTATATACTGTATGAGCCCCACACAGCCTCCCCATATATGCCAAGAAACCCACACAGCCTCCCCACATACCGCATGAGCCCCACACAGCCTCCCTATATACAGAATCTCCTCATGTATGGCATGAGCCCCACAGAGTCTCACTCCATATGTGGCATGAGTCTGACAGCCTCCCCATATGCGGCATGAGCCCCACACAGCCTCCCCCATATGTGGCATGAGTCCAACACAGCGTCCTTCATATACGGCATGAGCCCCACACAGCCTCCTCCATATGCAGCATAAGCCCCACACAGCCTCCCCATATGCAGTATAAGTCTCACATAGCCTCCCCCATATGCAGTATGAGCCCCACACAGCCTCCCCCATATGTGGCATGAGTCCAACACAGCATCCCCTATATGTGGCATGAGCCCACACAGCCTCCCTATATGCGGTATGAGTCCCACACAGCCACCCCATATGCAGCAGGAGCCCCACAGAGCCTCACCACATACAGCAGGAGCCCCACACAGCCTCCCCATATACAGCATGAGCCCCACACAGCCTCAAATTATACAGCATGAGACTTACACTGCCTCCCTATATACAGCATGAGCCCCACACAGCCTCCCTATATACTAAACAACCGCCACAGTCAAGACATGGAATGCCAAAAAGAGTTGACCCACACAGAAGATAGATATAAAATAGCCTTTATTACAGTGAGTGGCAAAAAAAAGTTATATATACATAAAAAATTACAATAAAAATGCACAATAAAAACAAGTACGCGATTTAATTTCAGGACGATAAGAAAAATTTTTTTTTAAAAAATATATAATAATATATGGTGACCTCCAATCCTGGTTAATACAGATAGAAACCTACTTAAAAAAATAAAAACCTATAAAAAAATAAAAAAAGGTGTAACCAGTGACCACCCAAATATCAGCTCAAAAAAACGCATTAAAGTGCATAAGTGCAAAAATTATAAATGCTATATGATGGTTTAGATATAAAAATATATAATCTAATTCTTGAAATGACAAATATAGTGTTAAATATAGAAATCCCACCTTGTGCCACATATATGTTAATGTGTGGGGCCACAAAGTATAAGAGCGCACAGCTCAATACATGCAGAGCCACTCATGAAAGCAGCACATTGCTGCAAAGTAATCACACCAAAAAAGTGCAAAGTGCAGAAAAAATAACAATAATTATTGAAGTATTCTATCTGTAAACTACCTGTAGGGAGAGACGCCAGGTCCTGACACCGCGCACCCCGACGCGCGTTTCGGAAAACACTTTCCTTCGTCAGGGGGGGCAATGTGCTGCTTTCATGAGTGGTTCTGCATGTATTGAGCTGTGCGCTCTTATACTTTGTGGACCCACACATTAACATATATGTGGCACAAGGTGGGATTTCTATATTTAACACTATATTTGTCATTTCAAGAATTAGATTATATATTTTTATATCTAAACCATCATATAGCATTTATAATTTTTGCACTTATGCACTTTAATGCGTTTTTTTGAGCTGATATTTGGGTGGTCACTGGTTACACCTTTTTTTATTTTTTTATAGGTTTTTATTTTTTTAAGTAGGTTTCTATCTGTATTAACCAGGATTGGAGGTCACCATATATTATTATATATTTTTTTAAAAAAAATTTTCTTATCGTCCTGAAATTAAATCGCGTACTTGTTTTTATTGTGCATTTTTATTGTAATTTTTTATGTATATATAACTTTTTTTTGCCACTCACTGTAATAAAGGCTATTTTATATCTATCTTCTGTGTGGGTCAACTCTTTCTGGCATTCCATGTCTTGACTGTGGCGGTTGTTTCGTACTTCAGTGTTTAGTCACTATTTCTCACAGAGCACTGATATACAATATATATTCTCTTATCATTTTTTTTAAATTTCTATTATTGTTTTAATTTCTATTGGTGCATCTGTGTGTTCTAACTCCCTATATACTGCAAGAGCCGCACACAGTCTCCCTATATACTGCATGAGCCCCACAGCCTCCCCATATACAGCATGAGACCCCAATAGCCTCCCCATATACTGCATGAGGCCCCAACAGCCACCCCATATACTGTATGAGGCCCCCACAGCCTCCCCATATACTGCATGAGGCCACCATAGTCTCCACATATACTGCATGAGGCCCCCATAGCCTTCTTATATACAGAATGAGCCCCACACAGCCTCCCCATATACAGCATGAGCCCCAGACAGCCTCGCCATATACAGCATGAGCCCCACACAGCCTCCTCATATAATACATGAGCCCCACATAGCCTCCCTATATACTGCATGAGCCCCACACAGCCTCCTTATATACTGCATGAGCCCCACACTGCCTTCTTATATATGGCATAAGACCCCAACAGCCACCCCATATACTTCATGAGGCTCCCACAGCCTCCCGAAGTACACAGCATGAGCCCTACACAGCCTCCCCATATACTGCATGAGCCCCACACAGCCTCCCCATATACTGCCTGAGCCCCACACAGCCTCCCCATATACTGCCTGAGCCCCACACTGCCTCCCCATATGCAGCATGAGACCCCAATAGCCTCCCCATATACTGTATGAGGCCCCAACAGCCACCCCATATACTGTATGAGGCCCCCACAGCCTCCCCATATATAATGCATGAGGCTCCCATAGCCTCTCGATATACTGCATGAGGCCCCATAGTCTCCCCATATACTGCATGAGGCCCCCATAGCCTTCTTATATACAGAATGAGCCCCACACAGCCTCCCTATATAAAGCATGAGCACCACACAGCCTCCCCATATACAGCAAGAGCCCCACACAGCCTCCCTATATACTGCATGAGCCCCACACAGCCTCCCTATATACTGCATGAGGCCCACACAGCCTCCCTATATACTGCATGAGCCCCACACTGCCTCCCCATATACAGCATGAGACCCCAATAGCCTCCCCATATACTGTATGAGGCCCCAACAGCCACCCCATATACTGTATGAGGCCCCCACAGCCTCCCCATATACTGCATGAGGCTCCCATAGCCTCCCGATATACTGCATGAGGCCCCCATAGTCTCCCCATATACTGCATAAGGCCCCCCATAGCCTTCTTATATACAGAATGAGCCCCACACAGCCTCCCTATATAAAGTATGAGCACCACACAGCCTCCCCATATACAGCATGAGCCACACACAGCCTCCCCATATACAGCAAGAGCCCCACACAGCCTCCCTATATACTGCATGAGCCCCACACAGCCTCCCTATATACTGCATGAGCCCTACACAGCCTCACTATATACTGCATGAGCCCCACACAGCCTTCCTATATACTGCATGAGGCTCCCCATGTCCTGGATGAGGCCCCCATAGCCTCACCATGTCCTGGATGAGCCCCACACAGCCTCCCCATATACTGCCTGAGCCCCACACAGCCTCCCTATATAAGAAAGGAGAAATGGGAATATCCAGCACGTCCATCCAGTGTAAGTAAAATAACCAAAATTTATTAGAACATTTTAAAAAACAATTTTAAAAAAAGAGAGAGGAACCCTCTTTGCCTGACGCGTTTCTGGCGCACCACAGCGCCCTTAGTCATAGGAACTGACTGTCATCAGTTCCTATGACTAAGGGCGCTGTGGTGCGCCAGAAACGCATCAGGCAAAGAGGGTTCCTCTCTCTTTTTTTTAAATTGTTTTTTTAAAATGTTCTAATAAATTTTGGTTATTTTACTTACACTGGATGGACGTGCTGGATATTCCCATTTCTCCTTTCTTCTACTTCAGCTGAAAATCACCAGCAGGTACGGCACCCACCAGTTACATTCATTTGCAACGGCTCTCAGATGTATGTCTCGGCGTGTCAAGCTTCAACCCTTCCCCCTCCCCCCTCCCCCCTTTTCTGAATAGCCTCCCTATATACTGCATGAGCCCCACACAGCCTCCCTATATACTGCATGAGCCCCACACTGCCTCCCCATATACAGCATAAGACCCCAATAGCCTCCCCATATACTGTATGAGGCCCCAACAGCCACCCCATATACTGTATGAGGCCCTCACAGCCTCCCCATATACTGCATGAGGCCCCCCATAGCCTTCTTATATACAGAATGAGCCCCACACAGCCTCCCTATATAAAGTATGAGCACCACACAGCCTCCCCATATACAGCAAGAGCCCCACACAGCCTCCCTATATACTGCATGAGCCCCACACGCATGAGCCCCACACAGCCTCCCTATATAAAGCATGAGTCCCACACAGCTTCCCTATATACGGCATGAGTCCCACACAGCTTCCCTATATACTGCATGAGCCCTACACAGCCTCACTATATACTGCATGAGTCCCACACAGCTTCCCTATATACTGCATGAGCGCTACACAGCCTCACTATATCCTGCATGAGCCCCACACAGCCTCCCTATATACTGCATGAGGCTCCCCATGTCCTGGATGAGGCCCCCATAGCCTCACCATGTCCTGGATGAGGCCCCAATCACCTCCCCATGGGCAGCATGACACCCCTATAGCCTTCCCATATACTGCATGAGACTCCCATAATCTCCCCATATACTGCATGAGGCCCCCATAGCCTCCCCATGTGCAGCATACCACCCCCATAGCCACCCCATGTGCAGCATGTTGCCTCCATGGCCTCCCCATATGCAGCATGTCACCCCATAGCCTCCCCATGTGCAGAATGTCACCTTCATAGTGCAGCACGACATCCCTATAGCCTGCCCATGTACAGCATGACACCGCCATAGCCTCACCATGTACTGCATGAGGCCCCATAGACTTCCCATGTGCAGCATGTCACCCCATAGCCTCCCCATGTGCAGCACGACACCCCCATAGCCTCCCCAAGTGCAGCATATCACCATAGCATCCCCATGTGCAGCATGTCACCCCATAGCCTCCCCATGTGCATCATGACACCCCCATAGCCTCCTCATGTACTGCATGAGGCCCCCATAGCCTCCCCATGTGCAGCATGACACCCGTAGCCTTGCCATGTGTAGCATGACACCCCATTGCCTCCCCATGTACAGCATGACACCCCCATAGCCTCCCCATGTACAGCATGACACCCCCATAGCCTCCCCATGTACAGCATGACACCCCCATAGCCTCCCCATGCCCACCTAAACACATGAAAAATAAAGAACACCACATACTCACCTCAGTTCTGTTCCCCAACGCTCTACTTCTGTTCCTGTGTCCGGAGCACTGACTCTCCGCAGTACACAGCTGATGCAATGAAATGATACATACAGTAGAAAAAGTGAGACAGTAGGAGTCAATGATGATTTAGGGGGGCTGGGATACGTAAGGAAAGTAGGGAGGTGAGTAGGAGTAATAAATGTGCTAATAGTATTAAAGGTCTGCTGGCAAATGCAAAAAGTCTGACACAGAATATGATGTGGTGTGCATTACAGAAAACTGGCTGGATGAAAGCCATGACTGGGTGACAAACAAAGGGTTACACTGCATTTAGAAAAGACAGAAAAGGTGGAGGGGCATGTATTTTCATTAAATCCAACTTAAGACCTTTGCCAAATGACGACATTGAGAAGAGCTGCGACAATGTAGAGTCAGTACGGGTAAATGTACATGGGGATGGCAATGATGGAAAGCTGATAATTGGAGTTTACTACATGCCTGCTAATATAGCTGAACAGGTAGAGGATGAAATGCTGCAACAAATCAAATGGCAGCAAATAATAATAGAGTCCTTATTATGGGGGATTTTAACAGCTTTCTGACCTCGGACGGGAGAGTACGTCTGAGGTCAGATACCGCACTTTGATGCGGCCTCTGGCGCTGAGCCCACATCAAAGCCGCGACATGTCAGCTGTTTTGTACAGCTGACATGTGCCCACAATAGCGGCGAGTGGAATCGCGATCCACCCTCCGCTATTAACTAGTTAAATGCCGCTGTCAAACGCTGACAGCGGCATTTAACTACCGCTTTCGGCCACACGGACAGAAATGCGCTCATCGCCGACCCCCGTCACTTGATCGGGGGTCAGCGATGCATCGGCATAGTAATCAGAGATCTCCTTGAGACCTCTATGGTTACTGATGCCAGCTTGCTATTGAAGCATGGCAAAAGTAAAAAAAAAATGTTTAAAAAAATGTGAAATAAATAAAAAAATTAAAAGTTTAAATCACCCCCCATTCAAAATCCGGTATCGCCGGGTTCAGAATCGCCCAATCTATTAATAAAAAAAAAAAAATTGACCTGATCACTAAACAGCGTAGCGAGAAAAAAATTCAAAACGCCAAAATCACGTTTTTTTTGTCGCCGCGACATTGCATTGAAATGCAATAACGGGCGATCAAAAGAACCAAAATGGTATCACTAAAAATGTCAGCTCGGCATGCAAAAAATAAGCCCTCACCTGACCCCAGATCACGAAAAATGGAGACGCTACGAGTATCGGAAAATGGCGCAATTTTTTTTTTTTAAGTACAATTTTGCATTTTTTTCACCACCTAGATAAAAAATAGCCTAGACATGTTTGGTGTCTATGAACTCGAAATGACCTGGAGAATCATAATGGCAGGTCAGTTTTAGCATTTAGTGAACCTAGCAAAAAAGCCAAAAAAAAAACAAGTGTGGGATTGCACTTTTTTTGCAATTTCACCGCACTTGGAATTTTTTTCCCATTTTCTAGTAGACGACATGGTAAAACCAATGACGTAATTCAAAAGTACAACTTGTCCCGCAAAAAATAAGCCCTCACATGGCCATATTGACAGAAAAATAAAAAAGTTATGGCTCTGGGAAGGAGGGGAGCGAAAAACGAACACGGAAAATCCCAAGGTCATGAAGGGGTTAACTATCCATTCAACGGGTCATAAAATCTTTTAGTTGTGCTAAAAGCTGCAAGTTCTTATCCACAATACAGGACGACTACATCTCTCAGTCAGTAGTTTAACCAACCAGGGGAGATAATCTGCTGTATCTGGTTCTGTCAAATCTACAGATCAGGGAGCATTTGGTAAGCAGTGATCATAACATGGTTTCAATGTAATATTCAGCCAAACATTTCAAATGGAAATGCCAAAACCTTGTACTTTAGGAAAGCTGATTGCAACAAATTAAGGGAAGAGCTTAATTATGTAGACTGGGACCATTTACAATTTGTTATTGTACATCATGGTTTCATGATAACATGGTAACTGCTCCTAGTATTCACTTGGTACGTCACTCAGCTTTCCACACAGACTTCTTACCTCTGCTCCTAGTACTCACTTGGTACGTCATTCAGCTTTCCACACAGACTTCTTACCTCTGCTCCTAGTATTCACTTGGTACATCACTAAGGGTACTGTCACACAGTGCCATTTTGATCGCTACGACGGCACGATCCGTGACGTTGCAGCGATCGTATGATTATCGCTCCAGCGTCGTAGACTGCAGTCACACGTTGCAATCACGGCGCTGGAGCGATGCCGAAGTCCCCGGGTAACCAGGGTAAACATCGGGTTACTAAGCGCAGGGCCACGCTTAGTAACCCGATGTTTACCCTGGTTACCAGCGTAAACGTAAAAAAACCAAACAGTACATACTTACATTCCGGTGTCTGTCCCCCGACGTTCTGCTTCTCTCCACTGTGTAAGCAGCAGAGCCGGAAAGCACAGCGGTGACGTCAGACGTCACCGCTGTGCTCGCTTTCCGGCTGGCAGGCGCTCACAGTGCAGAGAAGCTGAGACGCCGGAGGACAGACACCGGAATGTAAGTATGTACTGTTTGGTTTTTTTTACTTTTACGCTGGTAACCAGGGTAAACATCGGGTTACTAAGCGCGGCCCTGCGCTTAGTTACCCGATGTTTACCCTGGTTACAAGCGAACACATCGCTGGATCGCTGTCACACACAACGATCCAACGATGACAGCGGGAGATCCAGCGACGAAAGAAAGTTCCATACGATCTGCTACGACGTACGATTCTCAGCAGGATCCCTGATCGCTGCTGCGTGTCAGACACAGCGATATCGTATGGATATCGCTGGAACGTCACGGATCGTACGGTCGTAGCGATCAAAGTGTGACTGTGTGACGGTACCCTAAGCTTTCACAGACTTCTTACTTCTGCTCCTAGTATTCATTTGGTACATCTGTCAACCAACCCCAGCTTTACCCCAGTGTTATTTATGACCTTGTTTACTTTGGCTTGATCAGATGCATCTGGTCCACTCTTAATTCTCTGACCAAGAGGAGAAAGACCACTCCTCTCTGTTTCACACCTGAATGCACTTTGTAGCACAAATATTGCATAGCACAAGTCTGCCAAGACTTTAGTCTGCAGTGTGTATCCTATAAGTGTGAAGATCAGAATTAATTCCAGAATTGAACCAGAAGGGAACTGAAGGGAACTGGCTACAGTCACAGTAAACGTTTCTGTTTGTTTTTACTCTCACCCCTATAATCCTCCACTTTCTATTAACCCCCTAATCCCTACACCAAGTAAGGAACTGTTCATCTCTTCTTCAATCCTCCCCATCCATCTAACCTCTTCCTCAGAACTGTTCCTCAACATGCAATCCTCTGTCTCCAAACATAGACAGCCCCCTCATGCTCTTTCCTGCTCCCACTTGCTAACACTTTCTCTACTCCTCCTCACTGCCGGTGATATTGCTCCAAATCCTGGTCCTCCTCACTACATTCCCACAGTCATTTCTATCTCCCATCCACACTCTATCAGAACTTTCTGTAACCTCTCTAACATTATACCCATTCGCTCAGCCTCAGCTTCCCCAGTCCACTAGAAGGAGCTCTATGGAACGCTCGCTCTGTCTGCAACAAACTTTCATACATCTATGATCTTTTCATTACTCACAAACTTTCCTTCCTCGCCATCGCCGAAACCTGGCACACCCCCTATGACACAGCCTCTCTTGCTGCACTCTCGTATGGTGAATTCCACCTTTCCCACACACCCGGCCCCAGCAGCAAGCATGGTGGAGGAGTTGGTTTTCTCAGATAACTGCACCTTCACCCCAATCCCACTGTCACCCTCTGTTACCCTTCCTTCCTTTGAGGTGCACTTTATGCACATCTACTCCCCCCTCCAACTGGCTGTAATTTACCACCCCCCAGGGCTAGCCACCACTTTCTTCGACCACTTCACCACCTGGCTACTTCATTTCCTCTCCGGTGACATCCCCACTTTAATCTTGGACTACTTCAACATCCCTATTGACACTTCCCTCTCAGCTGCCAATAAGAGTCTATCTCTCACTTCCTCCTTTGGCCTCATTCAATGGTCTTCTGCAGCCACTCACAAAGATGGCCACACACTGGACCTCATTTTCACCCACCTCTGCTCCCTATCCAACCTCTCTAACTCACCTCTTCCTCATTCTGACCACAACCTACTTACATTCTTTTCTTTCTTTCTTTCTTTCTTTATTTTTTTTTTTATATAGCGCTAACATATTACGCAGCGCTTTACAGGTTGCACACATCATCATCGCTGTCCCCGATGGGGCTCACAATCTAAATTCCCTATAAGTATGTCTTTGGAATGTGGGAGGAAACCGGAGTGCCCGGAGGAAACCCACGCAAACACGGAGAGAACATACAAACTCTTTGCAGATGTTGTCCAAGGTGGGATTAGAACCCAGGACTCCAGCGCTGCAAGGCTGCTGTGCTAACCACTGCGCCACCGTGCTGCCCTCTTTCCTCTCGTCTCCAGGTCCACAATCCCCACTCCACAAACTCGCACACCCTCCCAGGAATCTTAAAAACCTCGATCTACACTCACTGTCTGAATCCCTTCTCCCTCTTACAGACATAAGTTCCTTACACAATGCGGATGCCGCTGCCACTCTATAAAACACAATAGCTACAGCTCTGGAATCAGTTGCCCCTCTCACACATACCAAAGCTCTCAAAAACAATAGGCAGCCCTGGCACAACAGCCTGACCAAAGAACTGAGACAGGCTTCCAGGGTTGCTGAGATGGAAAAGATCCCACTCCAACGAGGACTTCATCGCATTCAGACAGTCCCTCATTAAGTTCAAGGCCACATTCGCCACAGCTAAACAAACCTACTTTTCATCTCTCATATCCTCCCTGTCTCACAACTCTAAACAGCTATTCAACACCTTCAATTCTCTCCTCTGTCCCCAGCACCTTCTCCCGCTTCACTCTTCTCAGCTGAAGACTTTGCCTCATTTTTCAAGCAGAAGACATCAGAGACAGTTTGGGTCGACAAACCCTAAAGCCCTTCCTCTTAACTGTGCAGCCCTCCACCTCCAAAACCAACTTCTCCACCATTACAGAAGATCAACTCTCCACTCTACTCTCAAGATCACATCTCACCATCTGTGCACTTGACCCAATCCCATCCCAATTCATCCCAAACCTCACCAGTCTTCATCCCAACCCTAACCCATCTCTTCAACCTATCACTAACAACTGTTTTCCCCTCAAGCTTTAAACATTCCTCAATCACACCTTTCCTCAAAAAGCCCTGTCTTGACCAATCCTCTGCATCTAGCTATCGCCCCATATCACTTCTCCCCTATGCCTCAAAACTACTGGAACATGTCCATCTTGACCTGTCCACTCACTTCTCGCTTACAATCTAGCTTCCGGCCACACCACTCCACTGAAACTGCCCTAAGGTCCCCAATGACCTATTAACCGCCAAGGCAAAGCGACGCTACTCTGTCCTCCTCCTCCTGGACCTGTCCTTGGCCTTTGACACAGTGGACCATTCCCATTTACTACAGACCCTCTCATCTCTTGACATCACAGACTTGGCTCTATCTTGGATCGTGTCATACCTAACAGACCAGATATTCAGTGTCTCCCACTCACGCACCACCTCCTCACCGCACCCCCTATCTGTCAGAGTCCCGCAAAGTTCAGTCCTAGGGCATGATCTTCTCCATCTACACCTTCGGCCTAGGACAGCTCATAGAATCTCACAGCTTTCAGTATCACCTCTATGCTGATGACACACAGTTCTACATCTCTGGACTAGATATCACCACCCTACTAACCAGAATCCCACAATGTCTGTCGTCTTTCATCCTTCTTCTCCGCTAGATTTCTAAAAAGTAATATGGACAAATTAGAACTCATCATCTTTCCCCATCTCACTCAATCCCCCCAATGGACCTATCCATTAAAGTAAATGGCTGCCCACTCTCCCCAGTCCCAGAAGCTCGCTGCCTCGGAGTTATCCTTGACACTGATCTCTCTTTCAAACCACATATACAAGCCCTTTCCACTTCCTGCTGACGTCAACTCAAGAATATTTCACATTCCTCAACCAAGAATCTGCAAAAACCCTAGTTCATGCCCTCATCATCTCCCGCCTTGACTACTGCAACCTCCTGCTCTGTGGCCTCCCCTCTAACACTCTTGCACCCCTCCAATCTATTCTAAACTCTGCTGCCTGACTAATCCACTTGTCCCCCCGCTATTCACAGGCCTCTCCCATCTGTCAATCCCTGCACTAGCTCCCCATTACCCAAAGACTCCAGTTCAAAACCCTAACCATGACATACAAAGCCATCCACAGCCTGTCTCCACCATACATCTGTGACCTCATCTCCCGGTACTTACCTGCACGCAACCTCTGATCCTCACAAGATCTCCTTCTCTACTCCCCTCTTATCTCCTCTTGCTACAATCGCATACAAGATTTCTCCCGTGCATCCCTCCTACTCTGGAACTCTCTACCACAACATATTAGACTCTCGTCTACCTTCGAAACCTTTAAAAGGAACCTGAAGACCCACCTCTTCCGACAAGCCTACAAAATGAAGTAACCATTGCTCGACCAAGCCACTGCACGACCAGCTCTACCCTCGCCTATTGTATCCTCACCCAACACTGTGAGCCCTCGCGTGCAGGATCCTCTCTCCTCCTATACCATTGTGACTTGTATTGTACTGTACTTGTTTTTATTATGTATACCTCTCCTCACATGTAAAGCACCATGGAATAAATGGCGCTATAATAATAAACAATAATAATACCGAATATAAATGGGGCATGTTTAAGGATATACTACTAAAATCCTGTAGAAAACATATACCCTTTGCTAATAAAATGTCCAGGAATAAAAAGAAACCATTATGGACAAATAAGATAGTTCAAAGTTTAATAAGACAAAAAAAAGGGCAATCAATATCTTGAAGGCTGAGAGTACAGAAATAGCATTTCAGGAGTATGAAGATCTCAATAAGAAATTTAAAAAATAAATCAAGCTAGCAAAGTTAGCTACTGAAATACAAATCGCCAGTGATATTAAAATAATTAAAATAAATTCCCCCCAAATTTATAAATACATCAATGCCAATAAAAAAACAACGGATGGTATGAGACCCTTAAAAGATGACAATAAGAAGATAATTACAGAGGACAAAGAAAAGGCTGAAATATTAACCAGGCACATTTCACTTCTTCATAGTCAACAGTGGGGTACAGCAGGGATCTGTACTAGGACTGAATCTTTTTAACCTCTTTATTAATGACCTAGTGTATGGGATTGAAGTACAGTGTCAGTCTTTGCTGACGACTTCAAACTATGTAGGATATTAAAATCAGACCTTGACATTAAAATATTGCAAAACGATCTGGATAAGATGCCTGAATGGACAAACACTTGGCATATGAGATTTAATGTTGATAAATGTAGAGAAATGCACCTAGGGCGGAGTAATCCTATTGCTGCATATACATTAAATGGGACCATACTCAGGGCTACAAAAGAGAAGTACTTGGGTATTCTGGTCACAAGTAAGCTGAGCAGTAATACTCAGTGTCAAGCAGCAGCTGCAAAAGCAAACAAGGTATTAGTGTGTATAATAGAGAGAAAATCCTGTGATCTCAAAATATTGTTACCCCTTTGTAAATCATTGGTGAAGCCACAACAAGAATATAGGATCCAGTTTTGGGCTCCACATTTTAAAAAGGATATTCAGAAGTTAAAGTCAACTCAAATGCGGGCAACTAGATTATTACAAGGGATGGGAGGCCTCTCATATAAGGAGAGGTTGGAAAAGTTGGGCTTGATTGGCTTAAAAAAAAAGATGCCTCAGAGATTATTATTATTACTAGATGGCAGCCCGATTCTAAAGAATCGGGAGTCTAGAATCCATATATACTTTATTTATTCAAATGTAAGAATAATACAATTAATAAATAATAGTAAGAAAGAACAAAAAATGGCTGCACTCACCAGCTCTTGACAATTCTTGTTATTTAAGGTACAGTTACACAGGATCCATGAACATGCTTATGAGGGGAGTGATGAAAGACATCAGACAACAACTTTGCGTGTTGTGGCAAATGCCACAACAACGGTTCTTTGCTTAAGAACAATAATGTAAATAATAAATAATATGTATCAATAACTATGTATATTGGTATGTTCTATGACATTTTAAAATATTTCATTATTATGTGGAAAAGCTCTTAGTATCCATACTGGCGCATACTTGTGTGCCCATCAGGTATTTTCACAGTAATTTTACATCTGATGGGTTGGTATGAAACGTTTTTAATCATCTCTTGGGCTTAGCCCCAGACATCACACAGGGGGTCTGAAACACCGCACAGTGGTCCAAAATATCGCTGTGCTCTGCCTGGGGCCCCATATGCTGCCTGGGGCCCCTGTGCTCTGCCTGGGGCCCCATATGCTGCCTGGGGTCCCTGTGCTCTGCCTGGGGCCACTGTGCTCTGCCTGGGGCCCCATGTTCTGCCTGGGGCCCCTGTGCTCTGCCTGGGGCCACTGTGCTCTGCCTGGGGCCCCATATGCTGCCTGGGGCCCCTGTGCTCTGCCTGGGGCCCCATATGCTGCCTGGGGCCCCTGTGCTCTGCCTGGGGCCCCATGTTATGCCTGGGGCCCCTGTGCTCTGCCTGGGGCCACTGTGCTCTGCCTGGGGCCCCATATGCTGCCTGGGGCCCCTGTGCTCTGCCTGGGGCCCAATATGCTGCCTGGGGCCCCTGTGCTCTGCCTGGGGCCCCATGTTCTGCCTGGGGCCACTGTGCTCTGCCTGGGGCCCCATAAGCTGCCTGGGGCCTCTGTGCTCTGCCTGGGACCACTGTGCTCTGCCTGGGGCCCCATATGCTGCCTGGGGCCCCTGTGCTCTGCCTGGGGCCACTGTGCTCTGCCTGGGGCCCCATATGCTGCCTGGGGCCCCTGTGCTCTGCCTGGGGCCCCATGTTCTGCCTGGGGCCCCTGTGCTCTGCCTGGGGCCACTGTGCTCTGCCTGGGGCCCCATATGCTGCCTGGGGCCCCTGTGCTCTGCCTGGGGCCCCATATGCTGCCTGGGGCCCCTGTGCTCTGCCTGGGGCCCCTGTGCTCTGCCTGGGGCCCCTGTGCTCTGCCTGGGGCCCCATGTTCTGCCTGGGGCCCCTGTGCTCTGCCTGGGGCCACTGTGCTCTGCCTGGGGCCCCATATGCTGCCTGGGGCCCCTGTGCTCTGCCTGGGGCCCCATGTTCTGCCTGGGGCCACTGTGCTCTGCCTGGGGCCCCATAAGCTGCCTGGGGCCCCTGTGCTCTGCCTGGGACCACTGTGCTCTGCCTGGGGCCCCATATGCTGCCTGGGGCCCCTGTGCTCTGCCTGGGGCCACTGTGCTCTGCCTGGGGCCCCATATGCTGCCTGGGGCCCCTGTGCTCTGCCTGGGGCCCCATATGCTGCCTGGGGCCCCTGTGCTCTGCCTGGGGCCCCTGTGCTCTGCCTGGGGCCCCATGTTCTGCCTGGGGCCCCGTGCTCTGCCTGGGGCCACTGTGCTCTGCCTGGGGCCCCATATGCTGCCTGGGGCCCCTGTGCTCTGCCTGGGGCCCCATATGCTGCCTGGGGCCCCTGTGCTCTGCCTGGGGCCCCTGTGCTTTGCCTGGGGCCCCATGTTCTGCCTGGGGCCACTGTGCTCTGCCTGGGGCCCCATAGGCTGCCTGGGGCCCCTGTGCTCTGCCTGGGACCACTGTGCTCTGCCTGGGGCCCCATATGCTGCCTGGGGCCCCTGTGCTCTGCCTGGGGCCACTGTGCTCTGCCTGCGGCCCCATATGCTGCCTGGGGCCCCTGTGCTCTGCCTGGGGCCCCATATGCTGCCTGGGGCCCCTGTGCTCTGCCTGGGGCCCCATGTTCTGCCTGGGGCCCCTGTGCTCTGCCTGGGGCCACTGTGCTCTGCCTGGGGCCCCATATGCTGCCTGGGGCCCCTGTGCTCTGCCTGGGGCCCCATATGCTGCCTGGGGCCCCTGTACTCTGCCTGGGGCCCCTGTGCTCTGCCTGGGGCCCCATGTTCTGCCTGGGGCCACTGTGCTCTGCCTGGGGCCCCATAGGCTGCCTGGGGCCCCTGTGCTCTGCCTGGGACCACTGTGCTCTGCCTGGGGCCCCATATGCTGCCTGGGGCCCCTGTGCTCTGCCTGGGGCCACTGTGCTCTGCCTGCGGCCCCATATGCTGCCTGGGGCCCCTGTGCTCTGCCTGGGGCCCCATATGCTGCCTGGGGCCCCTGTGCTCTGCCTTGGACCACTGTGCTCTGCCTGGGGCCCCATATGCTGCCTGGGGCCCCTGTGCTCTGCCTGGGGCCACTGTGCTCTGCCTGGGGCCCCATATGCTGCCTGGGGCCCCTGTGCTCTGCCTGGGGCCCCATATGCTGCCTGGGGCCCCTGTGCTCTGCCTGGGGCCCCATGTTCTGCCTGGGGCCCCTGTGCTCTGCCTGGGGCCACTGTGCTCTGCCTGGGGCCCCATATGTTGCCTGGGGCCCCTGTGCTCTGCCTGGGGCCCCATATGCTGCCTGGGGCCCCTGTGCTCTGCCTGGGGCCCCATGTTCTGCCTGGGGCTACTGTGCTCTGCCTGGGGCCCCATAGGCTGCCTGGGGCCCCTGTGCTCTGCCTGGGACCACTGTGCTCTGCCTGGGGCCCCATATGCTGCCTGGGGCCCCTGTGCTCTGCCTGGGGCCACTGTGCTCTGCCTGGGGCCCCATATGCTGCCTGGGGCCCCTGTGCTCTGCCTGGGGCCCCATATGCTGCCTGGGGCCCCTGTGCTCTGCCTGGGGCCCCATAGGCTGCCTGGGGCCCCTGTGCTCTACCTGGGACCACTGTGCTCTGCCTGGGGCCCCATATGCTGCCTGGGGCCCCATATGCTGCCTGGGGCCCCTGTGCTCTGCCTGGGGCCACTGTGCTCTGCCTGGGGCCCCATATGCTGCCTGGGGCCCCTGTGCTCTGCCTGGGTGTAGGACACTGGTGACGTCACTTATCTCCGGACATTAGCTCCGGACATTAGCTCCGGACATTAGCTCCGGACAAAGCCACGGAAGTTGGCACAAATTGCAGGAAGTAGTATTCTAGGCAATTAATCTCCGGACATTAGCTCCGGACATTAGCTCCGGACATTAGCTCCGAACATTATCTCCGGACATTAGCTCCGGACAAAGCCACGGAAGTTGGCACAAATTGCAGGAAGTAGTATTCTAGGCAATTATATATTAGATTTATATAGCACCATTAATTCCATGGTGCTGTACATGAGAAAGGGGTTACATACAGAGTTATAGATATCGTTTACAGTAAACAAATTTACGACAGACTGGTACAGAGGGGAGAGGAGATCTCATTTACATGTACAAATATTTGTGGTCAATACAAAGGACTGGCACACGACTTATTCCATCCTAAGACCATACTAAGGACCAGGGGGCACTCATTAAAGGTGAAAGAAAGGTGATTACGGCAGCTATAAAGGAAAGGGTTCTTTACAGTTAGAGCAGTTAGACTGTGGAATGCCCTACCACAAGGGGTAGTAATGGCAGACACTAGAGCAGCTTTTAAAAAAGACTGGATGATTTCATCATTACAAATAATATTGTGGGTTATAGTTAATTTAGTGACAAAGTGAAGCAGGGAGAGCATACAGAGCATACTTCGGAATTGACAACTGGCGCATGCACAATAGGTCTGAGAATAGCCCAACCCCTGAAATGAAGGTCACTGATGATGTTCCATTTTAGAGCGGTGATCGTAGCCATGGGGAGTTACTGCAGCCTTTGCCATCTGATGACATTCTGTTTGAGAAACACCAGTGCATGCTGGGTGATTCAAATGGAATATCATCAGAACTGGAAAAAAAAACACAGTAAGTTAAAGCCAACAGGGAAAGATGGGGAATTTTAATTGATGTAAATAACAAAAGTGGTTAGTTTTTAAAGCAACACTACAGCCTTTTTTTATTTCACCTCTGGAGTGGTATAACTAATCTACGAATCCTGCCCGTAGTAATATATTTACCAGCCACTGTCGTCTTGCATTCTTGGCATAGTTCCGGTTGTCTTCTGCAGGTTGTGACCTCAGCGATCAGGTGATCACTTCAGTGCTTGCTGGAGGTCACTTCTCAAAGCAAGTCTGATATTCATAATGTGGGTCTTATAGACTTACATTAAGCACGTCTGCACATTACCCTCTGACTTTCGGTCAGTCAGAAGCTGCAGTCACAAGTTGGCAGAACGGGTCCAGAGCGGTGCCGGGAAAACCAGAGGAGGGTGGCTGGTAAGTATATTACTATGGGCAAGGAACATGGATACGTGATACCACTCCAGTGGGGAAATAAAAAAAAGCTGGAGTGGTGCTTTGAAATTAAAAAGTTAGACATTGACTATTAGGTTGACTAATAAGTTTCCATTTAATTGCAGGACAAATTCTACTTGCCTTATAAACCAAATGTTTTGGCCAAATCTTAAAAGGGTTGTCCGGGGCATAGTTATTTGATGACCTATTAACAGCATAGGTTATCAATAGCAGATTTTGGGGGTCTGACATCAGGCACCCACCCACGCCCATCAGCTGTTTCAGTATGAGTTTTATTCAAAAGAACAGGAGCTGTGCTGCAGTAGCTGGAAATGGCCAGCAGTGGGTGCTACGCTTGGAATGGAGCTGTACTTAGCAGCTCCATTCAAAGTGTTTACATCAGTCAGCTACTGCTGCAAAAAGCAGCTGATAGATGGGGGTGCCTGGTGTCAGACCTTCTCTGATCTGCTATTGGTGATATATCCTGTGTCAGGACAACCCGCGTAGTACCCCCTTATCTCTGTTGTCTAATATGTCTTTGTGTTACATTATTTTATACCTGGGCCTAGTTTCAGTAATACTATGACATCCTGGGTGTCATCTGCATATAACAGCATGCATAAAATTGTGGACATCAACATGCATTGGGCTCAAGACTACAAAAACACAGCATTATTGGTTCTCCAAAACTGGTGATAAATCTGTCACTAGGGTATAATGTCTACAATCTGCAGTAATAACCCTCAGCTTCAAATTTTTACCAGTTTCCCTTCTTTCAGTCGTAAAACTTCAGTATTCAGATTTCTAACCTTGTATTATAAAGAAAAGATTTTTTTTTCTTAGGTCAAGTCTGGCTGAGCGCTTATTTTAAGTAATCCAGCTACATTGCCTACTTCTACTTAGGTGTTATACTACCCTTTTTTACCCATACAAATGACAGCTTTCCAAACTAAGTGAACCCCATAATAGTGACTGGGGTGCTTTTTCCTGCGTTTTGTATTAGTTATGCACTTTTTCTGATGTTTTTTGCTGTAGTTTCTTGCAGGCCTTTTTTATGTTCCTATATAGAAACAAGAGAATAGAATTCTGGATGCTAGTATGGACTTCGCCTTACATGTGCTACATTTCTATAGTGTTTTATAAAGGGATATTTATTAATAGTTTGCATGGCTAATATTTCTGGGGTGTTTCGGTACATTATCGGTGCAGCTTGATGCTTCGACATCTACCTGTGCACCCACTTCACCAGTGCCTCTGTATTGTGATATCAGGCAATAATGGATCTATTAATAATTTATATGTTCAGTGTGATAACTTAGTAATCTATAATTGTGAGATTGTAAAATATCAGCTAAAGCTTTGGTGGATCTCAGGTCTGATTTTCTGCCTTATTTGGAAGATTCTTAGTAGACCACCAATTTTGGGAGGTGATAGAGGATTTTTGCTTTCTTAACTCTTTCCCAACATGGACTGTATAAGAACGCTGAAAGTTGGGAGTGTATGGAGTTGACTCAAGGCTAAGCATACAGCCAGAATCTGCCTATAACAGCCGTGGGTGAAGACCACTTCAATCTCCAGCCTTTAACCTGTTAAATACCGCTGTCAATCTTTCTTCGGGGTGCTAATGGGTTGCTTTGACACCGGGAGGTTTGCTGAAGACCTCCATGCCTGCCATGATGGCTCACCCTTGAAACCAAGACTGTGGTAAGGCTTCAAATGAGACCGTGATTTTTACTATATTTTGCAATAACCAAGTATTGCTGTATATAACACAAGCGATCAAATAATCAAAAGTCATATATATGCAAGTGGATTCCATGTTAAATATTCAGGAATGGGAACCTACCTGCTGCACCTCAGCTCTCTTCCTTCAACCGGAGGATCGTGGTTCTATTTTCTATTCATGGATAGAATGGACAGCTCACACATCACATTTCAAATTCATTTTAGCCACTTTTTTCTCATATGAATGACACTGAAGTAAATGATGGCTTAGGAGAATGACCTGGACGATTTCACGGATCCAGAATGAGATGGGGAATGTGCCGGCAGGGACATCTAAATACTTCTAATATGAACATACAGTAATTAAAGAATCTTTGGCTGGTATCTACCCACAGAGCTAAGAGGACTTGCATAGCCAAGATGTTAAATGGTTGTACGGAACTGAAATATTGATGACCGATCTGTGGTATAGGTCATCATTATCAGATAGTTGGGTGTCTGATTCCCGGTACGCCCATCGATCAAAGGTTACCTGCTCCATTGGTTGCCTAGTAATACATTATTTAGTGGCCACTATCTGGATACTACACCATAACTCCTATGCAAGTGAATAGGAGATAAGGACTCCTGATATGTTGGTCAACCACCTAATAATTCATAGTAAAGTTTATAATCTTATCTCTTCAAAGTCTAACGAAACACATTACAGGGGACATGCTCTTTGTGGTCTTGTAATGAATTGCTTTCCAACTCAATGTCATGTTTTGCTAATTGTAAATCAATTAAAAACACATCATCTTTTCATTTGACGCATCTTGGTGTTATGTCAGATGTCATTTCACTTTTTCATTTGTAGGTATAACACATGACAACAAGAATAGAAAAAAAAAGATTTTAATACATAATGATATGTCTTTATTTCATCAACAGAGATGGTGTCTAGACCAAAAAATGAGTTAACACTAGCAGTAAAATGAAATTTGCACAATACTGTATTTACACATTTTAATTCATTAGTTTATAGCATTGCATTTTATTTCAAAAAGGTAAAAACTTTTAGTAACATATAACAAGCGTAAACAGCTCATTTTTACAAGAAAACCACAAGGAAAACCACAGTTACCTAGAAAAAAAATAATAGACACGCTTAAGAACTAGTACAATAAAATGCTGCATTGAAATAAGTTACATCGCATAGAATCTGTGTAAAAAGTATGTAGAAAAACACCTGATGTAACCTGTTACAGTCATTGACCAGTTATGAGAGGTACGGAGGATTTTACAGGTAGATGTGTGTGAAAACTGTCCATTCTGTTTGACCTGGGGTGTAGGGAAGAAGGGGAGGTAGAGGCCTCCACTTGCATACACTGAGAAAAACCCTGTTTGATTATGGAGTTTGAAGCTTGTAAGGCAAAAAAATGATAGGTGCACTTGTTTCCTACTAGTTCTACAACCGCTACATTTTAAAATTCTGCTAGCAGAAGGTAGGGGTGTTGCTTTGGTCAGTTAAGTCAGTCACAATTCTAGGCCTCAACAGAGCAGGATTGAGAAGAACAAATGAAAGACCAAGCAGCCTGTTCTAAAAGAAATAACCCAAATTTTAAGATGCTTCATGCAGCCAGAAATGTCACTAATATTTCAAAGCAAAAATGTTACACTGTAGGATTAGAGCTCTAAATTTGCACCTTCATAGAAGTGAATGAGTACAGCCTAGCTTTATAATAAATTGACATTACAGTTGTGAGGATCATAGTCAGCAACATAAGAATACCTAGAGTCAATATGTATTTAAGTGCTTAGCTTTATTATACATACAAATTAATATTTTGATTTCTCTTGGTACCTTTGAGTAACCCTTAAACTTATGAATTGCCAAAGCATCCTTCTCATCTTGGCTGTAGACGTACAACAATAAACTGGTTAGGCCTAAACCTAGTCATGGGAAGGACCATCCTCCCTGTGTTACGCCACCTCATACTGGGATAATAAAAACCCTCCACCCAATACGTTACAGGTTTAACCTTCTCAATTTTCATTAAAACTTAATTCAAAAGGGAAATTCATACAAAAGAACAGTGTCACCTTCAGACTCAATGAGTTCACAACTATTTTGTGTTACATACAACCAAAAAAAACACTTATTCACAATTACCCAAAAAACCATTGGGCATCAGTTAGGAACACCACAAATTAATCACACTACTGGTACTGGAAAAAGTAGATGCTGGAATCTGGGTGACTGCCATGGGCAAAATCAGAATGGAGGCTCTAAGTAGAGGCTAACCACCCAAGCATGTCCGTAATAATTCCCAGTCTTAGTTTCGGTACCATGTATTGAGTGCCCAGGCACGAGGCATTGTTGTACAGCTCATGAAGTCTATTTCCTACTGTTATGTCAAAATTGAATCAGTTTACAGCAGAACACAGGCAGAATAGGACCCCTCTGCAAGAACAATATATGGGCCCTTTGCAGTCTAATAGCTTATCATAATGCACATTTCCACCTGCGTTGGAGGTGGATGTGGACCCTTTTCCCTTATGGGCCCCTTTGAGACTGTATAGGTTGACCCAATAGTGTGTCTGCCACTGTCGTACAGATAGCAGGTACAGATATGGCAGATATGGCACCCAACATGATTCTAGACACTGAAATGTCATAATAGAGGTCAACAAATATCTGTCCATGTATTCACAATTATCGCATTTGCCTTTTTGGTTGCGTACACAAGCAAATAATAGCAGAAATACAGGAACCCAAGACACTGTCTAATAATACTACCCAAGAAGAGCTAAACATAAGTAGATTGGCATGAAAAGTATCAGTAATTTGCTCACTGCATCATTCTGAAACCATTTAACCTGCAAAGCACTGAAGGGTCTTGCAATAATACATTGTTTTACACTGAAAATGAATTGGTCTCAAAATTCTGAACAGCTAAAAAAAATGGACAGCATGAAATGTTTTTTCATATGTTTTGCAAGAATAAAAATAATTTCATTGCCGCATATTATGTTTTCATAAATCCTCGATTTATAAGCATGTATACTTCCTATGTACACCTATGACAGTGGGTCAATATATACGGTTATACAGCAACCTAGAGGTTGCCAAAGTCATTAAATATTACTGTATTTCTCTGTTATAAATACGTTACTTTACTGCACATATATATATGGTAAGCAAATCATATCGCACAGCGTTATTTACAAGAAGCAGATGAATGCAGCTACACTATATCGTTCACAGACACGCACTAAATAAACATCAGGCTTTGATGTGCAATATATCTCAGGGAAAATTAAAGTATTTGGCTTAAATTACTGCATATGGAAAATGAATGGAAATTTTATATTAAGTGAATTCGAGTAAAACATGCAAAATAATTCAGGGTTTTGAAATCGCTCACATAAGAACACAATCATTTTGGTTAAGTGCATTAGTCACCTACATACAGGGAGTATAGTCTTATGCTACAGTCAGAGTCAGTACAATGGGAGGAGGAACTAGTGATGTCACTTATTTCTGATTTCAGTGATCTCTACTGAAAGAATTTGCTGGATTCTTCAACGCACAACATAGTTATGTTCTGTGCACTGATGATACATGCAATTTACCCAAAGTAGGTGGGGGGGATTATAATAGATTATAAACTATCTCTGATGCTCAGGTTAACCTATTCATGAAGCCCCATGTGCCCCCACACATCCAGAGAAAGATTCATGAACATTCGATTTGTTGATGGCATCAAGCTCAAATCTCATGCCAGTATTAATAAATCTAACTGGTTAAAACCTCTATTAAGTCTAAATGATCTGCCATTTCTATTTGAAGAGCCTAATAAACAGTGCAATAATATGAATGGACTGGATCATTATAACCATACATTTAATTTATTCAGCTATGCTCTGTAGATCTTACCAAGGGTGTAACAATCACAGTTGCAGACAATGCGACCGTGACCAGTCCTATGCTGGGTGGGGGAGCCCGCCGACGCCAATGTATTGTGGTGCAGAGACCTGCTTGTTCTCTACAAGTCGATGGTCAAACAGAGCCTGACGTCGACTTGCTAGTGGTGAGAGGCACATGGCAGTAACGTCACGTGCTTACCCATGATGGTACCCAGAGTTCAGCAGCCAGCTCCGGAAGAGGACATTGCGTTGCATGGGAGTTGAAGACGGTGAATAGAATTGTTTTTTTTTTTTTTAAATATATGCTGGAGAAGAATGGAAAGGGCCCAGGATATTATACTAAAATGGAGTCATAATACCAGATGGGGCATTATACAAGGATGGGGACTTTGTACCTAGATGGGGGTATTATACCAGGACTGGGGTATTATACCAGGATGGGGACATTATAACAGAATGGGGAAATTATACCAGGATGGGGACATTATATCAGAATGTGGGACATTATACCAGGATGGGAGCATTATACTAAGATGATGAACATTATACCAGGATGGTACATATCAACTATATGGACAAACTGAAAACTTGCAGTTTGCTATCAAAAGTTTTGTCATGACTTCTTTCTCAGTGTACAGATTGCATCTTTTACTGCATTACTTTGTACCCTCTAAACTAAATTTTTTTTGGGAAGAAGAGAGTTAATTACATACCAATTGAGGGCTATCTAGCTCAAGTATAGCAAAAGCTGCCTGTTTGGTTTTAATTTTATCATTTCCAAAATGGCTAGCTTAGAGGTATTGGTAACCTACCATCTCACTAAATACCCTGCAAATGCCAGTGTCATCTTCTGAAACCTTTCATTATGTGACTAGGTAGGACTGGAATCATAGCTATATCCCGCCATTTAGAATACAGTCTAATAGAACTTTGTGCATATAATCAGCTAGTGTACACCCGGGTGTCAAAAAGTTGCTATGTGAGAAGGGGGATCTAAAAGAGCACTAAACATTTTGCTAAAATGTGCAGTATGTGGGTACAGTTACTGCAGTGGAGTAGGTGGCACCTACACAGTGTTTAATTATAAGGAATTAGAAGACCCTGAAATACTAAAAAAGAATGATAAGCAAATAGGTAGATGTCTGTTAAACAGTCCAACATATTGATCCTCTGCTCACCGTTTTTAGAGTTTTCTGCTTTACAGAAACTGATAATTTTATAAACATAGAAAGTGAACGTAAAATATACAATGGTTTACATTTTGATCTTCCAGTATTTTGGGAGATATCTTTGAATAAGGGCAACTTTTTGACATTGCAAGTGCTTTATAATATTTTAAATAGGTGTATTCTCTAACCAATCAATAAATATAGTTAAAGTGCTTAAGGTTTAAGCATAGCCACTCCAAAATGACTTTGATAGAGTAAGCTAATGGCATAAAATATATGTTCTCCAGGTAAACTTAATTAGTCTGTTTTTTAGCTTCTGCATAGAAAATATAAATTCAGTTTTCTCAGTTCAGTCTATTTATTTCAGGATATATTTTAAGTAGTTTATATTTATTTATAGATAAATCAATCAAAACATATGCATTTTCTGCAATTCATCCAAGGACAGAATGATTACATTTTGTCACCTTCTAGGGTGACTAGCTTAGATGAAAATCAACAAGATTTTTCTTAGTCATTAGGAAGTGATCAAATTGCCCAAATTTTAACTTTAACAAAATGTCTTGTTCCTATCCTTATAGGCAATAGTTTAAATCTCTATTTGCAAAAATTGCATGTGAAAATGCACTGCATGTGCAGTTTTCTATTTCTTATTTTCAATTCTTTTCAATTTAAGATGTTTCACAACAACAGTATATATAAACATTGAGCATTTCAACACCATCACTACTATTTAAGATAAGGATAGTTTGTAGTTTGTCTAGATAGATCTCTTTCAGCACAAATCAATTGGCTTTAATACATTTTCTGTATTTTTTCTGTGGGTGACTGTTAATTTGCAAATCAGACTTTTTACAAATCTTTCTACCATCTTTCTACAATTTTAGCTTAAAAACCTTTATAAGACCAAAGTAAATTAGGTATATAGCATATTTGTAGTTCATATTTTTTCTTTAGAAATGGAAAAAGGGGGGTGTTATACCCATCATAATGTTTGATAAACTATCAATAGTATGGGTAAAGGGTCTCATCTCATTAATCCAAAATAGGTGGATTAAAATTATGTACTGAATGGTTTATGATCGCAGGAATATATTAATCATAGAGGGGAAACCCACACTGCATTTGTGAAATGTCATCTATACTTCCCATAGTCATGTAAATATATACACAATAATATACAGTTTACCATAAGCATTCAACCAAACCCAAGCAAAAATGTAAAATAATTCTTCTCTGTATCAAACTGTGAAAGTGGAAACAAAAGGCGTTTACACTGAGGATAGTATATAACTGGAAAAAGCAAAGGAGATAACTAACAAAAGTATAATAATTGTAATGCCCAACAAAATGCTAAAACCCTGGTAAAAAAACAAACAAAAAAAACTACAGGCTATGCAAGGTCAGGACCTTTTCTCTACCGTACACATTTGGCATGTATAAATGTACTTTATACTGGAAATTAAAAAATGGTGAATAGTATTTCATGTAAAATGAGTGCTTTCTGTAAGCTTCATATTTCGCTGCACAGCAACATATTAATATTATCTGCTAGCTGCGTTACCACTGGTTAACAAATGGCCATGTTGCATTTTTAATATATTTATTTTATACTTCCAATAAATATATTAAAGGGCTTGTATGATCCAAATCGATAAATCTGCAGCCAATCTGTGTGACTGCAGACTTATGAACCCCCCACTGCTGGGATTCACTGGTTTCTGAGCTGGGACTGGAGGGTATACATGTGTTATATATACTCCCATCCAGTGTGCATACACTTATACAGGTCGCGCCCTTTAGTCAGCCACACCTTCTAGACAGTAGCATCGCTAGACGGGCGCGGCCTCGCTCAATACAAGTGTATGGAGCAAGGCCACGGCCACTAAATGGGCACTGACCAGGAGTATGTATAACTCATACATACCCTGCAGTCTCGGCTCAGAAACCGGCAAATTCTAGCAGCGCGCATGCCATGCGCTGGAGGGGATTCATAAGTCTGCAGTCACACAGTATGACTCCAGACTTATAGATTTTGACCAAAAAAAAAACCTTTACTGCTTTAAAATGTACACATTTAAATGCGTTTTCCCATCTGGGAAATGTATTACCTAGCTTCGGCAGTCTCATAGACAATGGATTGAGCTGGGGCTCCATTCTAATGCATGTTTACTGCACCATTTCTTCATGCCTCCTGCTTACTAGACACCAAGACCAAGAAAAGAAGTCATCTGGAAATGACATACAGAACTAAGACATACAGCAGAGTATAATATAAAGCAGGAGTATGAAATATCAAAGTGAATCACACATTCTGCAAAGAGGTCTTATTCAGTTTGAACTATGTGGATACGACTTACTCTATTAAATGACCATAGCCTTTAAAGGATTTAACCAGGACTATTTTATATTTCTCCTATGGGCCTAAGTTCTAGGGAGGTTGCTAACAACCTGCCTGTTGTGCACGGCACTGATTTCTACTAGCTCAGATCGATCATGGACTATTCCTGCAGCTTCCGGTGACATCACATTGACACAGCAGCTGCTTCTCTTCTGGTACACTTTGTCAACAGGGCTTGTCTGCTGATGCTATGCTGATTGACAGCTGTGGCATTGCTGCCAAGCTGTGTGGTGTTAGTAGTCATGCCCCATTGATAGAGCAGCCAGTAAGAGGAAAAGCTGCTCTATTGACATGAAGAAGCAGAATCGCTGGCAGGAGCGCTCTGTGATCGCGCTGAGCTGGGGTATCGGGGGAGAACAGGCAGTTATTAACTGCTTGAAGAAAGGGGAGTTTACTCCCCGAAACATCACACATGTGTGCAGGCGTCTTGTTCCTCCTTGCAGTGTCTCAGCATGTAGGAGTTTATCCGGCGGATCTACAGCAATGTCTATTTAAGGTAACAGTATGCACCACAAGTGAACTACTTTTTGTATATATTCTTTCTGGTCTGTATTTTTTGCACTATATCAGATAAAAATGTTTCTTTTGAAGAAAGGAAAGATAAATGTCTTTGTACCATGTTAGCCAGTAGATAGAAAAATATTTAGAATGAGGACTCCCTGAGGACTCTCAATTCTAAATATTTTTCTTTTGAAGAAAACATTTATATGGTATTTTAATTTATGGGTAGTTAACAACTACCTGTCTGTCAGTTCTTAGTCCCATGAGAAATAAAATAGTCCCGGATAACGCCTTTGACCTTGATTTAGCGTTTTGTTAGCAGCAGGACACTGTTACCTGATACAAGGAGATGTTAATGTTTGTACTGGTAAAATGTGAATTTGGCAACATCTAAATAGGTTGTTCTCCCTACTCCTCGAAGAATCGCTTGAGGCCCTACAGTACAAGCTGCTAGTGCAGCTAAATGGGCCTCTACTACTCCACACTTGAATGGTGCGTAACCTTTAAAGAGGTTATCTGGGACAATTTTTTTTTTTTTTTTACTATGGGCCCGAGAACTAACAGGCAGGTAGTTGCTAACAGTTATAAACAGAGTTTAGCTTAATAAATTCACTTTAACTAAATTCTGACATCGGTAGATTTAACTGAAATCTATTTTTTTCTTTCCAAACAGTCCGGTCAGAAAACTCATTAGACATTTAAGATCCATCCAATATAGATGTGCATTGTTCACGTGTTCTCTTATCAAGCAATACTTATTACAAGTTAAATTAATAATAGCTTCAGTTCAGCTCCTATCTACTGCTATCTACATACAATAGAAAAGTAGGTCTAACTAATGGACTGGCTATAAGTTGTTCTGCATGAGGATTCATTTGCACTCATTTAAATTAAGAGGAAGAAAACATCTTTCTGATCGTAGTTTACTATCGGAGCACATGATACTTTGATAGCTTGATGTTCCTGAGAGGAACACCATCTTATCTTTCATGCTTGTGTTTTGGGGAGCTCCAAAAGTAGAGATTCCACATAAATCTCAACTGAATACACAGTCAAGGTGAAAGAGAAGCAGCACATACAGTATATAAGATTGGCAGCTAGGCCCCCAGGGATGATGTAAAGGATAGCATCTGCTACTCTGTTATATCAATTGCTATGCTAGTATATAAGCTAGCAGATACCATTGCTAGCCATTACAACACAAGTGAAATAGAGTATAGAATCTTATGTGATGATTGCACGGGAAAAGTGAAAGAAGACATGAGCTTCTAACAAAAATAAAATAGCTTTTTAGAAAAAAAAATTTGTATATAAAAGTGAAATGATTGTGAAATGATTGTTCCGAGATACCAATTCAAAAACGAAAATTGTACAATCAGAAATTTACTGTTTATCAAATTAAAGGTAATTTGACAGGTCCCTTTAATGTCCCAAATTACCATTGCTACGTTGTATATGAAGATTACTGGTCTCTAGTAAGTTCTTATATGTTTGACACAAGGGTAGAGATCATTTAAAAATGAACTAGTAGTAGTAGACCAGCTGGTCATAGTTTCAACAATTAGTCCTAAGATCCTCTATTCAAGCCTTCCTTTATGTGACATCCTCCATACAAATCCTCACCATGGTAGGACTACTAGAAATCTTGCTCATGTGCCGACCTCTGGGGATTGTATGGAGGATGTCAATCATGTCCAGGGAGGATCCATGGCAGATCTAGTCTGGGGGAAGTGACACACTACCGGACTACTCCTACCTCATTTGCATGTAGTGAGCAGCAGAAGAAAAGTTAATTTTTTAAAGATAGCAATGCTTGTGTGAAACATGAAAGACCTTAGTAGAAGTCTATGAGTTTGGTATAGTTAGACAAGTTCTTTTTAAGATAATTACTTGCAATCAAATACAGAGTAGATAGAAGTCACTGCAGGAAATATGGCAAAGTAAATGAGAACAAGTGCCTGCAGTATCTCGGGTAGGATAGATTAGGATCATGTAGAAAAATAATACATGGCGTAAAAATGTTAGCAACAGAGAATGTGAACCTAATGAAGTGAACACCAAGAATCACAAGTTTCATATTAATAAATATAAAAGAACATAAAGTAAAAACACTGCTAAGCTTAATGTAGTATGCAGGCATTTGCTCTTTAGCCACACCACTTAATCTTCAGTCAAGTGTTAGTTACGGTGCAGAAAATCGCATAACCTTTGTACATGTACAATATATAAACATTATGTGTACTAAAACCCAAATAAATTATATACAAAAATAAATAAAAAAAAATTACCTATAACAGGATTCAATCTGTTGCCAGAGTCAGATATTGGCACCACCGCAATAAATTGTTAGGGTATCTTAACAGGCATAACATTTCCATTTTTATAGCCTCTTGATACTTGTCAATATTTTAGAAAGTAGCTCATATAAATGAACTTTCAGGGGTAAATTAAAATACTGGTATAATAATACACATATACACAATTCCAAAGCCAAGATAGTGTACACCACAAATACTACACAATGAGTGAAGATTACACATGGTAATCTAGAATACATAACAAAACAACACAGATTTAGATTTGTTTTTACTATATCACATGTGGGATTTTCCACGTGTTGTCCTATTTCTGTAAAGTAAACTTGCTTTGCTTGCCCTAAAATTAACTTTTTTTTGTTAATTAAAGAAAGCTACAAATTTAGAGATTAAGTATCCACCAAGTCTCCAGCACAATTATTGGAAACTTGTGACGTAATACAGAAAGTGACATTTTAAGAAACATTTTCGCTTGTTATCTTTTTAACATTTAATTGACACAAGCTATAGGATTTCTACAACTATCAGTGAAGTGTCATAAGTTAGAAATTATAACATGATGACCCAACCAGAGAAACAGAAGTTTTCACTATTACCTTTTTTTGGATTGTGTTAAGTTATACAATTCAATACAATCTTCTATCATCTAAGCCCAAACATTAATGTTTAATTAATATACTATTCTGTTTAACCTGTGAGCCTATAGGTTATTGATGGCTTATAGATAGCTGACAGATACAAGGGAGCTAAGTATTTTTTTTTTCACGTTACGGAAAGTTCACATTTGTAAGCCAAAACCTGATCACCTGCATCAAGACACTTTTCATGTCATAGGGGTCTACTAAGGCTGAATTGTAAATATATACTAATTAATGATCGTTCTGCTTTCTGTTGTACCTAAGCTAGAGTCTGAAAAGGATTACCGTATTTTTTGGCATATAAGACGCACTTTCCCCCCCCCAAAAAAGGGGGGAAAATGGGCGGTGCGTCTTATATTCGCAATGCAGGCTTACCGTGGACCGTGGCGGCAGAGGTGCGGCGGCAGAGGTGTGGCGGCAGAGGTGTGGAGATGAGGAGGCGCAGTGAGCGGGGTCCCTTTCCCCGGTGAGGTGATGCAGCAGCCCCGGTAATGCAGCAGGGCCGGGTGAATCCTGTTGTTATCGGTGCGCGCGGCCATCTTCCTGAGGCCGCGCGTTCGCAGATGGAGCTCTGATGCCCGGCTCTTCAGGAAAATGGCCGCGGGATGCCGCGCGTGCGCAGATGGGGATCGCGGCGGCCATTTTCCTGAAGCCCCGGGCAGCAGAGCTCCATCTGCGAACGCGCGGCCTCAGGAAGATGGCCGCGCGCACCGATAACAACAGGATTCACCCGGCCCTGCTGCATTACCGGGGCTGCTGCATCACCTCACCGGGGAAAGGGACCCCGCTCACTGCGCCTCCTCATCTCCGCACCTCTGCCACCACGGTAACAACAGGATTCACCCGGCTCTGCTGCATTACCGGGGCTGCTGCATCAACTCACCAGGGAAAGGGACCCCGCTCACTGCGTCTCCTCGTCTCCACACCTCTGCCACCGCGGTAACAACAGGATTCACCCGGCTCTGCTGCATTACCGGGCTGCTGCATCACCTCACCGGGGAAAGGGACCCCTCTCACGCCATACCTCTCACTGTGCCTCCTCATCCCAACACCTCTGCCGGTAACCACTGCTGCCACCCTCCCATGGACACCAGGCCGTGGCGTCGCCCACCTAAGCAGGAAGGGACCCTGCTCAGGTGCACGCCGTACCGCCTCACCCCACCTCTGCCGACACCATGCCTCCTGTGACCCTGCTCTGCCACCACCAGCCCACAGGTAAGATACTGTAAATTCGGACAATAAGACAGACCCCCATCTTATAAAAAATATTTTTTTCTGCAATTTTCACCCCAAATTTGGGGTGCGTCTTATGGTCCGGTGCGTCTTATAGTCCGCGAAATACGGTATATTACAACATTATTCAGGACAAACCCATTCAGGAAAGGAAGAGCTCCCAACAAAAAGCACAAGTAAAACTTAAAATAAATTCCATAAAGGGAATCTGATAGCAGGTTTGGCTATGCAATCTGAAGACAGCAGGAGATAGGGGCTGAAACATAAAATTCAGTGATATGTCATTTACTAAACTGTGTGCTGTTGTTTACTTTCACTGAGGGTTTTATCACTAGGAGATTATGATTGCCAGGTCTGATGTGCACCTGACTCCACCCCCTCCCATGGTAAGCAGTTCACTTGTCAATAGACAATGTACACAGAGAGCCTGGGGTGGGCGGGGTTAGCTTTCTCAGCTCTGCTTCATGTTACATCTATGAACTCTGATAGTTTACTGGGGGCAGCAGTTGTTAAACTAAGTGATACATCATTGGAATCAGAATCCCTTTTCCTACATCAGGCTGCTCTCAGATGACGTACCAAAAACCTGCTGACAGATTCCCTTTAACTACAGAAAGATGTTTTGGCCAGTATCTGGAACCATACTATTTTTGATGTATAATGGCTGATGGCAATACACATTTAAATGACAAGACATG
Organism: Ranitomeya variabilis; assembly: GCF_051348905.1. Lineage (NCBI taxonomy): Eukaryota > Metazoa > Chordata > Amphibia > Anura > Dendrobatidae > Ranitomeya > Ranitomeya variabilis. Next base: position 768,622,230 of record NC_135233.1, on the reverse strand, counting down.
GCTGTATAATGAATGTTCACTTTTTTGACTATGTTATCTAGAAATAAAAATACTACAACATTAGATTTTGGGTTTCGAAAGTCCATCAGTCCTCACATAGTTGGAATGGGCTATGGGGAAAATGCATGTTATATATGTGGTATGCTTCAATGTGGAGCACAGCTGAAATCATGCATTGGATTAATATGACATATGCATTGGATTAATATGACATGCTCTCTCTAAACTTACTTTGGTATTATAATTACAAAACTCAATGCCATCAATACAACGTCAATGAAGAGTGTAACGGGATGTACAAGAGGGGACAACACGTTAACCGAAGCATCAGTATCTTCATAGTCTTTCTTCAGCAAAGAAAACAGAGACTTTACTTGTATGGCTTTAGGCCATCTGATAATACTTCATGGTTTTTGCTAAATATAACACTATCAGATAACTGTGGAAGAAATATTTGGAGAAGTAGTTATAATTCTCATAATGCAGAGATTTCCAAATACAAGTATGTTAAATAATAATACTAATACAGTATAATCTACAGATAAACAATATTTCATTAACCATTACCCCAATCATTCTCATGTGGTGGAAGCAATTCTGACCGTCTCGATACTTAACGTTCTAGAATGGGGCACAGATGGCTGGATAAAAGGCGTTCTTTGACACCTGACAGTATTTGGGGAGAATCTGGAGAACAAAGTCACTACTTATTCAAGCTAAAAACCGCAACTGTGTATTTCGATATACTCAATAGCAATTTCATTGTCATTTTATGTTACAGGCAAAGCAAGGAAATGGGACAATACATGTTGCCAAGCTTAATAAACTGACAGACTGCTGCAGCACGTATGTGCACTACATGGTCAATATTTCAATATACATCTGAGCTGCTTTGCGTCACATTTGCATAGCAACAAGTCAAACAAACAGTTAATTCCGCCGTTTTTATGTTTTCGATATCTAAATACCAGCAACAGAGCAAATCCTCATGAGATCCAACCTAGGAGTTGTTTGTGGCCGTGTCATTAAGGAAAACACCCAGGGAAACCAGGATCAGATTCTGTCTAAAAACAGAATATAAAACTAATTTTGAAAAAAAAAGTAAGATGTGTTAAAAAAACATGTTCTAGAATTCCTGCATTTGTTAATATGAGGTATGTGATTTTCATTGGTTTGATGGACTGCAAACGCCCTTCAGCATTCTTATTTTTTCATATACTTAACCTACAGAAATCCAGAGATGGCATCAATCCAAGTTGTTTCTTCAGAACAGTTTTAAAGTACCCGGGTCTAGGGAAAATTTGAATAGAAATTTTACACTATATGGTAAATGCAATATTTGGCAAGAAAATGTTCCTAAAATCCTAATATCCTGAGTATTTTCTTTGTTTTTTTTTGTTTTCTTTGTTATACAAACAATGCATATGTAGTCATGTTAAATTTACACACAACAGCAAAACTCAGTGCATGTGGCAAGGAGAAACTCAGTAAGAAAAAAATCGTACAAAAGTACGGCTTGATTGAAATGGAGACTGGCGCCGTGTTGCGCTTAAAAGCTCATGTGTAATAATAATAATAAAAAAAATTCCAATACAGCGGTTTATAAATAATTAAAAACTAAATGATAGTGTCAGACTGAAAAATAAAATATAAGAAGCAGTCTGTGACATCAATGACATAAAAAGGAATGTAGGATATTGTATGAACAGAAATGAAGAGTTGACTTCCAGTTTTAGGTTGTGAACATCGAGGGATGCGTGGACTTTTTGCATATGGACATAGAACTTATATACAGTTCACCTATAAAATCTTGATTAGCGGTCTTTAATGAAAACAAATGAACATTCTGAAGAAATTCCTGAGATAGGTTTTGTGACTGAGTCACTGAGAATATAAGCTGCTGTCGGGTCTTCATGAGTATTAAATCCATCCCTGTTAAGATCTGAAATTAGAATACATTAACAAATATTATAGAACACAAGGAGGACAGTGCAGCCACTGTCTTGTCCCTTGCCTGAGCAAGGTATAGCACCATCGTGAAAGGATCTCCAACTTTCAGAGGGGAGGAAAATACTTATAAAACAGTATTGCTGCTAAGACTGCTGTAGTGTGCACCAATAATGTTTTGTGGAGGCAGTGGCAGCCAAAGGCTGACGGGCGACTTCTGGTTGACCATATGGTTGTAACATCACTAGGAGAAATCTTTCCTTGGTTGTTCATCCGTTGTACATTTCTCGGTCATCTCCTGACAGAAGTCTACTGTCACTGTTTGGCTGTTCTGTTCCAAACACGTCTCCCTCTCTGAGTAAGTACCAAGCTCAGATCCCTCCACACTTCTCGCTATACAATTCTCTGGTATACTGTTAGAAACTGAGTGGCCTCCAAGCTGTACTTGACCTTGCTCATTGCAGCACTGCATGTTTTCTCCAACGTCCTGGGACGTGATAAGTTTTTGCTCTATTCTTGCTGGTAAAGGGTTGAATGCAGCAGCTGTGGGTAGATCCATAGGCCTCAAAACAGGGCAGTACCTGTGTAGAGCTTGGATCTGCTCTGGACTCTGAATATCTCTACATACTTCTTGGGATAGGCAAGAGAAGTTGTCTAGTAGCTCTCCCATGCAGGCCTTTAGCTGGTTCCTTTCAGTTAACAGCTTTTCTTTTTCACATACCTAATGGAAAAAAAGAAAGTTAATTTATCGCAAAGCTTTGTCTTAACCCTACTTTAGGCTAAATTTACACATCTTTTTGTTACTATCTGAAAGAAACAAACTCATCATCCTTATTGCATCAGCTTTTTTTCTCATATCTTTTTTTCACTGAAGTAGGTAGACTGACCATTTTATTTATTGACTCTTAGCAAAGTACCAGTTAAAACAGGATGAAACTCAGTTGGAACTATGAAGCTGCAAGGCATGTCTTCTTAGTTTCACTCATGTCTCACATATCCCCATAGACTTTATTGGCTGTATCTGATCCACAAAATGGATGAGAATAGGACATGCTCAGAGTCTGATGACCGCATACATTGATCAATTGTTAAAACTGACTTATATGATACTGTATGAGTCAGTGCAATGTACGTGAAAACACAGCACTAGAACGTGTCATGTGGATGTATGACTGTAGCCTAAGATTGCAACGTATAACACTTTAAGCCACGCATAAATCACTATACATAGTATATTTGATACATTTTCTATAAATCTTGGTCTTGAAAATATTCTCCTTTCTTTAGACACTAAAAACCAATCATAAGATTTTCATTTTCTAACAATTTAATTAAAGTTCCATCAAGTTCCATGTTCTTATATAGTAAGAGTTCACTGTCCACAAAGGTGTTTGAGCTGTGATTGCAGCTCAGTTATATATAAATGAATGGGACTAAACAGCAGTCATGCCATCAGGGGTGTAAAGATCGGGGTCTCAGAGGTTACGACTGGGCCCGTACAGGTGAGGGGCCTGCTGTACCCAGTGCAAACTTCAACTGGATGTGTGTCCTCGGGTCCATACGTTGTAATACACACTGCTGGCCAATGAGAGGCCAGCAGATGACGTCGGCATGTACATGAATGGGCATGCATAGCAGTGACGTCAAGCACTCATATCACTTGCATGCTGAAGTCATGTGCTGGCTTCAGAAGTGGACACTGTGCTGCGGGGGAGTGGCGGGAGGTGAGAACAATTTTCATGCATTAAAAAACAGCGGTAGAATGGGGGACGTATACCAGGATGGGGAATATATACAACCCCTGGCAAAAATTATGTAATCACCCGCCTTGGAGGATGTTCATTCAGTTGCTTAATTTTCTAGAAAAAAAGCAGATCACAGACATGGCACAAAACTAAAGTAGTTTTAAAGGGCAACTTTCTGGCTTTACGAAGCACTAAAAGAAATCAAGAACAAAAAATGTGGTAGTCAGTAATGGTTACTTTTTTTAACCAAGCACAGGGGAAAAAAATATGGAATATATATAACAGGATGGGGTCAGAGAGTAAGGACATATACAACAGGATGGGAGATATATATACCAGGATGGGGCCCATGATAAGGGACATAGATACCAGGATGGTGCCCATGATAAGGGACATACATATACACCAGGATGGGGGATATATATATACAAGGATGAGGAATATATATAACAGGATGAGGAATATATATAACAGGATGGGGAACATATATACCATGATGGGGTATATACATATCAGGATGGGGCCAGGAAGGAGCTCAGGATGGGAGACATCACTACATAATGAGGGAGAGGGAATTTGGCCTTATAGGATTTTGAATGCTATAAGGGCACATACTGTACATCCAACCAACATGGGGGGGAGCCCAGTTCCAAGTATTGCATTGGGGCCCCATCGAACTCTAGTTACGCCACTGAGTGCTATGTACACACGTGTATGTACAGGGCTGTCTCTGTGTAAATAGCACATGCTGCAGCTCCTTTGTTCCTTAATTTGGGGTCTCAGGGATTAAACACTGATCATTTGAAAATTAGTGGTCATTCCTATAAATAACCACCCTGCATTGGTCATCCGCAGAAACTGATCGCTCAGATTCCAGCAGTGGAGCACTTCACTATGTTCTTATCATCCTTGTTACTTTTAATATAGTCCAAAGAGGAGGACTTCTTTAAATCCTATTAAATACCTTTAATCCCTTAGTGTCATAGCTAATTTGGCCTTTATGACAAACCAGTCATTTATTTTTACTTTTTTATAGTTACATTTTTTTTTGTGGGGATAGCCATATAAGGGCCTGTATTTTTCAGGATAAGTTGTGTTGTCAGTGGAACCATTTTATTGCACATATAACTTATTAACTCTTAATTGGGATGAATACAAACAAAACTACAATTCTGTCACTTTTCTGGATTTTAAAATTTATGCTATTCACAGTGCTGTACAAATAAAGTGTTCAACTTATTCTGTGTGTGAGTACGAACATGGCAATACCATATTTAACCAGATTTATGTTTTACAATTTTCCGTCAGTTGAGCTTATTCTTTGCATGACAAACTGCAGTTTTCATTGGTGCCATTTAGTGGTATATGCAGCTTTTTGATCACTTTTTATTACACTTTTAATTGGAGGCAAAATCAACAAAAAACTTTAATTCTGAATTTATTTTTTTTAAATTGAGCTGTTATCTTTATTCATTGGGTTGATATGCTTATGACTCACCAAAAATGTATAAAAAGGTTTCTACGTTTTGCTACTATTACAACAAAATGACTTTTTAAACAGAATAACTTTTTTGCTCACCATATTCTGAAACTCATAAAGTTTTTTAATTTTTCTATAGATGTTGTTGTGTGAGGATTTGTTTTTTGTGTGATAAACTGTACTTTTTACTGTTACTATTTTTCAAATTATATTACTTTATGATCACTATTTCATTCTATTTTTTGGCAGAAGGCCTAGAAAAAAATCTGAAATAGCTTTTTAATTTTTTAGATCTCATCATGAAGTATAATTTAAATGTAACTATTCTATTATTGCTTTTAATTTTTTACTACTTTTCCAGTGTTTAGATACATACTGCTGGATCATACTTGTAAGGCTAGGGTCACACTTGCGAGTGCAATGTGAGAAACTCGCAAGAGTCTCTCACATCAATACCCGGGCACTGCCGCCGGCACTCGTGACCAGAGTGTGCAGCTGCATGTATTTCTATGCAGCTGAATGCTCCATTCCCGAGAGCCGGCGGCAGTACCGGGTATTGATGTGAGAGACTCGTGCGAGTTTCTCGCATTGCACTCGCAAGTGTGACCTTGGCCTTATAGTGCATCTCCTTGGGTTTTTTCAATTCCTTCTTAGAATGGGAATTTCTTACAACGTTTAACCCCTTCCTGCCCTCGGACATATTATGCGGTGAGCCCGCATCAAAGCCGCGACATGTCAGCTGACATGTGCCTGCAATAGCGGCGGGTGGAATCGCGATCCATCCGCCGATATTAACTAGTTAAATGCCGCTGTCAAACTCTGACAGCAGCATTTAACTAGCGCTTCTGGCCATCGAGCCGGAAATGCGCGCATCGCTGACCCCCGTCATGTGATCAGGGGTCAGTGATGCGTCGGCATGACAACCAGAGGTCTACTGAAGACCTCTATGGTTGTTGATGCTGGATTGCTGTGAGCGCCACCCTGAGGTCGGCGCTCATAGGAAAGCAGCAATTCTGCTACAGAGGAGCGATCTGAGCATCGCTCCTATGTAGCAGAGCCGATCAGGCTATGCCAGCTTCTAGCCTCCCATGGAGGCTATTAAAGCATGGCAAAAGTAAAAAAATATATGTTTTAAAAAATATGAAAAAAGTAAAAAAAATATAAAAGTTTAAATCACCCTCCTTTCGCCCCATTCAAAATAAAACAATAAAAAAAATCAAACATGCACATATTTGGTATCGTCGCATTCAGAATCGCCCGATCTATCAATAAAAAAAGGATTAACCTGATCGCCAAACTGCGTAGCGAGAAAATAATTTAAAACACCAGAATTATGGTTTTCTGGTCGTCGCGACATTGCATTAAAATGCAATAATGGGCGATCAAAAGAACGTATCTGCACCAAAATCATTAAAAACGTCAGCTTGGCACGCAAAAAATAACCCGACCCCAGATCATGAAAAATGGAGACGCTACGGGTATCGGAAAATTGCACATTTTTTTTTTTTTTTTAGCAAAGTTTGGTATTTTTTTTACCACTTAGTTAAAAAATGAACCTAGACATGTTTGGTGTCTATGAACTCGTAATGACCTGGAGAATCATAATGGCAGGTCAGTTTTAGCATTTAGTGAACCTAGCAAAAAAGCCAAACAAGTGTGGGATTGCACTTTTTTTGCAATTTCATCGCACTTGGAATTTTTTTTCCGTTTTCTAGTACACGACATGGTAAAATCAATGGTGTCGTTCAAAAGTACAGCTTGTCCCGCAAAAAATAAGCCCTCACATGGCCATATTGACGGAAAAATAAAAAAGTTATGGCTCTGGAAAGAAGAATGCAAAACCGAAAAAAGCTGAGGTCATTAAGGGGTTAATGCTATCTGCTCCTTTTTTGGCAATAAATATACTGCTTAGTTATGAGTGAACTGTGCTCGGATAAGGTCTTATCCGAGCATGCTCAGGTACTAACCGAGTGTTTTTGGAGTGCTTGAAACATATGTTCGAGACCCTGCTCCCGCATGTCTTGCGGCTGTTAAACAAGCAATCCATGCATGTATCGTGGATGTCTGTTAGGCAATCCCTGCATGTGTTGAGGATGTCGAACAGTCGCGAGACATGCAGCAGCGGGTACTTGAACATATTTTTCGAGCACCCTGAAGACACTCGGTTAGCACCCGAGCATGCTCGGATAACACCTTAACCGAGCATATTCGCTCATCACTAGTGCCGATATGTCAATTTTATCCAGCAAAGTGCACCCGATCAATAAATCACACTAAATTATAACTAACTTGTCACATAATCAGTAAACACAAAAAAAGTCTGAAACAGTAATTCTGCTCAAATGTGTCCAGTTTGTGGGACATCAACAGATCAATTCCTGCTATTGTGCTTGACTAGCCCCCCCAAAAAATCAGAGTGCTGGAAGTGTTACAGCCTATATCTTAAAAATAATATGCAGTTCACTATGCTTATATTCATATCAATATGTAAATTCATGGTCCTATCTTATTTTACAAGAATGGCATGTAGTGCTCACCAGCTTATGTATTTCACATTCTAAATTCTGTATACAGTCGAGTTTCCTCTTGCGACAGCGCTGTGCAGCTATTCTGTTCTTGCTTCGCCGCCGAACGTCATGAATGAATTCCAACTGTTCTGAGGTCAGCTTGTGCATTTTTATCATCATCTGGAAATCATTGCGTGGAAGATCTGTGATTTGATCAATTGGAAAGGGCAGCTTAACCTACAATACAGAAAAAGAAGAGTGTCTAGGAAACTTCTAGAACGAAAAAACTTGGATTTCACACTTACCGTAAACATCTAGTTGTGTTTTTGAAAGCAAGCTAAAAAGGTACATAGACTAGATGAGGTTATAATACCCAAACTAACTATAACATAGATCTACAGAAAAAAAAACAAAAAAAAACTTACAACTCATTTGGATAAGTCTTAGGGAAGTACACAGAAATCCTAGGCTAGGCATCAACCTTAAGTAATGTAGAACTTTTCTATTAAAGTCTATAGTTATTATTATGCAACATATCCTTATACATAGTTTCCATTCACTCTGCAGTCAAAGTTAAATCTATATATATAAGAGGCATCGTGATTACTCGCTAATCCCGCTCCCTGCACAGTAGCTCCACCCCCCACACATCATCACACACAATCCCGCCCCCCACCTCATTACCACACATAATCCAGCCCCCCATCACATTACCACACACAATCCCGCCCCCCCACATTACCACACACTATCCCCCACCACATTACCACACATAATCCCGCCACCAACACATTACACACATAATCCCGCCCCCCACATTACCACATAATCCCGCCCCCCACACATCACCACACACAATACCGCCCCCCCACCACATTACCACACACAATCCCGCCCCCACATTACCACACACAATCCCCCACCACATTACCACACAGAATCCCGCCCCAACACATTACACACATAATCCCGCCCCCCACCACATTACCACACATAATCCAGCCCCCCCACACATCACCACACACAATCCCGCCCCCCCACCACATTACCACACACAATCCCGCCCCCACATTACCACACACAATCCCCCACCACATTACCACACAGAATCCCGCCCCAACACATTACACACATAATCCCGCCCCCCCACCACATTACCACACATAATCCCGACCCCACACATCACCACACACAATCCCGCCCCCACCTCATTACCACACAATCCCGCCCCACACATCATCACACACAATCCCGCCCCGACCACATTACCACACACAATCCCGCCCCCCACATTACCACACATAATCCCGCCCCCACCACATTACCACACACAATCCCGCCCCCACACTTGACCACACACAATCCCGCCCCCCACCACATTACCACACATAATCCCGCCCCCACATTACCACACACAATCCCGCCCCCACACATCACCACACAATCTCGCCCCCCACCACATTACCACACACAATCCCGCCCCCCCACCACATTACCACACACAATCCCGCCCCCCACCACATTACCACACACAATCCCACCCCCCACATTACCACACATAATCCCGCCCCCAACACATTACCACACATAATCCTGCCCCCCACATTACCTCACACAATCCTGCCCCCCCACCACAATACCACACACAATCCCGCCCCCCACCACATTACCACACACAATCCTGCCCCCATCACATTACTACACACAATCCCGCCCCCCCACCACATTACCACACACAATCCCGCCCCCCCACCACATTACCACACACAATCCTGCCCCGCCTCCACATTACCACACACAATCCAGCCCCCACTTTACCACACAATCCCGCCCCCCCACCACATTACCATACATAATCCCGCCCCCACCACATTACCACACACAATCCCGCCCCCACATTACCACACACAATCCCGCCCCCCACCACATTATGACACACAATCCCGCCCCCCACATTACCACACACAATCCCGCACCCCACCACATTACCACACACAATCCCGCCCCCCCACCACATTACCACACACAATCCCGCCCCCCACCACATTACCACACACAATCCCACCCCCCACCACATTACCACACACAATCCCGCCCCCCACCACATTACCACACAATCCCACCCCCACCACATTACCACACACAATCCCGCCCCCCACCACATTACCACACACAATCCCGCCCCCCCACCACATTACCACACACAATCCCGCCCCCACCACATTACCACACACAATCCCGCCCCCCACCACATTACCACACATAATCCCGCCCTCACATCACTACACATAATCCCGCCCCCCACCACATTACCACATAATCCCGCCCCCACCACATTACCACACATAATCCCGCCCCCCCACCACATTACCACACATAATCCCGCCCCCCCACCATATTATTATACATAATCCCGCCCCCCACATTACCACATGAGGCTCCGTCCCCACACATTACCACACGAGGCTCCGTCCCCACACATTACCACACGAGGCTCCGTCCCCCCACATTACCACATGAGGCTCCGTACCCACACATTACCACACGAGGCTCCGTCCTCACACATTACCACAAGAGGCTCTGTCCCCACACATTACCATACGAGGCTCCGTCCTCACATATTACCACACTAGGCTCCGTCCCCACACATTACCACACGAGGCTCTGTCCCCACACATTACCACATGAGGCTCCGTCCTCACACATTACCACACGAGGCTCCGTCCCCACACATTACCACACGAGGCTCCGTCCCCACACATTACCACATGAGGCTCCGTCCCCACACATTACCACATGAGGCTCCGTCCTCACACATTACCACACTAGGCTCCGTCCCCACATATTACCACACGAGGCTCTGTCCCCACACATTACCACACAAGGCTCCGTCCTCACACATTACCACACTAGGCTCCGTCCCCACATATTACCACACGAGGCTCTGTCCCCACACATTACCACACGAATCAAGTTTGCTTTTGATTTTACACTGTGAATAAAATGTATTAGTATTATCTGTTATGCTGTAATGTCTATTGTCTGTACAAGTCCCCTCTATAAGTTGTAAAGCGCTGCGGAATATGTTGGCGCTATATAAATAAAAATTATTATTATTATTATTCTGATTTTTAATTATTATTATTGTTATTAACTTCATTTTAAGTTAATTTACCATCTGCGTAAGCGCTATTGAATGTTGTCATTATTTACTTTAGTTTAATCACTAGCAGCGTTAATTAGATAGCAATGAGCATGCCGAGCGTTAGCTGGCTGGAAACAGCTAGTGATACAATATAGGCTGTCTGTAGCCACTAGCAAGATAAGTTTAATGCCTATGTAGCTATACAACCAATACTGAACTCAAAGAAAGGTGTACAAATCTGTTTGCACTGAGCTCATGCCAGCATTTGTAATGACCACCAACCACCACAGCAAATGTGATGTCTGAACCAATAAAAAGTATGTAAGAGTATAGAAAGAGAAGCAACACTTTCCTGAAGACTTTATAGTTATGATATGTGTTATATTGCTGCATTTTCCATATGTTACTATGTGATGCAATTATTCAATGTGATTAATGCCCCTCTATGCACTTGTGTAGGGAAAGAGAAAGTAACAGCGTAGATGCAGCATGAGTTAAGCCAGCCCTACAGTGGGGAGGAGTTTTTGGGAGTAGGAAGACAGCTACTCCCTGGTTACAGTGAATCACTAGTTAGTAGTGAAGGGAAGAGAGGCAAGCCAGTCACTGAGAACACGATAGAACTGGCTGCACACTGTGTGTTAGTGCAAGGAAGAGATTTTCTGAGGTAGCAAGCACTTTAACTGTACGAGATAAGATGGCAAACTGGATATTAATATGGATCCTGGAACAGACAAGGAAGTCGAGCTCAGCTGCAGTCCGTATGGCCAGGAGCCCAAAGAGGTATACCTCTGGGTAACCCTGAGACAGTACAGGCGAAATTAGGCTAAGGAGGAAATGTGTAGGCCGGACCTGGGAGTCTTTGTAAAGAAATATTGGACTTGACAGGCCTGGCCTTGGGTAGCGCATGGAAGTGGTCAGTGACGGGCAGAGAGAAAGAATGGAGTAATCAAGTCAATCATGCTGTGTTGCTGAAGTGGTATTTATAATGATGTGCTGTCACATTAAAACAATATGTTTTGAACCTCTGTGTAAAACAGAAGATGTGAACCACAAGCTTTGTTCCTGTCACCTACTGTATATACGTTACACCGGTTCAAACAGTAGTTCACTTTATTCTTAGAAAATGGCCTAAATCCTTCCTTACTAATGCACTAAATCTGGGGTTCATGTGTCATTTGAGGGTATGTGGCCTGAGTGGGAAACATCAGCTGCAAATTACATCATACACACCCCGAGGAACCCAGAACCAATGTCACTGCTGCCAAGGGTGGTAACAGAACATCCCAACCTGTGCAACCCTTACAAGTACACCAGTGGCCTTCACAGATATTACATCAAATGATAGCGGCCATCAGAGTATCAAATGTAACTAGCTGGTAATGTGGATCGTATCACTGAAAATAGCTACACTGTGCAGCTTCACTGACTGCAGTATCCATACTGCTCCTTGGTGAATTTCCTATGTAATATGGCATTCTAAAGCATGCCATTGCATTGACAATACAAGCTTGGTGCATCCTACTACATGTTGTACAACCCAATGTAAAATCTATTGCTCCATATAAATTAGTCATTAGGAAAACTTGCTATGGCTACTGGCGGCACAGCTAGTGGTGTCAATTTCCATTTTATGGCTCATTGTAACAGAGGAGATATCTAATATGTGGGTTAGCTGTTGTATGTTCTGTTCTAGACATCTATAAAACAACGTGGCTACAAGGGGGCATGCACACAGCTCATGAAGAAATGTGGGATGTGTGCTCTGTACTAGTCACAGGTAAAAAAAACAAAACTACAGCAGCTACAAAGCTGTGGATAGTGTTAGGGAAGTATTGGGGACTTCTAGTATTTGGCTCCTTCTTAAATAATTCCAGAGATTCTTTTTTTGCATAACTTAGGACCATAACCTTTTCTTCTCTCCCATGTACAGGCCTTACGGAAGTTACCGATACAGACCCCACTAACCTCAAAATTGAGGACCTAGAAAACTGCTCTCAATGGACTAACCTTCTAGAGAGCTTCACTAATCCTAAAAAGAGAGACACCACTATGTTTAACCCCTTTCCAACTAGGCACTTTTTCATTTCTGCACTTTTTTTTTAAAAAAAATTTCTGTCGATGTAGCCCGATATAGCCATGTGAGGGCTTGTTTTTTGGCTGGACAAGTTGTACTTTTGAATACCGTATATACTCGAGTATAAGCCGAGATTTTCAGCCCAAATTTTTGGGCTGAAAGTGCCCCCTCGGCTTATACTCGAGTCATGATCGGTGGTGGGGTCGGCGGGTGAGCACCGTCATATACTTACCTGCTTCCGGGGCTCCTGTCGCCCCCCCTGCACGTCCCACTGTCTCCGGGTGCCGCAGCCTCTTCCCCTGAGCGGTCACGTGGGACCGCTCATTAGAGAAATGAATAGGCTGCTCCACCTCCCATAGGGGCGGAGCCGCCTATTCATTTCTCTAATGAAGCGGTGCCGGTGACCGCTGACAGAGAAAGAGGCTGCGGCACCGAAGACAGACAGGGGGAAGGAGCGGGACGCCGGGAGCAGGTAAGTATCGCATATTCACCTCTCCTCGTTCCACACGCCGGGCGTCGGCGCCATCTTCCCGGCGTCTCTCTGCACTGACTGCAGGCAGAGGGCGCGATGACGCATATAGTGTGCGCGCCGCCCTCTGCCTGATCAGTCAGTGCAGAGAGACGCCGGGAAGATGGCGCCGAGGAGCTGCAAGCAAGACAGGTGAGTATGTGTTTTTGTTTTTTTTATTGCAGCGGCAGCAACAGCACATATTTATGTGGAGCACCTATGGGGCAATGGTGCAGAGCACTATATGGCAGAGCTATGGGGCAACAGTGCAGAACACTATATGGCACAGCTATAGGGCAATGGTGCAGAGCACTATATGGCACAGCTATGGGGCAACGGTGCAGAGCACTATATGGCACAGCTATGGGGCAACAGTGCAGAACACTATATGGCACAGCTATAGGGCAATGGTGCAGAGCACTATATGGCACAGCTATAGGGCAATGGTGCAGAGCACTATATGGCACAGCTATGGGGCAACGGTGCAGAGCACTATATGGCACAGCTATGGGGCAACGGTGCAGAGCACTATATATATGGCACAGCTATGGGGCAACGGTGCAGAGCACTATATGGCAGAGCTATGGGGCAACGGTGCAGAGCACTATATGGCACAGCTATGGGGCAATGGTGCAGAGCATATATATATATGGCACAGCTATCTATGGGGCAACGGTGCAGAGCATTGTATATATGGCACAGCTTTATGTGGAGTATCTATGGGGCAACGGTGCAGAGCATTGTATATATGGCACAGCTTTATGTGGAGTATCTATGGGGCCATAATGAACGGTGCAGAGCATTATATATGGCACAGCTTTATGTGGAGCACCTATGGGGCAATGGTGCAGAGCACTATATGGCAGAGCTATGGGGCAACAGTGCAGAACACTATATGGCACAGCTATAGGGCAATGGTGCAGAGCACTATATGGCACAGCTATGGGGCAACGGTGCAGAGCACTATATGGCACAGCTATGGGGCAACAGTGCAGAACACTATATGGCACAGCTATAGGGCAATGGTGCAGAGCACTATATGGCACAGCTATAGGGCAATGGTGCAGAGCACTATATGGCACAGCTATGGGGCAATGGTGCAGAGCACTATATGGCACAGCTATGGGGCAATGGTGCAGAGCACTATATGGCAGAGCTATGGGGCAATGGTGCAGAGCACTATATGGCACAGCTATGGGGCAATGGTGCAGAGCACTATATGGCAGAGCTATGGGGCAATGGTGCAGAGCACTATATGGCAGAGCTATGGGGCAACGGTGCAGAGCACTATATGGCACAGCTATGGGGCAATGGTGCAGAGCACTATATGGCACAGCTATGGGGCAACGGTGCAGAGCACTATATGGCACAGCTATGGGGCAACGGTGCAGAGCACTATATGGCAGAGCTATGGGGCAACGGTGCAGAGCACTATATGGCACAGCTATAGGGCAATGGTGCAGAGCACTATATGGCACAGCTATGGGGCAATGGTGCAGAGCACTATATGGCACAGCTATGGGGCAACGGTGCAGAGCACTATATGGCACAGCTATGGGGCAATGGTGCAGAGCACTATATGGCACAGCTATGGGGCAATGGTGCAGAGCACTATATGGCACAGCTATGGGGCAATGGTGCAGAGCACTATATGGCACAGCTATGGGGCAATGGTGCAGAGCACTATATGGCACAGCTATGGGGCAATGGTGCAGAGCATTATATGGCAGAGCTATGGGGCAACGGTGCAGAGCACTATATGGCACAGCTATGGGGCAACGGTGCAGAGCACTATATGGCACAGCTATGGGGCAACGGTGCAGAGCACTATATGGCACAGCTATGGGGCAACGGTGCAGAGCACTATATATATGGCACAGCTATGGGGCAACGGTGCAGAGCACTATATGGCAGAGCTATGGGGCAACGGTGCAGAGCACTATATGGCACAGCTATGGGGCAATGGTGCAGAGCATATATATATATGGCACAGCTATCTATGGGGCAACGGTGCAGAGCATTGTATATATGGCACAGCTTTATGTGGAGTATCTATGGGGCAACGGTGCAGAGCATTGTATATATGGCACAGCTTTATGTGGAGTATCTATGGGGCCATAATGAACGGTGCAGAGCATTATATATGGCACAGCTTTATGTGGAGCATCTATGGGGCCATAATGAATGGTATGGAGTATCTATTTCTAATTTTGAAATTCACCGGTACCTGCTGCATTTTCCACCCTAGGCTTATACTCGAGTCAATAAGTTTTCCCAGTTTTTTGTGGCAAAATTAGGGGGGTCGGCTTATACTCGGGTCGGCTTATACTCGAGTATATACGGTAACTCCATCCATTCTATCATATAACTTACTGGAAATTAGGAAAATAAATTCCAAGTGCAGCAAAATAGAGAAAAAAAGCACAATTGTGTTTTTCTTTCTAACACCATCCATTATACAATAAAAATGACCTGATGATTTGATTATCCAGGTCAGTACAATTATAGTTAACCTAAACATGCATTTTTTTAATTAAATGGTGAAAGAAAATTAGGAAATTATAAAAAGAAAACAAATGTTCTTGTGTTGCCATCTTACCAGAGTGAAAATGTTTTCAATTTTGGGTTGATGGGGCTGTATGAGGGCTTGTTTTTTTGTGACCTGAAGCGATGTTTTCATTGATACCATTTTAGGGAACACACAATGTTTTGATCACTCCTTATTGTATTTTTTTCTGCTGTTGCATAAAACTGCAATACTGGCATTTTGATTGTTTTTCTTGTTCCTCCATTTACCTATTGCATTAATTAATTTGATATTTTGATAGATCAGACTTTTACAAATGTAGAGATACTGCATATGCGTTTTTCAATTTATTAATTGTTAATTGGAGAAAAGGAGGTGATTCAATCTTTTATAATTTTTTCTGATATTTTTAAATATTTTTTAAAATCTTATTATTGTATTAGTTCTCTTAGGGGACTTGAACCTGTGATCGTCTGGTTGATGTACAGCAATACCACAGTATTGTTGTATACAGCAAAAAAACATGGTCTCCTATGAATGCCAGCCACAAGTTGACTTTCACAGGAGTGCCGTCATGACACACAGAAGGGTGTGCAGCAGACCCCCTGACTGTCATGGAAAACTATTGAATTGTGGGTGTGCTGATGGGCAGTTAGTACAGCACGTACTTCTATCTGTGCTGTTTGTATACATATGAGCGTATTATGTGTTCTGTGTATAGGTATATGCTCTGTGTATAGTACGTACAGTGGGGAAAATAAATATTTGATACACTGCCGGTTTTGCTAGTGAGATACAGAATCTAATAAAAAATCCAGAAAATCAGATTGTATAATTGTTACATAACTAATTTGCAATTTATTGCATGAAATAAGTGTTTGATAAAAACAGAACTTAATATTTTGTACAGAAACCTTTGTTTGCAATTACAGAGGTCAGACGTTTCCTGTAGTTTTTGACCAAGGTTGCACACACTGCAGTAGGGATTTTGGCCCACTCTTCCATACAGATCTTCTTTAGATCTTTCAAGTTTCGAGGCTGTCACTGGGCAACATTGAGTTTCAGCTCCCTCCAAAGATTTTCTATTGGGTTCAGGTTTGGAGAATGGCTAGGCCACTCTAGGACCTTGAAATGCTTCTTAAGGAGCCACTCTTTGGTTGCACTGGTTGTGTGTTTTGGGTCATTGTCATGCTGGAAAACCCAGCCAAGACCCATCTTCAATGCTCTTAACTGAGGGAAAGAGGTGGTTGGCCAAAATCTCGCGATACATGACTCCATCCATCCTCCCTTCAATATGGTGCAGTCATCCTGTCCCCTTTGCAGAAAAGCACCCCCAAAGTATGATGCTTCATGGTTGGGACGGTGTTCTTGGGGTTGCACTCATCCTTCTTCCTACAAACTCGGCGAGTGGAGTTGATACCAAAAAGTTCTATTTTGGTCTCATCTGACCACATGACTTTCTCCTTCTCCTATGTCTCCTGTGGATTATCCAGATGGTGATTGGCAAACGTCAAATGGCCCTGGACATGTTCTAGGATCAGCAGGGGGACCTTGTGTGTCCTGCAGGATTTTAATCCATGGCGGAATTGTGTGTTACTAATGGTAATGTTTGAAACTGTGGTCTCTTAACCCCTTAACACCCAAGGGTGGTTTGCATGTTAATGACTGGGCCAATTTTTACAATTCTGACCACTGTCACTTTATGAGGTTATAACTCTGGAACGCTTCAATGGATCCCAGTGATTATGACATTGTTTTCTCGTGACATATTGTACTTAATGTTAGTGGTAAAATTTCCTCGACATTACTTGCGTTTATTTGTAAAAAAAAAAATGGAAATTTGGAGAAAATTTTGAAAATTTCCCAATTTTCCAACTTTGAATTTTCATGTCCTTAAATCACAGAGATATGTTACACAAAATACTTAATAACTAACATTTCCCATATGTCTACTTTACATCAGCACAATTTTGGAACCAAATTTTTTTTTTGTTAGGGAGTTATAAGGGTTAAAAGTTGACAAGCAATTTCTCATTTTTACATCATCTTTTTTAGGGATCCCCAAGGTGCTCAAAACCACATCCAAGAAGTTTCTTAACCCTTCAGGTGTTTCACAGGAATTTTTGGAATGTTTTAAAAAAAATGAACGGAAGCAAACACCAGTGTGAAACCGGCCTTAAGACATCCTTCTGTACCTTTCATTGTTGGTCAGCGTGTGTGAAGAGGCCGAAATACAAACACTGAATGACTGCAATATCTGAAATCGGCTAGTGAAAATGCAACCTAGATATTTCTGTGTGATGGTGGTAGCATCTGGGGACTTTTAACTTTTTTTCCCAGGGCCCCACTTTGTTTAAAACAAGCCTTTGTGCTGGATTAGGATTGTATGCATTTACTGATCTAGCAGCATAGGTCTGGTTCTTCCATATAGACAGTAAAGGCATTTCAGACTGCTGTAAAGTGGTTGGTCAAGAAATTGTGACCATCTGTCAGTTATATAAAATACATAAGCCATATACCATGTAACACATAACAGAACATTATATGCATGCCTGTGTTTCTGTCTTGCTGTGCAGGAGTTAAAAACAGGTAAAAATCGAAGTGAATTGCGGGGGAAGAGACTGACACCTGTCAAAGACGACTAATTACATTGTAATGTTAAAAGAAAAGTTCTGTCTCAAGAGTAAAGTTGGGCAGAGTACATTACATTCAGATTAATACACATTTAGAAATTCTTCTATTTTCCAAGTTCTGACCATGGTAATCATCTTAAGGGCTCACACGAGCGTATCCCACAGGGGAGTGTTATGTGATAAAACATTGCATAGTGGTATTCTATGGGGCAGCTCAGATCTGCGATTATTTCTCCAGTCAATTTGGCATAAGAGAACAATGGCAGCATGCACACTCATTCTCACAAGTCTATGGGTGGGTGTGAAACAACAGACTGCACTTGAATGTCTTCCGAGTGCAGTGCGATTACTACAGACATTGGCAATGGAGGGGATGTAGATATTACTTTCTCCGCCGCCTCCATATCTGTGCTGCCATTCTCTCATGTGAGGGTATCTGAGCACAGAGTACTGACACTCAGCTCAATCGCTGGCAGAGTAACTCTTCCTAATAATCAGTTTTGTAATATCCTTCTACTACCTTCCCTGCCCCTGTAATTTCATCTCTGTGTGGTTCACATAGTCCTCTGTTGTGATGCAGCCTTCGCTACTTCTGATCTGAGGACCGGAATCAGACGAACTGAGCAGCGCACATCATTGATGGGGCGGGGCTACGTCTCGGTGAGTGACAGCAGTCTCAGCAGGCATGCTCAGATCAGACTTCACTCTCCTCTGCCTGGATCCTGCTGAAGCTTTCGACTGCTGTCCCTTCAAAGCATCAGCTAAGTCAGTCCGCACTGCACATGACCGAGCTCAGATCGGCCTTCACTCTCCTCTGCCTGGATCCTGCAGATGCTTTGGACTGCTGTCCCTTCAAAGCATCAGCTAAGTCAGTCCGCACTGCACATGACCGAGCTCAGATCGGCCTTCACTCTCCTCTGCCTGGATCCTGCAGATGCTTTGGACTGCTGTCCCTTCAAAGCATCAGCTAAGTCAGTCCGCACTGCACATGACCGAGCTCAGATCGGCCTTCACTCTCCTCTGCCTGGATCCTGCAGATGCTTTGGACTGCTGTCCCTTCAAAGCATCAGCTAAGTCAGTCCGCACTACACATGACCAAGCTCAGATCGGCCTTCACTCTCCTCTGCCTGGATCCTGCAGATGCTTTGGACTGCTGTCCCTTCAAAGCATCAGCTAAGTCAGTCCGCACTGCACATGACCAAGCTCAGATCGGCCTTCACTCTCCTCTGCCTGGAGCCTGCAGATGGTTTGGACTGCTGTCCCTTCAAAGCATCAGCTAAGTCAGTCCGCACTGCACATGACCAAGCTCAGATCGGCCTTCACTCTCCTCTGCCTGGATCCTGCAAATGCTTTGGACTGCTGTCCCTTCAAAGCATCAGCTAAGTCAGTCCGCACTGCACATGACCGAGCTCAGATCGGCCTTCACTCTCCTCTGCCTGGATCCTGCAGATGCTTTGGACTGCTGTCCCTTCAAAGCATCAGCTAAGTCAGTCCGCACTGCACATGACCAAGCTCAGATCGGCCTTCACTCTCCTCTGCCTGGATCCTGCAGATGCTTTGGACTGCTGTCCCTTCAAAGCATCAGCTAAGTCAGTCCGCACTACACATGACCAAGCTCAGATCGGCCTTCACTCTCCTCTGCCTGGATCCTGCAGATGCTTTGGACTGCTGTCCCTTCAAAGCATCAGCTAAGTCAGTCCGCACTACACATGACCAAGCTCAGATCGGCCTTCACTCTCCTCTGCCTGGATCCTGCAAATGCTTTCGACTGCTGTCCCTTCAAAGCATCAGCTAAGTCAGTCCGCACTGCACATGACCAAGCTCAGATCGGCCTTCACTCTCCTCTGCCTGGATCCTGCAGATGCTTTGGACTGCTGTCCCTTCAAAGCATCAGCTAAGTCAGTCCGCACTACACATGACCAAGCTCAGATCGGCCTTCACTCTCCTCTGCCTGGATCCTGCAGATGCTTTGGACTGCTGTCCCTTCAAAGCATCAGCTAAGTCAGTCCGCACTACACATGACCAAGCTCAGATCGGCCTTCACTCTCCTCTGCCTGGATCCTGCAAATGCTTTCGACTGCTGTCCCTTCAAAGCATCAGCTAAGTCAGTCCGCACTACACATGACCAAGCTCAGATCAGCCTTCACTCTCCTCTGCCTGGATCCTGCAGATGCTTTGGACTGCTGTCCCTTCAAAGCATCAGCTAAGTCAGTCCGCACTACACATGACCAAGCTCAGATCGGCCTTCACTCTCCTCTGCCTGGAGCCTGCAGATGGTTTGGACTGCTGTCCCTTCAAAGCATCAGCTAAGTCAGTCCGCACTGCACATGACCAAGCTCAGATCAGCCTTCACTCTCCTCTGCCTGGATCCTGCAAATGCTTTGGACTGCTGTCCCTTCAAAGCATCAGCTAAGTCAGTCCGCACTACACATGACCAAGCTCAGATCGGCCTTCACTCTCCTCTGCCTGGAGCCTGCAGATGGTTTGGACTGCTGTCCCTTCAAAGCATCAGCTAAGTCAGTCCGCACTGCACATGACCAAGCTCAGATCGGCCTTCACTCTCCTCTGCCTGGATCCTGCAAATGCTTTGGACTGCTGTCCCTTCAAAGCATCAGCTAAGTCAGTCCGCACTGCACATGACCAAGCTCAGATTGGCCTTCACTCTCCTCTGCCTGGATCCTGCAAATGCTTTGGACTGCTGTCCCTTCAAAGCATCAGCTAAGTCAGTCCGCACTACACATGACCAAGCTCAGATCGGCCTTCACTCTCCTCTGCCTGGAGCCTGCAGATGGTTTGGACTGCTGTCCCTTCAAAGCATCAGCTAAGTCAGTCCGCACTACACATGACCAAGCTCAGATCGGCCTTCACTCTCCTCTGCCTGGATCCTGCTGAAGCTTTGACATTTTTCCACTGATTTCAATGAGGAAACCACAATATGAACCATAATTACCAATGCTACTCAGGTTTTTATTGTTGTGCCACAATTCTGTTTTTACAAATAAACTCTTGTAAGAACCACTTTTGCTACAACTTATGTGTATGTTCCTAATTTGCTGTAGTGCAGTAATGGCATAGCTTTGCACCACACCATTACTGTCCTGTGTGAACGTGACCTAAAAACTCACACTCGTTAATAATGAAAGGGAGCATCCAGGGAAAACTTGCAGCAGCATACAGTAACATAATCTAAACTAATCCCATTCACATGCTGGGAAACTTTTACACTTAGAAATTGTCTGGCAATGTGGATTTTTCACTTCGCTGATTTGTTGCAGCTTTTTCCCATTAAGTGAAGTTAAATTGGTGTGGACTTTGCAATGGAGTACCTGTGGCTTGGCAGCCAAATGTACTGGTGTCATAGGCATTGTGGTATAGTAGTCCTCAACTTTCACCACTAGAGGGCAGCAACGGCAAACATTAGAAAAATTCAAGGACTGATTTGAATTAGGATCAGGCAGAAGGAGTGAAACTTTGTCTATAACTTCCCTAACCTGAGTTTGCAGAAAAACAAAGCCTCTCCATTTACTTTAGATAGTTATCGGATGGCAGATATCTCTCAGACTCTCATACACAGGAATATCTTAGCTGAGAGCGCACTCCTGTGTTCTCTATGATAGTCTTGCTGCCGCACAACCACTTAGAGAACAAAGGGATAGGCAGTCCGATATCGGACATGCTCAATGCCTCTGCTCTCTGACCTCATCTATCAAGGGACAGTCAGGAAACCCCTAAACATTAGACAGCTGCTGAACTCGTCAATATCAGAAGTTTTGGCCAATGTAAGTCTAATGTGTAAGGGGGCCTTAATAAAATAGTCCAATATAGGTAAATAACATGTTTTTTCTTTAGGCAAAGCATTATGGCTCTGCTAAGCCTTCCAAAAACATACAATATACACCTATAAACACTGGGGAAAACCAAAAACTAAATCATTCAATTAATTCATATAACATCATATGCACAGAATGCATATTCAGACTTGAGTGCAACTTAACGTAAGGTGATGACTTTATTCGATAATAAGATGAAAGAATTTTGTCTAAAGGCCCCGTCTCACATAGCGAGATCGCTAGCGAGATCGCTAGCGAGATCGCTGCTGAGTCACAAGTTTTGTGACACAACAGCGACCTCAGTAGCGATCTCGCTATGTGTGACACATACCAGCGATCAGGCCCCTGCTGCGAGATCGCTGGTCGTGTCGGAATGGCCTGGACCTTTTTTTGGTCGTTGAGGTCCCGCTGACATCGCTGAAAGGTGTGTGTGACACCGATCCAGCGATGTCTTCACTGGTAACCAGGGTAAACATCGGGTTACTAAGCGCAGGGCCGCGCTTAGTAACCCGATGTTTACCCTGGTTACCAGCGTAAATGTAAAAAAAAACAAACAGTACATGCTCACCATCTGATGTCCGTCAGGTCCCTTGCTGTCTGCTTCCTGCTCTGACTGTCTGCCGGCCGTACAGTGAGAGCACAGCACAGCAGTGACGTCACCACTGCGCTCTGCTCTCACTGTACGGCCGGATCTCAGTCAGAGCAGGAAGCAGACGGCAAGGGACCTGGACACCGAAAGGCGAGTATGTAGTGTTTGTTTTTTTTGGTAACCAGGGTAAACATCGGGTTACTAAGCGCGGCCCTGCGCTTAGTAACCCGATGTTTACCCTGGTTACCCGGGTGCTGCAGGGGGACTTCGGCATCGTTGAAGACAGTTTCAACGATGCCGAAGTCGTTCCCCTGATCGTTGGTCGCTGGAGAGAGCTGTCTGTGTGACAGCTCCCCAGCGACCACACAGCGACTTACCAACGATCACGGCCAGGTCGTATCGCTGGTCGTGATCGTTGGTAAATCGCTTAGTGAGACGGGGCCTTAAGCGATTTACCAACGATCACGACCAGCGATACGACCTGGCCGTGATCGTTGGTAAGTCGCTGTGTGGTCGCTGGGGAGCTGTCACACAGACAGCTCTCTCCAGCGACCAACGATCAGGGGAACGACTTCGGCATCGTTGAAACTGTCTTCAACGATGCCGAAGTCCCCCTGCAGCACCCGGGTAACCAGGGTAAACATCGGGTTACTAAGCGCAGGGCCGCGCTTAGTAACCCGATGTTTACCCTGGTTACCAAAAAAAACAAACACTACATACTCGCCTTTCGGTGTCCAGGTCCCTTGCCGTCTGCTTCCTGCTCTGACTGAGATCCGGCCGTACACTGAGAGCAGAGCGCAGCGGTGACGTCACTGCTGTGCTCTCACTTCTCACTGTACGGCCGGCAGACAGTCAGAGCAGGAAGCAGACGGCAAGGGACCTGACGGACATCAGAAGGCGAGTATGTATTGTTTGTTTTTTTTTACATTTACGCTGGTAACCAGGGTAAACATCGGGTTACTAAGCGCGGCCCTGCGCTTAGTAACCCGATGTTTACCCTGGTTACCAGTGAAGACATCGCTGGATCGGTGTCACACACACCGATTCAGCGATGTCAGCGGGGCCTCAACGACCAAAAAAAGGTCCAGGCCATTCCGACACGACCAGCGATCTCGCAGCAGGGGCCTGATCGCTGGTACGTGTCACACATAGCGAGATCGCTATGGAGGTCGCTGTTGCGTCACAAAACTTGTGACTCAGCAGCGATCTCGCTAGCGATCTCGCTATGTGAGACGGGGCCTTTAGTCTTGCCCCATGGCTGGGGGTTGAGATCCTCCAGGAGATTTTAGACCAGAAGGGACAATTCATGTTGTAGGGATGTGCTGAAGGAAAGTCTTTGGCCAACAGTAGATTAAAAGGTTTTTATTACCGCAATGCGCTTCAACACCGTACCCGGTACTTTGTTTTTTTTTTTCACTTGAGAAAGATGCCGATACAATGGTAAAACGCGTCTTGGTAATAAAAAAAAACTTTTGATCTAGCAGGAACACTCCTGTCAGCGATTCTGTGGCTTCAGTTGACGTTACCTCAATAGAGCAGTTACTTTTCTTTCGCTCTGCTCTGTACACTGGCGTGACTGATGATGTCATGTTGACTGACAGCTGGCTCCATGCTGTCTAACTGCAAAAAGCCAGCTGTCAATCAGCATGACGTTGGCATTCATGCCCTGTTGACAAAGCAGACCAGAAGAGGAAGAACTGCTCTGTTGATGTGAAGCAACAGAACCGCTGGGAGGAGTGGCCTGTGATCGTCCTGAGCCGACTGTGCAGAACAGGTAGGTAGTTAGAAACTGGCTCCCTGTCAATTAACCTTGTAAGAAAATAATAAAATTGCCCTGGATTATTCCTTTAAACCAAGTACATTCTTCAGTTGGTGCTGCTCCACTGATTCTGGGACAGTTTTTCTTTTCTCATGTGCCCTGCGTTCCAAAGTTATGTCCCCGATAATAACTAGGTAAATTTGTCCTTCAACCAAAGGGGCGTAGAGAACAGAACTTGGTGTTTGTTTTTTCTCTTCTATGATGCTGGCCAAACAAAACACCGCTGCGTCCATTGAAAAAGTTCTGTTATATACGCCCAGTTGGTTAAAGGGAAAACTTGCACCTTTTGTTACTGGGAAAATAACAATAGAATCGTAGGGCACAGAGAAAATCTGTTCCAGAATCATTGTAGCAGCATAAATTGAAATATATACCCAGTTTAAATTAAAAAAATCAAATGAAATGTCCTGTTTAGTGTGATATGTCCTCTGTATTCATGAGGACAGCACTCCCCTCTCACTGGTGAACGATGCCTGACCGATAAGTACACAGATACCAAGCAACCTGTCAATCACCGTGAGTTAAGTGCTCTTCTACAGTTGCATTCAATAAGTAGCAATCTTACCCTCTTTTTTACATTTGTGTACCTGCCATATAATTACATCTCTTGCCTCTTGTGTAATGTCTAAAAAACACCCATACGAGGTGCAGTATATTGTTTTATTTGTGGCATCCTCAAATATTGAAAAGATGAAAATATAATTAGTGTAAGCATATAGCAATGTGCAAACTCATGGGAAAAGGACATTCTTTGGGAAAATGATGGGTTAATTACAATATTTCGTATAGACCAAAGTACATTAGAAATGCAGTGAACATTTGCTATTTCATCTTTTCACTTGCCTGGAGCCTTCTGCCACGATGATTATACCAAGCCTATATTGCAGTGACCTGGATCCCATCCTGTCTTGTAAGGTGAAAGAATATAAGAAAGCTAATTTTTCCAAGAAAATTGTGTTGTTTTTTTATTGTTCCTTTCTTACCTGCTTTTATTAACCTTAAAATTATACCACGTGGATTGCCTCTTTGGAGTTTGCAGTGTGTGCTTAAAAAAGACCTTTCACTGGATTTTTTTCGTAGGTTTAACAGAGTTGTTTTGTTCTATTTTTTTTACTCTGTGCCTCTCTGCTTGAAAGTCAAGTCTTCAGTAATAAAGAGAGTCCAATATGCACATTCTCCCTTCAAGGAGTTGGTCATATACCATGGAACTTCTCTCTGGGTGTTTACTTTTTCACCTCTACTATTTTGGCCAAACAAAACATGTTTGAGTCATAAAGGGGAAAAGCAAATGCCCACAGAGAGGTTCACAGCAGCAGCCTGGCTTAGTATGTTCTTGTGAGGATTCCAGTCTTCATGCCCCTTCCCACTTTTGGAGTGCCAGAGCACAGGAGTGCAGCAGCCCACTCTCTCCACCACTGCTGCTCTCCTATGCTCTAGTGCTCCAATAGTAGGAATTGGCACAGTGACTGTGGAGTTCTCAGAGTGGTCACGTAAAACAAATCTCGTCTCATGAGAACATGCTGTGCAAGGCTATAGCTGTGATTTTCTGTGGGAGTTTGTTTTTTCGGCTCTATGAAGTGGCTATGTTTTAATTGGCCAGCTCTTTTATAGAAGAGAAAAAGCAAACTCCCACAGATAAATTTACTGACTGACATACACCCAGTTGTCTCAAAAGAAACTTTGCAAATTGGGATTTTCTTACCATTGGAGAGCATAACTTTGGAACAGATGGGCAGAGAAAAAAATTCCAGGATCAGCCGAGCCCACAAATTGAAGGAGGCACTTAGTTTAAATAAAAAAAAGATGCAGCCCTTATATTCAGCTTTTCAGGACAAGTGGTTTATCCCACTTGGAAACATATTTATACATAAGTATCATCACTCCATAGAATCTTTATATGATGTTTAAAAAACGTTTTCAACCATGTTATAGTGCAAGAACTTTTATGTGGAGAATACACCATTCACATGGAAGCTGTATAGATGTACTGACATTTAGGAGAATAACTCAGCCTAGACACAGGAATTTTACTTTATAAATACTACGGTATACAGTTGGACGTAGCTCCATAGACTACCAGCAGCTAAATATTTGGAAACAAGCAATGGAGTAGTGCTGGCAATGGCATCTTGTGCATATAAAATATCACAGGATAGATTTTGGCCTCAGGAGCACTGTGTAAAGTTCACTCTGTGCTCCATTTCACACAACCTGCAGCAGATTTTGGACCTTTGTAATGTGGGATATCAGCTCCATCAGACACCCAAATAAACACTGTGCATTGCACTTTAAACAGCTAAACGTAGGTTTGATGATGTGGACACCCAGTGCATACACAGATAGCAACTGGCTTCCTCTTTTAACCATAACTTTAACCTTTTAGTTATCCTGCCAACAGATCTGTACGAGAGCTTGTTTATTAAGTGGGAGGGCGAGTTGCATTGGCACCATTTGGGGTATTATATTTTTTTTAAGAACTTTAACCAACACTTCCACTTTTCTTTTGTTTGCATTCTTGATTTATACCATTTACAGCACATCGTAAATACTGTGTTACTTTAATTCTATGGATCGTTTCAATCATGACAATGCCATACATGTATATTTTTCACATTGCGTGGAAACAAATAGTTTTTATGTTGTTATATTGAAAGAGCCATATCATTTACATGTTACTATTAATATAGCTGTAAATGTTCTTGTTTTTTGAGCAATGAGTTAATTTTTATCAGAATTATTTTGGGAACATATCTGTTATTGATTTTTTTTTAGGGGGAAGGTGAAGGGGGAAAGAAAAGCAATTAAGCCGTCTATGTTTTTTATTAGTTTTTGATGCCGTTAAAATGTGGCCATAATATAAATATATGCTTTGGTACGGCCTTATAGGCACATAGCCATGGCAGGAATGATGTATTTTGTCTTTTTTCTACAGCATCTATGGGATAATATGGGCAGGTTCAGAGCCATCTCCTATCCCAGTCATTACATTAGGATCTGGGTCCTAATAACCAAAACATTAAGGCTACGTTCCCACAATGAGCTTTTTATGCATATTTTGTGGTGTCAAAAACACAGCGTCTTACACTTCTAGCAATGTGGATGGGATTTGTAGCAATCTCCTGCCCACACTGCTTCTATTTAATGTAGTGTAAATTGATAGGCAGTGCGTGTCTCAAATCTGTAACTTGTTAATTTCCCCTGCGGGTACACTGAGTTTTCTGTGCGGAAATTCCCCATAGACTTGCATTAGGTGTGGAAATTCCATAGGTAAAAAAATGCACATGCAATTTAAGTGTTTTTCTGTGGCGGAAAAGCTTCAAAAAGGCACGTAATACACACCTAAGTATATCACTAAAGGTTTGTCAAAGCCAAATACCAGGAGGTATCAAAAACAAAGGCGCTTTATTTAAAGCAACAGACGCCAATAAGACACCAAAAATGCAGCGTAAAAAACGAGATGTAAAAGCATGTTAAAAAAACACACACAGAAACGCAATGAAAAAACGCAAGTAACCTAATTTAAATAATAGTTGCAGAAATGGTGCAGAAATTCTGCAACATCAAAAACGCACCAAAAGCTCATTATGGGAAAGTAGCCTAAATGTCCAAGACTGGAGTTTTCTCTGATCCTGGCTGTGTGATGGAGGTCTGTTTTAAGAACAAGAGAAGCTTGCCTTAGAGCAGAGTCACAAAGTCAAGCCCCAAAACTCCTTCACTGCAGTTACCGACTGAGGCCTTGCTCTATTTACCATCAAAAGATAACGAAAGACGGTTAAGGGGTTAAAATTTGAATTCAATATAGCAATATTCAGTCATCTTTTCAGACTCCCCCTTAGGCTACTTTCACACATCAGGTTTTTTGCATCAGGCACAATCTGGCGAATTTTCAAAAAAACTGATCCGTTTGTTTATTCCGCTGGATCCATTTTTTTCCCATAGAGTTGTATTTAGCACCGGATTGTGCCTGATGTCCCAACGTTTCATTAGTTTTTTGCTGGATCCGTCCAAAATTTATTTTCCGGCGGACGGAGAAAACGTCCAGAGGAACGTTCTTTCAGTCCGGCGGAAAACCGCACAGTGACTGAACCGGACAAAAACGCATGAAACGCAAGAAGAAATTGCCGAATCCAGCCACCGGATGCAGTTTTTGTACAGAAATCATGCATTTTCCATTCTGAACGGATCCAGTTTTTGTACAGAGATCATGCATTTTCCACTGTGAAAAAAAATCTCTCTCTCTCTCCAAATTGTATGCCCGATAAACAACGGATCCAGCCAACAAAAAAAAAGACAACCGAACCGGCTAATCAGGATCCGCTAATCTAATGTCTTGTGATTTAAAAGGGAAAAATGCTATTATCCTGCAGATAAGGGGTTAATCTGTGGGTTAATAGTGTTCTGAACCTGCTCGGCACTGGCCCTCAGACCTGCCAATGTCAGGGGAAATAAATTTTATTCCTTTCGGCAGCGTTCGGATATCAGTCATGGAGGTGGCGCCAGCCGGGGTCTTGTCATCGCTCTGTATAAGCAGCTCAGGACTAGAGTCCGCTGTCAGTGCTGTGGCTACAGCCGTCGCTATCACTATATAGAGCCACCCCCATGACTAAAACTCGAACACTAGCGGGAGGAATAAAGTTCATTTCCTCCTGGCAGTGGGGTCTAAATACGGGTAGCGGGCAGGTTCAGAACGCTATTAACCCCATAGCTGCAGGTTGAGCGTGTTTTTTCACGTGACAGGTTCCCTTTAAAGTACCAATGCAAACATACAATCTATAAACAAACAACCATGAAATTATTCATTGCATCACTTGACCGCAGCTTGGATTGCATTGTGTAATGTGCTTTTAATGCAAAATTTTTTAGGAAATACAGTATATAGCTTTTTCTTATGTTCACCCCAAGAAAATAATGTATTTTTTTTTTAAAGGAAAGCACATGTTCTGAGCTCATGTGGCTGAGGCTCAGAAATGGTAGACTAGACTTTAATTTAATGGCCTATAAAAAAAGACAGTATTTGGCCCATGTCTAACAAACCAAATAATTAATTGTGAACAGTTGCACTTCCCAGCCTGTTCACTTCAGTTTTGGCTTGTTTTTTCTTATGTGGGGGCAGCAAAAGCTGCTATTCTTTTGGCTGCCAGAGCGTATTGTGTCTGAACACTGAGCGTAAAGACAAAAATATTACTTTAAGTACAAGTAGCCAATAGTCAATCATCAGAAACATGTATAATAGATTTGTAGAAGGGAGTTTTAACCTTTAGATTGAATTTTAAGTGTTGGCTTGTTGATAAACGCCTTCGAAAAATATGTTGTTACTTCCCTCTGTGCTTATAAGGAAAGTGAGCTGTTAAAGTGATTTTATTCAAGAAAATTTCACACAAACTTATGGCATATATACCTATCTGCGAAGAAGAAACTATAAGGGCACAAACCTATTCAGATGGCCCATGGTGCAGACGAAAAACCTAATGGTCATTAACAAAAAATAAATAAATCAATTTTCAACAATCAATTTAAATAACATAGCAACTAGCATTCCCACGTGGTTTTCGGAAACATTACAAACAAAAGTGCATCTGCAACTATTGAGCTAATTAGAACCAAGTCTATTCTTTGTATAATACAAATTACCTTTAAAGGCATCAACTGACAAGAGCAGCACAATACTGCACTGTATACTTTCATACAGTTATAATAAAACATATAGTTCAACCACTTTCTGTGTTCCTTACCTCGTGGCCTCTGTCTTGCACTGGACATGACTCACTATCTGCTTCTGAAAATGATCCAGATTCGTCACTTGAGTTTGTTCCATAAGACTGCTCACACTTTATCTGTGGCCGTACTTGATTATAGATAGAGTCAGCCATTGAACAAGCTTCTTGATGATCAGTGGAAGGAAATCGTGGGCCTTGTGAACAGGGAGATGATGAAAATTCAAGAAGAGGAAGGCTACAAGGAGATCCACCACTGCCATCTTCTGCATATGAATATGAGGAGCATGAGCTGGATGTCCTTGTTCTAGTTTCCAAAGGTGGAGAACGAGGGCATACTTTAATTGGCACAGGACAACTAGTGTTTGGCCGCAGCCTTCCTGGTAATGGATCTGTTATAAGCCCACTATGGGAGAAGGTGTGCGAGCTAGGTAGAGATTGGCTAGCTCCTGCCCAAAGACCCTTTGGCACATGCTCAGAAAACTCTTTGTCCAAACAACTGACACCAGAATATGATTGCACCGGGGTGCTTATTTGGTCACAAGCACTTGAAGAGAATATGACACTTCTCCTGTCCAATTCCATTTCATGCTTAGAGGCAAGCTCTGAACCCGACCCCCGAAGAGGTGAAGCCATGAGGAAGTTAGAGGAATCTTCATGAGGTTCACAGGACAGTTCATAATTCCCAGTGAAAGGGTTGTATTCAGTTTTATGGTCACCCTGAGTTGCTCCCTTTTCCACAGGGCATGAAGGACTTCTGACAAAGCGTTGTTGGGAAGTACCAGGCAAGTCAGGAAATTCCCCCCCTTTCGTTCTACTGAAAAAAGTTCTTAGATTGGAAGGAGATGACACACTTTTGGGGGTGTCAATGCTCACAGGGCTCGGCTGTTTCCTGACCATCTCAACATCTCCTTCTTTATCCCTGATGTCATTTTCATCCCCAGACAAGCAAAGTGTAACGCTCTCTTCATCCTTATCATCATCCCGTGGCTCACTTTTTATCTGGCTTAAAGGAAGTCCTGATTTTAGGCCGATTTCAGAGTTATGTTCATTGA
Source organism: Ranitomeya variabilis (assembly GCF_051348905.1). Taxonomy (NCBI): domain Eukaryota; kingdom Metazoa; phylum Chordata; class Amphibia; order Anura; family Dendrobatidae; genus Ranitomeya; species Ranitomeya variabilis. The sequence continues at coordinate 768,590,657 of NC_135233.1, read as the reverse complement.
ATGTGCTTGTAAAACCTGAGGTACTGTGTGATGTATTGTAGACATTCTTAGTACAAGCCAACTGGTATTTTTTATATCGTGGGTAGCGGATTATAGGATCCTTGTCTAAACTTTCTTTGTTTTCCCTTTGCATATTGGAACTGGCCAACATAACTTCACTTATATCAGCCTCTTTCTCACCTGAACCAAAGTTAAAAGGCTCGTGGTGCATTCTTTCCTTAGGGCAAGATATTTTTGAGGTTTCAGATTCCATGGTTTCCTCTTCACAATCAAAAGTCTCATTGTGTACACTCTGGCATGAGGTGTCTTTCTTACACAGAAACAAGCCATCCTCATTGTTTAGAAGCTGTGACTGAAGGAAGCGGAAGCAGGAATCCTCCAGGTTATGCATACGTAGGAATTCAGCACATTGGATGACCTCTTGGATGTTTTCTCTGCTCAGTAATAGCTTAGCAGTGTAGGCAAACTGCAACAATGGACCAAATCCTCTAGCAGTGACCTGCAAAAAAAGAAAAAAAGAAGGGAAATTGCCAACATTACTATCAGCACAGCAATTGTCCAAAGTCCCTCAAGTGTAGTGAGATAACTTGACAGCTACAATGTCAATATATAAACACAGTAAAGTAGCAGTTAATCTCCCATCAGCTCAGCAGTGACTCCACATTTAATAATTAATTCCACTTGCTTCTACACATCATGCCATGGCTGAAAAAGAAAGCTAGACGGGAACACAGGCAGGAAAACTTCAAACAGCATCACTGATGAGTGATAAAAATGTGCTAGCTCAACACAAGCAACCACATCTGCATCTATTGGTGAATGAGGAATCCCATTTTGCTAGGACTTCATGGCTAGAATCCTATCATTCTACATGTTTAGACAGAAAAAGACAAATTGCATTTTTTTGTCAAGATGACTGCTGGGTCTTTACATCTGGCAACTGGCTGACTATATCAGTATGTCTCAGACGAAACAGTATAAAAAGTATGGAATTTCTTCTAAATGTAAAATAAATAAAAATAGGTTACATCAGCAATTTTACATTGTCATTTCTAAAAAGTATAAATTGGAAAAAGAAAAATAACACCATCTGGAACAAAACAAAACGTTTACTACATTTCTTAAACTCTCCTTCTAAACCATAATTCTAATAAAGGTTTCTTAATTTTTTAATATGATTGTAAATCAAAAATCACAATTTGCAAGTGATGCCCAGAATGGCTTACCATTGGTTGCTTATTGGCTGGTTAGCTAATAAAAGTATCATTTATATAATACTCTTCTCTTTTTTTTACATAAAAGTACTTGGCAACATCCGCTTCTAAACAAATCTAGTATTACAAGGATCCACTACAAAAGGAGCAAAAAACAGATGCAAAATAGGTGTTATCATTTATGATTAAGAGATGAGCAAACATTCTCAAACTCGAAACCCCACCTCGCATTGCCTACGAGTCACTGTAATGCTGTAGCCATCTTGGTAGTGGCATTACTGTGATTGACCGTGTGACGTCATTAGGTGATGTCACTGACGCCACTGCACAGCTCTGTGATAGTTATTGGAGGGAGAGAGTGTTTGTTCAGGGGTGTACATGCATAGTTTAACCAGGATCCTCTAATGTTAAGACCGGTGCTGAAGCTGAACCATCATACTAACAGTCCTTGTAAGGGCTAATTTTGCACTTTGCTGTTTATATCAGATACATTCTGCATTTGGCCTAGGAAGGGAGAGTTGTAGGAGCAGGGAGAGTGACTAAATACAGTCTCTAACCAGGGATTAGGGCTTTGCAGTCCGCAGCTAAATATATAGCTTCAGCAAATGACCACTTTTTATTTTTTGGGGTGACAAAATTGACAATATTGTCATCCATAAAGTATTAGGTGCTTTGCGGTACATTTCAGTATTATATAACACTCAAAAAAGAGTTGAAAAAATTGTATTCAATTACTTATCCATATACTATTCTGTACTCTGTGGAACATTGCAGTAGCATAGAACACTCAAAAAAGCATTGAAAAATGTTTCTGTATTCAAATACTCATCCACAGAGTATTACACGCTCTGTGGTCAATAAAGATGGCAGAGTTAAGTAAGACTCCCGAGGGAGTGACCGGAGGGATATCAGAAACAGAGGAAGCTGGTGTGATAGTGGAGGTGGCAGAAGCCTGTGGCCTAAACCCAGTCCACAGCCTTCTTGCGTACGAGAGCCAGGATCCAGGAGCTGGTGAGCGGACTGTAGGGCCTAAGCTGGTCGGAACAGACAAGGAGGCAAGCCAGGACCATGGCTGGAGAAATGCTAGCGGACCCTTTAGCCATAAGGTACCGACAGCTAGCAACAAACAGGCTCTCCATGCACGTGTCATGATTGTCACACAGCTGCGACACATGCAGCTGCGGAGCCGAACAGCTGATCAGCCGGCATGATCCAAGAAGCCGGGTTCCCTCTGCAGCTTATTCGGTAAGCACGATAGCCCTGTTTCTCATAGACATCAGTGTTTAAAAAAAAAAGGATTACGTTGTTATGCGTTTTTTGGGGAAAGTAAAAGAAAGTTGTCCACACCACTTGTTTTGATCCATCTAAAAAAATGGAAAATAGCTGGAAAAGGAGGCAAACAAAAGACATTTTCATTACACTTTTGTTTCTATTCAAATTAATGGGTCCTGTATTGGAACAATCCAATGGGCGGGGGGTCGAAAAACAGGAATTACTGCACATGTGAGCCTAAAATTGACACTGTTATTTTGCTTTATATTGTAATACTTTTTAACACAAGTAAAAAAAAATACAACAAAACTACCGGTAATATATATTAATGTTTCCCAAACTCCAGTCCTCATGTCCCACAACACGTCACATTTTCAGGATTTCCTTAGTATTGCACAGGTGATATAATTATTAATAAGTCTTCATCTTTTTTACCTGTTTAATACTAAGGAAATCCTGAAAACATGATGTGTTAGGGGCCGTGAGGAAGGGGTTTTGGGAAACACTGATCTATAATAATCACTTATGGCAGACATTACAAATATCTGTAGCCTCTCAATGATAAAAAAAATCTGCTAAATATACTGTATATACTCGAGTATAAGCCGAGATTTTCAGCCCATTTTTTGGGGCTAAAAGTCCCCCTCTCGGCTTATACTCGAGTCATACCCAGGGGTCAGCAGGGGAGGGGGAGCGGGGGCTGTCTAATTATACTCACCTGCTCCTGGCGCGGTCCCTGCACATCTTTTCCCCGGGTCCTTCTTCCTGTACTGAGCGGTCACATGGTACCGCTCATTACAGTAATGAATATATTCATTACTGTAATAAGCGGTAACGGTGACAGCTCAGTAAAGGATGAAGCTGCGGCGCCGGGGAACCATGGACTGCACAATGCCAGGAGCAGGTGAGTATAATGGGGAGGGGGAGCGCAGCGCTGCGCGATATTCACCTGCTCCTCGTTCTGGCGCCGCTCCGTCTTCTGCAGTGATGCTCAGGTCAGAAGGCACAGTGACATGGTTAGTGCGCGCCCTCAGCCTAAACGTCAGTGCAGAAGATGCTGAAGACGGAGCGGCGCCGGAACGAAGTCAGGTGAATATTGAAAGTGCCGGGGGCCTGAGCGACGGAGAGGTGAGTATGTGATTTTATTGCAGCAACATCAAATGGGGCAAGTGTCTGTATGGAGCATCTTATGGGGCCATAACGTTTGTGCAGCACTATATGGGGCAAGTGTCTGTATGGGGCCATAATCAACGTTTGTGCAGCACTATATGGGGCAAGTGTCTGTATGGAGCATCTTATGGGGCCATAATCAACATTTGTGCAGCACTATATGGGGCAAGTGTCTGTATGGAGCATCTGATGGGGCCATAATCAACATTTGTGCAGCACTATATGGGGCAAGTGTCTGTATGGGGCCATAATCAACGTTTGTGCAGCACTATATGTGGCAAGTGTCTGTATGGGGCCATAATCAACGTTTGTGCAGCACTATATGGGGCAAGTGTCTGTATGGAGCATCTTATGGGGCCATAATCAACATTTGTGCAGCACTATATGGGGCAAGTGTCTGTATGGAGCATCTGATGGGGCCATAATCAACGTTTGTGCAGAACTATATGGGGCAAGTGTCTGTATGGGGCATCTTATGGGGCCTTAACGTTTGTGCAGCGCTATATGGGGCAAGTGTCTGTATGGGGCCATAATCAACGTTTGTGCAGCACTATATAGGGCAAGTGTCTGTATGGGGCCATAATCAACGTCTGTGCAGCACTATATGGGGCAAGTGTCTGTATGGAGCATCTTATGGGGCCATAATCAACATTTGTGCAGCACTATATGGGGCAAGTGTCTGTATGGGGCATCTTATGGGGCCATAACGTTTGTGCAGCGCTATATGGGGCAAGTGTCTGTATGGGGCCATAATCAACGTTTGTGCAGCACTATATGGGGCAAGTGTCTGTATGGAGCATCTTATGGGGCCATAATTAACGTTTGTGGAGCATTATATGGGGCAAGTGTCTGTATGGAGCATCTTATGGGGCCATAATCAAGGTTTGTGCAGCATTATATGGGGCAAATATCTTTATGGAGCATCTTATGGGGCCATAATCAATATTTGTGCAGCATTGTGTCTATGGAGCATCTTATGGGGCCATTATTAACCTTTATGCAGGATTATATGGGGAATATTTTAATATGGAGCATCTTATGGGGCCATCACAAACTTTATGGAGCATTATATGGGGTTCCTGATTCAATATGGATATTCAAAAACACTTAACCTACTGATGTCTCAATTAATTTTACTTTTATTAGTATCTATTTTTACTTTTGACATTTACCGGTAGCTGCTGCATTTCCCACCCTAGACTTATACTCGAGTCATTAAGTTTTCACAGTTTTTAGTGGCAAAATTAGGGGGGTCGGCTTATACTCAGGTCGCCTTATACTCGATTATATACGGTAAATCAGATTATCCCAGTAAATCTCAGGCAACATGTGTTTATTTTTACATCTGTGAAAACATTTTTTTAATCCATTGATTCTTAATCCCTTTCTGACCTCGGATGGGATAGTACGTCCGAGGTCAGATGGTGAGCCCGCATCAAAGCCGGGACATGTCAGCTGTTTTGTACAGCTGATATGTGCCCGCAATAGTGGTGGGTGGAATTGCGATCCACCCGCCGCTATTAACTAGTTATATGCCGCTGTCAAAAGCTGTCAGCGGCATTTGACTAGTGCTTCCGGCCATCGGGCCAGAAATGAGCGCATCGCTGACCCCCGTCACGTGATCGGGGGTCAGCGATGCTTCAGCATGATAACCAGAGGTCTATTGAAGACCTCTATGGTTGTTGATGATGGATTGCTGTGAGCGCCACCCTGTGGTCGACGCTCATAGCAATGCAGTAATTCAGCTACATAGGAGTGATCTGAGCATTGCTCCTATGTAGCAGAGCCGATCGAGTTGTGCCAGCTTCTAGCCTCCCATGGAGGCTATTGAAGCATGGCAAAAGTAAAAAAAAATGTTTTAAAAAATATGAAAAAAATATAAAAGTTTAAATCACCCCCCTTTCGCCCCATTCAAAATAAAACAATAAAAAAAATCAAATATACACATATTTGTTATCACCGCGTTCAGAATCGCCTGATGTATCAATAAAAAAAAGGATTAACCTGATCGCTAAATGGCGTAGTGAGAAAAAATTGAAACGCCAGAATTAATTTTTTTTGGTCGCCACGACATTGCAATAAAATGCAATAACATGCGATCAAAAGAAAATATGTGCACCAAAATGGTATGATTAAAACGCCAGCTCGGCATGCAAAAAATAAGCCCTCACCCGACCCCAGATCACGAAAAATGGAGACGCTATGGGTATCGGACAATTGCACAATTTTTTTTTCTTTAGCAAAGTTTGGAATTTTTTTTACCACTTAGATAAAAAATAACCTAGACATGTTTGGTGTCTATGAACTCGTACTGACCTGGAGGATCATAATGACAGGTCAGTTTTAGCATTTAGCGAACCTAGCAAAAAAGCCAAACAAAAAACAAGTGTGGGATTGCACTTTTTTTGCAGTTTCATCGCACTTGGAATTTTTTTCCCGTTTTCCAGTACATGACATGCAAAAACCAATGATGTGATTCAAAAGTACAACTTGTACTGCAAAAAATAAGCCCTCACATAGCCAAATTGATGGAAAAATAAAAGTTATGGCTCTGGGAAGGAGGGGAGCGAAAAACTTAAACGCAAAACTGAAAAAAGCTGGGGTCATGAAGGGGTTAAAAATGGATCGATGAAACTTGGTTGGAAAACTGAAGTGACTTTAATGGCCAAATCTGATCCATAAACCGGATGAGAAAAGAACAAGCTCTGAGTCTCACAGAACAGAGACACAGATCTGTTTTCAAAACTGATGGATGTATGGATCAATAAAAACTCTATGGGTCAGTGTGAGGTCCGAGAAAAAACGAACAGTACAAGGAGGTGTACAACGGATGCACTTATAAGGACAGTATCTATGTAATGTTCAATGATAGGGATATAAAATGCAAGATCTAGATTGCTAAAGAAACCATGAAATTCTGAAAAACTTTCTGACTCGCATTTTCAAATCAGAGAAGTGTAAAAATACAGGAAATATAATAAGATATCAAAACAGATTAGATCAATTACGTGATGGCTTAACCAATTCACCAAAAAGAATGTAATGCTACAATTAAATCCTGCTGCAATACTATTCCTGGAAAGTTACCTTGGTCACAGTGACATGGCAACAACAGGTTGAAGCAAAATGGAAGTTATCGTCAAATACTGTACTTATTACACATATCAGAGGCACTGACCAGAGAGAAAAAGTAGGTATCAAAATGAGGAAATCTTCAAAACAATAGAAGAAAATTTGTGTTGAAAATAAATATATATCAGGACATATAGAATGTATCAAATTGAATATGGAAATTAAAATACTTTTCAATTTTTCAGCGCTTAACTTCAAACGCGGAGTACGTTCAGCTATTTCCTTCTTTGGATAAGGGAGTAAGCTAGACTAGAAACGACTAGTGATGGCAATCTTTAATAAGAGCAAAAAGAATCAGTCATGTAAAAAAACAACATTGCCTGTCATATTGAGAGTGTTAGGTTATTCTCATACACATTAGATGCTCAGTCTGCTTCTCTGTAGTCTGTGGATTGTTAATTTACTGCGTATAGGCACCTTGGGGTTTTTCAAAGGAATTATGTACATTTTAATCAATAGATCTTAAAATAAGTCCCACAACTGAATGTGTTAAAAAAAATGTTCCTGTGCTGTGATAACCTTATAAATGTGCCCCTGCTGTGTACTGTGTAATGGCTGTGTCTGACCGTACAGGGACGAGGTGTGATCACACCACAGCTCCTGGGCAGGGGAGGAAGGAAAAGAGTATACAGACAGGACAGCAGCTGATGATTTCTTTGTGGTAAACATTAGACTGTCTGTTTTTATTTTATCTGTTAACCCTCGTGCCCAAAAAACAAGAGGTGTTCCAGAGACACCTCTAGTAAAAATGGATCTGCTAAATATTGAACAGAAATTGACGCAAAATGAAAACCAGTGTGTGCATTCAATTTTTGCTTCATTTGTAAAAAATGTATTTTAATACCTGAACTGTTACAAATGGATGACAACGGGACACGTGAAGAGATCCTAACCTAGGTGCTGAGATTGGCCATTTTTGGGTGTTCATTTCACAAGAGAGTGTGAATAAGCTGAAGATAGACACTACCCATGGCTGTACAAAGCGTAGAACTGCCCCCAACACTTTAGATTGTTGGCTGCTGCCTACCATATTAACACTTTAATGTGCTTAGTGGCAGGCTAAAATTATACATTCAGATTTGCTACCCAAATCAAAGAAAAATAAACTTCCTTATATGAAAAGAATTGAAGTGTTAAATCGCCCTACATGATAATCACAATTCTTTGAATAAGCGGACGACACCTAATTACTCTTCCTGACAGGTATGAGGAGGGATTTTCCTGTCCTAGCACATATACACAATAAACAGTCCTGTAAGTGATTCATAACATTCCGTAGTAGAGCGATTTCAGCAGAGAACATGGCTGAGAGCTATAGAAAAAGAACAAAAGCCGCATTCATTGTCTCCTGGATGTGGTGCTCCAAGTTTCTTTAATGGACTACACAGCATTTCACAACCTGGTTACTTAGTAAGAGCATACATACAATACATCCCTGCTTTGGCTACAACGTGGAACTTCACAACGGTCACTCAAGACTCTTGGCGTGATAACAACATTAATCTTATTGCACCGCTGCAAGCATTCAATAGCAACGTTCACATGTATTGTGTGGTGCACAAAGACTTCTACACTAGTGACCCATTCCCACAAAATGTGACATCTATGAGGCAACCCTGCATGTCCCACAACAGCAGCAGGAACGGCCATGCAGGCACACAATTCTACAGTGACTTTTGGACTTTGTGCTAATCTGTATCATTCATTCAGAAATATACACAGCAAAAAGATAACAAACTGATGTCAGGAGGCCAAAGTCAAATGGAGTAACAAAGTGTCTACAGTTATGTGACCTTTTACCTGCACATAAAAAGTGTAGCACTAGGATAAAGCATTTAAAGGGAAGCTATCATTTCCAAGCAACAATATTTACCTGTAGATATAGGTTTAATCTGCAGTTAAATAGCATTAAAATGCGGCCTGGCCGTCTTATTAAAAGTGCGGCTGAAGGGAGATAATGAATGGTTATCTTCCCAGCAGCCACTGGCTTTCAGTTATAGAGGTGTGCAGAGAGCGACTAGGGTCACTGCTCACTATACTGTAAATGGCGGCTGTAATCATCTCCCGACACACTGATTAACAGCTGTATGCGCACAAATAGGTTGTCAGTCAATGTATGCAAGAGGCAAACCGAGCAGAAACAGTGGACTTTGATTCTCTGCCACTGCACCTAGTGGCGGTTATTGTCTGCAGTGCTTCCCTCACATTGATAGCGCTACAGCCAACCAGTGAGCTCAGCAGCTCTGGGCAGACAGTGCCATGAATTTGGGCAGAGCTTAGTTATAGACTGCAGCACTATCAACGTGATGTTAGTGCTGCAGACATTAAAAGACACCAGGAGCGGTGGCAGAGACTCAGTGATGGAAACAAAGAGGGCAAGTAAAGCACAGTGAGTTTTTTAAAACAAGCGGCAGCTAAAGGAGAGGTGATTTTTGAAACTGGAAATCCCCTCTAAGGACCATATCTAAGTTAAAACGTTACTCTTGAAAGTTGTCATCTCCATATGTGAAGTGAAAATGTTGGCTATGTTACAAAGGGACTGACCTCTGGGAATATTGCAGGTGTGAGTGGCTCCCAAGGTACAAAGTACGTAATGTCAGTGCAAGTGGTCCAACAGATAGGTGAGGTATTCTGCAGCAGAGAATGGCCTACCGTAGACCTATAGCAGCATATGGGTTAGGGCAGCAATCTTAATTGGCAGCCTGGCCACTGACCACTAGATCTCAACTTATTACTGTCAACTAATTACTTTGCAACTTGTTCCAGAGTCTGCACACACAAAATATGAGAGTAACTGACAAACACTGTAAGACAGCAAAATCTGTAACCATTGAGTGGTCACTGTGGTTTCAAAAAGTTTTACACAAATAAATAGTAGCAACAAATATAAGATGCACATGTGGAAAAAAAGGGAATCCAGCTCCAAGAGATAAAATCACTTAGCTTTAATAGCATTCATTAAAAATAAAAATAGGCTATAAGACATACAAGAACCGGGTATACCAGAAGGAGAGTGCCTGTATAAACTGCACGCGTTTCGAACACACAAGTGCTCTTAGTCTCAGTATATATAACAAATATATATATATAACAAATATAAGATACCTTGTAATATATTTCTATCATAGTTACATGCTTCTTTGCTCACTTATCAGCCCCTCATCCCACTGAAATACAGATAAAATTTGTCTTGCTCAAGACAAGACAGACTGCCAGCTCACTGAATGATCAGATTACAGCTGCCATAGAAGTCTATAGAGAGGAGAGGGGAGAAGCAGAGTGTGAGAGGCTCAGACATATACAGAGCTTAATCTAACCCCAGAGATGGCTGGATTCACAGCTACACTGCTGTACATTGATCTGCCTGCTGCTGCTTCTTAACAAGTGCTGTAAAGAGCAGGAATCCCTCATTCCTCTTTGTAATGTGTTTGACGGAAATTAAGAGTGTATGAAATGAGGAAAAAATGTAGGATACAAGTCAAATAATGGCCATAAATAGCTAATCCTAAAGTGCACAGACATGACAGACTTATTATGAAAAGACACCTGAAACTATAGGTACGCTTTGAGGTTGTAACACTTAAGATTCCCATTTCAATCTGTGTCTCTGACTTAGGAATGAATATTCTTGTTGTTTTACAGCACAAAGTGTTTATCGGACCATAGTATTCCATTTCATATGCATCATTTTGTTTAGAACTGCAAAAAAAAATCTTCTTTCAGTGAGTGTGGGACGACTTCTCATGGTGTGCTACTTATTTCTATCTACCCCTACCTGAGGTAATTTCCAGAAATGTCTATTCATTGTTGTTACATTGTTCACATTTATATTTGTTACATTGAAATAGAACACAAATTCCTGATTTTTTTTATGCACAAGGGCCATTAAAAGACTACTGACGCCGCAGGAAATACTTTGAAAGCTACTCTACATGCAAGCTACTGATCATTAAAATTCAAATGCTGAGATTCAGAATTCACTTGCCATTGTTCTTTAACCTCCGTAGCCCCAAAGGAATTCTACACTGAGGAGATAGAACTTCACCATCTGAATGAAAGCCAGCGCACTTAATAAATGTGAGATGGGTTCTTGCTGGCTGGCTATAGAATTCAATCTCAAACTCCTTCTTCCTAGTGAACATCAGAATATCATAGTTTGTAGACTGATAAATAGCCTCAGTCTTTGCAATAACGCTATGCTCACTCTTCCCATCATATTGTAACAGATATTGTTCTCAGTGCTCTGCGAAGTGTGGAATGCACCATGGCCTTTGTGATCACCATGCTTAAGACCGATTTCAAAGCATTTGCTTGCTTCCTATATGCTGCACTTTGTTTTTACACCCTTCACTAGGTCTCAGGAAGTTGCCTCTGCAGCAATTTCCAACGAAAATGTAATTACATTAGGTATACATTTTTTATAGTTATAAATGCTGCATGTAAACAACGAGAGCAGCCACAAATGAGTCCGACCCTACCTTTTCTTTTATTGTGTTACGCTATTCAATTGGTCACAAAAAAATACCATTCATTAATAACATATTTAGATACATGTATAAAAAAAAAAAAAATTATATATACAGTGGGCACGGAAAGTATTCAGACCCCTTTAAATTTTTCACTCTTTGTTTCATTGCAGCCATTTTGTAAATTCAAAAAAGTTCATTTATTTTCTCATTAATGTACGCTCTGCACCCCATCTTGACTGAAAAAAAGAACAAATGTAGAAATTTTTGCAAATTAAAAAAAGAAAAACTGAAATATCACATGGTCATAAGTATTCAGATCCTTAATTTATTATAAATTAATGTTTCCCTCCAAGTTACTATCTATATGACAATAAAATCTTAAGGTATTTAGTTTTTTACACTAGCCACTTGATGCTTGCAATAGGGTAACATCAGCTTGTGCTGTGTACACCGGAATATGGCTCGGCAATCATCTTATGATCAAAAAGCCTAATGGCAAAAGATTCAAAGCTAACACCCAAAAAAGAAATTCAGATATATCACCTGATATATCCATCTCCTTCACTGAGGATGAATGTTTGGACTCCATTCATCTTCCTTTTCATGGGTGTCCCTTTTTTGGGGGAATGTTTCTCCTTGTGAAATGTGCCAAGCCAGTGTAAAAAGATTTATAGGCCATGCAATGCTCCTCTGGGAAGTTTAATATGCAAATAGCCTCTACAGGGAGAAAGAGGACTTGACCTCTAGCAGCACCAGCTATCTGCATATTTATACTCACAGAGGAGCATTGGATGGCCTACAAGTCTCGTTAGACACTCTCCATAAAGTTAAGGCTATGTGCACAAGTTGCGGATTTTGTTGCGGATCCGCAGCGTTTTTTACGTGCAGATTTGTTGCCAGGCTTTGTCTGATGGGACTACTGCTCCCATCCGGCTATGTCTGCTGTCACATATAACAGTGTCGCATCATCCGGCGACTGTGTTCCAGTGTAAAAAAAAACAAAAAAACCCACATACTCACATACAACATTCATACTCACCAAACAGCTACACTCTCGATCTCCTGCAATAAAAATAAAATAATAAACCACCATAGTCTTACCTTTCCGCCACAGTCCATTTAATATCAAGTGTCCCACAGCGATCTCACGTGTAGAACAGTCGCATCGGGAGATGTGACCGCTCTACACGGCTCCAGCGATACACTAATGGGAGTTATCCTCCCGCAGTGTATCACTGCGCTGCCAAGAGAGAGTTTACCGAAGTTTGTGCTGTCAATTGCGGCACCGCTTCGTGAGAAAATCCTCACACAGCAGTTGCCGTGACAGCATGAACTCCAGTGAACTCTCAGTGTATCGCCGGAGGCCATGTAGAGCAGACACATCTCCTGACGGGAGATCGTCGTGGGGCACTCGCTATTAAATGGATTACGGCGGACAGGGAGTATTTGTGTTGGTTTATTATTTTATTTTTGTTGCAGGAGATCGAGAGATTCGGGGATTAGGTGATGCAGTGAGTATGGCTAATTAAGATTCAGAAAGGACTTTATTCTGGCTGTGTCTTTATTTACCATACAACTATATGATTAGTAATGGATAGGTGTCTTATAGACGCTTCTCCATTACTAATTTGTGGGCTTGATGTCACCTGACAATTCAAAGGTGACATCAACCCCACAAATATTACCCACTTGCCACTGCTACAGGGCAAGTGGGAAGAGCGAGGCTAAGTATCAGAATTGGTGCATCTATAAGATGCGCCATTTCTGGGGCGGCTGAGAGCTGATGTTTTTAGCCTGTGGAGGTGCCAATATCCATGGCCCCTTCCCAGGCAATTAATATCAGCCCGCAGCTGTCTGTCTAGCCTCTGCTGGTTCGATTTTATAGGGGGACCCCATGACAATTTTTTTCTGGGGTAAACTAGCCAGTAAAGACTAAGTAAACATCTGTGAGCTGATATTAAAAGCCTGGGAACCTTTATGGCTATTGGCTCCTTCCCAGAATATTAACATCAGCCCTCAGCCTTTGGCTTTTTCGCTGCTGGTTAAGAAAATTACGCGGGAGCCCATGCATTTTTGTTTTAGGGTATGTTCCCACGGTCAGGAACCAGCAGCGCTTTGGACGCAGCACATGTCCGCTCCGTCAAAAGAGCTGCCGGCTTTTGAACGCAGGTGATTCAGCATGTGTTTATTGAACCATGCGGAATCACTGCACCCAATACATTGTATGGGGACGTTTATCTTGCGGAGCCAGAGCGTCTCTGCAAGACAAATTGACATGCTGTGGTCTGGAAAAACGCACCGCATGTCCATGTCCGCAGGGAAGCGGCGGGTGCTGGTGCACGCATAGTGAAGATGGAATTTCTTCAAATCCCATCCACTATGCTGTAACATCTGGCCGCTGTGGGTTGGATGCTGCAGATGTACACAGCGTCCAACCAGCAGTGTTTACTGTCCGTGGGAACATACCCTTATAAAGTTTTTGAAAATTAAACATATTGCGTTTCACGCAGATTTCATGTGTGTGTGTGTGTGTCTTTTATTTAACTCTTTATTTACCATTTTATTAATGATGGTATCTGGCTGACACCTGGTCATTACTAAACCTCGGGCTTCACTTATATTTGTTTTGTGTGTGTAAACATTATATTTGAACATGGTATGTAAGATATTATGGTCTTCAATGGAGAATGTAAAAGAAGAGGTTGGACTAGGAAATTACATCACAATTTATTTTTTTTGTTAAATAATATATCTTTATTTAGCTTACAAAGATGCAGACAAATCTGTATAGAAATCCGCATAAAAAACGTGCGGATTTTCAACTGCGTTTTCTGCCAAGAGAGAAAGAAAGAATCTGCGCATATTTTTACAAGAGCAAATCCGCAATATGTGCACATAGCCTACACATTCTCCCCTAAACTACCTATCAGAGATCTCTAATCTAGCCAAATCAGATCTGTTGTTTTGCAATGATGAGGGGGCAACACCACAAAGTGTGTGTCTGCAAATGGACTGTCTGGTTTGGCTTCTTATCCTAAGTCAAGTGGCAACTCTTTTTTTGCATGACACAAAAGCTTTTAATTTGCAACATACTGCGTATGCACTTTGCTGCGGTGCTGCTGAAACGTGTAAATCTAGCTTATGACTAATGTTTTTTTATGTAATTGTGTGAGTTGGTTGAAACACTATGACTATGCTGCCATCTTGCAGACACAGGCAGACTGAAAATAAGAATGATGTAATGTCTAAGTCATGCTTCAGAACCAGAATTTAAATAACCTCTGCAGCATCCATTTTCAAGAGCTTGATTGCTTGGCATACCAAACATACATGAAGGAATGAAGAACAGCATGCCAAAAGTTTGGAATTAATTTAGCTTCTGTCAACAACTTATGCTTGCGTAAAATGCAAGCTTGCAGTGGGTAGCCAGAACAGGACTTATACGGTAACACAGACAACGTCCAGAGACTTTCATTACAAACTCGAACACGCTGTCCAGACACCTGCTTTTTGCCTCTCGAGCTGCTGGTTGTGATTACTATGTGGTGAACCATACGATACACTTTCTGGGACGCTCAATGAGTTAAAAGGCATACTGGAGCTATGCCTACAATGCAACATCAAAATAGCGTCCCTTCTGATGGGAGACTCACACTGAGACATGAGTACAAGCAGGTTATGGATCATCTTAACATGTACTGGATAAAGTGTCATTTCCTGGGAAATGTCACAAGGTGATGAAAAAAGTGATGGGCAACGATGGCTTTTCAACTCAAAAGACATACTGATAGGAAATTTAAATGGTGAGCCCCATTGGGGACAGCGATAATATATGTAAAGCGTTGCGGAACAAAATAGCACTATATAAGCAAAGCATAATAAATAACAAACGACTGTAAAAACAATTTTGTAGAATATCGGTGTTCTAGGAATATTCAACTTGCCTGTAACTTCTCATCCACACCCTTCAAGTTCCTGAGCAAAATAAGGTTACA
Source organism: Ranitomeya variabilis (assembly GCF_051348905.1). Classification (NCBI taxonomy): domain Eukaryota; kingdom Metazoa; phylum Chordata; class Amphibia; order Anura; family Dendrobatidae; genus Ranitomeya; species Ranitomeya variabilis. The sequence goes on along the minus strand of NC_135233.1, from coordinate 768,575,405 downwards.
CATAAAAACTAATTTACAAGTTGAGTCAGTGTTAGCAGGATATATTATCACCACCATAAAATAAAAGCACTGTCATACACTATCTGCTGTGCCCTTTGAATGTTTGCACCATAATTTATGATGATACGCTTAATAGGTTTTGTCAGAGGCATATATCCAAATGAGAAATAATACTGAAGTGGCTGCAAAGTGGAAGAGTTATGAAAAGCTATTAGTGATATTTTATGGAATAAAAAAATATACAGATACAAGGTCACCCTGGCCGAGATGGCTGAGAAGAAGGGCTCAGCAGTTAACAGTGCACCAAAAATGGGAATCTGTCCTGTAAAATATTTTTCTCTGGGGAAGAAACCTCTTACATTGATCATGGTGTCTGATCTGCAGGTAGCATCTTACACCATGTTCCAAATTATTATGCAAATGACATTTTTCTCGGATTTTCCTAAATGGTCGGTGCAAATAACAGTCAGTCTAATAAAAGTCATCACCCGTTAGAGTATACATCGAATTTTATTGAAGGAACCTCCCAATGATAAAAATGAATAAAAACTCAAAATGCACTGTTCTAAATTATTAGGCACAGTAGAATTTCTAAACATTTGATATGTTTTAAAGAACTGAAAATGACATTTGTGGAATTTGCAGCATTAGTAGGTCACATTCACTGAACAAAAAAGCTATTTAACTCCAAAACATCCTAACAGGCCAAGTGCTAACATAGGATAGGAACCCTTCTTTGATATCACCTTCACAAGTCTTGCATCCATTGAACTTGTGAGTTTTTGCTTGTATTTCCTTGCATAAAGTCAGAATAGCCTCCCAGAGCTGCTGTTTTGATGTGAACTGCCTCTCAGCCTCCTAGATCTTTTGCTTGATGATACTCCAAAGGTTCTCTATAGGGTTGAGGTCAGGGGAAGATGGTGGCCACACCATGAGTTTATCTCTTTTTATGCCCATAGCAGCCAATGACTCAGAGGTATTCTTTGCAGCATGAGATGGTGCATTGTCCTGCATGAAGATGATTTTGCTCCTGAAGGCACGTTTCTGCTTTTTAGGCCATGGAAGAAAGTTGCCAGTCAGAAACTCTATTTACTTTGCAGAGGTCATTTTCACACCTTCAGGAACCTTAAAGGGCCCTACCACCTGTTTCCTCATGATTCCGGCCCAAAACATGACTCTTCCACCTCCTTGCTGACGTTGCAGCCTTGTTGGGACATGGTGGCCATCCAGCAGCCATCCACTACTACATCCATCTGGACAATCCAGGGTTGCTCGACACTCATCAGTAAACAAGACTGTTTGAAAATCAGTCTTCATGTATGTCTAGGCCCACTGCAACCATTTCTGCTTGTGAACACTGTTTAGGGGTGGCTGAATAGTAGGTTTATGCACCACAGCAAGCCTTTGAAGGATCCTACACCTTGAGGTTCGAGGGACTCCAGAGGCAACAGCAGCTTCAAATAACTGTTTGCTGCTTTGTATTTTAATTCACAAAACCACAAAAACATTTTTTTCTATGGCACAAGGAATGTGAAATTCACCAATTTAATTCACAAAAAAATACATATAAATAATAACACCTAGATACCTAAAAAACAAACTAGAGGCCACCAAGAATTGGACACAATAAACATCAATTGCTGCACCGCACACATCATGGCCAAGGTTTATGCAGAGTAATCAATGGTCTATGTGAACCTCAAATACAACATCAAAAAAAGCCACTGACATTACAGCCTTAGTGGCAAAAGAGCTGAAAGGAACACTAATCCTAACTATATGCAAAACCTAAACCATATGGGGGCCGTGATTATAGGTGCATGTATGAGTATCTTACCTGTGGCGTGCCCAAGTCCTGGTAAACGTCCCACCCCGACGCGCGTTTCGCCAGTTCTTCTTCCGGGGACGTGTCAGCTAGGGAGGTAGGTGGTCTTTTTAAACGCCCAAAAACCAATCAGAATTCAGCGTCATTGATAACACAATACATGCCAGTGGCGTGAAACATGTAACCAGGGTATGACGGCGCATCCGGTACCGGGTCTTACTCCAATCAGGACGACCCACCTCCGGTCAATGGAATGCCCGCGTTTCACCCAGCTGATCACCAAGCGGAAGTCAGACACTACCATATGAGACCAGAGCAGGCAAGTCCAGAGCGATCCAGGCAGCGCATGCGCACAGCCCTGAGATAATAGACATTCCCGAGTGAGCCATGTTTACAAAATAATATAAAGTGCAAATGTGCCTATTAATATTGCCTACAAAATAAAGTGCTGATATGCCTAACTATATTGCTAAGATAATGTAAAGTGCTAAAATGTCAGGCTATATTAAGCAGCAAAGACATAACCATTCATATTAACCCCTAATGAGCAAAACAAAAGTTATAGTCTGCCCAATACTATAATCACTGTATCCACAAAAAATAAATAGATACATGTTAAACGGTGCAATAAAAAGTGCTAGTATAAATACAATGTTGCTCAATATGACCTTAACTAAATATAAAATATAAATAGGTATATCTTGACAATACAAAATTATGTACTAAATCAAATACAAAGCTAATCAAAATAACCTAACAAACTTTCAAGACAACTAGTGATACTTCTATATCTGATAAGGAGACTTATATAGACAATATAGGAATGCAATGTTCAAGAACACGAGAATTTGGTGGACCAAGACGTCCTTAGAGAATTACGTTAGCCATGAGATACTTCCAAGAGGTCTAAGAATACAGCTATTTCCGACTTTTGAGCTGAATGATGAATCCCTAGTCAAGAGATGGTAAGCAGCTGCATCCATGTGTTCGTTGGAATTTCTCAAAATTATCATTGAAAGTAACTCTCAATCATTGAGGACTATTGAAAATGAGCTAGAGAAATTAGAACAATCAATGAAAAAAGACATAAAGCAGGATACTTTGGATGTATGGTCTAATGACCTTAATAAGGATATGAAGAAATGGGAAAAAGAGATCTGTGATAGGAAGATAAAGAAACATCAGAGATTTGACTGATTATGAAGAGAATAAGATCTTTAGATGGCAACTTAAAAAAGACTCTGCAAAACGACCACGACCATGGGAATCATCTTTTAGTTAGGTATCGTCAATTTCGGAATACAATGCATCTGGAAGTGAGCGAGAGGTTCACCATTCTACTAAATATAACACACGAAATGGTGGGAATAAAAGACCAGCGGACATCTTTACAAAAAGTTCTAAAAAAGGAATAAATGACCATTTAAAGGTAATAAATCTGTCGGATTATGAGTTATCAGATATTCAAATCTCAGTTCTTGAAAAAGGTCTAACATTTTCTCCCTACAAAAACCTAGACCCCTTTATAGCTATTAAGGACCTACACCTCTTTTCAAAGAAGGTGATTCTGCAGAAGTTACATTTTAAGACTGATACTGAAGATGCACTATTATCCAGTATGGAGAGAGGCTTTGGAAAATCTTGAAGCACTGGCAGAAGAGAGTGAGTATACACCGGTGAGCCAAGGCTTCCTCCTTTCTCTCATTAATAAATCCAAAAAATTTCCATCATTAAGTATGTGCCCAGCGGTTGAGGTGTACACTAGATTGGTCACAGAAGAAATTGAACAACTGTGCCATAATGGGTATGGTGCTAGTAATTGTAGTAGGAAAGAACGGGAGGCTATCTCTAGTTTACAAAATTTAAATGATGTTGTCTTCAAGCCATCAGATAAAGGGGGGAACTT